>NC_045428.1:247343606-247957606 GCF_902635505.1 Sarcophilus harrisii | reverse complement strand
AGAAATTGTAAGTTTTGTTATCTACTTCACTTTATCATAGTTAATTTTCACACCACCATATATCAATTAGTCAACAAACATTTATTGCCAGTGTTCACACTTAACTGTGTTCCAGACAACATACTAAGAGCCAGTAATAAAAAATCCTCCCCCAACATCACCACTACCAACAACAATAAAAGATGTATAATTCTGATGGGAAATTAAATCTGTATATCATAAAGATATAAACAGATGACAACTTGGATGAAGGTAATCCAAAAGGAAAAGGAAAAGGTGAGTATGGGGGTTGGGGGAACCAATTACAGAAGGCCTTCTGCAGAAGGTGGAATTTTAGTTAAGTCCTTAAGAATAGTTAGGTGGGGACAGTTGATAGAGTTCAGGCCTTGGAGTCAGAAGGACTTGAGTTCAAATGCAGCCTCAGGAGTTACTTACTGTGAGTCCCTGAGCAACTCACTTAATCCTGTTTGCCTTAAATCTTCATCTGTAAATCGAACTGGAGAAGGAATGGCCAACCACATTTGAAATAACTCAATAAAACAAACAACCAAGGAAGTTAGGGAAGCCGGGAAGCAGAGATAAGGGGTTAATCGAACATTCAAGGCATGTGTTAGGTTCAGAGAATGCAAGTCATAGAAATGGAAGATGGAATGTTGTATTCAAAGAACAACAAGAAACCCAATATAGCTAGTTCATTGAATATATGAAGAGGAATCAATTATTTAAAAACTGAAAAGTTAGAAAAAGTACAAGTATATGAAGAGTTTAAATGTCTAAATTTATACTCAATCCTGCAGGTAATAGGTAGGTGCTGGAACCCATTAAGAAAGGGGAGGTAGTGTATGTGTGTATGTATGTGACATGTTCAATCCTAGAAGACTCATCTTGTTCTAGAGCCATATATAAATACAACTATCTTAATTGAGACAGCTGAGATGGGGAGGAGACAGAGAGAGAAATAGAAAGTGTGTGTGGGAGGGAAAGACAGAGACAGAAACAAAGAGAAAAAGGGGGAGAGAGAGATAGAGACAGAGACAAAGACAGAAAGGGGGGAAGGAGAGAGAGACAGAGCAAGTATGACAGAGAGAGACAGAAACAAAGAGAAAGGGGGAGGAGAGAGAGACAGAGCAAGTATGACAGAGACAGAAACAAAGAGAAAGAGGGAGGAGAGAGAGACAAAGAACAAGTATGACAGAAACAAAGAGAAAGGGGGAGGAGAGAGAGAGCGAGAGCAAGTATGACAGAAACAAAGAGAAAGGGGGAGGAGAGAGAGACAGAGGCAGACAGACAGACACAGAAAGAGAGACAGAGGAGAAAAAGAGAGGGAGGGAGGGAGAGGAATAAGGAGAGAGAGACAAAGAAAGACAGAGACAAAGAGACAGAGCACGAGAGAGGGATTCAGATTTACTACTGCTGGGTGGCTTTGCCAAGATAAAGATGCTCTTGATTCTCTTGTTGTCCCTCCTATTAACACATTCAGTTTGACAGGTGCCAACAACAACAAACATTTATTAAACATTTGTGTGCCAGACACTGTGCTAAATGCCAGGAATACAAAGAAAGGCAAAACCGGAGGCTCTGCCCCCAAAGAGATCACATTCTGATAGAAGAGAGAATAAGGCAATAACTTAATGCATAAAATATAATTCAGAAAGAAGGCACTAGCAGTGGATGAGGAAAGGCTTCCTGGTGATTGTGGGATTTGGATTGAGTCTTAAAAGAAGCCAGGGAAGCTGAGGCAGAAAAAAAGAGAGCAGAATATTGAAACATAAAGGACAACCAGTGAAAAGATACAGAGAATGAAGATTATGTGCCTCGGGTAAGAGAGGAATGAGGATGAGGAAGAATAAGTCAATGTCACTGGTTTTTAGGGTACAATGAGGAGAGCAAATAGTAAAAAAAATGGGGGTTTATGAGTAAGATGGTGACATGGTCAGCCCCACACTTTAGGAAAATCATGTTTGCTGGGTAGACATTGGAGTTGGACTGGGGGGAGATGAAGACCAACCATATGACTATTATAATAGAAGATGAGGATCCAGGCCAGAGTTATAGTTATGTAAATAGACACAAATATAAAATTTATATATATATATATATATATGTACACATATATAAGTACAAAGTATACTTTGTATATATGTATGTATTCCTTCTTATTCCCATTCCCCCCACTCCTCTATTCCAACCCAAACCCAAAACTGAAGCGTAAGTCCTATCTATATTAAGATTTCACGTAGGGCCATCTAGGTAGTGCAGTGGATAGAGCACCAGCCCTGGAATCAGGAGAACTCGAGTTTAAATCTAATCTCAGACACTTAATACTTCCTAGCTGTGTGACCCTGGGCAAGTTACTTAATTAACCTCAATTGCCTCAGCAAAAAAAAAAAAATAATAATAATAATAATTTATGTAGTCTGGACTACCTTACAGATCTGTATCTCTATTTATGTTTTCTTTTCTCCCATTTTCCCTTAATTTTCTGTTAGTTTGTGGGAGGAGATAATAAACTGAACATCAGCTTTCTTTCATTTTCTTTTCCTCTTCCTTCTTCCTCTATCCTCTATCCTCAAGTTTATTAAGTGTCTATAATGTTCCAGGTGCTGAGATTGTCAAAAGATATAAGATCTCAGCAGTGTTACTACTGGGATTATATCTCAAAGAGATTATAAAGAAGGGAAAGGGACCTGTATGTGCACGAATGTTTGTGGCAGCCCTTTTTGTAGTGGCTAGAAACTGGAAACTGAATGGATGTCCATCAGTTTGGAGAATGGCTGAATAAATTGTGGTATATGAAAATTATGGAATATTACTGTTCTGTAAGAAATGACCAACAGGATGATTTCAGAAAGGCCTGGAGAGACTTACACGAACTGATGCTGAGTGAAATGAGCAGGACCAGGAGATCATTATATACTTCAACAACAATACTAGATGATGACCAGTTCTGATGGATCAGGCCATCCTCAGCCAACGAGATCAACCAAATCATTTCTAATGGAGCAGTAATGAACTGAACTAGCTATACCCAGAAAAAGAACTCTGGGAGATGACTAAAAACCATTACATTGAATTCCCAATCCCTATATTTATGCACACCTGCATTTTTGATTTCCTTCACAAGCTAATTGTACAATAATTCAGAGTCTGATTCTTTTTGTACAGCAAAATAATGTTTTGGTCATGTATACTTATTGTGTATCTAAGTTATATTTTAATATATTTAACATCTACTGGTCATCCTGCCATCTAGGGGAGGGGGTGGGGGGGTAAGAGGTGAAAAATTGGAACAAGAGGTTTGGCAATTGTTAATGCTGTAAAGTTACCCATGTATATATCCTGTAAATAAAAGGCTATTAAATAAAAAAAAATAAAATAAAATAAAAAAGATATAAGATCTAGTCTTCTCTTGAAGAGTTTTAAGTCCAGGTAGCAAGATAGAATATAAGTATATATGCATAGAAAGTTAACTACTAGAGCAGAGTTAACTACAAGAGCAGGTGGGGGGAAAGGTCACAATTGTTAAATCTTCCCCAGAATACTTTCCTAAAAAGAATCACAAAGGACCTGAGTTCAAACCTTGTCTCAGACACTTAATATTTACTAGTTGGGCAAATCACTTAACCCCAATTGCCTTGTGGGAAAAACATCAATCAAAATTCTATGTGGAAAAGCCAAGAAAAAATCACAGTAAGTTACTTTTCCAGCTCAGGAAAACTTAGAAGGATAGCAAGAAAGGTTTGTGGAAACTGGTCAGGGACTAACCAACCAAGCATAAGTGGCAATAGGGATGTCAGAAGCAGGCAATAGCATGAAGGAGCATTGGTGCTAGGGCCAGATGGTCAGAAATACTGGGGGACCCCATTTCTAGCACTGGGTGTAAGATTGGGTGCTGTTACCCATTATTCAATTCTAGGTCATAGTTCCAGGGTGGAAAGGAAAAGTCCCAGACAAATGGAAGAAAGGGACTTACTTAGGTAAGGACCAAAGCCCAGATTAAGAAGACAATGACCTAGACTCACCCTAGATCAAAACACTCTGGAAGCACCCAAAACCGACTGACTTCTCAAATCAAATGTGAAAATAAAAGAACATAATAAGCAAACGTTTAGGACATTCATCCCCCTTAATGGTGAGCAGACCCCCAAATCTAATAAAGGTCAAAGTCAAAAAGTAGACTAGAAAAATGAACAAACAGCAACAATAATAATAGTAATAGAAAAGCTAAAGACACAAACTCAGAAGACAACTCAAAAACATCTACAAGAAAAGTCTCAAAGGAAAAAAGCAGATTGGAACAAGTCCAGCAAGAATTCCTAGAACTAAATAGAGAGTGAAAATAAATTTTCTTTTAATCAGATAAGAGCAGTAGAGGAAAAATTGGGAAAACAAATTGAGAGATATGCCAGAAAATTATGAAAAGACAATTAATGGAATGGTTAAAAAAAAAAAAAAAAGGTGGGGGGGGATAAAAAATACTGAAGAAAATAACCCCTTAAAAATTAGAATTGGATTTTCAAATACAGGACACTGTAAAAACATAAGGAGATAATCAGGAAGGTGATATTATAAGGGACTTATAATAAAGTTTATGTTTACATTCCTATTTGAGAGGATAATACTTGTAACTCATTAGAACTTTCTCATTATTATGGCAGTAGAAGGAGTATATATAGACAGAGGTCATAGATGTGAGTTGAATATGAAGGGATAATATCTTTTTTTTTAATGATGAAATTAAGGGAAAAGAGAGGAATGTACTGAGAGAAAGGGAAAGGGAGAAGTGGAATGGTGCAAATTATCTGCCATAAAAACAGACAAGAAAAACCTTTTACAGTAGAAGGGAAAAGGGGGAGAAAGGGGTGAGTGAGTGAGTGAACCTTACTCTCATCAGAATTGGCTCAGATAGAAAATAAGACACATATTCAACAGGGATATAGAAATCTATCTTATTTGCAGGAAAATAGAAGGGGGATGGCTTAAGGGAAGGAGGGTTATAAAAGAGAGGCCATATTGGGGAGGGAGTGGTCAGTACCAAAACACTTTTGAGGAGGGATAGGATCAAAAGAGAAGAGAATAAATGGGAAGAAATACAGTTAACAATAGTAATTGTAAAAAATTTTCAAAGCAAGTTTCTCTGATAAGGCCTCATTCATAAAAACATTCTCTATCTCTCTCTTTCTTTTTAAATTATTTTTTTCTTGAGGGTTTTTATTTTTATTAGGATGGGAGATCTATATTTTCTTTCTTGGCTTTTATGGAAATGTTTTGCATAACTTCACATGTAGTTTCTTAATTGTAGGTGAGGATATGGGAGAAAACCTAGAACTCAAAGATTTTAAAAACAAAAATTTTCAAAATAAATTTTTAAAAATGTAAAAATTGCTTTTTTTTGTTTTGATTGTAACTGGGGGAAAATATTAAATAAATAAAATTGAAGAAAAATTGAAATTTGTCAGGTGAAAACTAATAATTCTATGAGACAAGATGAAAAATAAAATAGACTTTAATAGACACTGACAAAATAGTTAATGTGAAAGATTAGGAAAAAACAACTGATCTAGAAAATAGACTGATGGAGAGAGAAGTAAAGAATTATTGGACTACCTAAAAATAACAATAAGCTTAAACATTACATTTCACAAAATTATAAAGGAAAATTACCCAAAATTTTTAGAACCAGAGAGCAAAGTAGAAAATGAATGAATTCACCAGTCACCTCTTAAAATAAATTCACAAAAGCAAACTCCCAGGAATATTATAACAAAGTTCTAGAGCTCCCTGGGCAAGAAAAAAAAAAAAAAAAACTGCAATCAGGCAGAAAGAAAAAAATCCACAGTCAGATTCACACAAGATATAGCAGTTATCACTATGAAGAGCAGAGAGCTTGTAATATGAGTTTCCATAAGACAAAGGAACTAGGATTATGATCAAGAATAACCTATCCAGAAAATCTGAATTTAATCCAACAAGGGAAAAATGGATATTTAATAAAATGGAGAATTTTTTTAAAAAAAATTTTCTGGTTACACATGTATATTAACTTTTTAAATACACAGTTCTTTATGAATCATGTTGGGAAAGAAAATTCAGAGCAAAAGAAGGAAACTATGAGAGAGAAAAAAAACAGAAAAAAGAAGTGAAGATAGCATGTGTTAATTTACATTCAATCTCCAGAATTTTCTTTCTGGATGCAAATGGTGTTTTCTATCTAAAGTTTATTGGGATTGACTTGGATTACTGAACCACTGAGAAGAACCAAATCTTTCATAGTTGCAAGATCTTGCTGTTAATGTGTACAATGTATTCTTGGTACTGCTTGTATGCTCAGCAACAGGAAATAGAGGATTTCTAAGCACTCCTCATGAAAAGACTAAAGCTGAATGAAAATTTGAATTCAAACACAAGACTCAAGAGAAGGACAAAAAAGTAAACATAAGTGAGAAATCATAATAATTTTACAAGGTTAAACTGTTTACATTCCCAAATGGGAAGATAATACATGCAATCTCTAAGAACATTGTTATTATTAGAAAATTAAATAGAGGGCACAGGTGTGTGTCTATTGTGTTTGGGTAATCTTAAAAGATGAATGGAAGAGTGAGAAAGTGATGCACTAGAAGAAGAGAGAAGGGAGAAAAAGACTGGGGAAAATTATCTCACATAATTTGCACATCTAAAAGATGTGCAAAGATGAGCTTTTAAAGTGGAGGGAGAAATAGAAGGGAGAGAGCAGATGACACTTGAACCTCACTGTCATCTGAACTGGTTCAAGAAGAGAAGAGTATTCCTACATGCAAAATTGGGTGTAGAAACTTGTCTTACCCAACAGCAAAGTAGGAGAACGAGGGGTTAAGAGAAAGTTGGGGAAGGGAATTGGTCAGACGGAGGATAGATTAAAGGAATCAGTGAACAGAAACAAAACAAATTTTGAGGAGGGGACAGGGTTAAAAAATAGAAAGGAAAAACAGAAAAAAATAGGATAAAGGGAAATGTACAATTAGTTATCATAACTGTGAATGTGAATGGGATGAACTCAGATATAAAATAGAAATAGATTGCAGAATGTATTAGAAAACACAATCCAAAGATATGTTGTTTACAAGAATCACATTTAAAATAGAAAGAAACAGTTAAAATAAGGGGCTTAAACAGAATCTATTATGCTTCAGTTGAAGTTAAAGGAAGGTAAGGATAGCTATCATGATCTCAGACAAAGGAAAAGCAAAACCAAAAATAGACCAATTTTACACTAAAATAGAAATCCTAAAAATCAAAAATTGGTAACAGTTTTAAAAAATCATCAAACTAATAAATAAAATTAGGAGCTAGTTTTATGAAAAAACTACAACAACAACAACAAAATAGCCAAACCATTTGTTAATTTAATTTTAAAAAAGAAAAAACCAACTTTCTAGTTTTAAAATGAAAAAAGTAAATGCACAACCAATGAATATAAAATTAAAGCAATTATTTGAGGCTATCTTGCCCAACTTCATGCCAGTTAAGTTAATAAATTTCTAAATGAAATAGATAAATATTTGTAAAAATATAAATTTGCCAGACTAACAAAAGAGTAGACAGAATATTTTTATAACATTATATTAGAAAGGGAAAAATGGCAGAATAGGTTGGGAAATTTTAAGCTTTCCAGATTTCCCTCACGAACAGAACAAATTTATGCCTTGGGGTAAACTAGACTGGTGAAAAATCAAGATGACTTGGGGCAGAACAGGGGTACTGCAAGTATAACCCAACAAGATCAGAAGACTTCAGACCAGTGTGAATTGCAAACACCTCCAGGCTAACTCCCCAGAAATACTAAATGGAGAGCCTCAGGATAAACTGGGTAAAGCTAGATCCTCAGCAGCAACCACAGAGACTTTCACCTCAGGACTGCTTGAGGAATTAGAGGTCTGAGTTTGGAAAGACTGAGTGAATTTCAGCTGATTAGGAACACCAGACCCAGCTGTGCTTCAGAGACTCAGCCCTGGGCAAGAAGGAACCAGTGAGTTCAGAAGCATGGGCAAAAACCTTCAGGAGGGTGGAGCTTTTGGCTGGGATTTCAGGTCAGAGGGGAGAACTGAAGTGAAGGCAGAGGCACTATCTTCCCACCCTATGATTAAATGTGCTTACATTAATATTTTTTATTTTAAAAAAGTGAACTGGAAAAGAAGAAAGAATCCCACCATTGAAACATATTATGGGAACAGGGAAGACTGAGACTCATCTTCAGAGAAGAACATTGGAGTAAAAAGAACTTCTTCTGTCCCAAAGAATATGGTAAACAGTTCTCTGCCCAGAGAGAATTTATAGAAGAACTCAAAAGAGAATTTTAAAATCAAATGAAAGCCATTGAGGAAAAACAGAAAACAAGAAGATTATTAAAAAAATATATCAAACTAGAAAGAAAAAGAGAATCTTAAAAACAAAAATAACTTTCTGCAAATCAGAATTGGGCAAGAGGAAGTCAGTAAAATTATAAGAGACCAAGAAATAACAAAACAGAAGGTAAAAAATAAAAAACTTGAACAGAATGTGAAATATCTTAAAAACAACAAAAACAGATCTGGAAAATAGATCAAGAAGAGAAAATATAAGAACAATTGTACTTAAAGCTGTGACCAAAAACAGAACCTGACATAATAATGCAAAAAGTAATCCAAGAAAATTGTCCTGGACTGATAGATCATGAAAGAGAAAAAATAAAAATAGAAAAAAATCCATCAATCTCTACCTCAAAAAAATCCTTTGGGGAAAATACATAGGAATATCATTGCCAAATTTCAAAATCTCCAGATTAAAGAAAAAATTTTGCAAGAAACAAGAAAAAAGAAATTCAAATATGCTGGATCTACAGTTACAATTGTATAGGATTTATCAGCAGCCACAATAAAAGACCACAGGTCCTGGAAACATATATACCATCAATTAAAAGAATTAGGCCTGTAGCCCAAAATATCACATCCAAGTAAAATTATCTACAATATTCAATTGGAAAAAAAAAAGGACATTCAATGAACTTGCAAATTTTTAGGACTTTCTATCAACCAAAGCAGAACTCAGTAGAAAATTTAACATATAAGAGCCAATATTCAAAATTAATTTTAAGGAACTTAACATGAAAAAGTGTTTATGTTTTCTACATGGAAATGTATATCATACATTTATGATTGACATCAGGAATTGGGCAGCTCAAAAGAAAAATTTATACAAATGAAGTGCAAAGGAAGAATGGACACAAAGGCATTAGAGGGAGAGAAGGGCTCCTAGTTCTGAAAATCTATTCACATTGGGAATGGTTTAAGTAAGCAACACTACATATTTACCATGAAGGGTATATAGCACCCTCCAAAATCTATAAAGTAAGAGGGGAGAGATAAGTTGATAGAGAAGCAAAGGGTGAGGGAAGATAAGAGAGGAATTAATGGGTGGGGGAAGGCTAAGTAATATCAAGGCAAGTTAAGAAGCAGAATTAAAGTAGAAGGAAGACTTAGTAGAAACAGGAAAAAAGAGGTGTGCATAAATACTACAACATAGATCAGGAGTCAGATTTATTAGAAAAAAAAGTACAGCTAGTAGTCATTGATCTTAGACATAGTCAAGCTTGATGATTCAATTCAAAGAGAAATTTATATTTTGTCAGCCATACAAATATTGTTTTAGATGCAAATTTACATATGGGTAATATGTGTGTATATTATATGTTTGAGTATATATGGATATGTATGCCTATTGCTCTAGGTATGTGTGTATATATAGATTTATATATATATGGATGGGTCTGTGGATGGGTATGACTTTATATGTGTGTATGTATACATATGGGTGGGAAGGGGTGTATGTGTGTGTGTATCTATTAAATATACCTGTGCTTAACTGTAGCCTACTTAGGAAAGGGAGGGAGATGAAAGAGGGGAAAAAGAGCAAAGTAAAGAAAGTGTACAGCAGAGAACAAAAGAACAATCTATAAGATAAGTAAAGAAAAGAGGGACACTCATGAATATAATTTCTTTTACTATTATATATCCTTTCTTGAACTGGAAATTCATTTATTTTAATTCTCCCTGACAGTCTGCTGGGTACATAACATTGTTCTGCTTTGTTTTGTTTTATTTTATTTTTATTTTCTGTCTTTCTATTTTCTATTAAATTAAAAAAAATAAAAAAATTAATTAAAAACATTATATTAGGAAAAAAAGAAATAGAATAAGTCATAAATGAGCTCTTTAAGGAAAAAAAAAGACAAATTTGCAAGTGAATTTTATTAACCATTTAAAGAATGATTAATTCCAATACTATATAAAAAATAGGTAAAGGAGTCCTACCAAATTTCTTCTATGAGATAAATATGGTTTTGATACCTAAACCAAGAAGAGCAAAAAATAGAGAAAGAAAACGATAGACTAATTTCCCTAAAGAATACTGATCCAAAAATTGTAAATGAAAGTAAGGAGATTACAGCAATACATCTCAAAGATCATGCACTGTGACCAGGTTTGGGTCATAGCAGGAATAAAAGGCTAGTTAAATATTAGGAAAACTTTAAAAATAATTGATCATATTAAAAACAAAGATGATAAAAATAAAATTATTTTATCAATATCGAGGCAGGAAAAGCTTAAAAAAACCACTCATTTCAATTAAAAACAAATGGAGCTTTTCTTAAAATGAAAAACATATATACCTAAAACCAAGAACAAGAATTGTCTGTGATAAGGAAGTCTTTCCAAAAGGATTGGGGTGAAGCAAGGATGCCCATCATCATCATTATTATTCACAATTGTACTAGAAAGGCTGGCTATAGCAGTAACAAGGGGGGAAATGGGAAGGAATAATAAGTAAGAACAAAATAAAATTATGACTTTTTGCAGATGATATGACATCTTTAAAGAACTCTAAAATATCAAATAAAAACTAGTCTAAACAACTAACAACTTTAGGAAAGTTGCAGGATATAAAATAAACACACACAAATCATCAGCATTTTTATATATTATCAACAAAACCCAGCAGGAAAAGAAAAAAAGAAAAATTCATTTTAAAATAATTGTAGACAGTATAAATTACTTGAGAGTCTACCTGTCAAGATGCACGCAGGAAGTATATGAACAAAATTACAAAGCACTCTTCATACAAATGAACACAAATCTAAACAAATGGAGATATATTGAGTAGGCCAAGGTAATATAATAAAAATGACAATACTACCTAAATTAATTTACTTATTCAGTGTTATATCAATAAAACTACAAAAGAGTTACTTTATAAAGCTAGGGAAAATAACAGAATTCATCTGGAGGAACAAAAGATCAAGAATATATTGGGATTTTGAAAAAAAAAAATGAAGGAAAGGGGCCTAGCTGTTCTAGCTGTCAAATTATATTACAAATCATCAAAACAATCTGGTGCTGGATGAGAAACAAAGTGACTGATCAATTAACAGATTAGTTATCTATTTATCAAGCACAGTAACCTGTGCTTGATAAATCCAAAGAGTTTTTGGAACAAGAACTCATTATTTGACAAAAACCACTGGGGAAAGTAGAAAGTAGTTTGGCCAAAAAAAGTATATATACACCAATGTCTTTTACTTTATTTTTGTTGTTGTTATTGTTTTGGGGAGGGTTTTTTTGCATCATGGCTAAAATGGAAATATGTTTTGCATGACTTTACATGGATAATTGATATGCTGCTTGCATTCTTAATTGGTGAGGGAGAAAAAAGGAAGATAGAGAATCTGGAATTCAAAAAAAGCTTTAAATTAATGTTATGGATAAATATCTTTGAAAAGAGAAAAAAACTATAAATCACTAATAATTAAAGAAATACATATCAAAACAGTTCTGAGCTTATATTCATCATACTGGCTAGCATAACAGAAAAGTAAAATTACTAATGCTGGAGAGGATAAGAGAAAATAGGTACATTAATGAACCATTGGTAGAGCTGTGAATTGACCCAACCACTTTGGAGAACAATTAAGAACTACATCCAAAGGGCTATAAAACTACACATACCCTTTTACCCAGCAATACCACTGTTAGGTAGGTATCCCAAAGAAGTCAAAGAAAAAGAAAAAGTTCCCATATGTACAAATATACTTATAATGGCTCTTTTTGTGATGGCAAAGAATTGGAAACTGAGAGGATGCCTAGCAATTGGGGAATTGTTGAGCAAGTTATGGCACAGGATGAAATATCATGTGATAAAGTGTTATAGTAGTCTAAGAAATTATGAAGGGAATGGTTTCAGAAAAACCTGGGAGGACTTGTATGAAACAAGATAAAATGAAATGAACATAACCGAAACATTGTATAGTGTAACAGCAATATTGTAACAGTTCACAGCAATACTGTGAAAGATTTAGCAACTCTGATCAATATTATGATCACCCCAGTTCCAAAGTATTCATAATGAAAAATGTTTTCCACCTCAATACAGAAAACTGATGGGCTCAATGCAGATTGAAGCATTTTTCCCTATTGTGCAAATGTTTTGCATACTTTTATGTATGATATGTATGTTATGTATGTGTACGTAGATACATATATAGTGTATTTTATTTCATACTTTAGCAATAGGTGAAGGGAGTGAAGGAAGGAAAAAAATGGAACTGAACATTAAAAAAGATGAGTACCAATTTAAGACAGTATATGTTAAGTGTATAATGGTCAATACAGACAAATAAAAGATGAAATTTTTCCTCATTCAAGTTTATGGACACTCTGAAACCTACCATGGTACACTTAGAAGTCTGTGGACTCCAGGGTAAGAATCTCTGATCTGGATGGTTATTCATGTTCATCCGCTCTAGGTCTCTGATGCTCTGAACTTGTATGGAATCCTAGTGAGTAAGAAATCTTAAGTGAATCTCAGCCAAGAGATTTTTATGTAACTTTTTTGCTGAGTTTATGCTTGCAGTTATCTGATGGAATACCAGGAAAACACAAAAAAGTCAGAAGGTCGTCCTTTTTTTGTACATTAATTAATGCTGGCCTGTGTTTACTCCAGAAATCTGGCCAATTCCTTGGATAAATACAGTCCTCCTAAAAGAATGAATAAATATTCTCCTTGGTGGGTCTCTTGTGATGGAGCATCCTGTACCTGGGAGTTTGCTACGTCTCAAGAGTCACATATCAAATGAGAATACTTAGTGTAGTGCCTTCTTTGTTCTCAGCCTATAAAAATCCCTTACAGAGAGGGACTTTGAGAATTCAGCTAGGGAGGCATTGTACAACTTGCCTGGCAATGCTTCCCACTCAAGACTCTAAATAGCTGTGCCATGGATTCTTCCAATCAAGGAATTCAGATGTATGTTGTATGCCATTTGTTTGTCTGTATAGTGGCCACCATGTTTGTTCATTGTGTATTATTTTTATGTTTTGAGTTTCTTCTTCCTTATATTTTATTTAAATCAAGATTCTGAGAAGTAATAAACTTATACTTAACTCTCTTTAAAGCTATGACAGTTGGGGCAGCTAGGTGGTGCAGTGGTTAGAGCACCAGCCCTGAAGTCAGGAGGACCTGAGTTCAAATTTGATCTCAGACACTTAACACTTTCTAGCTGTGTGACCCTGGGCAAGTCACTTAACCACTCAGCAAAAACAAAAAGAAAAAAAAAAGACTATGACTATTTAAATGTAAATTCCAAACCTAAATTAAGCTTCTAGATCTGAGATGGAATTAAAAGAAAGAAGCAAATATACTAGCAATTATTTCCCCAAATTCCCCCCTTCCAAATTTCCTATCTACAAAAAGTATCAATCTATTCATCTCTCTTCTCCTTGTTGCTCCATAAGCAGGGCTAAAAACTGGGGAACAAAAATAGTGCTAACTTGCCTGCTTGGTCAATAATGAAATTCTAATACTTTGGATGCTCTCCCTCAACATGGGAGCATCTTATGCTACAGCTGCCATTTCCTGCATAAAAGGGACAACACCTCAATGTCAAGTCAGGGCATTTGATAAAGTTCTAATGCTTTGGATGCTCTCACTCAACATAGGCACATATTACGGTTTCACAGCTGCATTTCTTGCATGTCACTGATCCTTCTCAAAAACGAAGGACAAACAACAACATCCAAGAGCCTTTTTTCTGCCGTCTTAGCTCCACATTGCCAAGTACTAGGCTTCTTAAGATCAAGATGATACAGGGAAAGGAATATAGGATTTGTAGTCTGAGGATCTGGATTCAAATTCTAGTTCTACCATCTACTATCTATATGGCCTTGACTAGTCCCTTAACCTTTTTCTTTGTGCCTTATTTTTCTCCTCTGTAAAATGAAGGGATTAAATTGAATGACTCGGAAAGTTTCTTTAAGCTCTAAATTTATGATACAAGATAAGCTCCTTAAATATTATTGTTCTGTAAGAAATGAGGAGATCATTATATACTTCAACAACAATATTATATGATGACCAGTTCTGATGGACCTGGCCATCCTCAGCAATGAGATCAACCAAATCATTTCCAATGGAGCAGTAATGAACTGAACCAGCTACACCCAGAGAAAGAACTCTGGGAGATGACTAAAAACCATTACATTGAATTCCCAATCCCTATATTTATGCCCACCTGCATTTTTGATTTCCTTCACAAGCTAATTGTACAATATTTCAAAGTCTGATTCTTTTTGTACAGCAAAATAACGTTTTGGTCATGTATACTTATTGTGTATCTAATTTATATTTTAATGTATTTAACATCTACTGGTCATCCTGCCATCTAGGGGAGGGGGTTGGGGGTAAGAGGTGAAAAATTGGAACAAGAGGTTTGGCAATTGTTAATGCTGTAAAGTTACCCATGCATATAACCTGTAAATAAAAGGCTATTAAATTAAAAAAAAAAAAAAACAAGATAAGCTCCTTAATCACAGGTCCTGTTTCATTCTTTTTATTTATATCTGTAGTGTCTGATAAGTAAATATAAGTAATTTAATAATGATGATAATGATAATGATAGCTAAAGTTTACATAACACTTTCTATGTCCCAGTCATTGAGTTCTAAACATTTTATCAATATTCTCTTATTTGTTACTCACAGAAATCCTGGGAGTTAGGTCTTATCATTATCCCTGTTTTACAGATGAGAAAACTGAGACCAAAAGAAGCTAAGTGACTTTTTGTGGGTTATATAACTAGCAAGTATTCAAGGCTAGATTTAAACTCAGGTCTTAATAGATGTTTATTGAATGATTGATCCTATGATCAAAACAAAGCTGTATCAGATGAATCTTCTGGGATCTATTATAGCTAAAAATAAGAATTGGTGGGTTTGATATATTTTCCCTATTGATGCTACTTTTGTCCCCCAATTAGTACAGATCATGAAGAGTTAATGCTATTAATACTGATCTGTGCTCTTGGGAATATTAATTCATGTCGAAATTAAATTACCAATCAAAAATGTATTTCTCTCACAAAAGAAAAATATTATAAAAACATTTGTGCTTCAAAATATCTTAAAACTTGAACTTTTACAGAGATAATTCATGAATCAGCCTGAATACTTTGTTCAGATAATAATGCTTTCAGAAGCATATTGGGATGGAAATAGAAAACCAAGAAAATGCAACCTAAGAAGATAAATAAGAATTGTTATGTGGAGTGGGGGATGGAAGGGAAGGGAAATGGAAGTATATGGTATATACACATTGCACCCATGATGAAAATGTCATCTGTTTGAAAATAGATTTTTATTCCAGTAAGCATTGAATATTTTTAATATTCATTGAAAATAATGGGGACAGCTAGGTGGCACAGTAGATACAGCACCAGCCCTGAAATCAGGAGAACCTGAATTCAAATCTGATCTCAGACACTTAATAACTTCATAGCTGTGCAACCCTGGGCAAGTCACTTAACCCCAAATGCCTCAGCAAAAAACAAAACAAAACAAACAAAAAAGAAAATAATGTATGTTTTGCACAAACAATTCAGAATCATATAATTGTGGCCTGTGATTCTTATTTTAAATAATAATGACAAAATATGTATCAAATGATATGAAAGTATAAATTAAGTGAGATAATATTAGTAAAACACATAGTAGGTGCTTAATATATGTTTATTTTCTTCCCCCAGATACATTTGTTTCAGGCATTATCAGGCAGTAATGTAATTAGTGGAATAACTCCACTCAATCTGGTTGGAAAGACAGGCTCCTCATTGGCTGAAAGAATATACATGAATGGAGAATGGATTTCTTCAGAGACAGTTGGAAGATTTTGGGAGAGGCGGTGAAAAGAGGCAAGCATAGACTTCTGAATGGATATAATTATTCTCAGAGATTCAGATATATAGAGGAAACCAGCTACCACCCAAGTCCTCTTCCCTTTCCCCATTTCAACAAGCTTACTGACTTTCAATTCTTGCAACCCTAGAGTGCTAAGAATTGACTTCTCTTCCCCATCCCTGCCCCATAAAATAATTTTCTCTTTCTTGGCTCAAACTGAGATCTTGGCTTGCTCCCAATCAAAGGGTATATTTGTTAAGTCTATTTTAATCTGTATATCTTCCCTGATTTCTTTTTACTCCTAATTTTATTGTTCTTCATTTCTCCCCAGGCTCTACTCCTGTCTCTCTGGATTTATTCTGCCATGCCATAGACGACTCCTCACTCTGGAAATTCATATCATTCCCTGCTTTCTCAAATTGGAATTACACTCTGCCACTGTAGTCCTTTGCTCTGATTGTCTGCTTTCTTCCAAAACTGCCATTTTAAGGAAATGCTAGGACCAGCCATACCTTATTCATTTATATGAATATGTTCATATTCAACCATATCATATTCTTTTCTAGTTTTTTCCCTTTGTTAGTAGTTTCTTCCTCCCTGCCCCTTTCAGCTTCCTTTAAGTGATATTTCCTCCTGTTAGAATGAAAGCACCTTGAGAGCTGGGATTATCTTTCTTATGGTATTTGTATTTTCATCCCTTAGTGCCATGTCTAATGTTTATTAAGCACTTCATAAACATTGACCAATACTTTTAAAATCAAGGAAAGAAATAAACTGATAAGGATAGGTTAAGTATTATCCTCCCCTTGAGAATGATCAGGGAAAATGTTATTTATCCTCACCTGTCAGAATACTATTCTAGCCCAACACACTGCTTAGAGATAAATAAAGGAGCAAATGCCCAAACCAATCCCTCATACTGCTCCCCACAAGGGCAATCTCTCTTGGAAAAGGATAAGTCGTATCCCAATTAAGATATCTCTATCCAAGTCACATGTGACGTGAGCTATATTTATATTTAAACAGCAACTACTGCACACATATCTTCCATTAGAATGGAGTAATGTAGTACATGAGGTTTTGCCCAACTATGCTGACATATGGGAAGACATGTCCTCAACATCCTTTCCCTACTACAAATTTCATTCCCATCCTTTATTGTCCTACAGATTCCCACTGCTGTGGCACCCTTCCCTTGGGACCCATGTTCTTCCATTATCCACAAGGAGTTGAAGAATAGACTCTGAATTCTCTGTGGGATGGGCTGCGTCTTCTCCTGGCACAAATGCATCCACAATTAGACTATCCTCTGCTCCTCCAAATGAAAAATTTTCCCCAGGCATAATTAGGAATGGTTACATTCTGCATTGAATTCTCAGAACTAGGAAAAAAAAATGTGTGTATACATATATAAAACCTTGAAAAGGTGTGATTCACTTGCTTTATCCTTTTATCACCATATTGAGAATTGGTAATGGATGATTCTTGGCTACTTCATTCACCTGAGCTACCTGTCCTTTATAGGGAGACAAAAGGTAGTTGAAGATAGACATAGAAAAACTAAAAGGAGAAGAACTACAAACAGTTAAATAAACCAAGTTCCCTAAAGGGACACATAAATATCTATCCACATGATCCCTCCAAGCAACCATTCTCTCCAGGCATGACAGCAGATGGATGCAAGGTCAGGGTGTTAAAGAATTTTTAAGCAAGCCAGGAGGTATGGGAATATGAGTTACTAAGAGTGAAAGAACAGTGGCAGAGCAACAGATGGGTTTCAAGACCAATAGAAAAGTTCCTGCACCAAGTCAGAGATAGAAATGAGGAACAATAAAGAAAATGAAGAACAGAGGGACTAATCTGGACCTTGCCTTTAATTAGTACAGGAAATTTTATGAACTGGGAAAGTATGGGAAAGAAAAAAGACTCAAACTGACTTTCTATTGATCCTGGATGTTTCCTTCATGGAAGAGGACTCCACCTAGGGCAGAATTATAGGTTTGTGAGACAGTGAAATCCTGGAAAGGTAGACTTCACCAGAGAGGGGAGAAAATTTGAACAAAAGCATATGTCTCTGTTTTGCACTTGATTTGATGTGAATATATATGGAAATCAGAAAGACTCCTGACAAGCTGTATGAATGAGTAGTAATGTCCAAGACAAAACTAACTGGCCTTCATTACATCAAAGCATCAAGAAATTGCCAATAAAAGTAAAAAGGTAAATGGCAAGAAAAGAAATCCTCACATAGAAAACTAGCAGGTACTAAATAAATTAGAGCCAAAAAAAAAAAAAAAAAAGGTTTTAATTCAATTAATAAATAACATGGGACAAAAAAATGCTATTAAATATGAGGAATCCAGAGAAAGATGGGAAGATCTGTATAAATTGATGCAAGGTGAAATAAGTAGAACCAAACCAAAACAAAACCATGAGCAATAATATAAAGATTACAAAGGAAATTTAAGTTGTAGTAACTGAAAAACCATTAAGGATTTCAGAGAAAAAATATGACAACATACTTCTCTTGGCACAGAGGTAGGGGATTACTAAGGAGTATGATTTTATATATATATATATATATATATATATATATTCAGATGTGAGCACTATTATCAAAAACAATTTTATGTAACTTTTTTTTTTGTTACACAGGAAGGATCAAGTGGGGATATCTATAGAAATAATTGTCTTATAAAAACAAAAGCCGTTAATAAAACCACTCAAATAGAAATCTCCTGAAGGAAGTTTCAGTGACAACCAAAACCCCAGAAATACTGAAAGAACACTTGTCACAATGACTGAAAAGCTTGATAAAAGAACTAAAGTAAGATATAAGAAAGGAAATTGAGCTTTTAAAGAAAAGTTTGAAAAGACAGATATGATGTTTAAAATAATCACAGGGAAACCTTTAAAAAAAGGTGGATAGTGATAAATAGAAAGAGCAGAGATAAAACTCAAAAATGAAGAGACCAAACCTCATGGAAAACAAAAGACAAGCAAAATTAGGGCATGAGATTTCTACAAATCAAAGCATCTCACTTCTGCAAAAGAATATGACAATCTCTGTATCCCAAAGAGGTCATAAAAAAGGGAAAATGACCTACATATGAAAAAATGTTTGTAGCAATCTTTTTTATAGGAGCAAAGAACTAGAAATTGAGTGGATGCCCATCTGCTGGGGAATGGATGAATAAATTATGGTATATGAATGTAATGGAATATTATTGTTCTATAAGAAATGATCAGCAGAGTAATTTCAGAAAAGCCTGGAAACAATTACATGAACTGATGCTGAATGAAGTGAGCAGAACCAAGAGAATATTGTACGCAGTAACAGCATGATTATGTGATTATCAACTGTGATGGCCTTGGCTCTTCTCAATTATGCAGTGAATAGGCAATTCTAATAAGCTTAGAATGGAAAATTCCATTTGCATCCAAAGAGAGAATTACAGAAATTGAATGTGGATCGAAGCATAGCATTTTCACTTTTTTAAATTTTTTTCTTTTTCATGGTTTTTTTCCCGTTTGGTCTGATTTTTCTTTCACAGCATGACAAATATGGAACTATGTTTAAAAGAATTGCATACATTTAACCTTTGTCAGTTTGCTTACTTTCTTGGAGAGAGGGGAAGTAAGGAAGGGAGGGAGAAAAATTTGGAACACAAAGTCTTACAAAAAAAAAAAGTCTTAATGTTGAAAATTATCTTTACATGTATTTGAAAAAATAAAATACTATTGAAAATAATAATAATAAAAGAATATTGTTGTTGTTTGTCCTTCATTCTCGAAGAGGACTATGACTTCAGGAAGAAAAGAATATGATAGTCTTTGACCTCCTAGAAAAATATGATGAGAAAACCAAATGCCATTTTCATGAAATCTCTCTCTCTATCTCTATCTCCTCCTCCTTCTCCCCCTCCTTCTCTTATTCTTTACCTTCCTCTTGTCTTCTTTTTCTTCTCTCTTTGTATCTCTCTTTGTCTCTGTCTCTGTTTCTCTCTCTCTTTCTCAATTAAATGACTGAGGACACAAGGAAAGAAAGGTTCATTCTTCTGATTATATAGATTTATTAAACAATGTTTAGGGTTGGAAAACAATTAATCAAATAAGATCAATTAATCAAAAGGAAACAATATATTAGATGATCTGATTTCTAATTTGATGAAAGTTTAGGAAATTTCCAAATTGGGAAGGGGACAATGAAAAGCAGTAATTCCATAAAATCAAAAAAGGATATGTCCCACTAACCCCTTCCATAACCAAGAATATCTATGAACAATGAAAGAAACATGGAAGGAACAACTGATTGATCAGTATGGGACTAGTTTTCAGATAATATATTTGGATTGCTTGAGATGTACAATTGTGAGAAAACACCTAGCATCAATCTTTGAATCTAGTTGAGTTTCTGGTCAGCATAACCTAGGTTCTTAGTTAAGGGTCTTCAAATATCATGTAAATAGGGTTCAGCTTCCCAGCAGGCTAAGTTCAAACAATGCGATAAGGTTTTCTTCCAATTTCCACAATTTCCACAAATTCCACAATTTCTACAAATTCCAAATTCTACAAAGTTTTCTCACAAGATAGAAAGTGCTCTTTATTTTTCTTCTTATTGTTGTTGTTGTTTAATTTGTGTTGTCTGTCACAATGTGACTAACATGGAAATATGTTTTGGATGATATACACATGCATGTATAACTTTATCAAATTGCTTGCCTTCTCAACATGAGGGTGAGGAGCAAGAGGAAAGAGGAAGGGAAAGAATTGGAAGTCAAAAAAATTTTTAAATAAATGTTAAAAATGGTTTTTACATGTAATTGGGGGAAATGAAATATTAAATTAAAAAATTTAAACAATTATTCAAAATTCACAAAACCAAATAAGTGTGAAGAAATTTAAACAATTAAGCTTTCAAAATGAAGCTTCTTTAAAAAATTAATTATAGCATTTATACTTCTGAAGTTATTAAAGATTAAAACTTAGGGGAAAAAACAAGACAGAAGTTGGACTATACTCAAAATTGAATAAAAAAGGAATTGATCTAGCTCCAGAATTGTCACAAGACGGAGTCAATGTGGTTCACTCATCATTTGCTCTCCTAATTCCCTCAATTTTCTCAAAACACACACACACATACACACACACACACGAATATCATGGCTTGAAATACTGAAGAGATATTATAGTACAGATCAATAGGAATAATGAAAGTTCATCAAAGAAGAATCCCACATATAAACCACACAAAAATATAAACACAAAATTCCAGACCTTTAATTTTTTTAAAAAAGTGTTACAAATATGCAAGGAGAAGCAGTTTACATATCAAGGAATACTTGTTAAATTACATAGGACAACAAATAAAAAAAGAAAAGAAAGAAAAGGTTGGAATGTGATATAAAATGGCATGCCCAAATAATATATCCTGCCAAGCTCAGCACACTCTTATATGAGAAAGGTGTGTGCTCTTCAACAAGATGACAAACTAAATCATACCTTCAAAGAAAACAAGAAAGAAACTGTCTTTGACACTGAAATATAGCCAACAAAAGAAATTGAATAAAAATAAATAATTCCTTATGTTAGAAAACCACTGCAAAGATAAAAAAGACTCAGGAGTGTATGAAGTAAGTTTATTTATTTACAATTCTTGCAAGAAATAGGTGAACATTTATAGACAGGGAATAAGCTTTTTACTTCCTATCCTGAAGCCCCTAGGTTCTATTTAAAGAGAGAGAAAGAAAAGGGGGGGAGGGGAGGAGGGAATAGGGAGAGGGAAAGAGAGAGGGAGAAGAAATGGAGAGGAAGGAAGAGAAAGAGGAGGGAGGAAGAGAGGGAGAAAAAAACAGGAGTCAAAGTAAGAGACAGCACAAACACAAGCTCCCTCAATCATCCCACTGGCTGAGGATGACAAAATTAATAGACTTCCTGGTCCTCCCATTTCATGTTCCTCCTTGACATGTTCCCCCTCTCTCATCCATGTTCAATCCATGTTCAAAAATGGCACAAAACTCCTCCAATGGGGAAAAATTAATATTAAATAACTCATTAAGCATGCTCTCTCAGAACTTTCTTGAAATATCACCCACTTTTTGCTTTTGGTTGATTTTTATCAGATTATCAGTTCAGTGGCTCAATATCTTGTTTTGTACAACCAAGTCAGATGACATGACTTTTCTCTAAGTCTTTGCTGCTATGTAGAAATACAATTCTATAGGTTGCTCACACATAAATTTTAGCATAAAAATATTAGATGATAACATTCAATGGTTACATGATATAAGAGAGAAGTAAAACCTCTCCTGGTTCTCCCCCCATCTATGTAAATTGAGGCATATATAGTTTAAGTGATTCGTCAGGAATTACATAACTCATTGTCTTTGAGATAGGATTTGAAACTAAACCCAAATCTTTCTGACTCTGAAGTTGGCTATATTATATATCATGCTGCCTACTTGCAAAAATCCAACATTTACATAGAAAAGTTGATTTTTCTTAGTTTGTAATCTCTTTAAAATTGATCCTTCTCAGTCTCCTTTACTTTGTTGCTCCTGCTAATTCTGAATATGCTATAAATTTTTCTTCCTAGACTCTTTTCTTTTCCCATTATATTATTTTGTTTGATGATCTCATCAGCTCCTATGGATTCAACTACCAGCTGTATGTTGATGATTTCCAGATTTACTTAATCCATCCCTAACTACTCTATTGTCTTGAATCTACACTTGCCTATTGAATATCTCTAACTTAATTTTCTTTGGACATTTTAAACTCAACATACCCCAAATTTTCTTCCAAAATCCTCTCCTCTTCCTAACTTCTGTATTATTGATGAGATTACACCATTTTGCTATTGACCCAGATTCAGAACTCAGGTGTCATCTTCATCCCTTATACCCAATCTGCTGCTAAGACCTGTTGATTTTACCTTCATAATATCTCTTGGTTAAACCTTCCCTCCATTTTCCCCTTTGACACACCATCCCTCTGGTACAGATTCTCATCACCTCATTATGCCCTATTTCAGAAGCCTGCTGGTTGGTCTTCCTGCCAGAAGTTTTTCTGCAGTCCAATTCATCCTCTAACTCAGCTGTCAAAGTAATTTTGCTAATTCAATATGTCACCCTTTCCCCACTCATTCAATAAACTCCAAATGGTTCCCTATTTCCCAATTTTTTAACAGGATCAGATGGACAGGAAAAATAAGCCTGACAATATAATTTTGGAAAAAATTACAAAATGAATAAAAAACAGTTTTCACCAAATTTGCTATATTCAAGAATCTCACTTAAAACACAAAGACACACACAGAGTTAAAGTGAAGACGGAATAAAATGTATTGCTCTTTAACTGAGTTCAAGGGAGAAAAAAAGAATTACAATTATAATTTCAAATAAGAAAAGATCAAAAATCGATTGTGTCAAAAAAGAGAAACTAAAAAAATACATTATGGCATCACAGATTTTTTTTTTATTTAAATCATTATTGAGATTATATGCACCAAATGGCAGAGTAATTCAGTAGTTCTGTGAAGACCAAATAAATAATGTTTAAACATTATTTATGTCTGGCGTGTAGCTATCACCTGCCTTAAATATCCATAATAAAGATATGTCTATTATTTTAAGTTTTATACCTTCAAATGTCTTCTTTTGCCAGTGTAAATGATTTGATATTGTGTGCTAGAGAATGTATGGTCATTTATACATAACTCTTTTGATAGATTGAGGCACCTTTATTTCTAATACTAGAACCCTATTGAATTTTTCTCTTTAAGAATCTAGGCTATCATTAATATGTAAAAAGTGAAAGAATAATTATTGTTGTCTCAGATCCCTCATAACTCATTTGAGATTTTCTTGGCAAAGATGCAGAAGTGATTTGCCATTTTCTTCTCCCACTCATTTTTCAGATGAGGAACTGAGACAAACAGAGTCAAGTGACTTGCCCAGAATCACACAACTAGTATACATCTGAAGCCAGAGAAGAACTCAGGAAAATGTCTTTCTGATTCCACCCACCTATCCACTATCCAGTCTACCACCTTACAACCTGAAAAGTATAACACCTTACAGTAAAAGCTTTATTGTTCTTTTTTCAAATAATTTTTATCAAAACCATTACCCTAGGCAGTGGCCAAAGTAATTTGTGGTAAAGAAGACTCATTGGAACATTTTAGAAGGAATGGATAGGTGCTTGCTTACATAATTTGTTGCCTGTCACTATTTTGCCTAACATCATTAAATTGTCAAAAATTTTCTCCTTACTTACAAAAACACTAATCTCATCCCAAATGAAGTTTAAAAAAAAAAAAAACTGATAGCACTCTATATTCTATTTGTAGAAAGAACAAGAGAAACAGAGAGACAAAGACAGAAAAAGAGAGACACACACAGAGATAGAGTGAAAGAGAGAGGAAAAAGAGAAAGAGTGAAAGAGAAGCAGAGAGTAAAAGAGAGAGACAAAGAGAAAGAGAAAGAGACAGAGATAGAGAAAGAGACACAAAGAGAGATAGAGTGAAAGAGTGAGAGAGACCAGATGAAAGAGAAAAACAGAGAGAAAGAGAGACTATGAGAGACACACAGAGAGAGACAGTGAAAGAGAGAAAGAGAATGAGAGAGACAAAGAGACACACACAAATAAAGAGACAGAGTGAAAGAGAGAGAGAGAGAAAGAAAATGAGAAATAATGAGAGATGAGAGAAAGAAAGAGAAAAAGAGAGAGACAGAGACAGAGAAAAAAAGGAGGAGGGGGCTGCATCTTGAGATTAAAAAAAAAAAAAGATAAATGTACTATAAAATTATGGCAGCTAGGTAGCCTAGGGGATAGAATATAGATCCTAAAGTCAGGAAGACCTGAATTCAAATGTGGCCTCAGATACTTACTAAGTGACCCAAGTCACTTAACCCTGTATACCTCAGTTTCTTCATCTTTAAAATGAGTTGGAAAAGGAAATAACAAAATACTCCATTATCTTTACCCAAAAGGAGTCCTATAGAGTAAGATATGACTGAAATGAGTGAAAAACAAGAAAGATGCAATCAGGACAACTTAATAATGCAGTAGATACAATACCAGGCCTAGCGTCAGAGAGATTAATCTTCCTGAGTTAAAATCTGGCTTCAAACACTTACTAGCTGTGTGACAATAAACAAGTTAAGTAATTTTTTGTCTAAATTTTGTCTGCCTAAATTTCCTCAACTATAAAATGGAGGTAATAATAGCAACTATCCCCCAGGTTTGTAGTAAGGATCAAAGTAAATATTTTTTTTAATTATCATAGTGCCTAGATCATAATGATATACAACTACTTATTCCCTTCACTCCCCTTATTTGTGAACCTATCTAAATCAGATTTTAAGCTCTTTAAAGCCTTGTCATATATTATTCTTCATAGCACTTAGTACATTGCCTTATATCAAGATTATTGTTATATATTATATTAGCAATCTCCACATGTCATTTTTGTTGCATGTGATCAATAAATATTTGTTTAATGAATTATAGAATTTTAAGTTGCATCAAAAAACAATATTTTATATAGTCCAAAGACCATTTAATCATTGTCCTGTTTTTCTGATTCTTCAAAATCTTAGGGCAAGAGAAAAATAGAAAAATATTTTAAAATATTTTTAAAATTCTGTTTCTGATCTTTAAAAAAAAATTAATATAACCCAGAGTTGTATGTATCTGAAGATAATTTTTAAAGTTTATGCACAAATATTGTATAGCACATAGCAGGAAATAAAATCAAAACAAGTCAACAAGCATTTATTTAAATACCTATTATTTGTCAGACTAAGATAGGGAGAAAGGGATGAAGACAAAGGCAGAGAAGAGCAGAAACAGAGCGTGATAAAGACAGAGAAAGAGAGAAATAAAAAGAAAGAAGGAAAAAAAAAACAGGCAGAGAGCCATATAAAAGAGAAATGTGACTATAGGTTTGACAAGATGTGAAGAAGCCAGAGAAAGATTAAGTCCAGGAGGCTGGCCTGCCTTTGAGTAAAAGAGAGAGAGAGAGAGAGAAGGAAAAAGAGACAGAGATAGAAACAGAGGTGGAGAAACGGAGAGTTATATGTTCATTATCACTATAATCTTCCCACTAGTTCATGGACAGCCAAGTCATGTTTTCAGCTAGGGCAATTCACCAAAAATTCTATTTCACTCTGCTGAGTTTTCAAACTCTGCACCTCAAGGTCCCTTAAGTGTTAGAGGCAAAACCACATATTCTGCATTATAAGCTCCATCCTAGATCTGATCTGCAATAACTTCATTTAGGAATACTTCTGCTTTTTAATCAACAATTCAGTTTGGATCAAAGGAGTCCTCTTATTTAACAATAGAAGACAACTATTCGCTTCCCCAAATCTTTAACATTATTATATTTGTAAAGCACTAGAAATGCTGATACACACAAAAAAAAATGGAACCTGCCCTGAGGGATCTATCATTAATCAAACAATAAACAAGAGCCTACTATGTGCACTATGCTAGGTGCTTTTATGCTACAATCCCATTTCATGAACCATTGATGCTTTCTTTATTGTTCTGCAGGGAGTTGGAATTGAGGTCATATGTCTCCACTTGAAATAAGATGTTTCAAATTAACCATCTCATATCATTGTAGGCAGAACTTGGTTCTTCCATAAAATTTGAATTTAAATATATTAAAGAGCATTTGGGGTTTCCCAAAAGTAACTAAAATTCAAAGTCAATTTGCATAAGTATCTTAAGAAACATAGATTAATTACTCAAAGCTTTGCCTCTGCTGAAGAGGTAGATAGAGCTAGAAAGGATTTATGAGAGGAGAGATCTCAGTGTTAGGATTCTAGCTTCTAGAGCAAAGACTTGGGCTTCTACATTCTGAGTCCCTAACAATCCCTCTCACAGATAAGGAATACTGAATAACCTTAATCTTCAGCAAAAAAGAGAAGTCTTGTAGAAACGGATTTTGAATCAAGGTTATGTTATTTCTATAAAGAACCGTTTTCTTCCTTTCTCCCAATTTATGCAACATTGCAGCTCTTCTTCCCACCCCAATATTTAGTTCTCTTTTTCTCCTTTTTCTTGTATTGCTGAAATTTATTTATGTAACATATATATGTACATATATATATATGTGTGTGTATATATATATATATATATAATTTATGTAATAAAAGGAAAGACCTGAAATTCCCTTAAGCCTCAAGACCTTTAAAGATAGATCTGACTAAAGTTTTCAAAACTTGAATTTTTGTGTTTGGTTGCCATTCTAGAAGAGAAGTGTTATATATATATAGCCAAGGAGATGGCCAGATTAAAATAATTTCAGAAATATTTAACAAAATAAATAATAAACAATAAAACATTCATAATGTTAGTTTGTGGTTTTCTAAGTCTGCAGCTGTGGGCTATAGGATCCTTACATACTTTACTATTCCTCCACTCCTTTTAAATGAGAATTATACCTTATATTTTAGGAAAATATTAAGGCCACTTGCCAAAAACTTCCTTTTTTCCTTTCCCCTAATTTCACATCTCACCTCACTACTTTATAGGATGATTGCATCATTTATGGCACAGAATCTAATGGGAAAATTCATTCCTTCACACATACACACACACATATATATATATATATAAACCTATCAGTGGATACATTGCCAGGCCTGGACTCAGGAAGACTAATATTTCTGCCTTAGATACTTACTAGCTGAGTGATTCTGAGCAAGTCGCTTAATCCTTCTTGCCTCAGTTTCCTCATCTGTAAAATGAGCTGGAGAAAGAAATAGCAAACCATTCCAATATCTGTGCCTAGAAAATTCCAAATGGGGTCACAAAGGATTGGACATGACTGAAACAACTGAACAAGACCATATTAGCTAACCTACCAATGAATGACATCACTTGTGAATTCAAAGACATCTTATTTCAATTATCTAGTCCAGAGAGAATTAAAAATCAAGGATGATGCATTTGGATCAAGGAAACCTGAAAGCCAAAAATACAAAACAAACAACAAACCCATACTAATTATTCATGATGGGTCTACTTCCTTAAGATTAGCAGCTAGGTATTTGTTTAAACAGAATCACCTAAGATGTGATTGAGTATTTTTCTAGTTTTTTCTGTTGGATGAAAAGGACATAATAGAAGCTGCTTTCCAATTTAATAATTTTGCAACCATGATAGTATGGATTATTTAAAGCCTGAGGGAGTTCTTTGCTGCAAGTAGTTGACATCCTAATAATGATAAATTAAAAAGTTATGTTCTTTTGCACCTACCATCTGCAGAGCTCAAGAACTTCATAAACAAATGCATAGCTCTTTGTGAAGCAGTATGTTGTGATAGAAAGAAGGCTAGATCTGGAGAGTGGGATTTAACGTCCAATTCAATCACTAAAACTGGGGATAAATCTTTTCAAGATTAAGTTTCCTCATCTACAAAATAGATATAATTATAATATCTTCACAGGGTCATTGGTGTGTTAGCCCCAAATCATTAGATTGAGGATTTTTAATCATTTTTTGTCTTGAACTCCTTAGTCTTTCTAGTGAAGTCTATAAATCAAAGACTTTCTGGTCTCCTTAACATAAGGGACACTCCCTAGAATAATGTTTTTAATTTCACAAAATAAAGTAAGATTACAAAAGAAACTAGTTGCATTGAAATATATAGTTATAAAAATTTTTAATAAGTTTACTCAGAACAAGTTCTCAGCAATCAGATAAAGCAATAAAAAGACATCCTCAATGTCATTCTTAAGAACTTCATAATTGATTGTATGAATGGAAGACACTGGCACAAGATTGCCCAACAAGGCACACTGTTATCAGAGAAGGTGCTGTGCTCTGTGAGCAAAGAGAATTAAATTAGCTCAGAAAAAATAAATGAAAGATACACAAAGTGAGAGAAGCCTCTCCAAATGTTCATAGGGACATAGAAAAGAGGGGGAAGGGGGAGGAGAGACAGACAGACAACAGACAGACAGAGACACAGAGAGAGAAGAAAAGAGAAGAGAGGGAGAGGGAAGAAGGAACAAAGAGAGAGAGAGAGAGGAGAAAAAAGAGAGAGAAGAAAAAGGGGGAGAGGGAGGGAGAGGCAGAGACAGAAATGGAGGGAAAGAAGGAGAGCAGGATAGAGAAAGGGAGGGAGGGAAGGAGGGAGAAAAAGACAGAGATCTCATTCTGGACTCTGAATATTCCTTATTTTTTTTAAAAGCAGAAAGTAGACAGCATGTTTTATCATTAGTCCTCTAGAATCATGTTTTTGTTGTTGTTCAGTCATTTTCAGTCATGTCTTACCTTTGTGACCCCATTTGGAGTTTTCTTGGCAAAGATACTAGAGTGGTTTGTCATTTCATTCTCTAGTTCATTTTAGAGAAGTGGAAACTGATAAAAAGTTTTTGTACAAACAAAACTAATGTGGACAAGATTAGAAGGGAAACAATAAATTAGGAAAACATTTTTACATTTAAGGGTTCTGATAATGCCCTCATTTCTAAAACATATAAAGAATTGACTTAAATTTATAAGAATTCAAGCCATTCTCAATTAATAAATGGTCAAAAGATATGAACAGACAATTTTCGAATGAAGAAATTAAAACCATTTTTTGGTCATATGAAAAGGTGTTCTAAATCACTATTGATCAGAAAAATGCAAATTAAGACAATTCTGAGGTACCACTATACAACTCTCAGACTGGCTAAGATGACAGAAAAAAGATAATGACAAATGTTGGAGGGGATATGGGAAAACTGGGACACCAATACATTGTTGGTTGAATTGTGAATGGATATCTAGCCTTTCTAGAGAGCAATTTGGAACTATTCTCAAAAAGTTATCAAACTGTACATATCCTTTAACTCAGCGGTGTTTCTACTGGGCTTATATCCCAAAGAGATCTTAAAGAAGGGAAAAATATGTGCAAAAATGTTTGTGGCAGCCCTTGTTGTAGTGGCAAGAAATTGGAAACTGAATGGATGTCCATCAATTAGAGAATGCTGTGGAATATTATTGTTCCATAAGAAACGATCAGCAGGATGATTTTGGAGATCTGAAGAGACTTACATGAACTGATGCTGAGTGAAATGAGCAGAAACAGAAGACGTTGTACAAGGCAACAGCAATATTATACGATGATCAATTCTAATAGATGTGGCTCTTTCCAATAATGAGATGATTGAGGCTAGTTCCAATGATCTAGTGATGGAGAGAACCATCTACACCCAGAGAGAGACTGTGGGAACTGAGTGTGGATCACAACACAGCACTTTCATTTTTTTTGTTGTTGTTTGCTTGCATTTTGTTTTCTTATTTTTTTCTTTTTGATCTGATTTTTCTTGTACATCAAAATTATTGTGCAAATATGTATACATATATTGGATTTAACATATCTTTTAACATGTTTAACATTTTTTGGATTACTTGCCATCAAGAGGAAAGGGTAGGGGGAAGGAAGGGAAATTTTGGAACACAAGGTTCTGTAAGGGTCAACATTAAAAAATTATCCATGAATATGTTTTTTGGGGGGAAAAAAAGCTTTAACCAAAAAAAAAGAAGTGGAAACTGAGGTAAACACGTTTAAGTCACTTGCCCAGGGTAACCCAGCTAGTGTCTGAGGCCAGATCTAAATTCAGGAAAATGAGTTTTTCTGACTCCAGGTCTGACACTATATCCATTGTGCTGCCTAGCAGCCCCACTGTCTTAAATTACTCTTCTTTTAATTTCCTGTTGAATGAAATGTATTTATGCACTCAACTTTGAATATTTGTATTCTTCTCTTTTTTAACTAGATTGGAGGAGAATGAAATTCAAGTGTCAATTGTTCCCCCCCCCCCCTTTATCTATGTTTGTATGTTCTTCTTGTTGTACACTATGAATTATTTGAGACAATTTCTCCTAACCTTCCTTTCCCTTCTCCTTTCTCATATACTTTTTTCCTCCTCTCTTTCCAATCTTCTTTTAAGATCATTAAAATATAATGAAACCACTCTTAGGACTTTTGTCTAATTAGATTCACTTTATGACTCCTAATGATGATAGGATTCAGAAAGGACATATTTATATCTATCTATCTATCTATCCTTCTGTCTATATCACCTCCTCATATTAGAATGTACTTTATACTTGTTTAGTCTCTATGATTACTTATTCATGTTTACCTTTTTATATTTCACTTAAATGCTATGTTTGAACTTCTAAAATTCTGTATAGCTATGATCTCTTTACCAGGAATAAAGGAAATCTATTTCATTAAAAATCCATTTTCTTCCCCAAATGTTTATATTCAGCTTTTCAGGTAATTCTTGATTGTAAACATATATCATTTTCCCTCTTCAGTGTGGTATTCCAAAACCTCTGTTTCTTTATGATAGTGGATGCTAAATTACATATGATACTGACTGTGGCTCCTTGATATTTGGATTCTTTCTTTCTGGCTAGCTAAAATACTTTTTCTTTGACCTTGAAGTTCTGGATATTGGCTAAAATGTTTCTGGGAGTTTTCATTTTGGAGTTTCTTTTAAGTGATGACTGGAAGGTTCTTTTTATGTTGAAATAAAATACCTCTTTATCTCTAGTACAAAGAGTCCTGGGCAATTTTCTTTTAAGATTTCTCGAAATATAATATCTAGAGGGTTTTTTTTTCAGTCAGATTTTCAATGATTCTTAAATATTTTTCTCTTCGACTTACATGAACTGATGCTAAGTGAAATGAGCAGAACCAGGAGACTTCAACAACGATACTGTATGAAGATGTATTCTGATGGAAGTGGATTTCTTTGACAAAGAGACCTAATTCAGTTTCAATTGATCAATGATAGACAGAAGCAGCTACACCCAAAGAAAAAACACTGGGAAATGAATGTAAACTGTTTGCATTTTTGTTTTTCTTCCCGGGTTATTTTTACCTTCTGAATCCAATTCTCCCTGTGCAACAAGAAAACTGTTTGGTTCTGCACACATATATTGTATCTAGGATATACTGTGACATATTCAACATATATAGGACTGCTTGCCATCTAGGGGAGGGGGTGGAGGGAGAGAGAGGAAAAATCAGAACAGAAGTGAGTGCAAGGGATAATGTTGTAAAAAAAAATTACTCTGGCATGGGTTCTGTCAATAAAAAAGTTATTATAATAAATAAATTAAAATAAAATAAAATGTTAAAAAATAAATAAATAAAATGTTTTTCTCTTCAATTTGTTTACCATCGATTATTTTTACTATTAAGTATCTTACAGTTTCTCTTCCTCCTCCTCTTCCTCTTCCTTCTCCTCTTTCCTTAGTCTTCTTCTTCTTCTTCCTTCTTCTTCATTTTAATATTTCTTGACTCATGGAGTAACTTGGCTTTTGTTTGGCCAATGTTTAATATTTCTTATGCTTTTCCAGTTCTTTCTTTTATAACTCATTTCTTTTCCAATTTTCCCTAGAACTCATTTTATTTTTTAAAAAATTAACTTTTTTTAAAAAATTCTTACTTTAAGAATTTGAAAAGTTCTAGTTGAACTCATGCCCAGGTTGTACTTTCATTTAATGCTTTGCTTATAGATGATTTTGTTATTCTCTTTTTTTTTTTTTTTTTTGGATTTATGTCAAGCATTCTTGTTACCTTTATAAGCTTTTTATTTTGCAATTCCTTTTTTTGTTTGTTCATTCTACTAGCCTACTTTCTGACTTCAGATTTTATGTAAGAGAGGGCTCTGTATTTCTGAGGAAGAGGATGAGGCTGGCCTTATTGCTGCTTTCTTGGGGTATTAATTTTTTTTTTTTTTTGGTTTGGATCCTTTATTTTTTTTAATTAAAGTTTTTATTTTATTTTCAATACATATTCATGGGTAATTTTTCAACATTGACCCTTGCAAAACCTTTTGTTCCAAATTTTCTCCTATTTCCCCCACCCACCCCCTCCCCTAGCTGACAGGTAGTCCAATACATGTTAAATATGCTGAAATACATGTTAAATCAAATATATGTATACATATTTATACAGTTATTCTGCTGCACAAGAAAAATCAGATCAAGAAGGAAGGAAAAGAAAAACTGAGAAAGAAAACACAATGCAAGCAAATAACAACAGAGAGAGTGAGAATGCTATGTTGTGGTCCACACTCTGTTCCCACGGTTCTCTTGCTGGGTGTAGATGGCTCTCTATCACTGAACAAGTGGAACTGGTTTGAATCATCTCTTTGTTGAAGAGAGCCACATACTTGGGGTATTATTGAATGTTGAGTTATTCCAGGCTCTTGAAGATAGCCCAAGTTGGGGACTTGCAAGATTTCAATGATCCTAAAGTGGTCCTACATAGAACAAAGTCTGATCCCCACACTACACTGGTCTGCTCTCTGAAAGTTCTCAGCCTCATAGTAAATTGTTGATGTACTCAATTATTATTAGTCCTATTGGTTCAGTGACAGGTAGGAGTTATACCCTGGTTATTCCTCTGTAGCCTCAGATTGGGCTAGAAATTAGAATTGAGACTCCCTGTACCATCCCACCCTGACCCTGTACTGGGGGCCAAGCTACAACATCTGCTGTTTGCTTATTTTTGGGTACATACATAATCTAGAGCTGTGACTACTCCTGTGATGGGAACACTTCTCCTCCTCAGTTCACTCTAGATATATGACCTAGAATTGGGTAGTGTGTGACACAGCTGACAGTTGATACTTGTTCCAACACCTTGCATAAGATGACAGTATCCTGACATGAGGGTTGGACCCCCTCTTTCCTTAATTCACAGCTTCCCTCTGCACTCAAGATTGCAATTATGGTCAAATGCTGTCCTCAGTATCCACATATCTTTCTATCTCTTTATGCTGGCCTGGACTATCAAATATAATAATTCATGGAGATTTTTTTCTTGCATCTCTCCAATAGGATTTAGTCTGGTAAACTTTCTAGACTTGTTTGAAAGAGATTTGGGGGGCTTTTTATTCTGAGCTGGGGTAGAGCTAAACTTATTCTTTCTTGCTATTCTGCCATCTTGGCTTTATCCTCTGACTTGTTTCCTTTTTAAAAGATTTTGTTATCTTGCATTATAGAATGATTAAGAGATATATTTGGATATTTGGGTTCTTTCTCAGAAACACAACTGCAACATATTTTTAATTAATCAGCTTGAACTCTATATCTACTCTGATTTTATTTATGTATTTTGCTGAGGCAATTAAGGTTAAATGATTTACCCAGGGTCACACAACTAAGATATTATTTATTTTAAAAATTAGAGAAACCTTTTTTTTCCCCAAGAATATTACTTATTGAGATCTTTAAAAAGGGAAAGGGACCTGTATGTGCAAGAATGTTTGTGGCAGCCCTTTTTGTAGTGGCCAGAAACTGGAAACTGAGTGGATGCCCATCAATTGGAGAATGGCTGAATAAATTGTGGTATATGAATATTATGGAATATTATTGTTCTGTAAGAAACGATCAGCAGGATAATTTCAGAAAGACCTGGAGAGACTTACATGAACTGATCCTGAGTGAAATGAGCAGAACCAGGAGATCATTATACACTTCAACAACAATACTACATGATGATCAATTCTGATGGACGTGGCCCTCTTCAACAATGAGAGGATCCAAATCAATTCCAATTGATCTGTAATGAAGAGAACCAGCTACCTCCAGAGAAAGAACTATAGGAAATGAGTTTGAACCACTACATAGCATTTCCAATGCTTTTTTTTTTTTTTTTTGCTCTGTTTTTGTTTGCTTGCATTTTTGATTTCCTTCTCAGGTTATTTTTACCTTATTTCTAAGTCCAATTTTTCTTGTGCAACAAAATAATTGTATGGATATGTATACATATATTGTATTTAACATATACTTTAACATATTTAACATGTATTGGTCTACCTGCCATCTGGGGAAGGGGAAGAGAGGGAAGGAGGGGAAAAATTGGAACAGAAGTTTTGCAAGGATCAATGTTGAAAAAAATTACTTATGCATATGTCTTGTAAATAAAAAAGCTATAATAAATTTTTTTTAAAATAAAATAAAATATTTTTAAAAGAATATTACTTATTTCTCTAATCTTAATTTCTTATCATTAAATATAGTCTAAAATTATTTTATATGCAATTAGAAAAATAAATAATAGGCACAGATATTTATTTATAACATCTTAACTTCTAACATCATAGCCAGAATCACTCAAAACCTCTAACAAGAGCTGACTTCAAAAACTCAGTTGTGAAAAACTGTGAAAACTCAGTTTTATGATATTAAATGTCTCTCAAGATAACAAGTAAAATCGTTTCTAAAAATCCTCTTCACAAGATAAAGGTGAAATTAAGTAGTTTCATCAGAAAAGAAGATTCTTCCAACTCCTTTCTCTTTTCTTCTGTGACATTCTTCCCAATCATGTCAGGAAATAGTCTCTTTAGCTTCCCTCAAGCTATCATATTTAATAGTAATTTTCCATACTTTTATCTCAGATTTTTTTTTTAATAAATCAAGTAAAAAAAAAGTAAACCCTCTTCCTGGTTCTACAGGTAGAAGCACCTGGTAGAAAGACATTTTTTCAACTAACAATTCATAGTACTAGTGTATCCTTCCCTTTCTGCATCTTCAATAACCACTACCTATATACCATGTTTAGTGTACTATAGTACACTAAACACTAGGGATACAAATAAGGGGGGGAAAGACACAATTTCTGTTCTCAAGAGGCTTTCAATCTAATGGGGGAGACAACATAAAAGAATAAAGCTAGAAAAGTGAATGTTGTTTTTTTTTAATAACTTTTTATTGACAGAACCCATGCCAGGGTAATTTTTTACAACATTATCCCTTGCACTCACTTCTGTTCTGATTAGAAAAGTGAATGTTGAAAACTATCTTTACATGTATACTATTGAGAATAATGACATACTATTAGTAATAAAATAAATATAATAAAATACTATTGAGAACAATTAAAACATAAAAATAAAGTGGATAGTTAGCTTAAAGATATAATAACAATATGGGAGAACCAAATAAAATTGGCATAGCATTTTTCTTCAAGGTCAAAAATTTTCAGTCCTCCGAAAATTAATGGTACCTCAAATTCACCTTGAATTTTACCAATTCCTTTTTTCCTCCCAATGGGCAGATTCAGGGATATAATTTTCCCTTTGGTTTATACTTTGTTTCCAGCTCCCTCTTCTTTACATCAAAGGCTGAAGTTTTGTCTGAGGCCTTAGAATTTTGAGTAGCCACACACAGCTCCAGCAATTGAGTTCATTAGTCTGTGAGCAAAATGACACCCATCTGAATGTGGTCCATATAAATCACTTTCTTTGCTAGGTTGGGTGATTCTTATGAAACAAAAGAACACTATTAAAAGAAAAAGCATAACATCTCAGAGCCCCAAGTTAGAAAAAAAAAAAAATCCCAGATTAGTTAAATCAGACAAAAGCAATAAGACATTAGTAATTGTCATAATAATTAAAAGAATAATATATACATAAGACATCAAAAATGTGAAACATTATATAGAAGCTTAGATCTCTGCTTTATTTAACTTCCATGAATTTTCAACTAACCCTTTCTTCCTTCCTTTCTGACCAGGACAAATGGACTCTGCAGATATGGAGTATAAGCTTTTGTGATCAGATAAATTTTTCTATAAGATTAAAATTAGTATATAATAAAAGATTAGACTAAAAAGATGTTTTTTAATTATTTAACAGTGTCTGTTGTCAAATAAGCAAGGGGAAGGGGAGTCTGGAGAGAACAAACCATTTAGAGTCACTTGGATGTTGAAGTGGTGATTACAATCAGCAGCCTTGGCCTGAATTCTTTGTTTCAGGATGGAAGTAGGGACCCAACAGTTTATTGTAATTACCCCCTTAGCTGCTGTCTGCTCCTCTTACTCCTCTCTCTTTCTTCCCCCACAAGCAGACTGCTTGCCAGAATGCTGTTATCTCTGCTCTTATCTATTCTATTTCTCTAGGTATCCCTCTTTTTAAAACTTTGGGGTGTGACTCCAGTCTGCCTCCCAGTTGAAAGACTATGGTTATCCGGATCTCCCTCAGGAGTATGAATGAACATTTGTCCCCCTAAACTATTAATCCCAATAAGTCAATCAATTCTCAATCCCTTATGAAGAGATACTATACAAAATATATATATATATATATATCACAATGCACAGCACTTTTTGGCAATTGTATGTGTGAAAGAAAATAATATGACTGAAAATAGTTAAATAGGACAAAAGCAATAAGACATTAGTAATTCTCATAATAGTTAAAAGAATAATATATACATGACATCAAAAATGTGAAACATTATATATAATTCAACAAAGAATTACATGTATCTGAAAGAGTCAGCACTCCTCCTGAAATTTATATGTTGGAAAGATTTAATTCTATTTTAACTGATTTGTATTTCTATATCTGTATGTAAATTGATTAATATTATAAACTTACCACCATTTTTAGCTTCTGTGGCTTGCTTCTTTATCCAAAGGAAATCCACAATACATAAGACATCAAAAATGTAAAACATTATGTATAATTCAACAAAGAATTACATATATCTGAAGGAGTAAGCATTCTTCCTGAAATATTTTATTTATTTATATGTTGGAAAGATTTAATTCTATTTTAACTGATTTACATTTCTATATCTGTATGTAAATTGATTAATATTATAAACTTCCTAACATTTTTAGCTTCTGTGGCTTGCTTCTTTATCCAAAGGAAGTTCACAGTTGAGGTTTAGGCAAGAAAGATATTGTTTCTAAGTTCAGCTGTCCCCTCATATAGGAATTGGGGTCCCCCTCAATCCTAAAAAACATAATTGGATTTCTATATTATAATGTCTATAATGTAGAACACAAAGTACTTTTCTTGGTAGTATTCTGTAATAACTGGGAAAAAGAAAAAAAAAAAAAAAAGCTGAGCTTCAAGATTCTTGAAATGCTGTTTCAATGTATCAGGGTTGTTGGTTTTTTAAATTTTTAAATAGATTTTTATTGATTTTTTTTTTATGTTGGAGACTGGTTCATCACTGCTAGAAGTGCAATAGCAATCCACAAGCCCAAATTCAATTCTGAATAGCATGAAAGCTTTGATCTGCCCTGTCTGCGCCTCCTTGGGCAGCCTGGTGATCCTTTACTTAAGGATTTGCCATTTATTGACATCACACTATTTTATCTTTCCTGAAGCTCAGAACTTCCAAACTCAAGTTACCAGCTTCAGCCTCCCATAGTAGTAGGAATTATAGGTGTGACTTGACCCAAAATCTTTTGTCTTTACTTTAACTACATTTTTGCCTTTATTCTATCTCCTTCTCCCTTCCTTCCAGAGAGCCATTCCTTATAACAAATATTTTTAAAGATTTTTATTTTCAAAACCCATGCATAGTTTTTAATATTCACTTTTGTAAAATTTTGCGTTTCAATTTTTTTCTCCCTCCCTTCCCCCCTACTCTCTCCCTTGGATGGCAAGTTATTCAATATATGTTAAATATGTGCAGTTTTTCTATACATATTTCCACAATTATCGTGCTGCACAAGAAAAATCAGATCAAAAAGGAAAAAAATGAGAAAGAGAACAAAATGCAAGCAAAGAAAAACAAAAGTGAAAATACTATGTTGTGATACACATTTAGTTCCACAGTCCTCTCTCTGGGTGCACATCGTTCACTCTTATCACAAGATTATTGGAACTGGCCTGAATCATTGCATAACAAATACTATTAAGAAAAAAAGAATGAAGATTATCATTCGTGCAAATCATTTGTACAATGTCCTATGTCTTACTTTTTTTTTTTTTTTTTTTTTTGCTAAGGCAATTGGGGTTAAGTGACTTGCCCAAAGTCACACAGCTAGGAAGTGTTAAGTGTTTGAGACCAGATTTGAACTCAGGTCCTCCTGACTTCAGGGTGGTGCTCTATCCATTGCACCACCTAGCTGCCCATCAATTTCTCTCTCTCTTTTTTTTTTTTAACCAATTTCTTTTGAGCACTAAAAGTTTTATTTTGTTTTGTACCAAGTAAATGTCTTGTTGCATTTCTTTTAAAAGTATGACTTTGGGAACTATATGAACACAACCACAAAACACTTTCCACACAAGTAAAGTCAGGTCTAATCAACTGGAAAAATACCAAGTGCTTATGGGCAGGCTGAGTGAATATAATAAAAATGATATTACCTAAATTAATCTACTTATTCAGTGCCATATCAACCAAACTCCCAAGAAATTATTTACAGATCTAGAAAAAATAACAAAGTTCATCTGGAAGACCAAAAGGTCAAGAATCTCAAAGGAATTAATAAAAGTATGACTTTGTTCTACCTCAATTTCTGAGTTCACTTATCTAAACCGAGATTAGCTAATAAGTACTGTATTCTGTGGAAAAATTTTTTTCCCCTATTTCTTTCAGTCTTCTCAATTGTGTTGCTACTCCATCTCCCCACCGTCTAGCACCCTCATTTCAATTTTTTTTCCTATTTTTGCCAAAGTTTTACCAGTAAAATGACAAGTTTACCAATGTTCTTGTGTTTACTGGAAAATCAAAGGTATTACTTCTATCTTGAATTACTATCAAATCTTCTCAGTCAGAAAAATCAACTAGTGATTTTTCAGATTTTCTTTTAAGTTTCCATATTCTTAATGCTGTGTTTTTTGCTTCTCCCTAACTTCTGTTAAGGACAGAAAGATTTGTAAAAATAATAGTAAGAGCTAGAGTATATATAGTGCATTAAGGTTTGCAAAATTCTTTAGAGGATACCACATTTGATCCTCACAGCAACCTTGTATATATCAGGTGCTGTTATTATTCCCATTTTGCAGTAGAAAAAACTGAAGACCAGAAAAGTTAATAAGTGACTTATTAGGGCAGCAGCTAGGTGATACAGTGGATGGAGCACCAGCCCTGAAGTAAGGAGGACCTGAGTTCAAATCTGGTCTTAGACACAACACTTCCTGGGCAAGTCATTTAACCCCAATTGCCTCGGGGGGGGGGGGGGGGGGGGGGAGGTTGTGACAATAAGTTAATGAGGGCCATAAACTTAGTGTCCAAAGAAGGTTTGAACGAATCCTCCAGCTCCAAGTGCAATATTCCATTCACACCACCTCATTGCTGGATAAATATTAAGCTTAATTTAACTTAAGCAAATGACAAGATGTAACTGTACTGTAAGCAAATATATTTCAAAGTTATTCCCATTTAAAATGTATTTTCAAGACGCAACTTGACTGAAAAATCAGCAACAGTGTCCTCACTAATCATGATAGCCAGAAATCTAAAAATGAGTCTTATCACTTGGTGTTATGCCTTGTCCAGTGAAGAAAAATCCATTATCTAAGAGATCTAACTCCAATTCTATCAATGCATCTCATTTTGCTCTTGTTGCTTTCTTTGCCATCAAAATTTCTTCTGCTGTTTTCTCAATTTTAAAATGAAAAGATAGCAGCTTGGGTGTTTCTGTTTTAATAATCACAGGCTGGAATCCACAGTCTTTAAGATGCAAAAATATTTCTTGGAAAGATTATTTTATAAATTCCTTTTGATATTTACCATCCCCCCTTCCCCTCTTCACCTCCCAACCTCTTCCCAAGTTTTAGTATTAAATTTTTTTTTCCAATTTTAGTCTGCCAGGTAATAATGATAGATTCAAGTTTTCCTCAGTGAAGATCCAGTTCTCTATCCACTGGTTCTCAATTAGAGTTTTGATAGTGAGAAGTCTCTTCCAAATATTCTGTGTGTATACTAAAGTTTTTTTCCTTTACTAGAAAAATTATGGATCACAAAAACATCACTATGACACAATAATAGAAAGATCCTAGTTCTTTAAAACTGATTCATGAACAAGCCTTTCTTAATCCTATCTCTCAATCCACTGATAAGAAAACATAACAAAACAATGTAATGTAGTGTTACATTTGCCTCATCCTCACACATTAGTAAGTGTTTAAGACTATTTGTAATGTGTTTGTGAATAGCCAATTACTTCTAAGCCTTCATTTCCCCAAAAATTACATTTGTTTGTGTAGTACTTGAAGTTTACCATCTACCTTTGTCATGAGATTCAAGTATTCCCATTTAAAAGTGAGAAACTGAGGAAAAATGGCTTCTTTTTGCCTACTCAGTGTCAGAACCAGACCTCACATACAGGACTTCTGGCTGATCCCATTACTCTTTTCCCTCCTGCTATCCCAATTCTCCAACTTCTTTCTTGAAGCAATATTTGAGAACAAGGCACTCAGTAATTGTTCATTTGCTGAATCAAGAACAAAACAAAGTTTATTATTTGCTGGATACACTTTAGATTTCTTTGTGGTTTAAATATTTTATAAGACAAGTAAGAGACAGCTTTGACCATGATGGAACAGATGAACTCGAGGGCCAAATATATAAAGTAAAAAGAAAAGGATTCAAGAGAATTCTTTGCATCAAAGGGTTACTGTTCTAATATAAGATTTTGTGTAGCTTCTTTTCTGATTTAGAGTTTTTGAAGAAGAAAATAACTTTGATGTTTCAAATTCTTTTCAGGAAAAAATTCACAAGAGAATTTCAAGGACTGCTAAAAAACCAAGTTATCTTTGGCATGATGCTTGAGTTACTAGATCTGGTAACTTAAAAGGATCTTCCTTTCTTTAAGTTAGGGGCAAATAAATGCCAACATCACCATTGTATCTCATAGTATCCACAGAATGTATTCTCCAACATTTCCAGATGAGGAATTTCCACTGAAATTCGCAGGAATAATATTAATAAATAAATATTCACAGGAATAACCTCTATCATACTTTCCAGTACTGCATTTTGTGGTCCTTAATTGAAGCATTTCTCTCAAGGACTACAGTGAGCATGTTGCCTATATAAAGCCCAACACCATGAACAGATTTTTGCCTTAGGACCAACAAAATATTACAATTACATTTAAAGGGGAAAGACTTAACCCAGGAAACAAAATGCATCTTCGGAAGTAAATTAACCTAATGGAACTGTCTTGTTTTCAGATGGTAGTGGAATTTTGTCCAATTGTAGGCTTTCCACTTAATCAGCTTGTTAACTCTCAAGAAATAGTTTCCTTGCATTTGACCAGTAGACACAAAAAGTATATTCTGCCTCTATAGTTCTGAAATACTTGGCATGTTATAAGTATTTTTAATGCAAAGAGAAAAAAACATTAGCTCTAGAGTCTGAGAATTTAATTCAAATCTTTTTTCTATGATTACTATGTGACCTTGAGAAAAATCACTCAACTTCACCATGTCTGTTTTCCTCATCTATAAAATGAAAGGGCTAGACTAGATAGTCCCCAAGGTCTCTTTCAATTCTCAATCTGTGACCTTAGAAAAATCTCATAAAAATTTTTCAGTTAAGATTTTTTTTTCTCTACCCAATACTTTTTTCCACTTAAAAATCAAACTTCTCTTTAGCTCAAATATTTTCTATGTTACACAAAAACACAGTCTCTACTAGTCAATATGTTTGGATAAAATGGATCCTGAACAATGACAAGTCCAACTATTAAAAATTTGAAGTTTTCAAAAAGGAGGGGGTCTTTTGGCTAACTTGCGTCCAAAATCTTTTTTTCATTTGCTAACCAAGTCTTTACCATCTACTAGTTCTCCACAAAGACTAAGGAGCCTTTCTTTAAGTATCACTAAACCTAATAGTATATATCTTATTAAATATTAATATACTGTCTTACCTTTTGTCTTTACTATCACAGTTTGTGACCCAGATAAAAACTAATCAATTGTGCAATAGTTATTTACTCCTACTTGGATGTTTAACATGTAGGCAAGTGTAAAGGGCAGGAACTGTGTATAATTGATTTAATCCTACAAGGTGTTAACTCAGTGGAATTGATAAGACAATGGTTATCTAGTTTAGCATGTGAATTCTCTAGTATGATTGAGTTAATCTTACAATAAATAATAGCTCCCTAGTGATATAATGATTGGTTTATACTCAGTATACTGTAATGATGTAATTGTAATAGAGTATATAAAACTGGAGACAAACTCAGCCAGAGACAGACTTCAAGATAGAGACCATCTTGGTGGCTCTCCTGCCTCCTGCATTGAAACCATGACCCATTCCAGAGGACCTCCAGAAAGCTAGCCAGATTTCAGGTGAAGGAGACAGACTGAAGGAGACAATAAAGATTTTGGACTTTATCCCTGACGATTCTCGTGGTGATCATTCTGCTGAAACCAAGGTTGGTCTCAAGACCTCCAGAAAACTAGCCAGAACATTATACGCAAAAGCAAAAAAACAAAAAACAAACAAAAACTTTAAAAATGTTTAATTCACGTGTGGATTTCTCTAGAATTTGTCCATATTTCTCATCTGGAACCTTTCTACCACTGATCTGTGCTGCACTCTTATATTATTAATGCTTCAGGTTTATGTTTTGTCGTAACACTAAACTTTAAGAGTAGGAACCATTTATTGCAGTTGTTATCTCCTATCTCTACTTACACTCTAGATTCAACAAATAATTGTCAAATGAAGATTTCAGTACCCTTTATGGATTTTCTCCTTCTCCTTTGCTCAAAATATGCAAATTTGAGTTGTATCACAGTGTGAAATGAGAATTCTGTTATTAGTATTTAAAGAGTTCAACACAAGGATAGCAAAAGTTCCCTGTATGATTATGACCATATTTTGACATCTTGGTTCCAAGTCTACCTATTGGTAATTTTCTTATTCCCAAAATAAAAACTTGTTAAAGGAATAGGAACAGAAAAGAATACCCAAAGAAAAAGTGTTTACAAGTGTAATCATTTCAGGTTAATTAAGTAGAGTTTATTTAACCTCATACCTGAGGAAAAAACTTGAGGAACAACATGAAGGTAATTTTTATGATGACAGCTATCAGATCATAGAAATCACATTCCTTTTTTTTTTATGCTACACAAAATGCAAAACAATAGCAACTAGAAACACTGTGAGAAGCACCTGAAAATTGAAAGGGAAATGAGCCTGAATATATTAAACCTATATATTCCAAACACATACTACTGTTTTAAATTTTTTCACTTTTAATATAGACCTGCATACATAACAGTACATATTTTTTTTAGAACAGGGTAAGGTCACAAGGAATTTTCTTTTCAATTAAGTGTATTATCCTCATTCTCCTTGAGAAAATAGTAGGATGCCTCAAGGTTCAATCTGATAATAAAGGTCAGAAATTTTTGCGGTTTTTTCACACTTTCACATCTCAAAATAGATCAACTAAGCTATTCTGTTTAAACTACAAACAATTTCACAATTATATAGACCATATATAGACCAGGGTGGGGAAAGACCAACCCGAAGGCCTTATAAGGCCCACAAAAACATCTGCTAAGACATCCACAAGTGATAATGAGCTGAAAGTTGGGTACATCTACTTCCCACTGCTTGAGTTCTAAGAGTTGATAATTTTGCATGGCCCACAAATGAAGTTATATCCAAATGGCCCTTTGCAAGAAAAAGGCTCCCCACCCCCTGTTATAGACGAGTGATGCTCTTCAAATAGTACTATCCTTATTAAACACTAAAAATTGTTCTTACTTCCTTGTGAAATGGGGGACTAGAATAATTAGTCTCATTCTTAGAAATCTGAGCATTTGGTTTGGAGTTAGAGCTGGGTTCAAACCTTGCTTTTTTTGCCTACTTCTCATGGGACTTTTGTTGTTGCTGGGTCATTAGTCCTATTTGACTCTTCGTGACCCCAAGAGAAGTTTTCTTGGCAAAAATACTAGAGTGGTTTGCTATTTCCTTCTTCAGCTCATCTTACAGATGAGGAAACTGAGGCAAAAGGGTTAAGTGACTTGCCCAGGGTCACACGGCTAGTGTCTGAGACCAGAGTTGCAGTAGTTCTCTGTGACTCCAGGCCCAATGCTCTATGAACTGACACCTAGTTGCCCCATGTGTCACAATGTCCCTAAGCCTGTTTTTTCATCTGCAAAATAATTTGGACTACTAGACTTCTAAGGCTCTTCTCCAAGCTCTCAATCTCATATCAGGACTGAATCTTTTCCAGAACTAAGCCCACAATGAGGTACTCTCTACCTCGCAAGTGTTTTTACTCTTAATGGCTCCTTCCTCCTGGTTATTGTGTATTCCACCAGGGAACTCATCTTTCAAACCTTTGTTAATTCTCATAATAAATTGCATAACTTTATAATGTGTGATAGTTGGCTTGTTATGGTTGTTCAATGTCATGAATTGAATCTTTATTATGATATTTTCACATAATACTTTTGTTCTTTTTATAATTCATTGCTTTTCCAAATCTATTTTTATTTACCATTCCTAGTACCCATTTTATCTCATCATCTTTGAAATTATAAATGAATATAACTATATATACTATTGAGTTTTTAAAATTGAAGGACATAAGCAGCAGCTCAAGAGAACTTTAAACAATTAAAAGAAAAACACAAGGCTTTAATAAGAAACCAAAAGGATTTAAGAACTGGAAGCTGAACTCTCCAAAATAAAAAACTTACATTAAGACTCTAAGGCAAAACTAGGAAGATATGGAAAGTTATATTCTGAAAAATCAAAAATCAGAATCATTGTCCAAAAAATACTAAGCAGAACTAATGAGAGGTTAGCTGAAGTGAGTTCCAGACTACTGAATGAAAAACAAAAGGGTAAAACCTTAATCAACAGTTTTACTATAAATCCAGTTCTGGAACCACTTCATGTAGGGATTCTTGATACTACTATGCTCCTTAATAGAAGAAATTTAGTCTATTCTATTGGAAACACAGTGTCTTCAAAAAACAAAGTGTAGACCTACTTGGCAAAGATGCTTCAGGAATTGGAAAAATGAATAACTGGAACTTAATGAAGCTACTGCTGAACCTGAATCTAGATCTTGCTAGACTTCTCCAATAGGATCTCCTTATAAATTCACAAGAATGCCAAATCTGAATCAGAACCCAGTTTCCAGAGCAACTCAGGAATACTTAAGAAGTTTTAAAGAAAAATTATATGCTTTAAACAAAGGAAGAAATAAGATACATTTATGGAGGAAAAAAACACATCTCTGACATCTGATCATATTCAAAACTAAAAAATAATTCACTAGGCATAAGAAAAAAAGCAATGGACTTATGGACCTATACCTGACTGTAGGGCTTTGCTACTTGCCACCTGCCTGGCTTTGATAAATCAAATTCCTTCTCCTGTTTCTTAGTTTTCTCATCTTTCACATATGTAAAATAAGTGGGGTGATGGTCAGAATGAGGTCAGTTTCCTTCCATGTCTGACACTTTCCAAAACACAAATTTCCTTCTTCCTAAATATCAAAGCCAATAGACAAATAATGAAAAGGTATTCCCAAGATAAAATATATATTATATATGTATATGTGTGTGTGTATGTATGTGTGTGTGTGTGTATACACAGAGTAAGATGTGTTTTATGATTATGACTTTAAAATGTGCTAAGAATTTTAGCATGGCTATCTATTATTTAAGCAAATAGGCAGCACAGCATGGTGTACAGAGAGCTATCGGACCCTGGCAAGTCACTTAGAGAAGTGCCTTGGGGCACTGAGATACTAAGTTGCAGAGCAGTTGCCAACCCATGTTAGGGGAGGTAGTTTCTTCACTGGGGAACTCCTTATACTATAAAACCAGTAGACCAGTCCAGTGAATTGTGTTTGTAGGAAAATAAAATAAGCTTTTAAAAATAGCACTAAACAGCAACAAAAAAATCTTTAATTAGTTTTTAATATCTCTAATAAGTATTTCTAATCTTTCCATAAAAGTACATTACAATTCTAGTTTATTGCAAACAGATTTCTTATCTGTTGATATTCAAACTATAATACATATTATTGGCACTATTTATTCTACAGCACAATGGAGAATGCTTTATTAAATAAAGAAAAAAATAGCAATTCAATGAGGAAAATGTCAAATAAAAGGTCCTTTTCCCGAGACAATTACATATCTATACCAACAGTTACATTAAAAATGCTAATTTCTGAACAGGCACAGGGTTAAAAAATCATGATGAAAGTTTAGCCAGGTTTTGTCCAGAAATGCGATATATATATATATATATATACTGCACAGTTTTGTTTTTTCTAGCAAATCCTAGTTTGCCAAGCTTCAAAAGGCAAAAGCCTAAAGTGTAAAAGTGAAAGTTTCATTGTTGTCCAACTAATTAGTCTTCTCATCCAGAAGAATCTGGTGCCCAGCATTACTTTGCAAGAAAGCACACTGTCACCAATATTTTTGTTGTTAATTAATCCATCAAGGCAGCAATATTCATGTCCTTATGATGCAAGGCCTAGCAAGAAGCCTCCCACAAATCCGCTGGATACCACTATGTTCTGTTTGATAAATTCTGTTGACTAAAAAAAAAAAAAAAGTCTTTTATTAATAGCATACTACTAAAAATGTAAATATTACTTCATTTTTTCTAACCTTATTAACTTTTTTCTTTTTGCTGAGGCAATTGGGGTTAAGTGACTTGCCCAAGGTCACACAGCTAGGAAGTGTTAAGTGTCCAAGATCACATTTGAACTCAGATCCTCCTGACTTCAGGGCTGGTGCTCTATCCATTGCACCACCTAGCTGCCCCAACCTTATTAACTTAATGAAAATGAATTCTCACAGAACTTTGGATATTAAAGAAATCAGACTTTAGAAAATGAGAGATTTAGTTATTTATGAAAGTACAAGACCCATTGTGTTTTCATTTCAAAAGTTTAAAACACGTAACTTATTGCAAGGCATCCATGAGCACCATGCTAACTATGGATAGTAATTTGAGTATTGTGAGAAGACTGTCCTATGAGGCCATGTGTTATCTCCATCAATTCAAACAATTTACTTCAAAGATCTATAGTTTAATCAGCATGGGTATTCTCTTCACTGACAGAGATAACAACCTTTCTTACAATTTAGAACATGGTCTTCAAAATTTACTGTGCCTCTAAAATTCAGCCCCATGCCACAAACTTAGTGATAAAACTTTTCAAATTACTTGATTCAGGGAAAACAAATTCTATCACTAGGTCCACTAAAGTCCTACTCCATTAACTATTAAATAAATTCCCATATTGTACACGCTTCCATTTTATTGGGAATAAAGAAAAAAACACATGATGAAAAAGCTTTAAATAGGAACTATTAAGTGCTCAAATAAATGTGTGAATATTAGCAAAATGAATTCAAGTCATTTAGGCTCATTTTGTGTTGATTCCAACTAAGTAAAATAAAAAACTGAGCTCAGGACATAGACATAGTGACCCAATTTTTTGTTCCATTGCTTTTGGAAAGGATGTCAACTGACTGACTGGATATCAAAATGATATCTGTTCTCATTCCCTTACTTCTAAAATGTCTCCCTGATCAATATTTCTTTACATTTTTTTGTCTCCATGTATTAAGATGTAAGCCTCCTTGAGACCAAGTCCTATTAAACTTTTTTTTATATTTGTATTTCATTTTTAAAATTCCCTCATATGCAAGAATATTTCATCTTACCTCTTCAATGATAGTATTGATTTCAGGTGCAGCTTTATTTGCTCTTTTTTTAATCTGTCTTTTTGCTTTGTTGACATCTTTTTCAACTCTCTTCCAGTCAACTTGCACATAGCCACTGTGACTGGCAATCTAGGAAAATTTCACAAAATGATAGTAAACTTATCTTCTAAGCCATTCATTAAAGTTTCATTATTGTTGACATGTTATTACATTAGGTTACTAAAAGGACTATTTATTATGTTTATATATAGGAAGAATTTGCTATAATATAAAATATTCTAAAATTACTTCTATAACACTTCCTTTGGGGAAGACAACTGGACACTGTGGAAATACAGACATTTGAGTGTTCATTTACTTACATAAAGGGGAAAAAATTGATAAAATCTTTCCTTACTGCTATAAAAGCCCTCATAAGCTGAATGACTTCTGAAGATAGAATGTAAAAATTTAGCAAAATTTTGTTCTACCTAGTTTTTCATTAAGTAAATCCTTTTAAGTACAAATATTATAAATATATTACAGGAGGAAAAAAAGAATGTAAAGTGGTAGAACTGAACTTCAATTATACTTATGAATGAGAAAATATTTATGTATAGACAAGAACACTTTAGAATATTCAAGTAACAAAATCAAAGATAAAAATCAGACTAGCAGTAATTAAGCAAGTCATAATATCTATTAAGAACTTCTTCTTAAAAACATTCTATGTAAATCAATTCTTTGAGCAAAACAAAATAACAAAGATATCTAATGTCATATACAATGGATGATTCTAAATCCTAGATTTTCTTCTATCAATGTCACCCTCAAAAGGATGTAAAAATATAAAGTAGACAAATACAATGTCACTAAAAACAATGTAAAAAAATATATACATATATACATATAATGTATAGATCAAGTAGAAGGTCAAATTTCTTTTTTTTGGTATAAACTTCTAAATAGCTGGCACTCAGTTGATGATAACGCTCAGTGTTTAGGAACTCGTCCAATCTGGCAACTGAAAAGATTTGCTACTTGAGTCAGATTTTGCAAGATTTATATTTGCTACTGCATCTACTTACCACTTTCTGATCACATGGAGCCTATGAGAGGGCATATCTATTCTATGTATGTATACGGCTATAATTTTTACTTTTTATTTATAGGAAATCAAAATGTTTCCTACACCAGTTTTTTTCCTGCCAACTTCACTGAAGCATAATTGTTAAAAATACTTCAAATTGAAAATTTATCAGTTCACAAAATATTTACCTTTTGCTAGAGATTTATAAGGAGTTATCAACTATACTAACAGTAGCTGATAATTTATTAGATTTATCAGAATTTACAAAGTAATTCAAGATATCAATGAAATATGTTAACATTTAAGCTTCACAAATAATTCTGCTAGGTAGATTCTCTAAGTATTATCTTTATTTTTTTTAAACAAATTAAAAACCTGAAGCTTACAGAACTGAATAACTCGCACAAGACTATATCATTTGAGGAAGAATATGACTGAATTACCACACTTTCATTATCTTCTCTCTCCCACTCTCTGTTGTGTGTGTGTAAAACAGGAAAGTTTCATTGTATTGTTTCATATACACAAGTTGCACAATACATTATATTCACAATTTATATACTTGCATATATAAGCATACATGAATTTTATATATAAAATATATATATAACCATTTATGCAGCTAATTCTCCCATTTGATAGAAAATCCAATCAAAGTATGGAAGACAATGTTAACAAATGTCTATATTACTAGGAATATGGTAGAGCTACTAACTAAAATATTAATTTTCGTTTAGTCATAACATCTTAACATAGTAGCCCAATAGCAAAGTGACTGAAATAAAATAAAATTTCAGTAAATCTACTGTTGGGAGACAACCTCATCAAATCCGGGGTACATATGTCCAAACAGGGAGAAACATGATCTAGTTCCAAAATGTCTAGAAGTATCCAATTTGGCCTCAAATCATACCTAATATAGAAAATACAAAGAAGGAAGGGTCAGTTAGTGGTTTAGATCTAACCATGATCAATTTGCATAGAGCAGCATATCATATATGTGCCCCAGTTGGTACTATTACCACAATGCATACAAAATTTTTTCCAAATTAGGTCAAGTATCAGAGGAAAAATAAAAAAACTAGTCTAGCTTCTGGTGGAGTTAAAAAAAATATATATATATATATATATATATTATTTATTATGACTAAATATATATATATATTTAGTCATAATAAATAATTAGCAAATCTCTGTAATTTTTAATATAAATTGTTAACAAGCTTTAGTTTTGCTAATTATTTATTATGATTAAATATTGTGCAATGACTAAATAATTTTATTTAATTAAATAAATTAAATGCAAATTAAATGTAAGATTCGAGGTCAAATTCATGGAAACTGATGAGATCACCAAAAGAAGTAAAATAGAGGGAGAAGAAAAGAGGGCATAGGACACAACTCCGTGGGACAGAATTTATGGTTAGAGGGAATGAGCTACAAATATTTCCCTTGCTACTTTACTTTTTTTGGTGATCTCATCAGTTTCCATGAATTTTATCACCATTTTCAAACCTGATGATTCTCAAATCCACTTTTCCTGATCCAATCCTTCTTTTGACCTCCAATCTTGCATCTCCAACTGCCTACTGAACATCTCAAACTAAATGTCCTATTATTGACTTCTCATTACTTTTTTTTTTAATTATAGTTTTTTATTTATAAGTTATATGTATGGGTAATTTTACAGCATTGACAATGCCAAACCTTTTGTTCCAATTTTTCCCCTCCTTCCCCTCACCACCCTCCCCCAGATGGCAGGTTGACCAATACATGTTAAATATGTTAAAAGTATAAATTAAATACAATATTAGTATACATGTCCAAATAGTTATTTTGCTGTTCAAAAAGAATCGGATTCCTATTGACTTCTTAAAATTCAACATGTCCAAAACTGAATTTTTCTCCTAAATCACTCCTTTCCCTATTACTGTATAAGTCCTTACCACCCTCCTCTCGGACCCCCAGGAGTCCTGCTGCTTTCCTCACCGTCCACCCCACACACACCCAAGGTTTTGCCAAGGTTGGTGATTTCATCTGTGCAACATCTCTCTACAGCTCCTTCTCTAACAAGGCCATAACAGTGCAAGCTCTCCTCCTCTCATGCTCAATACTGGTCATTCTTACTGCCTCAAATTTCTTTCCACTCCATTTCATGCTCCATTCAGTGATTTTTTTCTCAAGTGCAGGTGATCATGGCATTCCCCCCACTCAAATTCCAGTAGCTTTCTGATACCTCCAGGAGCAAATAAAAAATGCTCTGTTTGGATGTCAAAGCCTTTCATAATCTAGCTCCCTCTGACCTTTCCAGTCTTCTCACACCTTAACATATAGTCTTCAATCCAGTGGCACGCGCCTTATGACTGTTTCTAAGAATAAAACTGTCCAACTCTCTGAGCTCTGGGCATTTTCTCTAATTGTTCCCCATGCCCAGTGTTCTCCCTCCTCCACCCTGACTACTAATCTCCCTAATTTTCTTTAAGTCTCAACTAAAAGTCTACCCTCTTATAGGAAGGCAATTCTATTGCCTTCCTTCTTTTAATTATTTATTTATTCTATATATAGTTTGCTTTGTATATATTTCTTTGCATAATGTCTCCCCCATTAGATTGTGAGCTCCTTGAAAGGAGGGGCTGTCTTTTGCCTTTTTTTATGTCTCCAGCTTTTAGCAGAGTTCAAGGCACATAGAAGGCACTTAATATTTATTGATTTACTGCTGGTTGCTGTGAGCTATTAAATCTTTTATAATCTTGATGTGGATAAGAGTGTTCTGGAGTTATTAATACTTATTTTCAGGCATTTTTGATTTTTGTTTATTGTACTTATCACTTCATAATTCAGATTATTGAAACAGCCTGCTGATTGCAACAAGACTTGCCATTCTCAGTGTATCGCTATCTCAGCTATCAAAACTGATCATTCTAAAGCACAAATCTGACTATGTCATCTCCTTATTCAATAAACTCCAGTAGTTTCCTATTCCCTTCAAGATCACATATAAAACCCTATTTCACATTCAAAGTATTTCCTGACCTACCACGCCTTTTTAGTCTTCTTAAACCTTACACTATAACTATCCATAAACTCTCTAATCCAGTGACTGGTTTCCCTATTGTTCCTCACAAAAGACAAATTTCCAATTCCAAGCAATTTTTACTGGCTTTCCCCATGCCTGGAACTTTCTCCTTTCTTATGTAGATTTCCTGCCAAGTCTTAACTAAAGACTTATAAGATTTCTGCACAAAGTTTTCTACAAAAAGCTTTTCACTGACCTCTTTGATCTTAAGAGTTTTCATACTCTGAGGAGAAACTTCATTTCCCAAATTGATTCTTTTGTGAAGGCAAAGTAGACTATCTTTGTCTCAATTCTTAATAAAGCTTAAATCACTGAATGGCTCTTGCTTCAGATAAACTGAAATCTAGGTAAGACCTCAGTTTAAAAAGGCCAATTAGTTTCCAGATGCATCTGGGGCCACTCCCAGTTGACTTATATCTTGCCAAAGGACCCTGATGACTCTGAAGGAGAAAGTCAAATCCAATTCTCTTGCAAACCAAGACATCTTTCTCCTGGTGTTACTGGCTGTTTTCAAGAAGAAAGGATGAACAATAACAACCTTCTTTCTGAAATTATCTCCAATTTCTCTTGTATATATTTTGTTTGCACAGAGTTGTATATATGTTATCTCCTCCATTAGACTATGACTTCCTTGAAAGGAAGGATATCTTTGGCCTTTCTTTGTATCCCAAGTCTTCAGCATAGTTCTTGGAACATAGTAGATGCTTAATAAATGCTTGTTGATTTGTACTAGACATGAAATAGATAGGACTGTTAAGAGAGTTACTGATAGATATTTTCTTAAAAGTACACATCTTTATTATTGTTTTGAGAAGGAAATGAAGAAAATTTTTTCCATTCATTTTTCATTCCACTAACTGCTTAAATTCAATTACTTGCTGGACTTGAGGAATAACTTATACAAAACTAACAAGATTTTAATTACCTACCTGCAAGAGAAGAAAGCCACCGCCCACAGCAGTTGCTGCAAGTTTTCCAACTTTCTGGAACAAAAATCCTGCACACCTTAAATATTAAAAAAAAAAAAATTCCGTGAAGTGAAAAATTAATGAAATTCTAAAATAATTCTCTAGCTTTCACAGAAAAAAAAAAAAAAAAAAAAAAAAAAAAAAAAAAACTTGATTTTATTCGATTACATAAAGATAACTTTCCTTTCTGGATTGCTGGATCCCTAAATGGATTGTCCCTAAGTACAGAAAAAAAAATCCAAACTTCTTAGTCTGGGAAATAAGATACTTTATAGGCCAATCCATCCTACTTACCTATTCTGAGACCTTTACTCTGAAAAAGGCAGGCTGGCCTTCATTGTTTATGGGACATATCACTCTCTCAAACTTAACTATGTTCACACTATTGGGGCTTCTTCTCTCTTTCTTATCCCCCCATCTAAAAATTTATCATCCTTAAAAAAAAGTCCACACTCCAAATTTAGTTAACCCACAGAGATTGCTCCCTTTTCTGAAATACTATTAAACAATTCTGTAGTACATTATAGCATTTAAATAAGGCAGTATGATTAATGCTTTCAAACACAAGTCTTATCTATCATAACATTCTATTATTCCATCTTTTCATTATTTTTCTTTAGTTTTTTTTATTTTAAACTTTAATTAAAAATTAGAAAAAAAAAATTTTCATGTGCACAAAAGAACATGAGGATTCAAATTATGTATAAAGCAATACATTTCCATTTTAAGAAAGTCTATACTATTATTTTTCTTAAATATATTTTTCCTTGTTATGATCTCTAATCTCTCTACTCCTCAAACTTTCTCCTGTTCCTACTTCATCTTCCTCCCCCCTTCTGTCTCAATCCTCTAACTATCCAATATAACTCTACACTCTAGAATCCCTTATTCTATCATGATGATTTGTCTGAATTAATTCCACTATTGCTCTTTCTCTAATCCCATTCAAATGCCTCTTCAATAGATCTGGAGAAAATCATACAATCATAGTGAGTGGATCAAATTTATCTAATTCCAACTGGGATTCTCATAAGAACACGATTAATCCTTTTTTCTTTCCCACTCTCCATAATAGATATTGTAAATTTTTTCTTCCCTACTAAAAATTTCTATTATCATACAGCATACAATACCTTGACATTACCTTCCCAGTCTCATTCAGTTCTTTAGTGGAGAAGTTCATGTCAGTAACACTGCCTCTACCTGTAATCTTTTGCATCTACTATCATCTCTTCCCTCTAATGTTTAGTCTTTTCCTGTCTACTTTTTTCCCCTAGTATTCTCAAATTTCACTCATTCTTAGAAACCTTCACTTGAGCATACCTATCCCTATAAGCTATTATGCTATTTCCCTTTCTCAACTAAACTTTAAGTAAAATTTTTCCTCATTGCTTTCACTCAATTTCTCCTCTCAATCTCTTCTAAACTTCCTATAACTGGTTAATGACTTCATCTTTCAACTGAAACTGCCCATTATCCTTCTTGAACTGTCTGCACCATTTGACTCTAGGATATACTCTTTCATCTCAATGTTCTTTCAATCCTCGTTCTGCCTGTCTACTTTTTTTCAGTTTCCTTTGATGGATTATCATCCACAACATGCCTCTTACCTGAGGGTATAATCCAAAAATCTGTCCTAGGCCCTCTTTTCTCTCTGAAATCTAATAATGATGATCACATCCAATCATATGAGTTAATCATCTCTACATTAATGCCTCTCAAATCAATATTTCTAACTCAAATATTGCCTACTCAAATATTGCCTACTGGACATCTCAAAGTCAAAATGTTAAAAACTGACCTCCTTTTTCCAAGTCCAACTTTATTCTAAACAATCTAGTCTTTTTGAAGTCACTTATCCTTCCTGTTTGCAACCTAAGTATCACCCTCAATTCCACATTTAATCAGTTGCCAAATCTTGTCATTTTAACTCCCACATTTCTTGCATCCATCCCTTTCTGTCTCCTCACAGAATCACCATCACTGCTTAGGTCCACATCACTGTTGATCTGGGAATACTATTTTAAAGCTTACTAAGAAATATCCCTGCTTCAGGGCTCTTCCTTCTGCAAACCACTCTACACAGCTGCCAAACTGATTTTCCTGACACACAAATCTGACCATATCATTTCTCTATTCAATATACTCCAGCAACTACTTATTTTCTCGTCTTTTATTCTCTCAGTCCACCATAGTTCATGGCACATATTTGGCACTTAATAAATGCTTATTGTTTGTCTCTCCAGTTAGACAGCAAGTTTCTTGGTATCAGAAACCATATCTTATATTTCTTTAGTATCCTCAATAGTATCTAATGAGCACTCAGGAGATGCTCAGTATTTTTAATGATCCTTAAATTTTAGGATATTTATAATAATCTACCAATTGTTTGGACAGTAATCCAAAACAAAATGAAGATAGGACTTAGTTGTTTCTATCAATTTAGTTCCAGATTTAAAACATAACTTTGTCATCATTCCAATTAAATGCTAACCTCAAATGCTAAAAATGTTTTCATACATTGAAAAAATCCGATTTAATATACACCAAAATGATAAACATGACAAATCGGCTTTATTATTTGAAATGTAGTAAGTTCTTTAGTATTCTAAATTTCATGAAAATGATTATGAAAATACAGTGTAGTGGGAAACATATACGAGTTGAAGTCAAGGACAAATAGCTTCAAATAATAGCTATTCTACTTATTTATTAGTGAGATTATAGAAAAGTCATTATACCATGTGGCAGTCTATAAAACCTTTTCATTTTCTGGGCCCAATTTTTCTTAGAGCAGGTTGGTTCTGCTCTAGATATAGCCTACTTCTCCTTTCTAGCACCTTTTTCTGAAATTACCTATGCATGTTACAATCCATGATAGAAACTTTGACTTGCCATGAAACCTTACTAATTAGCTGTCTATAATATCAGATAATGAAATCCCATTCTTGTCTAACAAAACACTTGGCTTTTTTCAGGATTTGAGCCACCATGCTATATGGAATGACCAAGAATTTTATCCGTCCAACTGAGAAACTACCATCTTCTACAGAAGGCCAAGTTTAATTCCCCCAGCTACAAGGTCCTTCCTTCTAAAATCATCTTGCATGTAGTTTCAATAAGCCTTCATACAAAGTTATGTTGTCTCCCCCTCCATCCTCTCATTGGACAGCAAGTTGCTGCAAGAAAATGTGGCAAGAGTTTGGTAAGATGATTCCCTAAGATAAAGTCTCTGGAATCATGGATTCTTTGCTCTCTCCTTTACACATATCCTGAAGACTACCTTGGTCCCAAAGGCACTGAAAATAATTCTGGCTAAAACTCTTTCATCTTTCTTCATTCTATCTTGTAAGTATCACTTGCCAACCCAGTTTTGAAAGTGGATACTATATCACTTCATTTGTTACCTTTCTTCTCCTCCTTATTCTCAGCATTAAGTCACAAAGTTTTGTTTTTGTTTTTGTTTTTTTCTTAACATCCCAAATAAAGGTCCATTGTACTAGCCTAATTCATCTATAAATACTCCTAAATTTCAAAAAGACTAGAAAAAAATATTCTGTACCATCATCATAGAATTTGAGAGTTGGAAAAACCTTTAAAAGTCACTAATTCAAATCATAAAGGAAAGGAATCTCTACTATATACCTGACAAGTGGCCTGTATGTAAACAGTCTTTTTTCACTTCTTAAGGCAGCCCATCCCAATTTTGGATAGCTCTAATTATTGAGTTTTTTTCTGACCTGAATTTGTTAGGAGGAAGAGGGGAGGCCTTTTTATTTGCTTTTTTTTTTTTTTTTTTTTTTTTTGGTCAACCTACACTTGTACGTCATAACTTTGCCTATGGGGCCAAACAGATCAAGTCCCTCTTCCAAATGACAACTATTCAAATACCTGAAGACAGCTATCACATCCCATACTTCCCTCCCCAAAAAACCTGCCTTCTCTTTTATAGGCTTAACTATACCCAGCTCCTTCATTCTCAAAGAGGCCCATGACCCCAAGGAGATGCAGGCCAGGATATGCAGGTGAGTTGGGATTAATTGAGGGAGGGGTGGGCAAGGTCACCTGCTGTTATGGGTCAGAACTTAAAACAAGATGCTAAGTCAGTGGAATTGATAAAGACAATGGTTATTTAGCCTGATGCTTAACAGTTCTCTAGTTCAGTATGTGTACTTAGTACTTACTAGAGTTCTTCAAGATTCATACCTTTGATAAGAGAGCATATAAGCTCAGACAAACTCAGCCAGAATGAGAACTAGGGAAGACAGAGACTGTGGTGGTGGTCCTCCTGCTTCCCCCACAGAAACCAAGGAGAAGGTCAAAACACTGGAAGAGGCAGAGAACACAAAGGACTGGTGGCAGGAGCTCAAGCTCTCGGAACCAAGGAGAGAGATAGGTCTCTAAGAAAGCTAACCGGGCCCCAGGAAAGGAGACAAGACTTTGAAGGAGACAATAAAAGATTTGGACACTAACTCCTGGCTGTACTTGTGGTGATTACTAAACTGAAACGAAGTCTGCTCCCAAAAACCCAGAGACTCCAAGAAAACTAAACGAGAACATTACAATCTGCCTCACTTCCCTCTCCAGAGACATCTGAGCCCAGTGGTCAGAGAGAGATCAGAACAACTAGAGATGGCCCTGGATGCAGAGAGAGAAGACCTTGGCCTTTTTAAGCTAAAGTTTTCAGCAAGTCTCAGTTTGATTGAGGCCACACCCATTCACTAAGACTAAATAGAAATTGGGGCAAAGAATGATTTCTTTCACTTAATGTCCTGTCCTTCCCTTCCTCCCCCTCTCCATTCCTTCCCATTCCCCCCCCAAAAAAAAAAAAAATTAGATCGATAAATCTCGAAGGGGAAGATTCATTTTCTGACCAAAACAGAATGGGAAAATACTAGCAAGCACTCATCTCATTGAGCTTTTTTGAAAACAATAATGTGTTTTATGTGTTATTATTTCTATATACACCAAGGGAACCTATATTTTAACTAAAATATTTTTGGTTAAAAAAAAAAAAAAGTCAAATTTTTATGCTGGGTGCCTTTTTTTTTTTTTTTTTTTTTTTTTTAATTCTGCTGAGGCAATTGGGGTTAAGTGATGTGCCCAGGGTCACACAGGAAGTGTTAAGTATCTGAGGCCAGATTTGAATTCAGGTCCTTCTGACTTCAGGGCTAGTTCTCTATCCACTGTGCCACCTACCTGCCCCAGACCTTATTAACTTTTAATGAAAATGAATTCTCATAGAACTTTGGATATTAAAAGAATCAGATTTTAGAAAATGAGAGATAATAGTTATCTATGACTTTATTTCTTCATACATACTATAGCAGAGGAGTTTAGTGGACTTGGAAGTCAGCAAGATCTGGGTTTACAATCTGCCTAAGATAACTGCAGAGTGATTCTACACCATCTACCTCAAATAAGACCATATAACTTTGCAAAACTTAAATCATAATAAAAATGTTTGCTATTGTATTATTCTCAAGTACAATTCTCTATACTTAGCATATCATGTTATCAATTTTTATTCTTTAACCAAAAAACGTTTTAAAACTCTACACTTACTCAAAATACCAATACATGATCTATTTAAAAAAAAAAAAATACCAGCCATTTCTCTCATCATAAAACCTCTTATTTAATCATTTTTCCTGATTAATAAAATTAATTAATGAGACCTCTTGGAATTTGGCTCTAAAGAGATATTTCAACTAAGTTTTCCCTGTCCATGTGTTTAAATGACAGGGTTATTTCTAAAAGTGTAGAAATAACATTTATCTTGCTATAATGTTCATGTGGGCACAAAACCTGAAGCTTATTCCTTGACAATTTTCAAGTTAATTTCTTTCACTGTCATCTCCAAACGCTAATGCTTCTGATTTTTTCTTATCCATTTCTATCCACCTACACATTTGAGTCAGATTCTCATTATCAGAATGTAGCAAAACAAGGGAGGATCCACACAGAGGCAATAGAAGAGTGACAAACTGCACTAAAACCTACATTAAGGCCCAAGTTAAAAGTTGGTCTATCCAACAGGATGAGGATAATTTAAAACTGGAGCTTTTCTCTTCCCACTACATGAACTATGTTCTTAAATATGTTCCACTCCTGCATGTAGTCTGCTGTCATCCAATAACAGAATTTGGCACATATAAAAAGGAATGACAAGGTCCTCCTCCAGCAAATGATCAAAGTGTGTGTGTAAGAATGCCTAGTTTTTCTTTAATGGATACATCAAAGTTTGAAATGATGGTAAAGAAAACCTGGAAACCTTGAACAGAAATATCTGTTTTTTGCTGAAACCTGACAGATAAATCTCATAATATTGCCCAATGTGAATATAAAATTCAAGATGGATAGCACAGAAGGAAAAATGCTAAAATCTTGTGGGAAAGGTTCCTAATTTCTGTACTTGTATTTAAAGCCATCTTATAACTTTTAGAGCATAACTAAATGTCTAAATCAGATATGTACACAAAATAATTCAATCATATAAAAGACATTCATCATTTGTTTTTCCAAGGCAATCAGAGTTAAGTGATTTGTGCAGAGTAACACAAGTAGTGTCAAGCAAGTATCTAGGGTCATATCTGAATTCAGGTCCTCTTGACTCCAGAGCTGGCAATTTATCCACTTCACCACCTAGTGAACTTATCATTTGTTAATAGATATTTGTTAACAGATATTTTAAGAGACTCATTGTCAAAAAAGATTCAATCCTATCCAATAAGCATCAGGCCTGAAATCAGAAAGACCTCTGAGTTTAAGTAGGGCCTTAAAAAACATTAGCTAGGTGATCCTTTGTCTCAATTTCCCCATTTGAAGGAAATAGCAAATCACTCTATATCTTTGCCAAAACAACTCCAAATGGCATCATGAAGAATTAGACATAATTAAACAACTAAACAACAAGTACACATACATTAGAGACAAAAAGACAAATTTTGGGTGAGGAGAAAGAAGCCCCCACACCAAGGAGCTTAAAAAAAAAATCTGACCTCAAACATTTAATAGCAGGCAAAATCATTTAACCTCTGTCTTATTTTCTCATTTGTAATTTGAGGATTACTGTACCTACCTTCCAGGTCAGTTGTGAAGATAAAATGAGATATTTGTAAAGCATTTCGCAAACTTAAAAATGCTATTATAAATGCTTACTATTATTGTTATTGTTGTTTTGATTATCTCTGCTTTTTTCCCCCTCTACCTCTGTCCCAAATTCTTCCAGCCTGGTATGTATATGATACTGAGTTCAGTGTTGGGTACAGAACAATGGATGGTGAATGATCATAGGAAAGAGTTTACATTCTACTGATGGGTTTAACATATAAACAGATAAGAATACACATAATATGAGCAGAGAACCCTAAAAACTAAGAGGATCAAGAAAGACTTTGACAGAAAATAAAGATGGGATATAGTCAGTCAAAAGCACAAAAATACAGTTGGTAGGCCATGTTCAGGAAACAAGTACATGAGATTGGCTTAAATGCTGAATGTATGAAAGGAAATAATGTCAAAAAGCTTAGAACTACAGCCATAGTGGGAAGAGGTTTAAATGACAGCTGGAACATTTGCTTTTTATCTAAGAGGCAACAGAGACACAGAAGGTTCTTGAGCAGGCCAGTGATTTGGTCAGATTTGGGTTTTAGGAAAATGATTGTGGGATTTGTATGGAAGAGATTAGAGAGGGGTCAGCCTTGAAGTCAGATAATAAATGAATCCTGAAATAGTTAAAACAATGTAAAGAGAAAGATATAAATGTGAGAGACATTGAAATAGAACTGACAAGACTTGAAAAGTAACAATATAGACATAAAGGGAGAACCAGGGGTCAACAGTAAGTCTAAGGTTACAAACAAGGTGACTGGAGGGAATGTTTGGAATAAACTAAAATTTGGAAATTTGGAAGACACATGAGTTTGGAGGGGAATAGCTTCATTTTAGACCTATTGAGTCCCAGCTACCTATGGGCCATCCCCCTGGAGAAGGTATTTGGTGATGAAGGCCTGAAACTCAAGAAAGATGTATCTAGATTTGGGAATCAATCATTGGTATAGAGAAGATTGAGAAAAGAACAGGACCCAATATAGACAGTGCAGGAATATCCAGTTTGGCTGCCAGATATGGAGAGTTTAACAAAGGAGATCATGAAATAACGATTAGGCAAGTACAAAAGAATTAATAAAGAACAGTGTCAAAAAAAAAAAAAAAAAAAAACTGGGATAAGGATTATGCAGAATAACATGGTCCACATTATCAAATGCCATATAAAAGTCAAAAATGACAATAGGTTATGGTTATCAGGTTTAACAATTAGATCATCATTAGTGGAACATTACTATGCAATACTAAAATAATGATTTGGAATATTCCAAGTTTAAAAAAACCCAGCTTTTTCTAAGAATAAGGCCATAAAAGAGAGGATAATCGATTAGGGAAGAATAAAAAAAAAAAAAAATAGTCATACAGCAGTGAGGAACTTGCTGAGACTAAATGACACATGTAAGAGATCAACCAGCAAGTCCACATGACTTCAAGAGTGTGCATTAGCAAGTAAGTAGGAATGGAGAGAGATGATGGTGAAGGGTAAATGCAGGGGTCAGGTTTGGCAAAGGTTTAAGTGATAAGGCTTAAGACAAAAGGGCACAGGATATGAGAATTACAGACTGGTTATATTTATAGGGTCAAGGTTAGAACTAGAGAACTTTTAGACCAGAGAAGAGAAGACAGCCTGGGAAAACAGGAGAGTGTAGAGAGGAGTGCCCCAGAATGACAAAGGACAGACTTAAGAAGAGTAAGGGGAAAGGAGGAAGTGTAGGAAGTGACAGAAGAAAGTATTTCAGAGTTCTGGATCAGGAACACTTGACACTTATGGGTGATGGTGAGATTAATGGGTTAAGACCATCTGTGTGTGCCCGAGGTGGAATAAAGGTACATTGACAGGAGGTGAGAAGGTTGATGAATTGGGAAGGAGGGGAGAGGATTGTTGGGAGGATACCAACTCAAGTTCTAAAATATAAGGTAAGGAGTTGGAGCAGAAAGATTGTGAAGCAGCTAATGAAGCATCTACTAGTAACAAATGCCAATGAATTTAGAAAGGGTGATTTATTTGGATTTTATGAACTTGAAAGAGCTTTGAACAAAAAAGGAAAAACAATTGCAGAAGGAAGATCTAGAATAACAGAAAAAACTTCTGGTCTAAATATTAGGGACCAGAATAAAAAATCATATATAGTTTAGGTGGCTAGTAATGCCACCCTGGGGAAAGGTGTCTTTGAGAGCAAGAAGATGGAAGGATCCATGAAAGGAAGTTTTGTTAACAAAAATGGCACTTTCTCTGGACCCAATGGAAAGACAGTAGAACTAAACATGTTAGAATGAGACATATGAACATAAGAGAGGAGGAATTTCAGCAAGCAGTCCAGCTAACAATCACATGAATTAGAAGAGATGAGTTAGCAAGCCAAAGGATGGAGATATAATACCATTTGGCTGGGGGGGGGGGGGGGGGGGGGGGTCCTAACTCAAAGGTCTCTTAAGTGGGAGGAAGAGAAGGAAACATTAGTTACTTCTACCTCAAAACTTGAGGGCAGGAAGACAGGGCAAGGTATTTATTTTAACATAGATGAAAAGTTAAGACAAGTATTTGAGAGTATGAGATTGATCATAATTCTTCTAAGACATAATTAGTAGCAATACATAGTAAGTTATGCAGTATTAGTGAATAGATCCCTTGATTACTTCCACTATTCACTTATAAATTCAAACTAAATCAAAAAACTTATAACATTGGATGCAGATTAAAATATTACAATTATCAGTGCAGCTAACATCTGTTTATTTCCGTTTGCCTACACATTACTTTATTGAAAAGGAAGCACTTTAAGAGTAGTTAACTATTTTTTAGTACTGACATGATTTAATCTGTGAGCAAACTCCCCCTCCTAAAAATCAAGGTCAGCAAATATTCTGCAGTTACAATTTCAAACTACCTGCCTGGAGGCACTGAGAAATTAAGAATTTATTTCTGATTACACAACCTTTATGTTTTAGGAGGGCAAGCTACCATTTAACCAAGTTACCTACTTAACTAAGAAGTTAAGTATAAACAAATGCTAAGGAGTCACTGATATCCTAACAAGATTTTAAAAAGTTATATTCTCACCATCCAGTAACTCCACCCATTACAATCTGAGTAGCTACAGAATATTTCTCTACAATAGGTCCAGAACTGTGGCCAAATACACGATTCCACCAGTGGTGTCTTCTTGCATATTCTGTTAAATCCAATACTTCATAAGAGTCATCATCACTGTCATGTTCTTTCAGAGAGAAAAAAAGAAAAACACAGACATTAAATTCAGTCAAAAAGCCAAGAAATGTTTAAGATTATCACTATTTCTAGCAGAATAGTTTTTCTTAGTGCCTTAAAACTTTTGCTTTTTTTCTATCTAATTCTAGATACTAGGAAACTCGAAGGTGTGCACTCTCCCTCTCTCTGTGTGTATATGTGTGTTTAGGTGTGTGTGTATATATATATATATATATATATATATATATATATATGTATATGTATATGTATATCTATCTATGTATGTATATGTATATATGTATGTATATGTATATAGTATATATACATAATATATGTATATATGGTATGTATGTTTATGTATATATACATATATATCTATGCACATATAAAAAGGAGATAGCAATTATATAGATATATTATAATAATATATAATTATATCTGTTAATTATTAAATCACTATTATATTATATATAATATATAAAATTAATATTATATATAAATATATAATTATAATTAGATAGATATTTATTTACCTGTCACAAAAACTAACTGAGATACTAGGGAAACTAGTTGGAAATTAAATTGGAAGTAAATGCCAAAATTATCATCCTCATTTGTCTATGGAAGTAGTGCCAATACAAGGCATTTGCTAGTTGATGGTAGGTCTAACAATAAGAGTGACAAGGGGGAAAGGGAAGAATATACCCTTTAAGTTTTCTTTTCCAAACAATTAAAAGAATCCAGATGGCCAGAACGAAAAGCGGTATAAAATGAAAGCTAGTGTGAGAGGCTGACACATATGAATGGACTCAAATGATATCAATATAGTTTATAAAGAACTTAAAACTAGAGTTTGATTTTTTAAAAGGGAGGGTTGGAACAAAGGTCTTTTAAGTATAAAAAACAAAGGTCTCAGGGCAGTTGACACTGCATCGAGACTTTTGGAACCCTGTGGAGAAGTGGCCAGGCCTATGTGTTTTAGGGGGGACTACAGGGCTGTGTCTTGGGGGGGGGATGGGATACAAGGAAGAATGGGGGGAAGGGCCAGCAAGAATGAGGGGGAAGGGGCGCTCTGAGAACCCCAGCAGTGATAGAGGAGACAGACTACAGAGATTGGGGGGAGAGGAGAATGGATGTGCTAGGTTTTCAGGGGAAGGTGGCAGGAAGGGGACGGAGCCGCGGTGGGTTAGTAGATTTGCACCAATACGGAAGAGGATAAATAAAGCCTGGGGGGAGGGACCAACGGGAAGGCTGGGGGGGAGGGAGAATTGCAGGGCAGAAAAAAGGGATGATTAGGGAGGGGGAAGGGAAGGACCGAGGAAAGCAGGAAGGATGTAAAGCTTAGTTCCTAGGGAAGGGCTCTGAGTAGGAAGCAGTGGGGGAGAGGAGCGGTCGGATCTCGGGAGGGGGAGGGAAGGGGGGGAAGAGGTAGAAGGGTCTGAGCAGTGGGGAAGGGGTTGTGCCCGGCGGTAACTGGGGATGCTGAGCGGTGGGGGGGAGGAGGGGAAGGGGGGGAGGGGCGGAAGAGAAGTCCCGTCCCGAGTCCGAAGGAAGGATGAGACGGGGTGAGGATAGAAGGGGCATAACCGCAGCTTCTGCTCCGAATGCCGTCTTGGGGCCTCTCGGGGCCGCTCACCTGTGGGACGGGGGTTCCTGGTCGCCATGATCCTGCCGGCGGCCTGTAGTCAAAAAGACCCCCACCCCCGCCCCGACAAGCCCCCCTCTGCGAGCAGCTCACCCCACCACTCTAGGGGCCGCTCTACGCTGGGAGCGGGACAAGTCCGAACTCTATGGTTGCCTTCCGCCTGATCCAACCCTTTTTCCTCCCTGAACCTGCCCCACCCCCGGCATCAGCTTTCCTGCGCAAGCGTGAACCGTGAGGAAGGAGCGAGTCCGCCTAGGTGCGGCAACTGTGCTCAGCCCCGGAGATTTGTGGGAGTTGTAGTCTTGGTGACCCGAGCATATCCAGAGGCAGCGCTGACGCTTCTCAGCGCCTAGGTCCCCTTCCCCCTCCCCACTTCCTGTGATCGCCCGGGTGCCTCAGGATCCACTTCTGAGTGGAAGCGACCTGCCAGATGTTGGGGGCATTTCAGTTCATTTCAAAACATATTAATATTTATTAAGTGACTACTACGTGCCAGCCATTGCGGCACGCACTGGGGATAGAAAAAGAGGCAAAATACAGTCCCTCCCCCCCAAAAGTTCAAAATATACCTTGGGAGACATCATGTAAATATATACAAAGCAAGCATAAATAAGAGATAATTAACAAAGATCTCTCCACGTGCCTCCTTCAATTTTTCCATTTCACAATACTCAAAATTCAATGCTGGGGAAAATGCATAAAAATATATATATATGTATGTGTGTGTGTATGTATATATGTATAAATTTTATGTATATGTATAATTTTATTTTATATTTTATGTATGTATATATATAAATATATGTGTATATTATAATTTTATGTATGCATATATAAATATATGTGTACATGTATAATTTTATGTGTGTGTATATATAAATATATGTATATATGTATAATTTATGTATGTATATATAATGTATGTATATATGTATAATCTTATCTATGTATATGTACATATAAATATATGTATAATTTCATGTATGTATATATATAAATATGTGTATATGTGTATAATTTTATGTATGTATATATATAAATATATGTATATATGTATAATTTATGTATGTATATATAATGTGTATAATTTATGTATGTATATATACATATTAATATATATGTATAATTTTATGTATGTATATATTAATATATGTATGTATGTATAATTTATGTATGTATATATTAATATATGTATATATGTATAATCTTATGTATGTATATATAAAGATATGTGTATATGTATAATTTTATGTATTATATATAAATATATGTATATATGTATAATTTATGTATGTATATATGTATAATTTATGTATGTATATATAATATATGTATAATCTTATGTATGTATATATAAATATATGTATATGTGTATAATTTTATGTGTATATATATATATATACATACATACATACATACATACATAAAAAGCACTTGATGGGTGGGTATGAGACTTGGAAAAATGAGCTGTTGAAGGAGGCAGGTTTATTCTGTCACCTATTTTCTTTGAACCCCTTCTTCCCACTTCAATCTCTTCAGTTATTTACTGTACTTCCCCCAAAAAGGAGCCCTATGAAAACACAACCAAATTCCTTAATTTGATCATTGAAGAGATCTGAGTTTAATAAAACCCACCACTTACTTAAGACTTAAATGCTTCTCGCATCACCATTCTCAAAATTTCCTGATTCTTAATAGAATATTATTTATGCTTTTTCTGAAAACCTATATAGATCTTCCTAAGGAAATGGAGATATTACTTCTAGTTCTTTTTACTTAAAAAGACTGAGAACAGTAGGGAAAAGATTAAGTGGAGTAGAAATGGTAATAAAGCAGGTGGAAAGAAACTGGTAGATTAACCAGGGAAACAAATTACAGCAAAGAACATTGAGAAGATGGAAGAATGAAGGTGACTCCCTCACTCAGATGCCACCTGGGATTATGTATAATAAGGGATGGGAGTGGGATTTGTTTCCCAACCCTCAGCTCTATTAATGTAATTGCAGAAAGTAAGGGAATAATAACAAGTTGTTAAACTAACTGTAAAAAATGAGGCCCCACCTGGTGATCCCTTTATGAGGTGCAAACAGGTTTCTTGTCTGAATTGGAAAGGGAGTCTGGCCATTGGCTGAGAAATAATTGGCCACACCCCAGTGGCCTGTAAAACATCCAGGCCTGAAATTTCTGGACATAATTTTAAGAGTTGACCCTTAGATTCAAGAGAGATATACTGGATATCGTTTTAAAGTTGACCTCTGGATTCAAGAGAAATCTAGGACTTAGAAAAGAATGAGAGGTTTGATTGAGAAACTGGATATGGGAGCTCAGTTGACCAAATAACCCAACAAAAACCCAGGATTTCCCATTGAAAGAAAGAATATTCAGAGTCTGTAATATTTAGGGACATACAATTGCCTTGGACTCTCATGTACTTCATTATGATTATGTTCTTTAATTTGTGCTCACTAGGTACCAGATTTATTTGAGGGGAAAGAATATCCAAAGTTAACAAAAGGAATTGTTACATAGCTAATTATCATGTCATTTGGTGAAGCTGTTGCTTTGAGCCAGCTGATTGTTTATGAGAAGCAAAAGAGGGGGTGGAGAATGAGGCATATTGTTCTTGAAAGTTCAGAGTACCCTAAAGTTTTCAACCTGCAAACTAGTGAGTGAGAAATGAGGAATGATGTTGATCTGATCACCAAGCCAAGTTCAAAGAGACTCTCACCTTGAAAAATGTTTTGACATTCTATTTGCAACTTACTGTACATTTAAGCAAAACGGTATTAGCTAAAGGAAAACAATAGCTAAATCTTAGTTTGCTGTTCCAGATTAATTTTACCTCAAATCAATATTCTGACTCTGTTTTGCTGAACTTTGCTTTTCAAATTCTTAGCTATCAGTGCCAAGAGACCTGAGCTACTGAAATCTTACCCTCCTTCCTGAAGAAAGCAAAGCTAAGATTGTTTGGAGATATTATTCATTTTAAACTGAAAACCAGAACACTGTGTCAATGCAGGGAGAGAAAATCGAGTTCAAGGCTGTATGGGACGAGGAAAGCTGTGTGGCATGGGGTTATATGTGGAATGGACAGGGAATCCAGACTGTGTTTTTAAAATTCTCAGAAATAGATGAAACTAATTTTTTTCTCACTTTGTTCAGTGTTCTTGGTTTTTTTCTTTGATAAATTTACCTGGATTTACAGTAAAAATGCTAGCTATGTGGGTGGCTATAAAACAGCTAGTACATAAAGCTATAAATGAAAATGGGTTGCCCCAAAAAAGAGAGGTTCCTATCCTTAGAAAATTTTAAGAAGAGATTGAATATGTTAAATCCTTACCCAGATGTCCCATGGGATTATATGGAATGAAAAAGAATATAGTTTACAAAGCCAGATTCCAAGAGAAAAGATCACCATATAAAATAATTTGATATTATCTTGCTAATTTTTTCCTATCTGAATTTTAACAAGCTACTCTTCCTATGCATTTGGTAATAATACAATAATAGCTGACATTTTTATTATGGATTAACACATATAAATCATTTCTAAATACCTTTTTCAATTGATCCTCTCAAAAACCCTATAAAAGTAAAAATGTCTAATTTTAAAATGATGAAACCAACACAGAAGGGTTATGGCTTGCCTACATAACTTAAGAGTGAAATGCAGATCTTTGTGACTCCAGCACCAGTTCCCTACCCCTATACTATGTCATGCTATATTGAACTAGATTATCCCTTTTTAGCTCACTTCTAAATTAGCTCAATTCAGAAATTTTATATTAAGTAATGCATTTACTGTATTCAGCTTTCTATAAAAGTCCACATCCCTTTTAGTCCAACAGATTTGAAATTTACATTTTGAAAGACAAGATCCTTTCTAATTTGAGTGAATTATTATAGGCAAGGATATTCTCCAGCCACTCATTTTTACAGAGCAGTGGAACATTAAAGTTTTAAGAGTATCCTGAACTTTACAGCTATTTGGTAATTATTGCAAGGAACCATTCATGACCTAGCTTGTGGAGATGAAGATTTGGAAAATGTATTTCTGATGGAAACTAAGTTGGGGTGAGATCTCTTACCACTTAGGAGGCCCAAACCTAAACGAGGTCAAGGGTATAGAAAAGAAAAAACTTCCAATCAAAGTTACCCATTTCTGAAAGAGCACAAGTAAATATCCCCAGTTAAGTATTGTAACTAACTTAATCTGGAGGTGGTGGAGGGTACAGATATTCATCAATAAACAAGTTTAGGAAATCCAACAGATTGGAATCCAAAAGATTCTATACTATAATGAACAAGCTTGTGGTCAATCAGGCCAAGGTTTGTGATGAACTTGTTGAGAAATCTACCAAGAGATTATGTGTCCTAACTAACAATTATTTTAAATTTATGACTATTCTCCCTAATGGACACTGTATTTGTGGTAATATTTCCCTTAGATTGAGGAGAAGGGTGAGTAGGTACAGAGACCCTAACCCAAAATGACTACTTGGCGATCTCTCAAAATGAAGGTAGAAAGTTATTAGAATTCGGACAGAAGCAGGCAGTCCCCACTCCTGATAATTCCAGAGGAAAAAGGGTGGGATTTCACAGAAGAGCTCAATTAAAAAAGCAAGCACTATCCAACCCCTCCCCAAAATCCGCTTATGCAAAACTTTTAGTGTAGATTAGGTCTTGTGGTTACTTTTCCCTTTTATGGAAGGTGGGGTGATCATGGGCTGACTAGAGATGAGGTAAGCAAGCAAAAAGTTACAATTCAAGGTCACATGATTTCTAGGAAATCAAAACTAAGGCCTAACATTTCACTTACTTTAATGGATACTCTCTGAAAAATCATATCACTTGCCCCCTCACACACAAGAGTAAATATATTGCACCAAATAATTTTTAAAATGCTATACAAGTAAAACTTTTATAAGAGCTAATTCAGGCTTTTGGTTGATTTTAATGACAGTGATGGGGGCTCATGAACCATATTGTGGGAAGTAAAAATCCACTATTTTACCCATAGAATTTGAGGTAGAAGTTTTATGGGGAACCCAATCTATGAGTGCAAGTTTGGGGAAGGGAGGAATTGAAAGAGTATAATGGAGATATTAAATCTCAAATAACTTACATGTTTCTTATTGGGATTACAAGGAAATCTGACTAACTCCAGACTTTCACTTCAAAGATAATCCAATCAGAAAGTGAGAGAAATAAGTATTAAATAATCAATTATTGGGGGAAGATCCAGAATTTTTTTTTCCTTCCTATTTCCTTATTCTGTACTAGACTACACCAACATCTGAAGGACATAGCTGATAATGAGACTGGGTTAACTTTCTCTTAATCTTGCTCAGACCTTACCCATCTTCCCTACTTGTTTTTTTTGTTTTCTGCTCATTCCCCTTAGTGTTTTGCTCAGGCTTGAGTGTGGGAATGATTGGAAAATAGATCATTTGTTTTGATTGCCCAAGGCAAGAATGATCACAGTCCCCTAGTCTCTCATTAAAATAAACCCATCTCTTATCCTTATTAATTGTTAACCAATCAGAATTGATTGTCACTCTCAAAAACACCTACTCTTACAAGGGCATTTAAGCACTAAATAGGTTCTATGTGATACAGCAAGTCCTAACTCAGAATAACTATTCAGAGATTTCTCAAAGTGAAGGACAGAAGTTTTATTAGAATCTCGTGAGAAGTGGATGGTCCACTCACTAGAGTCCTACACAGAGAAAAGGCCGATTTCACAGAAGTTAAGGACAAATATATAGTCAAAAACCACAAGAATCCATGATATCCCTAACCCCCCTTATCCGGTTAATTTTCACTGCCTGCTTAGATGGAAGTAGCACAGGTTTGCTAAATTCTAGTCAGGCAGATATAGTTGACTTATTGCAAATGTGTTTACCTAAGTTTATGGTGAACAGTTACAAATGCTTTCAGGTGTGCTTACCTAAGTTTGTGGTGGGGGTCAGTTTTACAAGGTTTACAAATGCTTACTTGAGGTAGTATGAGCATTCTATTATAAAGTTTGTTCAAAGAATTTCATTTTCTAAATCCATCAGACCTTCAAAAACTAAGTTTAGGTTATAGGTTCAGTCTACCTTAGTTAATCATTTTATGAGAAATCACTTAATCCCTCACAATAAGGAGATTTACTTAGAGGTAAGTAATCCATTAAGCCAGAGGAGTTAGAAGGTTTATAGAATAACCAAGGAGACTTAGTTTACCTAAGGCTTCTTCAATCAATAAATAGAGATAGCTAGTTTAGAGACTTCTTGAATATCTCCAGGCCATTAAATAATTAGGTATGCTTTTCTCTAAGCAGTTAAGTAAAGGTCCAAGAGATTATCTCAGGTATTTCTTCTAGTCTTAATGACTAACAGATCCTTGGTGCTGAGTCTTGAATTTCCTGCAGTTATTATTTTGAGAAGTCCTCAGTTTCCCATTTTATTCAGTTCTATGAGTGGTCTTTAGCATTTGAGAGTATCATTGAACTTTTATTAAAATAATTGCCCAGAAACTATTCTCTTAAACTTTTCATATATCAAATGCATAATTGAAAATACACTAGATTTATAGTTGGAAGACTTGTTATACATGTAATCTTACAAATGTCACTTCCCTAACTCCAAGTGATTTACTCGTATGTAAAATAAGAGTTTGATTACCACATCTATATTGTGAAACACCAATGAGTTTATTGACCTAGAGGAAGATATGAGTTCAAATCTCTGACACTTGCCTGTTGTGTAATTCTGGACAAGTCACTTAATCTGTTTACCTCAGTGACTTCAATTATAAAATGAGAATAATAAAAACACCTACTTCTCAGTGCTGTTGTGAAGATCAAATTTAGTAATATCTATAAAGCCTGGCTCATTGTGGTCATTCAATAAGTACTTGTTTCCATTCCTTCCCTTCTTGTTCTAGATGAGGATCAAATCTGACTTTGTGAAGCATTGGAAATCCAGATAAGCAAGCAAGCAACAGAGAGTTGTTTTAATGAGAAAAGTTATAATAAACAAGTAGTATAAATATAAGGGAGGCAGGAAATGATTCCTCTCCCTCTTCCTCATAATATAGTCACAAGGTTTATTCAGTATGGTATCAGGTGGTAAATTAACAACAAAATTACAACTGGTTCCAGTTGTGAGATTTTTTTGTGCGATATGAACAAATCCCCAAAGATTTTTAATAGCTAATGCCTGGATTTTAAGGCTTACAGGCTCAGAGTATACATGGAAGAGATGCCTCTAAGGTGTAGAAGGAGGGGATTTCTGTCTTCTGCTTCTCTACCATTAGCAGAAAGTGTTTAAGAGGTTACCATTTTTAAACATAATTTGCTTTGCCACATGTGTATGCTAGAAATGTACATCACTACCATTATATTCTTAAATTTGAATTCACTCTATTCCCATGAAAATCCCATATTTGTGGGATAGCACACCCTGGATTTTTGGGATCGAGTTTTTATAATTGCTATACCATCACAGTAAATATCTTCTATTAAGAGCTAATTGTGTCTTTTGGCTAATAGTTAATGAGAAAGACACTGATGGGGGCTTGTTATATTAAAAATAGCCAACAAAGGATGCCTTTCTGTAAATTTGGGGAGTTCTCCAGCAGCAGTGCTACACAAAAATCTAGGGAGTACAATCTTTCTGTTTCCAAGCAAAATAACAGTAACCCCCAATGGAGGCAGCCTTTCCCCTGTTCTGTCAAGTATAAAAAGGCAACACAGTGTAAGGTAGGGGACTTCAATATACTCTTCAAGATTCCTCCTGATTGCTTTATCCCAAAGTCCAAACCTGTTCTGTAGGTCATTTCCCTGAGGTTTCAACTAGCTTCACTGTTTGTTGTCTATTGTCTGACCTTTAGATTCAATTCTCAGCTTACCATAGTTAAAAGTGATTTTTTAAATGTTAAAATGCCATCCAAATTGCATGCTATTGTTATTTATTTCTAATAGCCTGAGTTGTGGCTAGGAGCAAGAAGATGAGTACCCAAGGGGAAAAGGAAAATAATTTCTTCCCCCTTCCCTAGGAAAAACTTTCAAAAACAATATTAATTTCTTTTGTAGTCTCTTTTCCCCAGACTTCCAGAAAGATCAAGCTAAACCATAGATGGTTTAGATGGTATCATCGAAACCATTTACAAATAATGAAACAGTGTTCCAGAGGGGAAGTGATTAACTCATTAGGGTCATTTACGAAATAAATGGCAAAAGTGGGATGTGAACCTGAGTTTTCTGACTCCAGATGCACTCACTCAAAGTGGAAATGTCCTGTCAACAGTTGGAAATGCAAACCTAGAGCTCAAGAAGTTAAAAAATCTTTTTGAAGAAAAGAAAATTATAAAATATGATTGAGATACACACACACACACACACACACACACACACACACACACATATCATTTTAAGGTTTATAATTATCTTTGTTGTTCAGTTATATCTGACTTTTCATGACCCCAAGGACCATAGTATGCCAGATCCTTCTCTTCTCCACTGTCTCTCAAATTCTGTCCAAGTTTCATGTTCATTGTTTCCTTGATACTATTTATCCATCTTATCCTCTATGGTTCCCTTTCCCTTTTGCTTTTAATCTTTCCCAACAACAAGGTCTTTTCCAATGAGTCTTGTCTTCTCATGTGGCCAAAGTATTTAAGCTTCACCTTCAGTATTTGACCCTACAATGAATAGTCTGAATTAATTTCTTCAAAAATTTTATTGACTGATTTAATCTTGCTATCCAAGAGATTCTCAAAAGTCTTCTCCAGCACCACAATTTGAAAGTATAATTACTGTAACACTCAGCTTTCCTTATAGTCCCAACATTCACAGCCATACATTGCTACTGGAAAAAACATAGTTTTGACTTTATGGATCTTTGTCAACAAGGTGATATCTTTGTTTCTTAATATGCTTTGTAGATTTGCCATAGCTTTGCTTCCAAGGAGCCAAGCATCTTTTAATTTCATGGCTGCAATTGTCCTCTGCAATGATTTTGGAACCCAAGAATGTAAAATCTGACACTGCTTCCATTTCTTCTCCCTTTATTTACCAGGAAGTTATTGAACCGGTTGCCATGTGGGATTTTTTTGCCTGTTTGTTTTTTAAGCTTGAAGCCAACTTTGGCACTCTCAACAAGAGCCTTCTTAATTCTTCACTTTCTGCCATCAGAATGGTATATATCCAAGTGATGCATATCTGAGATTGTTGATATTTCTTTCAGAAACTGTAAGTCTAGTTTTTGATTCATCCAGCCTGGCGAGATATGTACATATGATGTACTCTGCAAATGAGTTAAATAAGGTAATAATATACAATCTTTTCATACTCCTTTCCCAATCTTAAGCCAATTAGTTGTTCCATGTTCCATGTTTCAGTTCTAACAGTTGCATCTTGATCTGAATAAAGTTTCCTTGGGAGAAAAACCTATACAATGGGATGCTTCCCCTTAATTCAATTTAAGTCTGATTTTACAAAAGAAACTAATGATCTAAGCCACAGTCAGCTCCAGGCTTTGTTTTAATAGACTATATAGAGCTTCTCTATTTTTGGCTGCAAAGTATAAAATCAATCTGATTTTTATATTGACCATCTGGTGATGTCCATGTGTAGAGTCACTAGTGTCTTCTCTGCTTCATTTTGTACTCCAAGGCCAAACTTGTCTGTTATTCCAATCATCTTCTGTTTTCCTTCTTTAGCATTCCAATCCCCTATGATAGGTATGGCATTTATGGGGAGAGGTGTTATTTGTAAAAGATAGTCTTCATAAAACTGATTAAATTTTGCCCTCTTTGGCTCAGTGGTTGGAACATAGACATATTACTGTGATGTTAAACAGTTTGCCTTGGATTCAAACAGATATTACTCTGTCATTTTTGAGATTATATCCCAGGCTCCTTTTTTTTCTTCACCCTTTTATTATGAGGGCTATTCTCTTCTAAGGGATTCTTGCTCACAGTAATATATGTGATTATCCCCTAAGTTAAATTCATCCATTCCCATCCATTTACATTCACTGATACTTAAGATGTTGATGTTTAATCTTTACATCTCCTGTTTAAATATATCCAACTTGCCTTTGTTATGAACATTCCACCTTCTTATGTATTCGATATTTCTCTTTATAGCATTAGACTTTCCTTTTATCACCAGATACATTGCAGCTGAGCTCCTTTCAGCTTTGGCCCAGTTGCTTCATTAATACTAGAGCTAGTTATAATTATCATCCTCTCTTTCCTAGTACTATCTTGGATATCCTCTGACCTGAAGGTTTTATCTTCCAGTTTCATATTTTTTTTTTTTTTAATTTTGTCCATGAGGTTTTCTTGGTGAAAATACTGGAGCAGGTCACCTTTGGTCGAATTGTCTACTATGACCTGTCTGTCTTGGGTGATCCTCCATCTCATTGTTTCATTTGAGTTTCATTGTTTCATTCACTATGACAACACAGCGATCCAACAAAGCACTTTACAAATATCTCATTTTATTCTCACAACAATTCTGAGAGGTAATTGTTATTATAATATCCCTTTTACCAATGAGAAAAGGGAGCAGAATGGTTTGCCCAGTGTGACACAGTTACTGTGTAAGAGTTCAAATTAATATTTGAATTCAGGTCTTCCATACTTCAAGTTTAGCACTTTGTCCACCACTTCGCTGTCAAAATCTGGAAGTCATCTGCATAAATAGGTGAAGTCATAGGAGTGAATGGGACTTCCAAGGAAGAAGGTAAAGAAGAAAGGTCTAGAAGACCAAGGGCATCCATATTAAGGTTAGGAAAGAGAATGAGCAAGACTGAAAAATAATGTTGTCTGAAGCCAAGGGAGAAGATACACATAGTTGTAGGATAGTATAGGAAGAGGAAGTGCTAAAAGCTCCAGAGAGGTCCAAGAGAATTATAGGATTAACATTTAAGATCTGGTAGTTAGAAGGGAAGTTTTAGAGTGGTGGAGGGCAGGGGGAGGCCTCAAGTTGATTTAGATGGAGAAGAGAGTGGTTCGTTAAGAAGCAGATGTGTCTTTTTCAAAAAGTTAAGCAGTTAAAGAGAATGAAGAATGAGGATGGGAATTAGTAGGATAAAAGGTCTGGAAAAAGCCCTTTTTTTGGATGGAAAATCTGAGCATATTTGTAGGTAATAGAAAAAAGAATCAGTAATGAAAGAGAAATAGAAGATAACAATAATTTGATAGGTCACATTTGTATAGTACTTTTCAGATTTGCCTCTCAATTTTAGAGCCTTTCCTCTGTTAGTTGTTTATTATTTATCTTGTGGATGTATGGATGTGTGTATATATAAAGAGATATAGAGATAGATATTTAGATAGCTATAAATATAAATAGCTATTTAGATATCTACTTTGATATCCAGATATATCTAGGTAGATATGTCTAGATATAAATAGATGAACATATCTTCTAGATACATCTAGGTAGGTATGTCTAGATAGATAAATGTCATAGATAAATATATATTTAGATACATCTAGGTAGATAAGTCTAGATATAAATAGGTAGATGAATATATCTTCTAGATATATCTAGGTAGAAAACTAAAATTTTCTTTTGTCTCTATTTATATACCCAGAACTTATCATAGTGCCTGGCACACAGTAGGTGCTTAATTAATGTTTATTGATTGATGTAGATATCTCTCATTTGAATTACACAGTAATCCTATTATTGTTATAAGAAGCCAAAATTGAGGCCTATAGGCTTGATCTACTTTAACTAACAGTCTCTGATCAATATGTGCTTAATCTGTAAGTTCTTCACCTTTTCCACACAGTGGTGATACCACTTCATCTTTGCCAAGAGTGAAGGAGAAGAGAGGGAATAAAAATGCTGAGATTATTAGGAAAGGAGAAGAGGATCTGAGAAAGTTTCTGTCTACTGGTGAACACAGTGAAGAAAGAAGCTAATAGAAATCCTGTGTTGGTACAAGAGAAAACATTTCAGTATTCTCTGTGGGGTGATGAGGTGGAAAGCCATAAGATTTTGTGGAAAGATGATCAAAAGCATTAATAAGAAGCACAGCCTATCTCTTTAAGGGCAACAACACTTAACAGCCAGAGCTTCTGGGACACATCTGTATCCCAGGTACATGCCCAGGTACAGAGTTGATTGTGTTGGAAGGAAGGAAATCAAGTCAACAAATATTTATTAAGAAATGATTAAGAAAGCTTTGGTGTAGTAGCTTCGAGTTCTAGCGTTCCTAGATGTCAAAGGACTATGGATCTTTGCTACCCCTGTGTTATATACAATCTGGTAAGGTCCTATTGGTTGAGCTATGTAGCATCTATCCAACACATACCAAAAACTCTGAAAGGTGTTAGGCAATAATGTCTCTGTCTGTCAGCTGTCTCCTTGACAACAAATACTCTGAGGCCTTATAAGTTCTCTTGGGGGTTTTGTATTAGATGCCTCATCAAATACTTTATGGCATAATTAAAAGCACATTTGATGAATTGGAAGATGTGTGTTCTAATGTAACCTTAAGCAAGTCATCTCTCTAATACAAGTCATTTACTCATCTGTAAAATAAGAGATGCCTGCTAGATATCTCCATCTTATAGTTATCTCAAACTTGACATGTTCAAAATAGAATTTATTTTTGCTCATAAACCCACTCTTCTTTCAAACTTCCCTTTTTGGCTGAAGGTACAAAGTTTCACCCAGATTCACAATTTAGTTAAGTGATTCTCCTTTCTCTCCTCATCCCAGTATTGAATCAAGTCTTGCTGAACTTCATTTTATTAAGTTTGGCCCAATTCTCTGACTTGTCAAGATGTGTAATTTTTTCCAACCTTTCTCCTAACTCTTCCTCCCAACTTTGTGTTTCAGAAAATTTGATAAACATGCTGTCTGTGTCTTTATCCAAGTCACTCATAAAAAATGTCAAATAATTCAAAATCTAGACCTGATTCCTAGCCCAGTAATTAGAGATCCCTTTACAAGATGAAATTGAGCTACTAAAGAGTAGTCATCGGGGGTAGCCATTCAATCCTTGAAATTATGTAAACATTAGCCATTATCTATCTACCTATTCCAGAAGAAGTGTCAGACTTTTAAATTTGTTGCTAAAATTTAAGTAAACCATATCTATAGCAGTTTACTCTGATTGGCCAGGATAATAAGGAAGAAAGAAAGAGAGGAAGGAGGGAAAGAAGGGAAGATGAAAAAGGAAGGAAGGGAGGGAAGGAGAAAGAAAGGGAGGAAAGAGGGAGGGAAGGAATACAAAGTATGTGAAAGGTGTTTGAGGCTAAATGGGGACAATTCTCTGGTATTTTAAATTGGATAGTAAGAATAAAACAAAGCATCTCTAGATCATTCAACACCTAACCAAAGGAGGATATTCAACAAAGAGAGGCATGGGGGAGGCCTAAAGTTGATTTAGCTGAAGGAAGCTCCTTTGCTTTGGTAATCCACCAGAGAAGCTCCAGATAGATTCTAGAGTTCTTCATGAAGGTTACATTTAGGAGACCAGGAAGCAATATCAATGAGACAACTAACTCTTATAGTCTCAAAAGGAGAAGGGAAAAAAAAAAAAAAAAACAATCTAATTTAGGGCCATGGTTAGGATACTGCATCTTTCACAAATGGAATTGTTTGTAACAAAATCTGAAAAAGTAGGCAAAAGCCATATTGTGAAAGTTTGCAAATATCAAACTGAGTCATTGGTATTTTACTTAGAGGCAATAGGGAGCCATGGAAATTTCTAAGCAAAAGAGTGATGAGGTCAGGACTGTGCTTCTAGGAAAATTATTTTAGCAGCTAAGTGGAAAGTGGAGAAACTTGAAGCTAGGAGACTCTCAACCTGAAGCAAGGAGACTAATTAAAAGGCGATCACCATAGTCTTAGTAAGAGGTGATAAGACTCTAATATAAGGAGTTGGTCATGTGAATGGAGCATAATAACAGCTATCATTTACATAAAACTTGAAAGTTTACAAAGTGATTTATAAATATGTCATTTTATCCCTACAAGAGCCCTGGAAAGTAGGTGCTATTATAATCCTCATTTATAGGTGAGGGAACTAAGACAAATGGGAGTTAAGTGACTTGCCCAGAGCCATACAGCTATTAAGTGTATAAAACCAAATTTGAACTCAGATGTATTTTGGTTCCAGACTCAGAGCTTAGTCCACTGTGCCAACTGGCAGTCTCTGAGAAGAGAAAATGAATATGAGAAATATTATGGAGTTAGAATAAACAAGACTTGACAACTAATATTATTATCTGTAAGGATTCAATCTCTCACCTCCCATATAACATTGGTTGTTCATAAAAATAGGGAAGTCTAGAGGAACAGTGGATTTAAAGAGGAAGAGAATGAGTTCAGTTTAAGAAACATTGAGTTTGAGATTCTGATGGTTTAAATGCCCAGGAGAATATCTGCAGGCAACTGACAAACAGGATTGGACCTTGGGAGCCATCTGCTTGGAAATGACAATTCCCTGAAGAGATTATCTAGAATGTAGAGTAAAAAAAGACTGAAGAATCTAGGATAGGAATATCCACACTTTGAGGGTAGGATCATTCTCTTTGGCAAAGAAAATAAACAAAGAAGTTAAACAATCTTTTTTCAGTCTTCTGCTTATCTCCCTTCTACACCAAATACTATTCCTCCTTTTCATTATCTCCCCCCCCCACCCCCGGACAAAGATGATGGTAGAACCCCAGATCTTTTGATAGAAACAAAATAACAAAAAGTAGAGCCACAGAGACCCTGAATTTTATAGCCTAAATTGCTCCCTGAGACAAGCAAGAAGAAGCACTGATTGTACTAACCTTTTGGTCCTAATTGGGTCTTTATTACAGCCTCACTCCAGGTCTCTGGTAGAATTCTTAACTGAATTCCTGACATTGACAAATGCAACAAATGTAACAAATGTTACATACAATGTTATAAATGCAAGAAATGCAACTCCACTGTTACTGTACCCAATCATAAAGTCAAGATATGATGCCATCCCTATCCCCATCCTTTTTCCAGGATATATTTCTCCTATAAAAGAATCTACTTGTACTTCACTAACTCACTAACCCCTATTAGAACCCCAATTCCTTTTTAGGGTTATAGGCTAGTCAATTGCATAATCCCTTTTTATGGGGTCTTTCTCTTTGTTATAGCTAAATTCCTTTTTACAGTTAGTTCACTTGCTAAATACAATCTAGCCCACCTAATGGTTCATTAGGTGGTTCATTAATGGTTCTGAGGGTTCATGAGGAACTTGCCATGCCTTAATGATATCTTCCTCCTTAATGTCATCTTACCGGGTTAATTGTGAGTTCACCTAGGAAACTTGTCTTTCCCCTTGTTAATTGCTAAAAAAAAAACCTTTTCCTTGCTAAAATCCCTATAGATTTAGCTTGCTATTAAGAGCATTTTTACAATCTTTACCTCTTGATTTGGAGGTCTAAGCCTACAAATTCTTCTGAGACACTTTTAGACATAGGTCCATAATCCCAATATACTTTCAGGATAGCATTCCCTCTTCCCAACATCAATATAGCTAACAAGCAACAACAGTGGTTTTTTTTCCCCTTAATTTTTCTTTTCATTCTCAATTCATTAATTCCTTCCTGTCTTTTTACACCTTTCCCTTCATGACCCAGTGGCACTGGTCTCCTCACTATTCCTCATACAATACATTTTATACCAATAAGGGCATCTTCACTGGCAGTCTTTCTCTCACATCTCTGTTTCCTGGTTTCCCTGGTTTTCTTCAAGTCTCAGCTAACATCCCACTGGTTTCAAGTCTTTACCTGTCCTGAATCTTAATGCCTTACTTCTCCAATTATTTTCAGTTTATTTTATTCAGACATCATTGTTTGCATGCTGTCTTTCCCATTAACTATAAGTTCCTTGAGACCAGAAACTGGTTTTTGTGTTTGCTTTTTAATTCTGTGGTCCTAGCATTTACTACAATGCCTGGTACATGCTAATACACTTGATAAATGCTTCTTTTTTAAAAAAAGAAAATTGTATTTATTTTGTTATGAACTTAAAAAATAAAACAAATATTTCTATAACAGTAGAAAAGGAGAAAAGATGATTACAAATGAAATTGCTAATCTATTATGTATAATTTTCTATTCCTTTTAAATATATTTAAATATATCTTGTAACTTTTCTCCTTTCCTCCTATCCCAAATGTGTGTGTGTGTAAAACCATTCTGTACAGATATACTTCTTTTTATTAGTTCTTTGGATGCAGCTAGCACCTTCCTTCATGGGTCTTTTGTAGTTAATGCTTCCTGTCTTAACTTCTATTTATCTTGCATTTCTTGATCTTTTGTTACATCTTTTATATGTCTCTTAAGATCTAAGGTGGTTGATGAATGTCTCCTGAATTCACATCAGTCTTTTTAGACTTCCTCATAGGAATGGTTTCTTTTTGCATCTTCAGAATTTTATGAACCTATTTATTATTCAAGATGTTTTCATTAAATCTCCATTTAAAGAACAATTAGATGGTGCATTGCATACAGCACTGGGCCCTGAAGTCAGGAGGACCTGAATTCAAATCAGACCTCAGACACTTAATACTCCTAGCTGTGTGACCCTGGGCAAGTCACTTAACTCCAATTGACTAAAAAAAAAATTCCATTTAGAATTTTTAGTTTGTGTTTACTTTATTAATTAATAATTATTTATTATTATTATACGTAAAATTATTTATTAATAAATAAATTAATTAATAAAAAATAAATATCACATTATTTCCTGCAAAGAATTTTATTCCTTTTTGTATTTATATCTCCCACCATTACCATCACTCTGAAACTCATATATTCCTTCTCCTGGAAAACTAGCTCAGGGAGTTACAGCAAAGTCTCAAAAAAACCAACTTTCCATTATATTAATACAAATTTTTTTTCTTTCAATTTTATTTAATTTGGAAGTAGGCATATATATTCATTTTTTATATATTACCTTATGAGTCATGTTGAGAGAGAAAAATCAAAACAAAAGGGAAAAATAACAAAAAAGAAAAAGAAAGGAAAAAAGTGTGCGTTGACCCCCATTGAGTCTCCAAAGGTTATTGGGATTGCCTTGGATCACTGAATTGCTGAGCAGGACAGTTGATTATCATACAATCTTGTTGTTGCTTTGTACAGTGTTCTCCTGGTTCTGCTCACTTCATTTAGCATCAATTCATGCAAGTCTTCCCAGGCTTTTATAAAAATCAGCCTGTTCATAATTTTTTAATAGAACAATAATATTACATTACTTTCATATACCATAACTTATTTAGCCATTTCCCAATGATGGGCATCTATTCATGTTCTACTTATTTGCCTCTACAAAAAGAGCTACCACAAACATTTTTGCACATGTGGGTCCTTTTCCCTCTTTTATGATCTCTTTTGGATACAAACCCAGTAGTAGCTCTGCTGGATCAAAGGGTATGCATGGTTTGCTAGCTTTTGGGGCATATGTAACAACTTTTGTTAAACTAAGTCTTTCACTAGGTCTCTGTCTGTCTCCTCTCCTAAGAGAATGGTCTGTAATGGGTGATATATGTTCCTCCATAATGGGTCCAACCCTCCCAGTATCCCCCCCCCTTACAGATATATTTGTGCCATCCTCATTGTTGAATGCCTGTGAAACCTGGATAATATACCTGTGCCATGTCAGGAAACTGAATTTCTTCCATTTGAGTTGTCTTAAGAAGATTCTGAATGTATGGGATAAACTTGAGTGAAGACTTCTCATAAGAAGATGCCCTAATTATGATTTGAGACTTTGCAAAAACAAGTTGAACTATAGTTAAAAGCTGCAGGTGTTCAGTTATCTTAGATAAACAAACATTTCTCTCCTGTCTCTTCCCCCTTTTCATCAGCATTTAAGTACCTAATATAATAAAGTGTGTTCTGGGATCCATAGTTAGTCTCTGGGTAAAACTCTCCAGCCAATGAGAGAAAAAGTCAAAGGGTGGGGTGGGGGCTTCTGGTCAGGGTCTGTATAATACTGTGTTTGCAGTTTGTACTTTGCCTTCCTCTACTGACACTTTTGTCTGTTAGGAGTTGCCCTTTCTCATGAAATTATAATAAATCCCTTTTTGCATTTTTTGTCTCAATAGTCTCTGATTTTAATTGGGTTATCTGTTCCAGACATGAAGATCGCCTGGCAGTATAAAATACTAGATACTGAAGTCCTTTCTTGAACTAAATTGTCCAGCATTACAACTCTACTACACAAAGCACAACTCAGTTGGGCTGACTCAGTGAGGCAAACGAGTGTTTGAATGTCAAATGTATGCTGGCCCAAAACACTCTTTTATGAAGATTTAACAGAGGACAGGCATACATAAGGTGGTCAGAAAAAGTGATATAAGGACACTGTCCAGGTCTCTCTTAAGAACTTTGGAATCGATTTCATGACATTAGAGACACTGGCATAGGACTGATGGGGGGATCCCTGAAACTGTCCTCTCACTTTGGGGGAGAAACCATGGGTAAACTCTTGAAAAACTCTCCTTGAACTCTTGAGAAATTCTCCTCTGGGAGAGGACCACTCGGGGAATCAAGATAAAGTGGTTTCATTCTGTTATCTTGATGGGACTAGCTACTCCCTCTACTGAGTTGAAAATTAGTCCAGGACCATTTCTACTTAGCTTGAATTTAAGTGATCTCATTCTACTGGAAATCTAGGGCTGAGAGCAGTTATTCAATTGAAACTTCAGTCTCAGATTTCCTATAAAAGAACATAATTTTAAACTTATAATTTGCAGAGGCACAAAGCAGAACCAAGACTTGTCAAGGAAGCTCTCCTTGGCACAGCTGCCTGTCAGGACCCCTGCCTGCTCTGAAGACATTCTCTTCTCATTGTTAACACCTCTGTTTACCTCTCTGCCAGGACCTTGCCACTGAGGAAGTCAGTCTCTAGCAAAGCTGACTTCTGCAGTGCCAATAAAACTTCCTTTTGCCAGTCAAACTTTTTGGGTTCATGAAGTCTTTCACATTGAACCTGCGCCAACCAGAAGGGGATTCTCACACCCCAACTCTGCACTGACACTAACCGCATCAGGACCAACCAGCATGTTGTGCCCTCATCAGAGAAGGTGCTGTGCCCTATGAGGAAAGCAGATTTGAATGAACACAAGATACACAAAGTTAGAGAATCCACCCCAAATGTTCATAGGGACTATTTGTATCTGGCTTATGGCAGGGCATTCGGAGCTTATATATGTCTGATCAGCCACAATTGGATCTTCTAACATGTCATTTTGATCCTCTTGAAGAATGAAGGACAATAGTCAACCAACGTGATAGAAATCACATTCTTTACAATTCAGTCTTGGACTTCAAAAGGGCATAGTAGTCTCTCCCCAATACCCTTTTCTACCTCCCCTTCATTCATTTCTACCTCCTGCCATCCTGCCATTTTGTCCCACAAAAGGCATTGATTCACCTGGGTAAAGGGAGGGAAATCAACATTTACTCCTTTGTTTCTCCTGAATCTTTAGTTCACTTGAAATCTTTAGTTCTTTAGGCCTTTTTTACTCTTTGATAATCTTTTTTATTTCAATCTCAATGTTCAGTGTTTTTTTTTTGCCCCTCCTCCAGCCCCCCATAAAACAATAACTTCTAAATATATATGTAATTCATATAATGATATAATAAATTATTTATATTATATTATATATTATACTATATTATAAACATTTAATAATATAATTATAAATATAATAGACATAATTAATTTCATTACTTAGTCTTCTTTTGCTAATTATACTAATTTACATTTTTAGTGCTTCTGTTCAGAATGTTTGTAAATCAAATAACCTACCCAACTTTGCTCTTTTTTGCTGACATGTCTTAGGTACTTTTTAAAATTGAACATCTAATTTTTTTCATTGAACTTTTTTTCATTTTCATTGATAAGTTTTGTTCCAGTTTGTAAGATATGACATTTTGAGTGTTGAAGCTTGAATTCTATTGCTTTTTAGAATATATTATTATATTTCCTTCTCCTGTTTTGTGTAACTAATGTCAAGATATTAGGAGACACCCTGTTTTCCAGAATTAAAGCCAAGTATGCAAACTGTGCCCTAAGTTTGGCATAACAACAATCCTTTGTGCTCACCCTCTGGATGATCTCACCTTCTGGCAAAATCACAGAATAATTATATTGCTTTGATTGACACCAGGTGTTCTGTGAGCATGGACAAGTACCCTTATTCCAGTCATGAAGTCCTGTTATGAATCAAACTTGTCTAATTGTTGCTATTACCCTCATTGTCAGGACTACAGTTCACTGTATAGTCATTGGTCTAAGTACTAAAATGTGTCTACACTAAAGTGGGTCCCTTTAATAGGAACATATGTCCTTGCTTGTAAATTGTTTCTCTCACTTTGAAATTAAACTTCCGTTTTGATTCCTGACTCTCCTGGCTCTAACCTGATCTGTTTGGCTCCTGCCACCCACAGGTTAGAGTCTGTTCCTCAGAGCTGACACTATAGAATGCTATTTGAATTGTCTTTCTTTCATATTTGAAAATATTTCTTCTAGTCAGTAGAATTTATTTATTTATTCGGTCAAGGAAGAATCATTAAATTTAAAAACTCTTGTCTTTTAGGTTGAAGTGTAGGATTGTTGTTATTGCTGTTTTTTTTAAGTTGGTTATCATTGGATTCTTTTAATTAATCCTTTGCTATATGTATTTAGACATTCTGGTTAACTTTCTAATATTATTTTGTATTTGAGCTTTTGTATTTTTTTCTTTTTTCTCTGAGGCAATTGGGGTTAAGTGACTTGCCTAGGGTCACACAGCTAGGAAGTATTAATTGCCTGAGGCCAGATTTGAACTCAGATTCTCTTGACTTCAAGACCAATAATCTATCCACTGTGCCATCTAGCTGCCCCTGGGCTTTTGGATTTTTAATGTCCTTCTGGGAGACTTATGATATTAAATCATCTCTTTCCATCTTCTTACAGATCAGTTGCTTTGGCTTATCTATACTTAATTGTTCTTCAGTTTTAATTGAAGTGTGCCAAAAGAGCAGTTTGCAAACAAGGAGATTATTCATTTCAGGAGCCTCACTTTTATTTAAACTAAGACAAGGAAGGTTCACACACACACACACACACACACACACACACACACACACACATGGTTAGGATGTGGTGAAGAAAGAGAGATTTATTTATTTATTTATTTATTTATTTTTACATGACCAAACCGTTATTTTGCTGTACAAAAAGAATCAGACTCTGAAATATTGTGCAGTTAGCTTGTGAAGGAAATAAAAAATGCAGTTGGGCATAAATATAGGGATTGGGAATTCAATGTAATGGTTTTTAGTCATCTCCCAGAGTTCTTTCTCTGGGCGTAGCTGGTTCAGTTCATTACTGCTCCATTGGAAATGATTTGGTTGACCTCCTTGCTGAGGATGGCCAGGTCCATCAGAACTGGTCATCATATAGTATTGTTGTTGAAGTATATAATGATCTCCTGGTCCTGCTCATTTCACTCAGCATCAGTTCGTGTAAGTTTCTCCAGGCCTTTCTGAAATCATCCTGTTGGTCATTTCTTACAGAACAATAATATTCCATAATATTCATATACCACAATTTATTCAGCCATTCTCCAACTGATGGGCATCCACTCAGTTTCCAGAGAAAGAGAGATTTAAGAGAAAGGGTATATAAGAAACAAAATATCTTACCAAGAACTCCACTTTTCCACTAATGAATATAGGAAAGATTTATCTTATATTCTTATCAAGAATGGGTGCCTAGGTGAGTAAAAAACACCTTGAAAACTCCAAAGGCACCATTTTATTTCCTATCCTGAAGTCCCTCCCTTGATTCCCCATTAATTGGATTTACATGATGTGAATCTCCACCTGTTGTTACATAGCCAGGGCCCCAAAGAAGCTTCCATTCTAGAAGTGGGAACATAACAGAGGGGGTTAAGGGAAAAGAATAAAAGGTTCTTTTCAAATCTCAGGCCACTACCTCAATTACAAAAGTCAGACTCTGCCCCCAAGGAACTTCCATTCTTTTGGAGGAACCTCCAATCTTGATTATTCTTTGATATCCTTGTGGATCTCAATTTTCTAATTTAAGTTTCATTTCCTCCAATTTAATTTTCTTAACTGTGGAAACCAAATAAATGCCCATCCATTTCTCATAGATAGAATTTGAGGGGAGAACAGTTAAAAGTGAAACAAACTTCATAATATGTCAAATGGATTATAAAGGAGATTAAGGGAGAAAAAAAATAAAAGGTGAGCCCCAGTTGCTCTGCTCTAGATCCACAGTGAGTGAATAAAGGAAGAGCAAAATAGTAAAAGTTGTTTCAATGATAAATTATTAGTATCAATCTCATTTCCTTTATTTCAATATTTTTTTTTCAAAAGAGGGATAGCAGACAAAGAGAAGTAACACTTTGATAGGATGTGGTGAAAGGGGAAATGTACCTCACAATCACTAACTAAAAGTTGAATGGGATGAATCCATACACAAAACAGTGGAAGGTGGTAGAATGGATTTGAGGATGTGTAAGACTCCAGCAAAAAGACCTCAAGATTTTGGTTCAATTTAAGTGGGCCTTTGTTGCAGAGGGTCCTACTTGAATTCCTTGCATCCCTAGCATTGACAAAATTATCATGACCCCATAGTTACTATTTCCAATCAGAAGGTCAAGCTATAGATGTCAACCCCAAGGTTATTTTCTCTTTAAAAAGAACCTATTGGTACCCCACTTCTTTGCTAACTCTGTTTTAGGAACTTAGATTGCTGTCACAATAATAGATTCATTAGGAACTGCCTGCCTTATGGCAGCATGTTCTCTCGTAATTTTCCCTGCCTTATGGTGTCTTTCCCCTTGAATTACAAATTCTGCTAGGGAACGTAGTCCTAGTTTCTGTCTCCTTGTTAATTGATAAACTCCCTTTTATAACTTAGCTTACTGCCAACAGTGTAATAAAACCTTTACCTCTTGTTATAGAGATGGTCCAAGCCTACAAATAATTTTGAGACACCTTGAAAACATTGGCTTGCACCATTATATTTTGGGGTTCAACCCCTGCACCCCTTCAGATTGATAAAAAAACTAATATATTATTTACAAAAAAAAATGTATTTGAAACCTAAAAATTTGAATAGTTAAAATGAGGAGCTAGAGCAGAAATTTTTGCTGAAAAGCAAAAAACATGGTTGGGATTCATGATCTCAGTCCAAGCAATAATAAAAATAGACATGGTTAAATTAGATTAGCTTCTAAATCCATGTTTCTATAATTTTATGAAGTAAAAAAAAAAAAAAAACCAACATTATTCCTTGGCAGAATAAGTTGGTATATGAATGGTAAGGAATATTATGGTTCTATAAGAAATGACCAGCAGGATGATTTCAGAGAAGCCTGGAGAAACTTATATGAACTGATGCTAAGTGAAATAAGCAGAACCAGGAGATCATTATACATGGCAATAGCAAGATTATACAATGATCAATTCTGATGGACGTGGCTCTCTACAACAATGAGATGTTTTAGACCATTTCCAATGATCTTAAGGTGATGAGTGCCATCTACACCCAGAGAGATGTCTGTGGGAACTGAGTGTGCATCAATAACACAGCATTTTCACTTCTTTTGTTGTTTGCTTGAATTTTATTTTCTTTCTCATTTTTTCTTTTTGATTTGAATTTTCATGTATAGCAAGATAATTGTATAAATATATATGCCTACATTAGATTTGTATATATTTTTACCATGTTTAACATACATTGGATTCATTGCCACATAGGGAAGGGGGGAGGGAGGATTGGAACACAAGGTTTTACAGGGGTGAGTGTTGAAAAATTATCCTTGTATATGTTTTGAAAATAAAAACCTCCAATAAAAGCAAAACAAAACATTATTCTTAAAAAGCAGTACCTACAATGAAGTATCAACTCTAAGTGTGTATGTATATATGTATGTATATGTTTGTAAATAATGTATGTGTATATAAATATGTGCATAAGTGTGTAAGTGTATATGTGCATCTACTTTGTTCTCTTTTCTCTAAACTTGTACACACAATAGAGCATTAGATTACCAACATGGTGGCTGCTACCTTGAGTTATAGGAGTAACTTTGGATCTGAATTTCTAACAAGACACTTGCCCAAGCCCCCGCCAATGTGCTTCTCATTAGATTCAGGCAGTAGATTCAATTAGTTCTTAATGAAGACATTTCTTCAGATGGCATAGTAAGAATAAAAGTTGATGAACAATCCCTATTTACACACACACACACACACACACACACATACACACACACACACACACACACACACACACACACACATTTTATGCTTGGAGTATATTCTTCCACAAATATACTTATCATCTATGTGTAATTCAAACTTGGAGTGCAATGATGGTGATGCATGTGTTGGATGCACATGCAGAAAAAGCAACTCATAACTTATGGTGGTATAAGACCATATGGTATAAAATAAAAAATTGATTTAATTCTATTTTGCTAAGGTAATAATCATTCCCTTTTCTCATTCTTCTCCTGGTAAATTTCATGTACCACTCATATCCCTAAAGGTCATGCTTTTGTCTTATAATTACCTCTACCTTTGTAACTCTATCTATCACCTACTTCCCAGAAAAACTCAATTAAACTTAAAGGTCAAATCCCATCAATCTAAACTCTTGTAGCAACATTTTGTCTTGATTATTAGTTAGGGGGGTTTCTAAAAGGAAGGTCCAAATAATCTCAATTCTATCTATGTTCATGATAACCAGTCAGATATACCTATGTTGCTCAAGATTTTGTTCTGTCATCTTGCTACTTGTTATTTAAAAACAAAACAAAAAATCTTGTCAGCACTTACTCAAGGTCTTTGGTTACTGAGAAGCCATAGACTCAATTCATTAATTACCGTTAGCTTAACTAACAGTTTATCTTAATTTAAATCTTGGTATCCGAAAATCCTTTTTCCTTTTGGTCAACTGAGCTCCCAAAAGTTGTTTCTCTGTAGGTCTAGTTCTTCAAAGTTTCTTCTTCCCTTGGATGATTGTCTCTTAAATTCATTGACTGTTTGGAGCGCGTTCCTCTCTTCACTGCTGAGTAAAGTATCTTACTCTCATCTAGTAACTTTCCCTCAAAGCTATATGACAAATATAGGTAAAGAAAAGAGAGAAAAGTTTCCTCTATTCTCCCTTTAAGGGTCGCTTTCATGGGCAAGCTCCTTGCTTGCATCTCTCAAACTGCTAAAATTCATATAGGTCCTGGAAGCTAATTTATCAGCTTGGCCAATCATGTTATTATATCATAGCTATTCCTTTGTCAATTAGAAATGTGTTCATAATTTTTAAATTTATCAGGACATAGATACCTTTAGACTTTTAATACTTAACACTATATCACTACATAAGTCTTCTATGACTACTTCAACTGATCTGACAATTGAATCACAGAAACGTGTAGAAAATAATAAAGCACATAAACACATGAATCAATGGTCAATTTAAAGAGGAATAGAACAATAAAAAAATCATTGTTTTGGTCTTTAATATATGCCTTTCAGACTTAGGTAAATCTATAAAGAAGATAAATAAGAAAACAATCAAAAGTATTTTAGAAAAGTTAATATGCTATATCTATGGGACCTACTTAATGGGAATATGAAGAGTATATATATTCCCATCTATGCATAGTACCTTTACAAAAACTGACCATAAAAACTCACACCAAACATAGAAATATAGATTCTTAAATACATCTTTTAGTTATCATAATAATGGGAAGAATAATTTGAAGAAAAGGTTTAGACTTAATGTATCTTAAGTAATATAATCCTAAAGAATATATGAATTAAAGAAGAAATAATGCAAATAATTTCATCCCAGAAAATTATAAAATGGGAAAATATACCTACTCTTACATAATTTAATCCAAGGAAATCATTAGGAAAAAAATATATCTGCAACACTTTTGTCCAAAAAGGAAAAAAGAAATCAATGACTTGGACATAAAACTGAAAAACAAAAAGTAAAACAACAACGACAAAAAAAAAAAAAAAAACACAACTAGAAAAGCAACAAAACACAAAAATAGAGATTCTGAAAATCAAGAGGTCAATAAAATTAAAAGCAAAAAAAATTGAATTAATAAATAGAACTAGTAATTTTCAGATTTTTGGAAAAATACTAATAAAACAGGCTATTATCTAATTTGATTTTAAAATAAAGAAATTATACACAGCAAAAAGTGAAAGGAAATAAAACCAGATAAAAATTAAATAAAAAGAATTATTATAAACCATTTATTGAATCATGTGCCAAGAAAATTGACAATTAAAAAAAAAAGATGATCATTTTAAAAAATGAAATGGATTCAAAAATGCATTCAATAAAATGTTCAAATAATACCATTTAAAAAATTGTTTGCAAAAATATGGAAAGAGACATGCTAACGAATTCTTTCTATAAAACAAATTTGGTCGTAATACCTAAACTAGGGAGATATATAATAGAGAAAGAAATCTATAAACTTTGATTTCTAATAAAAATTGATGCAAAAAAAAAAGAATAAAATTTTATCAAATAATATAAGATCATATTCAAAAGATTATTCATGCTTGCTGAACTGGATTTATGCCAAGATTTCAGAGCTGTTTCAAAATTTAAAAAGCAATAAATAAGACAGTATAATTTCTTTTAAAAATCATGTGGCTATTTCAATAGATTCAGATTTTTTAGAAATGCATTAGTTTATGATAAATATAAGTTAGCATAATAATAAAGGGTTCTTCTGGGTTAAGAACTCACCATTTAACAAAAATTGCTGGGAAAACAAGAAAACAGTATGGCAGAAACTAGACATTGACCAACATCTAACACTCTAAAACAAGATAAGGTTCAAATGAGTTCATGATTTAGACATAAAGAGTGATACTACAAACAAATTAGGAGAACAAGAGGGAGGAATTTGTGGCCAAAGAAGAACTGGGAAACATTATAAAATGCAAAATGAACAATTTTTATTATATTAAATTTAAAAGGCTTTGCCCAAACAAAATCAATGCAGCTTAGTTTAGAAGGGAAACAGAAAGCTGAGGGGAAACAATTATAGCCAGTGTTTCTGATAGAGGTCTCATTTCTAAAATATATAGAGAATTGACTCAAATTTAGAAGAATAGAAGCCATTGTCCAACTGATAAATGGTCAAAAGAGATGTACAATTTTCAGATAAAGAAATTTAAGTCATTTCTAGTCATATGAAAAAAAATGCACTAAATCACTATTGATTAGAGAAATGCAAATAAGATAATTATGAGATACCACTTCACACCTCTCAGATTAGCTAAGATAACAGGAAAAGATAATGAGAAATGTTGCAGGGATTGTGGGAAAATTGGGACACTAATGCATTATTGGTGGAGTTGTAAAATGATCCAACTATCCTGGAGTATAACTTAGAACTATAACCAAAGGGCTATCAAACTGTGCATATACTTTGCTACAGCACTGTTTCTAATGGATTTGTATCCCAAAGATCATAAAAGAGGGGGAAAATGTTGCATGTGCAAAAATGTTTGTAGCAGCTCTTTTTGTGGTGGCAAGAAAGTGAAAATTGAGTAAATGTCCATCATTTGGCGAATGGCGCAATAAATTATAGTATATGAATGTAATGGAATATTACTGTTCCATAGGAAATGATGAGCAGGCTGATTTCAGAAAAGCCTGGAAAGACTTACATGAACTGATGCTAAGTGAAGTGAGCAGAACTGGAGAACACTGCACTCAATAACAATAAATTATGTGACAATCAACTGTGATGGACTTGCATTTTTTCAACAATGAGGTGATTCAAGGCAATTCCAATGGACTTATGGAGGAGAAAGCTGTCAGCATCCAGAGAAAGAACTATGGAGATTGAATGTATGGTATTTTCAACTTTGTAGTTGTTGTTACTTGTTTGCCCTCGCCTCCCTTCCCCTTCCCCCCCTCCCCCCCCCCCCCCGCCTTTCTTATGTGTGTGTGTTTTTTTTATTTTGACCTGATTTTTTTTTTTTGTACAGCATAACAAACATGAAAATATGTTTAGAAAAATTGTACATGTTTAACCTATATAAGATTGCTTGATGTGTTGGGGAAGAAGAGGGAAAGAAGAAGAAAAATTCAAAACAAAATATTTTGCAAAGATGAATGTTGAAAATTATCTTTGCATGTATTTGGAAAAATAAAATACTATTTTAAAAAAGGAACAAAGGATTCTTCTCTTAATATACTAAAAAAAGATCTGTTAAAAATAAGAATTGGTATTATCTGTAATGGAGAAATGTTAGAGACCTTTCCAATAAGATCAGAGATAAAACAAGTCTATCATTATTATTATAGTTCCAGAAAATGCTAACTATACCAACAAGAGCAAATAAATTGAAGGAATAGTCAATCAGAAACAAAAATGTTTCTATTTACCAATGATTTACTTGAAGAACTCAAGATATTCATAACACACATAAAACATCAGCTTTTTGAATGCTAATAATAAAATGCACCAGAGAGAATTAGAAAAAAAGAATTCTATTCAAAAGTAATTATAAAATGTACAAAATAGTTGCTGATGCAGCCATGCTAGAAAGCAATTTGGAATAACAGCCCCAAAGTCACTAAACAGTATGCTCTTTCTGCCAGTGAAACTACTATCAGGCATTTCCACCAAAGAAGTTATCAACAAAAAGAAAGAACTTTTAGGTAAAATATTTATAGCAACATTTTGTAGTGTAACAAAACACTAAAAACAAACTAAGTCCCTATTAATTGGGCAATAGAGGAGAAAAAAAAGGTAATATGTGAAAATGATGGAATGTTATTATGCCATAAGAAATTATGAATATCACAGATTTAGAGAAATATGGAAAGGCAATTTGAACATCAAATGTTCAACTGTGAAATGAGCAGAACGAAGAGACCAATTTTCATGATGACCACAATAATAATGTGGAAAAGAAATAATGTGAAGAAAGAAATTAAAATAATTCAAAACTCTGATCAAAGCAACAACAAATACCTCATGGAAAAGAAGTTATGGACAAAAAGCAGATAAGATACGCATTCTCAGACATGGTTAATAAGTTGATTTGTTTTGCTTGACTATACATATTGATTACAAAGATCTGTGTTTATGCAAGTAGGGTTGTGACAGAGCATCAACAAAACACTATAAAATATTCAGGGAAAAAAAAACCAAACTACAGAAATGAACACAAAAAGTAGAGTTGTTTTTTTTTTTTTTAACTATCATGTTAAATACCTGTAAGTATAGATTTGAGATATGTATGTTTGATATGTATATACATGTATGTGCATTATACATATATATTAAACTACGTAACTAAAAAGACTTTTTTTTTTTACAAAATCCATGCATTCTTTTCTCTTCTTTGTATGCTGAAACACTGAAATGTTTTCATTTTGATGATTATTAAGTTGTCAACAAAAAATTTTTAAATAATTAAAGAAGAAAAACTTATAGCCAAAAAGAATAAAAAACTGTTTTCTGTTACTAGAACATGAAATACCAGATCAATAGAAAATGTATTGATTTTTAAGAAAGAAGGAAAAAACATGCTTAGTAATAATTTTTACCAACTACTTTGTAATGAAGGGAAAAAAAAAACTGCACACAGCTCAGTTCAGTAAGCACACTACAATTAAGGAAAGGAGAAAATTGTTCATCAGTCAGATGATGGCAAATAAAGGAAACAACCTTAAGTTGGACACAAAGGTTTAAAGTTATAATAAAATTTCCCTGAATTACCTGGCTTATCATAACCTATCCAAAACCTGTTGGCAGATAATCTGGAAAACTTCTGTGACTTTTTTTTCCTTTTCCGGTTAGTTTTTAATATAACTGAAAACACTTTCTCTTGGGATCACAAAGCAAACACATGGCCAGCATACTCAGCCCTGTCTATGTCAGGAGATAGAATTGCTGCCAACAGCTTATTCCCTGTAGTATATGTCTTTTTTCACCCCCATCCACAGCTTTCAAAATAGTTTTCAGTCCAAAAAAACTAGCATACTATGACAGTTCTTGTATTAGCAGGATTGGCTCTGTTAAGAATTGGATCTATGAGGGAGATTTGCAACAACAACAACAAAGAAAAAAAAAAAGAAAGAGAGACAGAGACAGAGACAGAGACAGAGAAAACAAGAAAGAAAGCAAGAAAGCAAGAAAGCAAGCAAGAAAGATTCAACAAATTTCCTACAATACATTTTCATTTTTAGTCTTTTGGACAACGATTTTGTTTTGTTTTCCATAATGCTAATCAATCAAGCATTTTGATCCATGATGGTCTCTAAATTTGAGGGTCATACAAAGAATTTTGCAGTTGTGGCTGTTTTGAATCTAGCTCATCAATTTGCAGTATCTGTCCAAGATGTATCTCTATCTCTATAATAATACATATACACATTTTTATATATGTACAATATGTAGGTATATATGAAGGAAAATACATGTATATATGTACATTTATATGTTAGTGTGGGTGTTTATATACTATATCACTAGTTAAAGAGGTTGCTCACCTCACTATTTATTATTGACTGTACAATAAGCATTATTCATCTTGTTTTTTTCCAAGATAGGAACACTTTTGAGTAGCAATGGAGCTTAATATAGGAAGCTTTGCAGTGTCTAGGAGGTTGATACCTTTAGCACAGCATCATATAAGAAAATAAGTATCTAAAGCTGGTATTCTTAAACTTTTTCCACTCATAACCTCTCTTTGCCCAAGAAATTTTTATGCAAACCTAGGTATATGGGAGTATAAAATAAGTATACAAATCAAACATTTACTGATCATAAATCATAAATAAATTTATTTTATTTGGCAAGGCAATTGAGGCTAAATGAATTAACTGAGACAGAATTTAAACTTAGGTCCTCCTGACTCCCAATCTGATGCTCTATTTACTGCACCATGTAGCTGCCCTAAAGACATTTATTTTAAAACAATTCTTTGTAAGATGATCGTGCTTGTTTACTTTTACATAAAGAATTAAATTTTGGCAGAATATTTGATACTTTTTACTGATGCCAGATTTTTTGCAATTCACTTACATGACCCCATGTGAGGTTATGATTCACAGTTTAAGAAGCTTTGGTTTAGAGGACTCATTGTCTATAAAAAATCCCTCTTTGACTTGGTCTGTAGATGAAATTTTTTCCATAAATTTTTTTTTCCATTAAAAAAACAATTTTGTGTACATTTAAAGACTTTAAATTTCTCTTTGAGAGTAAGATTTATCTTTTAAATGTTGTTTACATCCTCTAAGTTTCAACTTATAGTCAAGCTACTAGGTTGAGTCCTGAGGAGTGATTGATGCCTTGGATTGTAGAGTTTATCCTGTGGATGATTACTCAGTCAATCAATAAACATTTAATAAGTGCCTCCTATTGCCAGGCACTGTGCTAAGTGCTAGGAATATAAAGGAAGGTAAGATCAAGTGCAGGTTTTTTGAAAATGAAGGAGACATGGGCATGCTTATACTTAGTATGGTGACAGTTAATAGAGAGACTGAAGTGAGAATATGGATGATAGAAGGGGCAATCTGTTGGAGAAGATAGAATAGATCACTTGGGTATGTAGAAGGATTAGCCTTGGCAAGAAGGACCATGTGAGATGGGAGAAAGGAGTAGATAATGATAGAAATCATATGGAGAATTGTGTGAGGAGGAGGAAGGAAGAAGGGAGAACTCTTAGAAGATTGAAAATGGTATTAGTTTTTTCCAGTAGAATAGAAGGGAAGGTTGTCTGCTGAGAGAGTGGGGAGGGAAAGTCATGGGAAATCTAAAGAGAAAAGAAAGTTTGGAAGAGCTACTCTGGTATATGAGTTAGGTGAATCAATTAGGGAGAAATGGGATTGCTTTGCAGCAGTGAAGGCCCAGTTGAGGTTATGCGACATTAACTTAAAGCAGATAATCAATATGGTTTCATGGTTTTTTTCCAACTTCATTTAGCAGCACATGTGTAAGAATGAAAGAATTGGATCCAGTGTGGAAGCTTGGAAGGACTAGATAGGTGATGTGAGAGGTGGGGCAAGAACCTAAGAGAAAAGAATAGTGTAGAGTTGAATGGATTCAGCCAGGGATCATGATGACAAAAGAAGAATAGAAGTACAGTAAGAGTGATGACCTAGGAAAGGGATTGGAGGTCTATGTGTGACGGCCAAAGAATAGGGTTTGCAATTGTAAGGCTGAGGAAGAAATAAATGACAACATGTTAGAATCAGATAAGGGAATTTCAGAGTTCATAAATATAAAAGTGGTGCATTTGTGGGTTTTGACAAGAACAAGGGTGTGACCATTTCTTTTTGGCTGAGATAGGGTGGAGGAGTGGATTATATGAAGTGATCATTTAAATTACTTTTTCTGAGAGATTACAAAGTCTTCTGAGGAGATAACCACAACAACCAAGACAACTCTACACTAGAAAAGGAATGAGGATGGGTCAGAAAGTAGTGGGCAAAATTGTATCCCAAAACGTTTATCATATAGGTCTTCCTAAAACCATACTAGAAATCACTTCAACAGAAAGCCCTTCCCCTTCCCAAACTGGTACTGATTTGTCACACATATGGTTTCTGGGAGATTGCCTGACCTAGGCAATCAGGTACATAACAATGAAGCTATTTGATGAGCAGAGGCAACTTTCTTGTACTAATATGAGTGGTATTTTGCCAAATAGTGACAGGTTGTAGGCTATGTGGGTTAGATGCATCCTTCAATTGGCACAAGGAGTCCAGTTGGCTAGGAATAGTTGCTTTGCTCTTAATTAGGAGGATAATATAGTCATGTGCTCAAAATAACATAGTATTTATCACCCTAATGTCCATATTGGCAATGGACACATCTCAACTTTTGCTGTTGGTTATGTAGTATATTATTTTTCTAATGGGTACTGTAATGCCCCATAAACAACCATATCATATAGAAAGCATTGGGGAAATTTCTCCATTAGTTCTGATCCCAAATGGAGAAACTTTGGTTATCTTGTTCTGTGCTTTAGATTTAGTGCAGATGAAGATCTTCTTTTCCTCATCCCTCAAAATTCTCTCAAATTCTAGCTATGCAACCTGAAATTCAACCCACTAAAAAGTCATACCAGGATCCCCATTCCCTAGGGCTACTCATTACCAAATTAATGACTACTAAAATCTAGTTGCACATACTTTTCTTATAGCAGATGAAGCCATTGGTAAATCATGCAAAATGTGTTTCTTTAGAGTCACGATAGTAGGGAGTCCACTGGGTAGTGAAGGAGGAGATCTTCGAAGGTCTGGACTTGAGGTCTCAGTCTCTGACATGGTTACCACCTGTTTTCCTAAGGCACTAACAATAGCAAAAACCAGGTAAGCATAATTTTTAATGTACCATTTCCATTTAGCAATAGAAACATTTTGTATTTTGACCCGTCTTGTTGGAGGAGCTATCTTGTATTACCCAACCTATACTAGGTAGCTCTGGATAAAGGTGATTGTATGACTCTGTGTTGTATGTTCAATAAAAACTAGAGCCCAGTGACAGTTGATCGATGACTTTTCAAAAGTGGGCACAGTGAGTTGCTGCTCTGAGGAAGTTGAAATTGTAAGAGACAAGTATCTTACCGAGAACTCTACAGACTCACTGATGAAACCAGGATTATTCACAGTTTGCAAAACGGATGTCCTGAAACTGGCACATGTAAAATCAATAAAACATGTCTTGTTATAGCCTGTTGAAACACAAGTCACTCCCCTGATTTCCTATTGACTGGGTTCTACAGAGATTACAGCCTCTCCAGAGCACCTAATTCCCTCATATGAGTGTGAGTATTCATTCTTGATTACATCTCATAGAGTGTTTTTTATTTTAATTTGTAGCTGTCCTCTAAAGCTTTGTAACTTTTAGGTTTCACTTTCATTTCTCTGATTTAAGTTTTATAATTCTGTGGAAACTAAACCCTCATCCAATTCTCACAGGAACTCCAGAAGCTTGATAGTCATTTATTTTGGCCACCTCCTGATGTCCATCAAAAGTTCCATTCAGTTTGGTCTTTATGGACAGAAAGCTCCAGAAATCTGAGTCTTTCATAGGGACTCAAGGGAGAGATTGCTGAATAACCTATTTTACATCTTCTAGGGCTATAACCTATAATAGACTAATAGACTCCTCTTGAAAAAAAGTAGGCTTATGGGCGATTGGTACTATCATGGGGAGGGAAGCACCAAGATAACCTAGTAGGGAATATGGGTTCTCCAAAACCTCAACAATCCAAGAGTTTCTAAGCCTCCTTCTTAAATTATAGGAAAACAAATGTGTCGGTAGCTTATTCTGGACTAACTAGTTTTTATCTTTCTTCCCCACCCCCACCCAAGGAACTGATAGTAATGGTTTAGAAGCCTCTTCTTCCATAGTATGTTCTCTATGACTTTTTCTAAATGAGTGGTTCAGGGATTTTAGAGTATGTCTCAGGCTTGGGTGAGACTACGGATGAGGCGACTTTGTACCCTGGTACTAAATTTCCCTATACAATTCAACTAGCACTCCCATAGGGATCTCCAAGGGAAGAAATTAAGTTCCTAAAAAATGAGTATATTTGATAAGTTTGGTTTATATGTCTACCCCCTCCAACTCCATTCCAATCTAGCTTTCCATATCTTATGCACAGTATGTGTCAAAAGCAATTACATCCCATCTTCTGAGTGGAATCCCACCAGAATGGCATTCAAGTCTGGTTCTTACTAGCCATGTAATCATATAGATATAGCCTAAATAACTAGTGACATTTGGATGTGAGTTTGGAACAGCAGGTCCTTTCTGTATTCTCTATATACTGTGGGTAGAGCCATATGGAAATTCTTCGAGTTATCTGAACCATCACTATCAGTTCCTGGGGAGGGGAGGGGGTTGTGGGTGGAAGGTAATAATAAGTCCAGAAAAAGCTACTGACACTTGCCTTCCCATGATGAGAGAAGGAATTCTGCCCAGAAATTTATTGGATGTACTTCTAAGGGAGTAAGTTATATGGAACCAGTCTAGAGGCTTTAATAAATGTAGCTTATTCCATATCCACAGAAAGATCCCACAGCCTGGGGAAGTCAGCTGCCAAAGAGCATCTTAGCATTGACTGCATTAGTCCATGGCTTCAGAAATAGTGCTGCAGTGACTTATCAGCTTTCTGTTTGTGTAAACACCCCACCTCCCAGGTAGAAATGGTCCACTTGATCCTCTCTCAAGAGATGGAGTCACACTCCCTTTCCTTTCCTACTTTTTCTTTCATTTTCCTGCCTAATAGCTCTAATTTCAACAAGAATTATGTAATTGCTGGGTCAGAGAGCAGAGGGTTTCTTCCTGACTGAAGCCTATTAATCTCCAATGTCCCTCAGGAAAAATCCCTTCACCAAATGATCACTAGTAGCTAGAGTTAAGCTTTGCACCTCCCCTTCCTAGCGTCCCCCAGCACTCTAGCACCCACTGAGCTAATCTCTCTGCCTAAAATGAACCTGATCCCTATTCCACAGAGAGGGTTCTCCATGCAGGATGAGAGCCATGCACTGTCCTGCCATCCTAGTCATTTCAGCTGTTCTCCAATTTTTCAGAGCTTTACCCAACTCAGAATCCACTATGCAAGCTATTAGGCAAGTTATTTCATCTCATCCCATTACCCAGGCTATGCCAGATGTCAGAAGTAGTTCTAATTTCATCAATCTCTTATTTCAGATCCTGTTTGGGGATGCATTGAAGTACTCCTAAATCATCGAACAGTTAACAAAAAAGTTCACTTTATCACTTTATAATAAGGACTCAGTAAAACTTAAAAGAATATCTTTTTTAGAGGGGGTAGGGTTTGGAGAGGGTGAGGCAACTATAATTAAGTGACTTGCCCAGGTCACATATTTAATAAGTTAAGCATCTGAGTCTAGATTTGAACTCAGGTCCTCCTGGCTCCACAGCTGGTGCTCTATCCATCACACCAACTAACTGCCTCCAAAGCAGTTCTTATATTTAGCTTTGGTAGACACAATTTCCCTCATTTCCTTATAGAAAACCATTTGGTCCACAAATCAGCAGAGCAGAGTATAGTGAGTCTCATGGTACTCCCCAAAGTTTGCCCTGATTCCACATAATGAGATTTTTAAATGCCTTTAGCTGATCAGAAAGGTACATCAAAGGAAATAGGAGCCAGTAAGGTCCTAGAAATAAGTTGGGTTTTTTTTTGTTTGTTTGTTTGCTTTTTTACTTTTGAGGAAAGTTAATTCCTATTGGTAGAAAAATGGCAAACCTGGTCCTGTTACAGAGAGGATATAGCATATATACAGATATCAAAAAGGAGATAATTTCTAGAGGAAAAAAAGGGGATAGTGATAACTAGCAGTTCCATCAATCTGGATTCCCAATCCCATACCTTCAATGCATATTTTTGAGTCAGCTCCTCCAAGTCCCCAAAGAAGCCTTTAAAATTGCACAATGTTGGCTCAGCTATTGCCAGAAGTAAGTATCCAGAAGAAAGCACTCTAGAGCCTGGAAATCTTACTAAATGAGGTAATGCTCCACCCAAGCAAGCAATCAGTGATTCAAATAGTCTCTAAAATTGATTTTAACCACATATGTCCATTTCTATTTTTTGGAAGGCCCTATCATTAGAAGCAAAATGACTAAATACTCAGCTATCTATTCTACTAGAGAACGTTAAAAATGATGGGTCTTTTGTTACAGTTGTAGCTGATTCAATATGTATATATACAGACAGACAGAAAAAAATAGATTAGTTATATTCTATTGTGATACCTATAGAAAATCATGTTGGAAAAAAGCTTTACCAATCTTTCTTTTAAAAGCACATTAGAACAAAATGGGTCCATCTGTCTATATTCCTTTACTTCTACCTCCATCCTTACTGTATACTGTTCAATATTCTGTGTGAGCTGATGAATTTTAGGTAGAAATAGCTAAAGAAAAAGTAGAAATATGTTTAATTTTAGCCCAGTTACTTTAATTTTCCTTTTAGATATGGTTGATTTAATTTTTTTCCTTCTTTTGGGTAGTAGAACTATTTTCTTAAGCTTCTTTTTGTAATATAGAATTTTCAAAAGATAGTCATTTGAAACACTGTCATTCTGAAAAGGGGATATTAGGGAGCCCTTAATCATACTTACAATGATCTCACTCACTCAGAGGTCTAGGTCCCCTTTGGGCCACAAAATATACTCTTTTTCCTTAACAGAAATTCATTTTTTAGACACTAGCTCTCTTTCTTATTAGTCTTGATACATGGAAATATTCATGTTTGTTTCTAAGTTCAAAATAAGAAATAATATTCAAAAGAAAAACATTTTCCTTTTTTCTTCTACTGCTTGAGAACAGTGTCACTAGATTTTATTTTTTATTTGAATTTTCTTTTCTACTATGACCTTAATAATAAACAAACATGAATATTTTAAAATACAAAGAATAATAGAAGATGTAATATATACAACTATGCACTTCTTTAGGGGAAGAAATTGTATCTTAAAGGGGAAAAAATTAGGTATAGAGCTTTAGTGTGAGCTTAAAGAATTGTTGGGGAAGACCATCTGCCAAAAGAGCTCCCATCCCCAGCATCTTCTATTTTGTGGCTAAACCATGAAAAGCTCAAAAGATGAATTGCACAAAAGATATACTCCAGTAGGCAAATCTCTCCAGAGTATACATCCATCCCAAGACAGGGCTCCCAGAAGGCATTCTTTCTCCCAATTCTATGGCAGATATGCCAGTAAGAGGTGCAAATATTCTATCATAGTTACTTTTACATCTCCCAGCAGGTGGCAGCCAGCATCACTCCATTTCATTTGTGTGGGGATCCTGGCCAGGAATGTCCAGCATTCTCACTGAGACTCCTTCAGTCATACTGGCCAAACCAAGCTCTACCTTGAGATAGCACCCTGACACAGTAGATAGAGTGCTGGGTCTGGAATAAGAAAGAACCAAGTTCAAATGGGATCTCAGACACAAATTAGCTGTGTGATGTTGGAGAAATCACTGTCTATCTGTTTTCCTCAGCTGTAAAATGGGGATCATAATAACAGTGCTTATTTCACAGCGTTGTTCAGAGGCTCAAACGAGATAATATTTGTAAGGCTCTTAACACAATATCTGGCACATAGTAGATGCTTTCTTTGTCCCTTCTCCCACTCCTCCCAGAGATATTCTTGTGTTGGGTGTCATACTACCATAATAGAAGGACACACTCTAGAGATTTCCCATGTGGCAGAAGAAACAGGTCTTCTTGAATCACAACTTTAATGCAGTTCTAGACAAAGGACATGGATCCATAATAGAAAAGAATCCATACTTATGGATTCCATACTGGAATGGAATCCATTATGGAGAATCCATAAGTATGGATTCTCTTCCTTTGGAACTGTTCCAACCAACCTACAGCCTCAAAAGTTTGCTTGGGAACTAGGAACAATCAGTCTTCTCTATCTCCAGGAAATTAGAAAATTTGTTGGATTATGGAAACTGTGTAGTTTGATATTATATGCAGACTGATCTCTACTTTAGAGATCTATGGAGTCAAAGTCTAAGTAGAATAGGGTTCACTTGAGGTTAAGAGGCATGATAAAGTAGTGATGCTTCTGGTGTTTAGTACTAAGTCTTCCTTCTTTATGACATTATTATGATTAATGGGTGTTTGTGCCAATCCAGATAGTACCTTATGTTGCTAATAATGCTATAAAATGATACAGAATGCTCTAGCTTAATATTGTTTGCCTAACTGATACCAGTTGGACTTATTCTGAATTCCCATTCTTAGGATGGAGTTGGGTATCCACTGCCATTCATATCATAACAATCTACCATTCAGAAGGGTGCAGAAGTGATCTAAAGAATATCAAACCTTTCATCTATTAGAGACATCAAGTAGATGAGAGTCATTCTGTATATTCCAGCATAAAAGCCTATTAAAAAATAAACTATAGAAGATAACATAAATGTCTTCTAAACTCTACAAGCAAAGGAAATTGTATCAAGTTTTTTGTTCAAGTTCAAACTAACTTAAAATAAAGATGATGACATGAAAATTTACATTCAAGAGGAACTTCCCAAAGACATTCCCTACAACAATGAAAAAAAATCGCATAAGCCTAAGCAATGATCAAGAAAATCAAAGGAGAACCTTAGTAAGTTCTTCTATGCAGCCTAGGACTACACAAAAACTTAACTAGAAGGATGTAGGTACTCTGGTCAGGTACATACTAGGAGGGAGCTACAATAGGAAATTATCTCCTTATGTGTGACTGCGCAAGGACCCAGAGACAGGGCAGAGTAAGCTGAACAATCTGAGTTGGGGGAGGAGTCCTGAAGGCAATGTGGTCTCTGGTGACTCCAGGGAATCAAGGAGATGGAGATGGGACATGCCCAGGAAGCCCTTGTCAACAGGGTTTTCTAAGAGGCCTGATATGATCTCTGATTCCTAGTTATGGCTGCAAGATAAATCAGAAAAACTAAGGGAGAAATCAGTAAACTCCCACCCTATCTAGGATTGCACAGAAAATTGGCCAGAAGCTTGCAGGCATTGTAGTAGGAAAAGTCAACTTTTAGTTTATTATGGTTTGAGGAGAAGGAGAGATCAATAGACCTGAGGTCAATAGAAGATATGAGCCAAATTAGGAATTGAAGGAGGAGGTAAAGCATATTCCTACTTCTGGGCTGCCTTCTTGTCCCTGATGAGGATTGTGAAAGAAGGTAGGAAGGGAGACTTTGAACCAGTCTTACCACTTAAAAGTACAGTGACAATGACATTCAAACTATGGAAGGGACAGAACCAGGTCCTAATTAACCCTTCCAACAATACTAGATGGGACAGAAACTGGCCCTGATGCAAAAGTCCAAAGGTAAGATATAAGGCTAAAAACTTGAGTTAATTGAAAAAAATTTTAAATTATTGAAAAAATTGAAGAAGTCTTAATAAAAATAAATAACACAGATTAAAAGATATCTGAGAGGTAAAGCCAGAAATGAGTATCTCTGTAACAAGAATAAGTAGCACTTCAACGAAGGAGGAAAAATAGCTTGATCCCCAGTGATTCCAAAGGTAAATAGAATAGATGTTTTTAATGAAATGAAAATAAAAGTTCTTGACAAAAAAATTGGAAGGAAAAAAAATACTTTGGAATAGAAGGTAGACAACAGCAAAAGTGATAGACTCCCTGAAAAACAAAATGGTGCAAACAAAACTCAGTGTTCATTGAGACAACAAGAAAATCTAAAACAAGGTTAAAAGACTGAAAAATCAGGGATATAAAGCAAAAGCAAACCTGGAAAATACATGGAATAGATATCATTGTTTATAATAACATATTTTTTTAAAATACATGCAAAGATTTTCACTTTTTGTTGTTTGCTTACATTTTGTTTTCTTTCTCTTTTTTTCCTTTTTGATCTCACTTTTCTTGTACAACAGGATTATTGTATAAATATATATATACATATATTGGATTCAACATATATTTTAATATGTTTAACATATATTTGATTACTTGCTATCTAGGAGAGGGAGTGGGAGAAAAGAAGGGAAAATTTGGAACACAAGGTTTTGTAAGGGTCAATGTTGAAAAATTATCCTTGCATATGCTTTGAAAATAAAAAGCTCTAATAAAAAAATAAAATGGGAAAAAACTTACAAAGATTGTTTTCAACATTAACTCTTGAAAAACCTTGTAGTCCATATTTTCTTTCCCTCCTCACCTCCTCCTTCCTCTAGACAACAAGTAATACAATATAATTTAAACATGTGCAATTCTTTTAGACATATTTCCACATTTAACATGCTGCACAAGAAAAAACATCAAAAAAGAAAAAAAAATGAGAGAAAAAAACAAGCAAGCAAATAACAACAACAAAAGGTAAATATATTATGTTGTGATCCACATTCAGTTCCATAGTTCTCTCTATGGATGCAGATGGCTCTCTCCAATACAAGTCTATTAGAATTGGCCTGAATCACCTCATTGTTGAAAAGAGCCAAGTCCAAAAGATATAATTTTAAAAGCATTGAATTCCTTTAAAGTCATAGCCAAACAAAGAACCTATTTCAAGAAACTATAAAAGAAACTTCCTAGAACTATAAGACCCAGAGGGCAAAATGAAAATAAGAAAAAATAAAAGACCCAAAAAAATCCTCCTCTCATAGGAAATTCGAAATAAACCAACTTTTACCAGGAGACAAAAAAAAAAAAAAAAAAAGACATAAGCAAGAATAAAAATTTAAAAAGTTGAATATAATCCTGGGAAAGGGCAGAGTATAAACCTTTAATAGAATGTAGGATTTTAAAACATTACCAAGGAAAAAAATCAGAACCAGGTAGAATATTTGAAATGCAAACATAGAAGATAAGACTAGACTAGAAAGATAAATCAATTTGAAAATGTTGATGATGGAGTGTTTATATTCTAATAAAGGAATAAGAGACAAGAGTTCGTTCAGAATCTAAGTCTTTAAAAGTGACAAAATGAATAAAAAAAGACATAGTTTTGTGCTATTGTTTTGTTGAAATAAGAGTAAAAAAAATAATGAGAAAAATTATTTTTTTAAATCATTTTCTGATTTTTTTTTTAAATAAAGAACTTGACATTTCTTGTACTTGGGGTGTGTGTGTGAAGAAAAGAATATACAAACATGATTATGGGAAGAGAAACCTTACTGTTATCTAAACTGGAAAAAGAGAGAGTTGATTATCCCAAGGAGAAATATTCCTTTCAAAAGGTTTAGCAGAGAAGTTATATGTTCTAGAGAATTTGAGACACAATTAAAGGAGTTCCAAACAAAAATAAATATAGAATGGTAGCAAAGACAGCTGGAGAAGAGCTCACTCTGAGAACTCAACTGAGAAAAACATAGCAGAAGCTGAAGCCAGGGGGAGCTCTTTGAGGAGTTTATGTGAGAGATTTCCTTTGTCTCATGTATATATCCCATTTGAGTGTCATATGTACTATACATATGAATCCATTCTTCCTGTATACAGAGTATGTATTTGTAGGAGAGTGTTCTCTAGCCTTATGAAAATGTTTTATAGCTATTGATTTTACTGTGTTTTCTTAGAAAATTTGATTGTTAATGGGATACACACTGGTAAGAGATCATAAGCTTCAATTTTCAAAGATTGGCCCCACAGGTTACCTTTGGAGACATTTAGTAGTAATCACCCTTTGGAAAGGGTATCTTAGAAGAGTTACTGAACTATTGGAATCCTGAGGAAAAATATCAATTTCTTTTCCATGTTGGGGATTGGAATGGGGTATGGCCTGAAGAAGCACATAGATTCAGGGAAATGTTGGGTTCAAAGCTGGTGTGTGAGCCTAGTCTCAGTGTTAATACCTATGTAGAACATCAAAATGTTAGAGAATGGAGAAAACAGCTAGGGGGTTGAGCATCCCACTACAGAAGAGGAACAAGACTGCAGAGTTCTTATATTCCTGTATATCTTTTTCTATGCATCAATAACAGTGGCTCCTTCTGCTCTATATGCTCCCCAGAGGAGTCTTGAGTGTTGGGCTATGCTGCCAAGCTTTCTGAGGTCTGAAACAGAAAGAACACCAAAGAAATTGGCAGTGATCAATCTTTGTCACAGAGCCAATGATATTCTTTATCTTGACAAAGTCATTTAAGATTTTCCTTCTTTGCTAATATAAATTATTTTCAGAGATCTCAGGATCCTCCACAAATAATCCTATAGCAGCAGTTCTTAACATTTTTTTTTTTTGTTCCATGGAATCTTTTTGTCAGTCTGATGAAACATATAGATCTCTTCTCAAAATAATGGTTTTAAATACATAAAATTCTTAAAATCACAAAGGAAATTAATTAAATTGAAATATAATTCTTAAAATATTTTATAAAATTTTGTGATACTGTAATAAATATATATATTTCTTTATTAATATATTTTTCTTTTCTTTTAAAATAGTATTATCTTTTTTCCATTTACATGTAAAAATAAATTTTAACATTCTTTTTTTAATAGCTTTTCATTTTCAAAATACATGCAAAAATAATTTTCAGTATTCAACCTTGCAAAACTTGTGTTCCAAATATTTTCTCTTCTCTTTCCCCCTTTCCCTTCCCCTTGTTAGCAAGTAATCCAATATAGGTTAAACATTTAACATTCAATCTATTAAAAATTTTGAATTCTGAATATTTTCCTTTCTTGCCGCACTTCCACCCTCTCTAAGCAATTGATACAGGTTATTTATATGTGCAATCATGTAAAACATATTTCTATGTTATCAATGTTGTGAAAGAAAAGAGCAAAGGAAAAAATATACTATGAAAAAAATAAAGGAAGTAAAAACAGTATTTTGCATTTAGATTCCATCAGTTCTTTCTCTGGATATGAATAGCATTTTTCATCATGAGTCCTTTGGAATTGTCTTGGATCATTGTATTGTTGAGAGTAACTGAGTCATTCATACTTGATCATCATACAATGTTGCTATCAATATATTCAGTGTTCTGATTCTGCTCACTTCACTTTGCATCAGTTTACATAACTCTTTCCAGGTTTTTCAGAAATCTACCTACTCAGAATTTCTCATAGCACAATAATATTCTATTTCATTCATACATCACACCTTATTAAGCCATTCCCTAATTGATGGGCATCTTCTCAATTTCCAAATCATTTACTACTGCAAAGGGCTGTTATAAATATTTTGTACAAGTAGGTCTTTTTCCCTTTTTAAAAACAATTTCTTTGGGATACAAAACTAGTAGTTGGTTATTGCTGGATTAAAAAGTAGATACTCTTTTATATGGTCATAGTTCTCAATTGCTCTTCAGAATTGTTACTCCACCAAGACTGTTTTAGTGTCCCAATTTTACCACATCCCCTCCAACATTTATAATTACATTTTCTGTCATATTAGCCAATCTGATAGGTATGAGGTTCACATCATTTGGCAATGGAATCAAATCACTTCCAGTCTTTCCCCTCATCCAGTCCACCAACAGGCTTAACCACTTCCAAATCACATGGCTTTTCCAAAAATTGTCCAATAATGAGGGGCTTCTTTTGTTTGGCAATTCTGTAAACTGATAGTTGGTAAGTTGATAGTTGTCTGGCATGACCTATGAGCACATGCAGACCAGAAGACAACAATCACATGGGATCTAACAATGGCTTTAAAAACTACAGCAGTGCTAAAGTCTGAATGATAAGACACTTCAAGAAGACATTTTAGTGAAATGTCAAATGCAAGTATTGGAATTTTCCTAACTTTTAAAAAATTGAACTTTATTCATATGTAAATGAATTTTCATTCATTTAGCTTTAGATTCATTTGCAGGATGAACATATATAAGATGACTTTTAGTTTTGCTGATTTCATTATTCTGTTTGCAAATATTTTTCTGCACATATTTAAAAAACTGTGGTTTTTGTGTCCTATGTTCTTTAATGCAAATTGAGATCAGATATATTCTTCATAATATTTTCTTCCCTTCAACATTTTTTACTTAAACTGTGGCTTTAAAAATATTAAATGACTAAACCCGAGATTTAATTCCTTAATATTTTTGAAATTCAATATTTTATATTATTATTTATTTGATAATTCTGCACAGAAATAAGTAATTTAAATGCTAATTAAATAAAGTCTAAAATATTCAAGGAATTTATGTCAAGCAGTGAAATTAGATAATTTTTCAAATTTATGAAGTTTTAACACTTTTAATGGCTTATTAACCTTCTACATATAGATTAGATATATAGTATAGAGAAGTTATTCATGTATTATGTCCTTCCTGAAATTTGGCTATCATTTCACAAGAGTTGCATGACTTTCTGTAGCTTCCTAAAAATAATAGTTCTCATTTCTAATCTTATTTGCAGTTTTCTCATGAAGTTATTTTTTAAAAAATATAAATGGAATTTTCATAAAATGATAATACAGTAACACCATTTATGCAGCCTGCATTGTATGTCTGTCTTTATTGCAGAACACAAAAAAATATACAAAATGATATTACAAAGAGAAAAAATAAAGAAGCTCTACTTACAGAACATAGAATACTGTTTGAGCCATGTCACTGAGAAATCTGTTAGCAATAATGAGGTTACTTTAAATGAAACAGTTATCTCAACTGTCAGATGTGTTTGAACTTGTTTGAGCCATATTAGCTATCTCTGCTTTCAAAAAAGGGTGGGGGAGGACTCATCAATTTATAGAGATTTAAAAATTCTCATTTGAACTGCTCAGTTTTACAAAATTATAATAAACAATGAAAACGAGTTATCCTCTTCCATATATTGAACAATAACTACTGTAGATAGGGAATATTAGAAAATAATACACATCACCAATATGAAAAAATGCAACTTTACTCTTTAATGGCACAATAGGCTAACAGTTTGCCCACTATGACCTGTGAGCACATGCAGACTAGAAGAAAGGAAACATATAAGGTCTAACAATGACTAATAACTATATCAATTTCAAAGTATTAGCGAGTATAAGAGATATATTTGAAATAATTTATATATAATTTATGAAAATAGATGATTTCTATTGATGACAAAGTTAGAGGAACTGCTGATGGGGCTATGATTAGTTGCCTACATTCATATTTGAGGAAAATACTTTCTTTTTTTAAAAATTAGAGGTTAGCAAAAACAAAGGTTTTTTCCCCCAAAAAAGTGAAACTCATAGACCTTCTGTAGTATGTCTATGAACATCAGAATAAGAACCCTTGTCCAAGAGACACTGAGAAAAATTGTCTAAAGGGTAAATGAACAGTTGTAAGAATTATGTGTGATGGAAAAGATGTCTGCTTGATTTGTGGTTCAGTAGAAATGTCCCATCTGTATGTCTAAGCAGCAGATATCTTAAATGCTCAGTACTTCTTCAAAGTCATTTTAGTAAGACTTGCTGCTGGATTTTGCCACCCGCTTCAGTGTCTGTCTCACCATTGGAATCCATGATGTTGTTCTCCCCTTGCTTGTATGCATACTGATCAGTTTTCTTTGCTGGGACATCATCCATATTCTGCATTTTAATTGTCTTCTGTACTAGAACTGCTTCTATTCTCTCTATACACCATCTCTTTTGGTAATTTCATGTATTCCCATGGGTTGAAATACCATTTCTAAGCAGACAGTTCCCAAATCTATATTTCCAGCCATAATTTCTCTTCTGAGCAATAAATAGCCTTGCATCATTAATTGCCTACTAGATGTTTTGAACATGGATGTTCTATAGCCTTCTCAAACAAAACATATCCAAAATGGAATTCATTTTTTATCCCCAAACATCTCTCTTCATCAGAACTATTTTTATTGAGAGCATTACATTTGAACAAAGGTTCAAACCCTGAGTTTTTTCTTGACTTAGCTCATATTTACACCTTGATCCAGACAATTGCCAAGTCTTATTGTTTCTATCTCCACACTTTCACTTCCATCTTTCCAGTCTCTGCTAATACAACCTTTATTTCTAGATAAAGTCCTTAGCAGCTCTTAATTGGATAATTGTGACTTCTAATTCTTCTATCTGCAAACCTCAGTCCCGTCCAAGCCATTCACAATCAGGTTCTAACCTGCCTTTCTTTGTTTCTTTCTTTGTTTCTTTCTTTCTTTCTTTCTTTTTAATAATGGCTTTCTATTTTCAAAATATATGCAAAGATAGTTTTCAAAATTCACATTTGCAAAACCTTGTGTTCCAAATTTTTCTTCCTCCTTTCTCCCCACCCCTTTTCCTAGGCAGCAAAAAATCCAATATATGTTAAACATGTGCAATTCTTCTAAATATATTTCCATATTTATCATGCTCCACAAGAAAAATCAGATCAAAAAAGGAAAAAATGAAAAAAAAAAAAAGAAAAAAAGCAAGCAACAAAGCAGGGGAAAACACAATGTTGTGATCCACATTCAGTCTCCACATCCTTTCTCTGGGTGCAAATGACTCTCTACATCAGGAGTCTATTGGAATTGGCCTGAACCATATCATTCTAATCTATCTTTCTAAACTGAACTAGCTTAAATAGTCTTACTGTTTGTTCTTTACCTTTAACACTCCATTTCTATTCTCAGGCTTTGACCATCACTCTGGCCTGGATTGGATTTCTCCCTGACAGTTGCCAATTAGAGAGAATCCCTAAATGTCTCCAAAGATCCATCATAGCATAATCTTATGCATGAAAGTTACCTTTCCTGAATCTTAGATTTTCTGCTCTGCCCCTTTCCAAAATCTCAAATTTATTTATTTATTTTATATATACATATATATGTATATATCTCCTTTGATAGAAAGTAAGCTCATTAACAGCAGATGCTCTCAAAAGCATTTTTTATCTTCTGAATACCCAAGAGAGGGAGAGACAGAGACAGACAGAGACAGACAGATTTCAGAGAAGTCTGGAAAGACTTACAGGAACTGATGCTGAGTGAAATGAGCAGAATCAGAAGATCACTGTACACAGCAACAAGATAATATGATGATTAATTCTGATGGGTGTGGTTCTTTTCAACAATGAAATGATTCAGGCTAGTTCCTATAGACTTGTGATAGAAAAAGCCATCTGCATCCAGAAAGATTACTGTAAGAACTGAATGTGGATCACAGCATTTTATTTTCACCTTTTTGTTATTTGCTTGTGCTTTTTTTTTCTCTCACTTTTTTTTTCCTTTTTGATCTGATTTTTCTTGTGCAGCATGATAAATGTAGAAATAGGTATAGAAGGATTGCACATATTTAACACATATTGGACTATGTGCTGTCTAAGGGAGGGTGTGAAGGAAAGAAAAGGAGAAAAATTGGAGCACAAGGTTTTGTAAGGGTGAATGTTGAAAACAATCTATGCATATGTTTTGAAAATAAAAAGATATGCTGTTTTGGGTAGGGTGGAGGAAAGGGAGGGAAGGAGAAAATTTTGAAATTCAAATCTTACAAAGATGAATGTTGAAAACTATCTTTATGTGTAATTGGAAAAAAATAAAATTCTATTAAGTAAAAAAAAAAGAAAAGAAAGATTATTTAAAAAAATAAAAGTAAAAAGGGAACATTTATATGGTATCTACTATGTGCTAGGCATGATAATTAGCCCTTTTTGTTTTTTAACAAATATTATCTCATTTCATTCTCACAACAACCTTTTGAGACAGTTGCTGTTTATTCTCATTTTAAAATTAAGGAAACTGAAGGAAATATATTGATTGACTAGCCTAGGGTCACATAAACTATTTAGTGTGCGAATGGTTTTGAATTCAGGTGTTCAGATGTGACTAGTAAGTGTCTGAGGGTGGTTTTGAATTCAAGTGCTCCAGACCTGAAGCCCAGTATTCTCTCCATAGCATCAAGCTACTCCTAAGGAAATTTCAGCCTTCATGTACATGAAAAAGGAGTGTTTGTGGATGCTGGAAAGATGAAAGACATGATCATCTCTGTTTAGTTGAAGTGGAGTGAAGAATTAGATCACAGAAATAAGCAAGTTGAAAAACTCCAAAGAAGGGTGTTTTTAAGGAGATATCAGTATGAATTTTGAAGTCTGCTAGTATAAGGGAAAGAGTTTTGGAGGATAGAGACTGGGAGCCAGGCACTAAAATTCTTATGGGAGGAAGGACAGTTTCCTGGGAAGTTGGGGGTTTTAAGGGAATAATATATGTATTTTGAAGTCTTCTAGCATGAGTGTGGAAGACAGGGAGGCAAGAATCCTTCCCTCCTTTCAATATCACTAATGAATATTGGTGGAAAAATCAAAGAAAATTCTAGCAAAAAAATTACAAGCATATGTTGATCAAAATTATTCATTATAATCAAGTTAGATTCAAAGCAGAATTGTAAAAATTCAGCATTCAAGAAGTTATTAACATAGTTCATCATATATATAACAAAAATAACATAATTCACATGATTATTTCAATAAATACAAAGTTCTATCTATTTATGCCACACATAAGCTGCACTTTAGGACATACATATCTCACAGAGGTTCCGATATAACTTAAGTGTTCAGAGATTGGGGAATGGCTGAACAAAATCAGTATGTGGATGAAATGAAACATTGTTGCACCATAAGAAAAGTACTGCAGTGAATTAAAAAATGCAATTATGAAAATTCTGGGTAACTGGGTAAAGACAATAATAAAAGAAACAAAAGTTTGATAAACATACAGAAAACTTCAAAAGAAGTTACAGAAAGAAACAGAATCCTTTTGAATTCATCTTATTTAAATTAATTTACACATCAAAGAAATTCTGTAACAGAATTTTGTAGCTACATTTACAATTATAGAATCACAATTTAGAACCACCTTTCTAATGACTTAATTCAATTTCATTTGATAGATAAGAAAACTGATCTCTAAAGAGTGACTTACTCAAGGGAACAAAAGTAAGTGATAAAACTGAGATTTGAGCCTAGGACCCAAAACTTTGTACATTTTACCAAATATCACTCGGTATGCTCGGTATGCTATAATTCCTTCTTTATTATTATTATTTTTAAAGATTTGGCTCATTTGTGATTTTATTTTTGCTTCCTCTTGTTCTAATATTTGTTATTATGGAATATTTGACAATTTCAAAGGAAAGAATTTAAGGCTAAAGGACCTGGATTCAGATTTGAGCTTTGTCTTTTGGGCATATTATTTAATGGTATTAGCTCACTCTTATTTATGTGCCAAGTACTTTGATAAAAGCTTTTGAAACATGATCTCATTTAATCCTCATAACAACCCTGCAAGGTAGATGCTATCATTCTCCCTATTTTACAGATGGGGAAACTGAGGCAAACAGAGGTCAATGACTTGTCTAACATCACACATATAATTAGTATCTGAGATCAAACTTGAACTCTGATCTTACTGACTCCAGACTGAGTGCTCTGCACATTATGGTACCACTGAACATGTCATTAATCTTGTCCTTAATTTTTTTTTTTTTTTTAATCTGTCAAATAAAGCTGCTGAACAAGATTAATATTGAGGCCACTTTCAGGTTGAAATCTAGTCTTGCTGATACTTGTTAATAGAAGTGAAAAAAAAAGTTTTTCTTAAAAAACTTTAATGACTCTTCCTGCTTTTATGAGTATTGAGGTCTTGTGAAGTCCACAGGAAGTCCACTGGTTTGGGCATTTCCAGGCCTGAGTGTTAGCCCTGATTCTACCTCTTACTAACATGTCCTCAAGGAGAGCATTCAACCAATTTGCACCTCAGTTTCCTCTTCAACAAAATGAAGGGAAAAGATACATGTATGTGTATTATGTGTACCTAAAGATATCTATCTCTATATATGTAATATAGAGACATACATTTATATAGTTATCTCTATCTATAGATAAATATAGCTATCTAGACACATTTGTCTAAAATATGAAGATCTCTTTAGATTTAAATGATATCTTTATCTATAAATATTTTCCTCTATATCTATAGATATATATATATATATCTATAGATAATCTATATTTAATACACATATATACATACTGTTAGAAATAAAAATATATAAATGTAGCTCTACAGACATATCTTTATTAAGGACTTACTGTATACTGAACATTTGTGCTAAGTACAGAAGATAAATAACAGAAAAACTGAGATAGTTGTTGCTCTTTATTTGAGGGATACAACATAAAAGAAAGTTCAGTTACAGGTTGTAATGAAATTACTTGGAAGTCCTATGGGTCCAGTGTTAGGTACAGGAGATGGTAAGGCCCAGGAATCCATAGATCCACAACCCACTATCAATTTAATAATAATATCTAGCATTTATATATACTATCTGAAGGCTTACAAAGCATTTTACAAATATTATCTCATTTGATCCTGGAAGATAAGTGCTGATATTTTCTCCATTTTACAGATGAAATCAAATGATTTGCCCAACATCACAAAGTAGTATCTGAGGTCAGATTCAAACTCAGGACTTCCTTCCACGTTCATCACTCTATCAATTGTGCCACTTAGCTAGCTCTGTATCAATCATCATTGTTGTTATAAATGAGATATTGAGTATCATCAATCAAATATATAAGATATTTGAGAGTAAGGATTGCATCGTCCTTTAAATCTGTATTTCCAATGGTGAGCACAATGCTTGGAGCACACTGAATGTTCTTTGTTTGGCTGCCTGGTACATTAATATATCTCCTAACTCTTAAGACATAGGAAGCACTAGGGATGATTTTCTAATGGAGTGATGAGGGAAGTCTTCAGGGAAAAGGAAGAATTTGAAAGTTCTCTAAAGATCAAACAAGAAGAAAGGCGAATAGAGGTGGGATATGGTATGATCACTTCTTCTGAGAAAAATGGATACACCAGTATTTTGTTCTTTATGAACCAAACATTTTTGAGGATTAGAAAACTAGGTGGGGACTAAAGAGGTATGGAATATTGACTGGATACCAGTCCATGTGTTATGTCCATTCAATAGACTGGGAGGGAAAAGGCCAGCATAGAATGAGAAAGCATATTGGGGACGTTTGGGGTAAACCAGAAGAAGATTTGTATTCCACTATCATTTTAAAAGAAATTGTATTGGAGTCAAGGATGGTGGGGGGATGAGATTCAGTGCAGTGAGCCCTTCTCCGTGAACTTCTCCTAATAGATATAGAAAATGTACCAGACTGAATGCTGATGGGGAAATTCAGAAAAAAATGGAAATGAATCCTTTGTCCAGCCCAGACTGGCCTAGGGAGATGCACAAAGAGATGGGCAGAAGGGTTTTAGCAAGCAGTGGGAAGTAAGGGCTGTAGAGCACTCTGGTACCCAGGGAAAGCCTGGGCATCAGGATAGAAGAGGTCTCAAACCTATAGCAGGGCACCCCCAGACCCACACTGGGAGACAGTATCAACTGGAAGCTTTGCTAGCTACTATTTGGTCCCAAGTCTCAGGGCAGAGTGACAGGGGACACTGGGACCACAGTGGCATTTTCCAGTAAAGAAGCCCTGGCTGATGTGGAAAGGAAAAATGAAGTTCAGAAGCTAGCAGTACTCAGGCCTTAAGTGCAAAGCAGGGTGTCCCTCCCAGTCTAGTCCAACTTGTAGGGGAAAGTAGGAATCTTGGACCAAAAGCAGCCTACAATTCTGTTACTCTGAGCCAACAGATCCTTCCAATTAACCAAAAGAGAAAGAGTCCAGGAGCAATTTGTTCTTGCACAAATCTAAATCCAGGCCAGGACCTTACTGAGCTTAAGCCAGAGGAGCTTGCTCTGTATCAAAAGAAATTGTACTTTCTACCTTTAGAGAAGGCCATTTTTGAGTCTCCTGGACGACTTTATTTATGTTTAGCTTATCATCTTATACTTATTTTACTTTATAGTTGTTTTGATAGATAAATGTAGATAGGCTGTGATTTAAACTCAAGGTGGGTATAGTAACCCTATTAATGAAATCAAACTTTCGTTGAAGTTGAAGAGCGCGTGTCTTACATATCAACGTCTACTGCCCTGTACATTCTATGAAGTCTTACCTAACTTTTATATCTTTCCTCAATACCTAGAAAATTATTCTGTAAACCTGTCCATATTTAATAATTATTTGTTGAATTAAATCAAACATAAAAAAGATTCAGAGGAAGTGTTAAAGAAGTATTTACACTTTTTTTGGTCCCTTAGGAAGACTAAAGTAGTTCCTTTAGTAAACTTGATTTACTGGGCAAGTAGTCATTGTATGGCTGAGTGATCAGCCATGTATCTGAGGTGGTTTTAAATACAAGCTTAAAGTACCAGGCCCTGTTCTAAGCACCTTACAAATATTATCTCATTTGATCTTCACAAGCACCCTGGGAGGTAGTTCCTGTTGTTATAATCTTTACTTTACAGTTAAGGAAATGAAAGAAGATAAAAATTAAGTGAAAAGTCACACAGCTAGTAAGTGAATGACTCCAGATTTGAACTCAGGTCCTGCTGACTCCAGAATAAATGAATAGTAAGTTGAGAAGGAATCATTTTGGCAGTCAAGAAGAGACATAGCTATGGAGGAAGAAGCCAGTACTGTAATGCCGAAGAAACTGAGCAAGACAGAGATTAGAGACCAATTCAATAGTTTATTAAATGGAAAGAAATACTGGGACCAATGCATCCATGTTGATCCCAGGGCTAGGCGAGACTATCATCTTAAAGAGTCTAGGCTCGAGTATTGGGGCAGCAAACCTTTTATGGAATAACAAGAACAATGACATAATGGAGGGATCTAGGTGGGGATAACCTAATAGAGAGAGGTTACTGATATTCTAATGACATTAAGGAATGTCTATAAAACCTTTATCTCAACCATTAAGAGGGATGGTCATAACCTAAGGCAGAATTACAAAACAGGACAATTGGAGGAACTGGTCACCCCATTAAAAGGGAACTTTGGCATAACATACTTGAGAAGAAATGGGTGTTCAGCTTTTCCATTATATTTGTTCTATATGCAGGAGCCACAGGAGATACCAGGCTCTACAAAGAGCAGGTCTAGGGAGTCCAGCTGTGAAGTTAAGTCAAACTGCAGAGAAGATCAAGGCCAGGGAAGCCATCAGAGTGTTGAGATTGTTTTGGGTTTTTTTTTTAAACACCAAAATGGTGGGTGTGCTTGAGTGTGTGTGTATATACATATATATATATATATATATATATATATATATATATATATATACATATAAAGATATATATTAATCATTGCTTATATATTCTTCCTTCCAAAAAAAGTAAAAACCAAGTTCTTCTCCCCCTTCTTCCTCCTTGGGAAACCACTATATAACACATTTTTCCCTCCCTTCTCTTTCTAGTATTCAAACTATTGGAATAGAACTAATCCTTCCCCTATTCCTTCAAGGATCTTGGTTATTTTGACACAAAGGTCAGGACTCACATGGAATAAATGTAGAAATCAGAAATGCTTTCTGAGTTCTGTACTCCCTTAAATGCAGAAAGATTGGCTTTGCAATCTAAATTTCTGAGATCATAGAAACCATCCATGGTGAGAAGATGAGTTTGAGGAGTCATATCACTGAAAGAAAATCAAAAAATTTGGAGATGTATGATGTGATTATCTCAAGCATTTTAAAGAAGTTTCAAAATTCTTCACCAAGTTTACTTCTCCAAATCGTAATCATTTCTCATTTCCAATGACCCTCACTCCTTCACCCTCACTTTAGCAGCACTGTTCTACTGTGCTTAGAACATTTATATGCTTAGTATTATCATTATCCATAAACTTATGACCTCCAGCTTAAAGAACCCCTAAATCCCCTCAGCTGACTATAATCCACTGACTTTCCATCTCTCCTGCTTTTCCTTACCAAACCCTACTCTTTGTGACTTTTCATCCTTCCATTCTTTCCCAGGCCATCACCCTGTATCAGCCACACATTCCTATTTTCTCCTCCTTGACCCCTATTCTCTTCACTGGAGTCTTTGACCTCCACATCACAACTACAATTCAGCCCTATCAAACTTCAGTCTTGAATCACTGCCATTATCTGCCTTTTTTGATCCTACACACTTGTCACTGAACAAAGATGGAGAAAATCACACAACCATCTTGACTGGGTCCACTACAAATTTATGTTATATAACTTAAACAGGCCCTCTCTGCTATTAGATAACCCTGTTATATGTCTTTTTATCAACTCATTCCCTCTTTCTCCATAGCAACTCTTCCAAACCTTTTCAACCGTTCTTAAACCTCTGATAGCTTCCTTTCCTTCAGCCTCTCAGCTAAGAACCTTGGTTTACATTATACTAAAGAAAATTGAGGCTATTAGCCAACCGCTCTTTCTTCTTCCTTCTTCATTATCTTCTATCACTCAGATATCTTTTACCACTATCTCCTCATTCACCCCATTTTACATAAAAAGATAGTCTTACTCCTTACCAAGGCTAACCCTCCACCCACTCAATTGATCCAATTTCAACCTATTAACTCTTGCTGATTGCTGCTCCCCATCCATTGCTTATATTCAATCTCTCCCTTTCTTTTGGGTCCTTCCCTACCACTACCTTCTTCTTTTGGGGGCCAAACTCCTTGAAAGGGCCATCTATAATAGGTGTCTGCAATTCTCTGCATTCACTTTCTTCTTAATCTTTATAATCTGGTTTCTGACTTCATCATTCTACCAAAATTACTATCTCCAAATGTACCAGTGATCACTTAATTGCCAAATCCAATGCCCTTTTCTCAGGCCTCCTTCTTCTTGACCTTCCTGTGAAAATTGACACTGCTAATCATCTTCTCCTTGACATCTCTCCTCACAAGTTTTCAGAAAAACTCTCTCTCCTGATTCTCCTCCTATTTCTCTGATTGCTTCTTCTTCTCAGTTTCCTTTGCTGGAGACTCTGATCCACATCATAGTTAGATGTTCCATAGGGTTCTGTCCTGGGGCCTCTTCTCTCTCTACATGACTTCCCTTGGTGATCTCATCAGCTCCTAGAAGTTTAATTACGATCTTTAAGCTGAAGATTCTCAGATCTCTCCATCCTACCCTAATTTCTCTCTTGCTCTTCAGTCTCATATCTCCAAATGCCTTTCAGACATCTCAAACTGCATATGTGAAATATATATATATATATATATATATATATATATATATATATATATATATTGTTTTGAATTCAGGAAGATTATATATATATATATATATCTTTTTTTAGAAGATATCTTAAATTAGATTAAGTAGATATCTTAAAGTAGTATCTTCAGTAAATATCTTAAGCTCAAACTGCCCCCAAATCAAATTATTCCCTTTTCCTGAAACCTCACCTATTGCTCCCTTCCTTGTTATTCTCAAGAGCAGTACCATCCTCCCAGGCTCTCAAGTTTATAACCTAGAAGTCATCTTCAACTCCTCACTCTCTCTCACCCTATAAGCCAATGTGTTATCAAATTTTATTGATTTTACTTTTGCAGGAATTCTTAAATACTTCCCCTTTCTCCTCTAAAATTGCCAGCACCCTGATGCAGACCTTCATCATCTCATGCTGAGACTATTACAATAGCCTGCTGCTGCTTTGAGTTTCTTTCCACTCCCATCCATCCTCCATTCAACCAGCAAAGGGATTTTCCTAAAGAGAAAGGCTTGACATGCTACCCTCTCCTACTCAAATACCTCCAGTGGCTTCCTATGGCTTCAAATACACAAACCCTCTACTTGGCATCTAGAGGCTTTAATAACCTAACATTCCCCCTCTACCGTTTCAGTTTTTCAACTTGTGCCTCCTCCACACATACATTTTTTCATCCAGTGACACTGACCTCTTAGTTTTCCATGAAAAAGACACTGTCACATGGTCTGGGAAATTTCTCTGGCTGCTCCCCATTATCTAGAATGCTCTTCCTCATCTCCTCCTCTTGATTCCCTGGCTTCCTTCATGTCATCTCTTCTTCTGTCAGAAGCTTTTCCCCCTCCCTTTTAATTCTGGTGTCTTCCCTTTTGTAAATTATTTCCTCTTTATTGTGTATAAAGCTTGTTTGTTCTTATTTATTTTTCTCTCCTCCCTTCTTTCCTCCCTCCCCCATTATCTTGTGAACTCCTTGAGCACAGGAACTGTCTTTTGCCTCTTTTTGTATCCCTGGTTCTTAGAACAGTACCCAACACACATCAGGAGCTTAATAAGTGTTTATTGCCTGGCTTCAGTTAATCAATGATCAAGGAGCATTTAGTATATGCCTACTATGAGCGACATTGTGCTAGGTACTAGGAATAAAAAAGGTTAAAATTTTTTTAAAAATCTACCCTCAAGAAGCTTATATTCTATCCGGAGCAGACAACGTATCTATATGAATCCACTTAATGGTACTGGACAGGTAAATTTTGGTTTCTCTTCCCAATAGAAATAGGGGAAGAATTGAATCTTTCCAGACTGCTTTCTGTGGGTCTCTCTCTCTCTCTCTCTCTCTCTCTATTTTCCCCTCTTTCTCTTTCCCTCTCTCTTTTTCCTTTTTTCTCTCTCCTTTCCTTGATTTCTCCCTTTCTCCCTCCTTTCCTCCCTCTCGTCTCTCTGTTTTTCTCTGTCTCTTTCTCTCTGCTTCCTCTGTCTCTGTCTCAGTCTCTCTCTGTCTCTACTCCCTTTTTACTGTATGTAGGAAGCAAATTCCTCAAGCATTTATACGTAAAACACTGTGCTAAGCACTGGGGATACTAAGAAAATAAAAAACAATCTGCTTTTTAGGAATTTACATACTCCTAGGAAAAAGTAAGTAACATGTAAAGAGATAAGAATATACCTGAAAATTTAGGTGAAAGGAAGCTCTAAAAACTAAGGAAATCATGAAAGATTTCTTTTTGATGTCATTATCAGATTATATCTTGTCACTTCAAGACCTTGGGAAGGATGGAATAAGTATCTACTAATTGCCAGATCCTGTGCTAAGCATTGTATATAATATTATTTCATTGGATCCTCACAGCAACCCAGAGAGACATTTTCAACCCCATTTTACAGTTGAGAAAACTAAGGCAAACTGAGGTTAATTGACTTAATCTGAGTAAAATAGCTCAATGAGTAAAATAGTTAATATATATCTGAGATCTTATTTGACCATAGGGCTTCCTGATTCCAGGCCCAGTATTCTAACCATTCCATTGCCTATCTGCCTTCATTTTTGATCCCCAGTCAGTATACAACATATCCATCTTTATTTTTTGGACTCTTTCCAGGAATACTTGTCAGTAGTGAATTTATTTTTTGTCAAGTCTTGTTCTTAAATTTGTTTAAAGCATATAGGTAACAATTATCAGTTTGGCTAAAGGAAAAGATTATGATACATGCTGGAGGGAATGTGGGAAAACTGGGACACTAATGCCTTGATGATGGAGTTGTGAACTGATCCAACCAACTGGAGAGCAATTTGGAAATATGCTATCAAAAGGCTATCAAACTGGGCGAACTCTTTAATTCAGCAATGCCAAATAGAGGTCTATGTGCCAAAGAGACGACAAAAGAGGGAAAGGCCCTCACATTTGCAAAAATGTTTTTAGCAGCCCTTTTTGTGGGAAAGGAATTGGACACTGAGTAAATGCTCATCATTTGGGGAATGACTGAATAAGTTGTAATATATGAATATAATGGAATACTATTGTTCTATAAGAAATGATGAACAGGCTGGTTTCAGACAAACCTAGAAAAATTTACATAAACTGATGCTGAGTGAAGTGGGCAGAAGCAAAAGGACATTGTATATAATAACAATAAAATTATGTGATGATCAGCTATAATAGACTTATCTCTTCTCAGCAATACAGCAATCCAATTCCAATAGAATTAGAATGAAAAATGCCATCCACATCCAGAGAAAGAATTATCGATACTGAATATGGATTAAAGGATACATTTCCACTTTTTTTTCTTTTTTGTGGTTTTTCTCTTTTATTCTGATTTTTCTTTTACAACTTGAAAATATGTTTAAAATGGTTGTACATATAGAAAATCTACAGATTGCTGTCTTATGGAAGGGGGAGCGAAGGGAGGGAAGGGAAAAAAATTAGAAAAAAATACCATTAAATGAAAAAATATATATACTGGTAACTTGTTTGAGCTGTAATTAAGAAAGCCACATGTCAACACAATATTACATGCAAATAGTCTTTTTTTTTTTAATAGTTCAAACTAAAAGCATTTTCAAAGAAGTTTTAATTACATGGGCAAGTATAAAAACCAGACAATAACTAAGCTGTGAATAAAGCCAATTATCTATTTGGTTCAATCCTATTGTTTTCATCATTGAGCTAGTCTCACCAAAAATACATTAAAACAATCATAGTTGGATTCTTGAATGCTTTTTAATCTTGATGCTTGAGGAATCTGTACCTGTATATTTTGTGCTAAGAAGTAAATGTGGAGGGCTAATCAAAGTACATATTTTACCCTGCATAAAAATAACAGTTTTTCCTTTCCTTTCTAGTCAGTGAAAAAATTAAAACCAAAAATCAATAGTAGAAGTATTCCCAATTTCTGAGCTGAAGGAATTGAATTTATCTTTATTAATGGATCATATAAACACATATGATGATCTCTTTACATAAAGGCTTTTTAAAAATGCAAAATGTGCAATTTTGAAGACTTTTTTTTAAAGTATTTTCCAATGAATGTCTTTAAAATTGTTTCATTTAGAGCACAGGTGTTCTGTATGTGATAAATTCGAATCTCAACAAATTCTAACTCATAGAATCACAGACTTGAAAGCTGTCTTGTTGTTTATGTATAGCCTAAAGTGATCTCCAATTTATGACACTCTATACATAATGAGGTTGTGGATATTTAATTTGTGAGAAACATAGCAGTCATTTTTCTGATTGCAAAAAGTCAACCATGAGGGAAAACATAAGTAGCCTGTTGTCATGGATTGGACATTGGTTTTGAATTCAGGAAGATCTGTGCTTAATTATTATTTCACATATTTTCTAGCTGTGCAAAAATTTTAAATTTTTGTGCCTTAGTTTCTTCTTCTGTAAAATGGGAGTTAGGTTTCTGATGGTCCTGTGCAATTCTCAATCTATGATCCTAGACTTATCAACTGGGAAGGTTTTGATTATGGTCCCAACATGAAACTGAGTGTGCTGTCTAAGGATTTACTGAGTGCAATATAACTCATCCCCAGTAGCTTGGCCACTGACCAATTTCTTTCTTTCTTTTTTTCTTTCTCTCTCTCTCTTTCTTTCTTTCTTCCTTCCTTTCTTTCTTTCTTTCTCTCTTTTCTCTCTTTCTCTCTCTCTTTCCTCTCTCTTTCTTACTCTCTCTCTTTCCTCTCTCTCTTTCTTTCTTTCTTTCTCTCTTTCTCTCTTTTCTCTCTCTCTCTTTCCTCTCTCTTTCTTCTCTCTCTCTTTCCTCTCTTTCTCCTATGATGATTAGTCATATTAGGTGAAACTCCCTGGGAATTGTATTAAGCCACTTTCTGATCATCAGCTTGGGCTACTAAGTACTTGAATTCAGGTAATATCCTTGGGATGTAGGTGCAGGTTCCAATAAGTAACCATCTAAAATGGAAAGAACTTTCTCCCCCATTCTTCCCATTCCCCCACAAGGAGTATAAGAGGGTTGCCCTTCCTTCTCTTAGCCTCTCTCCCTTTAGATTAAGGTAAACTAGGAGGTGGGGGCTGCTTTGGGAGAAAGGTTGATCATTGCCAATGCCCTTCTAGTGAAAAAGACTGAAGGAAATAAGAATTTTCTCATTATCTTTCATGTCACTACTACTCTGTTGAGAGTAAAGTTGTCCTTTGAACCCAAACTGCCTGGTTGGTTCAGAATTTGCCTGATAGCTCCCGAGAAAAGCATAGATTGAACATAATTGCACAATAAGTCACAAATGGTTGCCACACAAGCTTTATGGTTATGGAAGGCTGATAGTTAAGAGGAATAGAATCCTTGGATGGTGGGATAGTCTGATAAGAATTCCAAGTAGTCATTGGCTTAAGAATAATGGATCCTGTGGAAAAAAGCCATCTGTGGGGGAGGTGTCCTATCAAAACCCACAGGAATAAAAGATTCTAAAGGAGTACTGAGAAAGATGGGGCACTGTAGGAAAGGCTGCTCCCTAGTTATTCTTTTTTTTTCTTTTTCTTTTTTTTTTTTGCTGAGGCATTTGGGGTTAAGTGACTTGCCTAAGGTCACACAGCTAGGAAGTGTTAAGCATCTCAGGATAGATTTGAACTCAGATCCTCCTGACTTCAGGGCTAGCACTCTACCTGGTTATTCTGAATGCAAAAATTGAGGATGCCCAATTCCTAAAGGATAGAAAAGAGGGATCCTAGAACTAGTCTCCATTTGATTTGAAAAATCTATCTTCAACTCCTTAGGAAGTAAAGGCAATATCTCGAATAGGATAGCTGTGTAACCCCCTTATTGAAGGAAAAAAAGGCCATCAAGTTATTAGCATTAAATTAGCTTCTTGGGTAGGGAAGACACTAATACAGGTATCAGAGGCTGTAGAATAATATATTATCTGGAGCTGGGTGATTGCAAAGTAAATTCCAACAGAGATGTTCTTCTACTGGATCCTTAATCTGTAGGTTAATGGCATAAGTTCAAGGAATTTAAATAAGTTGACATATTAACAATTGACACATTAAATGTAGCAAATAAAATTAAAAGAGTTCCAATGTAAAATCCAGTCCTATTGCAAAGAATAGAGGGGGTCTAAAGTGATGTAGTAGCCCAGAGGAGAGACTTTCCCCTGGGAATTCATTTAATTTAATTAGGCTAATGGAGTGACAAATGGGGGTGGACTGTTGCTGTCTTCTTGTGTAATTTGGAATTGCTGGCCTGGATCTATGAAAATATTCAGATATGAGCCAACATTCTTCTTATCCAGATTTCTAGAGTAGCCAGAATGACCTCCTTGGAGGAGCTCCATTCACATGGAGGTCTTATTCATCTTGACAGAGATGGAGGTTCTATTCATCTACTAATGAACAACCTTGCCATGGTTCAAAATACAGTGAGTGACCTACTCATAAACTTAGACAACACATCAGGGTGATGGTTAAAGGCAGTGAAGGAATCCTAGGACAAAGAAAAGGAAGCAATGGTGAGGAGGGAAGTTAGGGGAGGAGTGGTATACCTGAAAAGAATTAACAGGGATTTTCAACCTTTTTTTTCCCTGTGAAATGGACCTCTTTGATAGCGTGATGAAAGTGATGAAAGATATGAACCTCTTCTCAAAATAATATTTTTAAATGTATAAAACAAAATATATGAATTCCATAAACCCTAAGTTCATATAGCATTCAAAATGCTAGGATTGGAATCAGGAAGATATGAATTCAAATTCAGCCTCAGATATTTATTGCTATAAAACCAAAAGCAAGTCATTTAACTTCTTTCTGCCTCACGTTTCTTAACTATAAAATGGGACCTGAAATGATTGAACAACAGTATAGAGAGAGACCTGCCAAAACAATCCTGCTGCTGATACTCTCAATCAATCATTGTGCAATATATTAGACATGTATTAGTATATGTACTTTATATTCACTACCTGGCCAACATATGAAAATTCTGAAGATCCTGTTTCAAGTCAAGTATATCTGGAGGATTAGAAGGATGACAACTAATAGAGGAAACCCAAAGAATACTCAAACAGATTTGTGGTCTCTTTAACTTGGATGTTCTCTCCAGCAACACAGATTAAAACCTATGCCCGATCATTCTGTTTATTTCTTTTCCGTGTCTTCCCATAAATGCATGATGGACTTCCACCCAATGTGCTGGAGACCTTCTTTGCTTTCTTTTGTCATCCTGTCATCCACCTGTTATCCTTTGTCATGAAATCAATCTAGTTTCATTTTCTATTATATGTTTCCATGACGACCTCCTTTACTCCTGTTCTTTGAAATTAATTCTTCCTGAATTATATGATGCAACCTGGTCATAAACACAATGTGCTTCTTCAATATTCTCTTTGTGATATTCATTTTCAATTCTTTGCAGACTATAATTTCAGGTCTCAAAGTCACATAGTCATGCACTGGCATTTTAAAAATCAGTCTTTGTTTCTGGGGGATATATGGGGTCATTAAAAAACTTTGACCCCAAATGATAAATTGTCAAAGAATATGAACGAGTCAGTTTTCTAAGAAATACAAGCTATCAATACTCAAATGAAAAAACAATATTTCAAATAATGAGAGAAATACAAGTTAAAGCAACTCTGAGGTTCTATCTTACAGATTGGTAAAGCTGACCAAAAAAAAAAAAAAAAATGACAAATACTGGGAGAGAGAGATTGTACAAAAATAGGCATATTAATACATTGTTGAGGGAGCAGTATATTGTTACAGCTATTCTGTCCCAAGCAGTTTAAAAACACATCCTTCAAGTACATTTTAAAGTATGTATTTCTTTTGACCTAACAATACCACTTCTAGGCTTATATTCCAAATCGATCAAAGAAAAAAAAAAGCAAAGGGCCATATGTGTAATGATGAAGCACTAGATTCGGGGAGCAGTTAAGAGTGTGGAAAAATAGATAAAGGCAATCTCATAGTCAAAAGAAGGACTTTTATTTCATGAAAGACACAAGGGCTTACCAAAGAAGGTCTAATGGAGGCTGAGAATGAAGTCAGAGGAAAGGAGGGAGAGAGGAAGCAAGGAAGGAGTCCAGAGCGTTAGGGAGGGGTTAGGGAGGATCCTAGGGGAGAGTGAATTCACATGTGCGTTATATGTGTTTTAGTGCATGTGCCCAAGAAGTGGGCAAATCTCCCATCAGCAGGGTCCTTGGAACTAAGAAGTGATGGTTATTTGGGTCCAGGTACAAGATATCAACCCAGTCTTTGGATGATAAACCAGACATTGCTGAATAGCTTAGTGGAATAAAGATATCGGGTCCAACTTCCTTTCTTTTACATACATTTTCCAAGTTTATACCTCATCTCTTCCAACGGCTGAGTTTCTAAGATGTATATCATTCCCAAGGCTGGGTGACCTGGGGTTTCTTGAAAAGTATTGGGGTCTCTACTATTATTAGGGTTTCTATCATCATTCCCAAGGGCTGCATCATATTATGTAGTAGGAATCTAGTGTATGTATAAAGTCATTCAGACAGTGCTAGTGGACTCTAGGAAAAAGAGGATATTTCTCCACATGGAGTTCTCTGGTTGTGGGAGAATCATAATGATGTATAAGGGAAATATCTTAGAGAAAAAGACTGGAGATAATCTGTGACTAGTTTCTGGTTGATTAAACAAATGCTGAAGATGAGGCTCTTTGGCTACAGAGATATTCCAAAAAATGGTTATCCTGGGAGCCAGGCATCTCATTCAGAGCAATATCAATACTCCAGGAAGCAAGAGCAATCTCCAGAAGGATCTTTGAGCTGTCCCCCTCATGGAAACTAAAACAAGAATTCATCTAGCAGAGATGAAATGGAGGCCTTTGTATATAAAAGTGAAGAAAACAATTCTATATAGGAGCTGAACTAAGTTGAGGATGTCTCTTGTTATGAATGAATCATAAATAATTTTTTTGTACTATATGGGAGACATCTTGTTGGGAAGGAGTGTTTAACCTATTGTTTTGTTCTACTAATTAAATGCTTTTTTTAATAATTAACAAATGGTAAGTAAAATTGAATCTTGTTTTCTCAAAATTATTAATTTAATTTTGTGAGGGTAAAGATGTGATCCCACTGTGAAAAATTGCTTATGAAAACCTGCCTTTTTTCTGCTAAAATCTCTCATCAGGAATATCCACTAGGTATATAGATTATTAAACATGGAGTTATTGAGTCCAATTAATTTCTGACTTGTCTAGTCTATATCACTGAGAATTTTTTCTATTTTTAAAATTGCTGCAAAATTTTTTGAGTATTATTAATCTACTATCTATTTTGGGGTCTTATAGGTGTTCTCAAAAAATTCAGATTAATTAGTGGTTTAAAATCAGCATGTCTTTATTTGGCAAAATTTAGCTTATGCAAGGGAAAGTGTGAGACTTAAGGGAACACTAAGAGGAGGAAAAGATCAACAGAGTGGGGAGGTAGAGACAACAAAGGAAATTTACAATCCATGAACCTCAGATCTGGTGATCTCTGCCGCAGGATTAAAAAAAGGGCTTCAACAATAGTCCTGAAATGAGCTTCTATTTAGTGTTTGACATTTCTAGTTTCAGTTCTCTGGTCACTCCTCATAATCAGTGTGATTACAACTAGGTGCTTATTGCCTACCCCCTGCCAGCAAACCTGCTGCCCTCACCCCACGACTGGGGCTGGTGTCTTCCACATTATACCCACAAACTGATCTCCCCATCTAAAGTCACAAAAAAAATTCTCGATTCTATGCCAGACTGTCCACTTACTGGAATATCCTAGAGAAGGTCAACTTGTAGCAACCCCCAACCAAGATAGAACCAGAACTTTACAGATACGGGTGTGGTCTCAATAAGTCAGTTTGACTGGTTTTCTGTCGTATACAGGGATGTGCCATGGATGTCTTAGGAAATAGAAATTTCTAGCATAGAAGTTTCCAGGAAAAGGAAGTGATGCCAGATAGGAAGAGAAGGAGGTAGATCTAGATTAGAGGCATTCTGTGACTAAAAATTTTAAAACAAAACATTTTGGGTTTTTTTTTTTTTGTCCTTCATTTAAAAAGTATTTTTTAAATATTCTTTTCTTTCTAAATTGAGTTTCATATTCTCTCTCCACACCACTTTTTCTCCCATCTGCTGAGAAGGCAAGCAAAAGGATATCAATTATGCATATAATATTAGCCATATTACTAAAAAAAAAAAGTGAGAAAATTATACTTAGATTTGCATTCTAAGTTCAACATTTCTCTCTCTGGAGATAGGCAACCCCTTTTCTTCATGAGTCCCTTGTAATGGTCTTGGATAATTACATTGAAAAAAGTGCTAGCCAAGTCCTTCACAGTTGACCACTATTATAACATTGCTATTATTGTGTACAACGATTTTCTGTTTTTTTTCACTTCATTTGGCATCAGTTCATACGAGTTTTGCCATGACTTTTCTGAAACCATTGACTTATAATTTCTTTTATTTTTGAACTTCATCCATTATTTTATTTCCCCTTTCATTCATTATTTTATTTCCCCAATTATGATTTTACCATTCTTTTTCCCCAAAAATTCTGAGTTTGATATAAGTTATACACATATAGTCATGCAAAATATATTTCCACCTCATCATTATTACATTATGATAATACTCCAACAGAATCATATGCCACGACTTGTTTAGTGATTTCCCAGTTGATAAGCATTCCCTCAAATTTTCAATTCTTTGACACCACAAAAATAATTTTTACATACAGGTCCTTTTCCTTTTTTTTCTCTGATTTCCTTAGGGGTATACATCCAACTAGAATTATTTCTGGGTCAAAAGGTTTGTACAATTTTACAGCCCTTTAGGTATAGTTCTAAATTGTTTTCTAGAATGGTTGGACTAGTTTATAACTCTACTAATAATTTATAAATGTACCTCTTTTTTCTCATTCCGGCCACCATTTGTCATTTCTGATAGCTGTGACACAGTACCTCAGAGTTGTTTTAATTTGTATTTTCTAATCAGTAGTGATTATATGATACCTTTAATTTCTTCTTTTTTATTTCATTTTTCCAGTTATGTGTCAAGAAAAATTTTAACACTCATTTAAACATTTTTTATTAAAGCTTTTTATTTTTCAAAACATATGCATAGATAATTCTTCAACATTAATCCTTGCAAAACCTTGTGTTCCAATTTTCCCTCCCTTCCTCTGCTCCTTCCCCTAGATGGCAAATAGTCCAATATATGTTAATCATGATAGAAATATATGTTAAATCCAATATATGCATACATTTATACAATTATCTTGCTGCACAAGAAAAATCAAATCAACTGGAAAAAATGAGAAAGAAAATAAAAGGCAAGCAAACAACAACAAAAGAGTGAAAATGCTATGTTGTGACCATACTCAGTTCCCACAGTCCTCTCTCTGGGTATAGATGGCTCTTTTCATCACAAGATCATTGGAACTGCTCTGAATGATCTCATTGTTGAAGAGAGTCATGTCCATCAGAATTGATTATCATATAATCTTCTTGTTGCCATAACACTCATTTTTATAAGATTTTGAGTTTCAAATTTTTCTTCTTCTTTGCCTCTCTCCCCTTCCCTTTCTTGAAAATATAGGCAGTTTGATATAGATTATAAATGTGCTATCACATAAAACATATTTCCATATTAGTTATAATTATGAAAGAAGATGGATCAAAAAGGGGAAAAACCACAAGAAAGGATAAGGTAAATGAAAAAATATACTTTGATTTGTATTCAGATTCTATCAGTTCATTATAGTTATAGATAGCTTTTCCTTCATGAGTCTTTTGTCCTTGTCTTGGGTCATTGTGTTGCTGAGAAGGGCTAAGTCAGTCATAAATGATGATCAAACAATGTTGCACAAAGTGTATACAATGGTTTCCTGATTCTGTTCACTTCACTTTGCATCAGTTTGTACAAATCTTTCCAGATTTTTCTGAAATTTGCCTGTTCATCATTTCTTATTGCACAATACTATTCTATTACATTCATATACCATAGCTAGTTCAGCCATTCTCCAAATGATAGGCATCTTCTTTATTAGAATATTTTACCACAACAAAAAGCACTCTATAAATATTCTTGCACATGTAGGTCCTATTCCCCCCCCCCTTTTTTTTTATGATTTCTTTGGGATATAGACCTAGTACTAGTATTAATAATTCAAAAGGTTGCACAATTTGATTAATTTCATCTTTTGAAAACTTCTATTTATATCCTTTGACTATCAATTGAAGAATGACTCATTTTTACAAATTTGACTTAGTCAATATGTTTGAAAGATAATGCTTTTATCAGAGAAATGTGCTAAATTTTTTCTACGATACCTTTTAACAAAATATAGTTTTCTTGACTATTTCTTTTATTTGGGTCTGTTTTTGTTTTTGTTTAATCTGGATCATGATTGCTATCCTTGCCTTTTTTTAAATTGCACTTAACATAGTAGATTCTGCTTTAGATTCTTTATTTTAATTTTATGTAAGCCTTTCTGTTTCAAGTGTATCTCTTGTAAACACCATATTGTTGGATTCTGCTTTCTAAACCATTCTTCTATCTGCTTCCATTTTAGAGATGAACTCATGCCATTCACATTTATAATTATGATTATGATTGTATTTTCTTCCTGCCTATTTTCTTCTATTTATCTTTCTCTCCCTGTTTTTCTCCTATCCATCCTATAAAGTCTGTTTTGCTTCCAACCACTGCTTCCCTTAATTTATCATTCCCTTACTCCTCCTATTTGCATATCCCTTTCCCCTCCCATTTTTCTATTGGGTAAGAGAGATTTCTATATCCAACTCAGTATATATACATATATTTCCTTCTTCGAACCAATTCTTATGAAAATGGGATTCAAGCATTACCCCCTCATTTTTCCTTCCACTATAAATGCTTTTCTTTGTGTGCCTTTTTTCTGTAAGAAAAAATTTCTTATTTTATCATTCCCTTCCCTCTTCTTCCAATGTATACTTCTTTCTCATCCCTTCATTTTTTTGGGGGGGGGTGAGATCATCTCAACATTCTAACATAATTGACTCAGACCCATGCCCTCTATCTCTGTATACTCCACCTGCCCTAACAATGATATAAAATTCATAGGAATTACATGTGTCATTTTTCCATGTAGGATTATAAGTAGTTTAACATTATTAAGTTTCTTATCTTTATTAAGTCTCTTTCATGTTTACCATTTATGCTTATCTTGAGTTTTTTGTTTGAATATAAAATTCTTTATTTAACTCTGGTCCTTTCATCAGGATTGCTTGAAAGTCCTCCACTACATTAAATATCCATTTTTTTCCCTGAAGGATTATACTCAAGTTTTGCTAAGAATGCATTTTTAGTTGTAATCCCAGATCCTTTGCCTTCCAGAATATCATATTCAATGCCTTCTGCCTCTTTAACATGAAAACTGCTACATCTTGTGTGATATAGACTGTGGTCTATATTTGAATTGTTTCTTTCTGGCAGTTTGCAATTTTTCTTTTCCTTGATCTGGGAGCCCTGGAATTTGACTGTAATATTTCTTGGAGTTTTCATTTTGAGATCTTTTTTAGGAGGTGATTGGTAGATTCTTTCAATTTCTATTTAACTTTGGATCATTTGGAAGTTTTCCTTTATAATTTCTTGAAATTAGATATCTAGGCTCTTTTAAAAATTATTATTTTCAGGTAGTTCAATAATATTTAAAATTATCTCTTCTTTATATATTTTCTAGGTTAGTGAATGACCTAGATATTACAAATTTTCTTCTATTTTTTCATTCTTTTGATTTTGTTTTATTTTTTCTTGATGTCTTGGGGAGTTATTAACTTCCACTTGCCCAATTTTAAGGAATTACTTTCTTCAGTGAGTTTTTAAAACTCTTTTTCATTTGACCAATTATGCTTTTTAAGAAGATCTTTTCTTTTTCTTTTCTTATTATTAAAGCAGTTTATTTACAAAGCATTATGCATGGGTAATTTTTTCAACATTGACCTTTTGTTCCACATTTTCCCCTCCTTCCCCCCACCCCCTCCCCTAGCTGGCAAGTAGTCCAATACATATTAAATATGTTGAAATACATGTTAGATCCAATATATGTATACATATTTGTACAGTTATCTTGTTGCACAAGAAAAATCAGATCAAGAAGGAAGAAAAAGAAAAACTGAGAAAGAAAACAAAATGCAAGCAAATAACAACAGAGAAAGTAAGAGTGCTATATTGTGTTTCACGCCCAGTTCCCATATTTCTCTCTCTGGGTGTAGATGGATCTCTTCATCACACATGTAGAACTGGTTTGAATCATCTCAATGATGAAGAGAGCCATGTCCATCAGAATTGATTATCATATTATTTTATTGTTGCCATATATAATGATCACCTGCTTCTGTTCATTTCACTCAGCATCAGTTCATATAGGTCTTTCCGGGCCTCTCTGAAATGAGGTCTTTACATTTCCAAAATATATAGAGAATTGACTCTAATTTATAAGAAATCAAGCCATTCTCCAATTGATAAATGGTCAAAGGATATGAACAATTTTCAGATGATGAAATTGCAACTATTTCCACTCATATGAAAGAGTGTTCCAAATCACTATTGATCAGAGAAATACAAATTAAGACAACTCTGAGATACCACTATACACCTGTCAGATTGGCTAAGATGACAGGAAAAACTAATGATGATTGTTGGAGGGGATGCAGGAAAACTGGGACACTGATGCATTGTTGGTGGAGTTGTGAACAAATCCAACCATTCTGGAGAGCAATCTGGAATTATGCCCCAAAAGTTATCAAACTGTGCATATCCTTTGATCCAGCAGTTCTACTACTGGACTTATATCCCAAAGAGATACTAAAGAAGGGAAAGGGACCTGTATGTGCCAAAATGTTTGTGGCAGTCCTGTTTGTAGTAGCTAGAAACTGGAAAATGAATGGATGCCCATCAATTGGAGAATGGTTGGGTAAATTGTGGTATATGAATGTTATGGAATATTATTGTTCTGTAAGAAATGACTAGCAGGATGAATACAGAGAGGCTTGGAAAGACTTACATGAACTGATGTTAAGTGAAATGAGCAGAACTAAGAGATCATTATATACCTCAACAACGATACTGTATGAGGATATATTCTGATGGAAGTGGATTTCTTCGACAAAGAGAAGATCTAACTCAGTTTCAATTGATCAATGATGGACAGAAGCAGCTACACCTAGAGAAGGAACACTGGGAAATGAATGTGGACTACTTGCATTTTTTGTTTTTCTTTCCAGGTTATTTTTATCTTCTGAATCCAATTCTTCCTGTACAACAAGAGAACTATTCGGTTCTGCACACATATATTGCATCTAGGATATACTGTGACATATTTAATATGTATAAGACTACTTTCATCTAGGGGAAAGGGTGGAGGGAGGGAAGGGAAAAGTTGGAACAGAAGTGAGTGCAAGGGACAATGTTGTAAAAAATTACCCAGGCATATGTTCTGTCAATAAAAAGTTATAAAAAAAGAAAAAAAGAAAGAAAGAAAAGAAATGAGGCCTTTATCAGATCCTTTGGATGTAAAAATGTTTTCCCAGTTTATTGCTTCCCTTCTAATCTTGTCTGCATTAGTTTTGTTTGTACAAAAACTTTTTAACTTAATATAATCAAAATTATCTATTTTATGATCAGTAATGGTCTCTAGTTCTTCTCTGGTCACAAATTCCTTTCTCCTCCACAAATCTGAGAGGTAAACTATCCTATGTTCTTCTAATTTGTTTATAATCTTATTCTTTATGTCTAGATCATGAATCCATTTCAACCTTATCTTGGTATATGCTGTTAGGTGTGGGTCTGTGTCTACTTTCTGCCATACTAGTTTCCAATTTTCCCAGCAGTTTTTGTCAAATAGTGAATTCTTATCCCAAAAGCTCAGGCCTTTGGGTTTGTCAAATACTAGATTGTTATAGTCATTGACTATTTTGTTCTGTAAACCTAACCTATACCATTGATCAACTTCTCTATTTCTTAACCAGTACCAAATGGTTTTGATGACTGTTGCTTTATTATATAGTTTTAGATCTGGTACAGTTAGTCCACTTTTTCTTGCCCTTTTGTTCTTCCAGGTGAATTTTGTTGTTATTTTTTTCTAGGTCAGTAAAATAGTTTCTTGGGAGGTTGATTGGTATAGCACTAAATAAATAGATTAGGTAGTATTGTCATCTTTATTATATTTGCTCAACCTGTCCAAGAGACTTGATATTTTTCCAGTTGTTTAGATATGACTTTATCTGTGTGAAAAGTATTTTGTAGTTTTATTCATATAGATTTAATTGATTCGAAGTAGTAAGATTCCAACTGTTGACTGTTCTTGATCATCTATGTGTAATAACAGAGGAATTGGGGATCTTCAGATTTAACACATTCTTTTGATTTTCTGGATTATTGTGGCAAAAGCAGAAGCAGAGATTGATGTGTCCCAAATGAATTAATGCTGTTTTTTTGTTTTGTTTTGTTTTTGCTGGAGAGATTTTCCATAATACTTGTATACAATCTATTGGTTCAGTATTCTGTGCTCTATAAGCATCTCAATTCTTTCCAATTTTGAGTGAGTCTCATGGGGCTGATTTGATTCAGACCAGCTATAGCACAATTTTTGCATTTTGGGCAAATCTTTTCTTTAGCTCAACCTTTGGGTTGAAGGGTTCAATACTTCCTTGAAGCCTTTGGTCAGTATGGTTCTTTACCTTCCTCACAGGAAGGTCTGGATATAACAGATCCAATGGTTACACTAGCTAGCCCCTGAGGTCTCTTTCAACTGTGAGATGCTGTGATTCTGTGTAATCTCACAGTTAAATGTCAATATGAAATCATTGTGTGGTCAATCTTGAAGACATTAAAAACTGATATCTCAAAATTAAAATCATTTTAGTAAGAAAATGACTAAAAATTTCACTTTTAAAGACTCCCTTGTTCCTGCTTTCCATCCCCATTCCAAAACTTCTCCCAACCCAAAAGCCTTTTTGACCTGGAAATAGGACCCAAGGAATTTTTACCTCCAGTAGATATTTTTCAAGGATCTTTGAAGGCCTTGAGATAAGGACTTAAAAATGCAATGCCATCTAAGCAGTAGCTCTAGCATTATTAGCTTCATAACACAAAATATAGAGCTTTGTGTTAGGAATTAGAATATATATTATGTATTAGAATGCAATATATAAAATATAAATCTTTAACAAATAAGCACAAGAAACCTAAAGAAATTAAAATCCTCCTGTTCTCAAGAAATTAGTAATTTTCAGTCAGTTATTAGTTACAACTGAAATCATTCCAGCACTCCAGCTGTCCCAAGATTAAGAGACCATGTTATGAGTATTCCCAAAGAGAGGACCTTGAAATGTTTTCAAAACTTCAGAAGTGTAAGTTATTTTAAAATGGATAGAACAAATGTTACTTAAGAAGAATCAATTACACAAAGGATGACAGGAAATTGTTTTGAAAATCCCTCAAAGTGAGATCTCTTGAAAAAAAATTTTTGCATCACATAGAAAAAAAAATGTTTTTATCATTTTACATTAAAGAGCCTTTATATTTTTTAAAAAATCATCATATGTGCTTCTATATTATATAATAAAAATAAATTAAATTACTTCAGCTCAAAAATTGGAAATATTTTTCCTATTGATTTTCAGTTTTAATTTAGAATGGAAAGGAAAGGAAAGAATGTAATTTTTGCACAGGGCAAAGTATGCACTTTGATTAGACCTCCACATTCACTTCTAAGCACAAAACACAGGTGCAGTTTTCTCAAGCTCCAAGATAAAAAAGCATTCCAATATCTGACTATGATTTTTTTAACTAGCTTGGTGCTAACTAGCTTGATGCTGAAATTAATTGGATTGAACTAAATGGATATTTGGCATAGTTCACAGTTCAGTTATTGTTTTGCTTTTACACTTGACTATGCAATTAAAACTTCTTTGGAGATGCCCTGATTTTGAACTCAAAACAAACAAATAAATAAATAAAAATGACTTGCTTGTAATTCTTGCTATGTTAACACATAGTTTCTTTGAAAATAATTTAAACAAGTCACTCATGTGTCGTAAACAAATTTAAAAACAAGACTTGAATAAACAACAAATTCATTACTTACAAGTGTTCCTGAGAAGAGCCCAAAGAATAAAAATGGGTATGTTGTATATTGAATGGAACCAAAAATGAAGGCAGATAGGTAATGCAGTGGATAGAGCACAGGGCCTGGCATCAGGAAGTTCTGAGTTCAAATAAGACCTCAGACATATTCCAGATTATTTCACTCTGGGCAAGTCATTTAATCTCTTGTTTGCCTCAGTTTTCTCAGTTTAAAAAACGGGGATAAGAATATTTCTCTGAGTTGTTGTGAAGATCAAATGAGATAATATTATACAAAGTATTTAGCCTGGGAACTAGTAGGTGGTTAAAAGTAAGGTGCATATTCCTTCCCTCTTCCCAAGGTCTTGAAGTGAAAAGATATAATCTGACAGTGACATCAGAAAGCAGCCTTTCATGATCCCCTTAGTTTTTAGAGCTTCCTTTCTCCTATAATTTTCAGGTGTATTTTTATCTCTTTACATGTTACTTCCCCCTAGGAGAAATAAATTTCCTAAAGAACAGATTGTTTTTCATTTTCTGAGCATCCCCACCCAGTGCTTAGTATAGTGTTTTGCATTTAAATGGTTAATAAATGCTTGAGGAATCCCATTGCTTCATATAGTAAATGGTAGTGGGGGAGACAGAGAGAGAGATAGAGAGAGACTGACAGAGAGACAAAGACAGACAGAAACAAAGAGGCAGTGGGGGGGGGGGGGGGGGGGGGGGAAGGGGGGAGGGAAGGAGGAAAAAAGGGGGGAGGGAGAAAAAGCAGTTTGGAATGATTCAACTCTTTTCCTGTCTGTTAGGAAGGGAAGTACACAGCCAAAATTTAGCTATCTAGTATCTATCCTCCATGATTTCACGTAGACATGTTATCTACTTCAGTTAAAATATGTTTCCTGGGGGCAGATTTTTTTAAAAATATTTTTACCTTTTTGGCTATAAAACTGTGTATACACTTTGATCCAGCAGTGATCTTTACTGGGTCTGTATCCCAAGGAAATCATAAAGGAGGGAAAAGGATCTATATGTGCAAAAATATTTGTAGCAGCTCTTTTTGTGATAGCAAAGAATTGGAAAATGAGTAAATGGCCATCAATTAGTGAATGACATTGAGTGAAACAAGCAGAACCAGAAATACATTGTACACAATAATAGCAAAATTGTATGATGATCAACTACGAAAGATTTGGTTCTTCTCAGTGATTCAGCAATCTCAATAAACTTTGGATAAAAAATGCCAACTGCATCCAGAAAAAGAACTATGGAGATTGAATATAAATCAACACACACTATTTTCACCTTTTTTTCCCCTTTCTTTTTCTTTCTTGTGGTTTTCCCCTTTTCTTATTTTTCTTTCTCAATATGATTCATAAAGAAATATATATTTAAAAAGTTAATATACATGTGTAACCAGGGGGGGGGGAAGTTTAAAAATACTCTTTTCACAAAAAAAAAAAAAAAAAAAAAAAAAAAGGTTGTTTTTTTTTTAACCTTTTTTATTCCTAGCACTTAGCACAATGTAGCTCATAGTAAGCATACACTAAATGCTCCTTGATCATTGATTAACTGCAGCCAGGCAGTAAACACTTATTAAGCTCCTGCTGTGTGTTGGGTACTGTTCTAAGAACCAGGAATACAAAAAGAGGCAAAAGACAGTTCCTGTGCTCAAGGAATTCACAAGATAATGGGGGAGGGAAGGAAGAAGGGAGGAGAGAAAATAAATAAACATGAACAAACAAGCTTTATACACAATAAAGAGGAAATAATTTACTAAGGGAAGACACCAGAATTAAAAGGGAGGGGGAAAAGCTTCTGACAAAAGATGAGATGACATAAAGGAAGCCTCCTCCTCCCAGGAGGAGGAGATGAGGAAGAAGAGTATTCTGGATAATGCTGAGAAGCCAGAGAAAATGCCCAGACCATGTGACAGTGTCTTTTTCATGGAAAACTAAGAGGTCAGTGTCACTGGATCAGAAAGTGTGTGTGGAGGAGGCACAAGGTGAAAGACTGAAAAGGTAAAGGAGGAATGTTAGGCTTTCATAAGCCTCTGGATGCCAAGTAGAGGGTTTGTGTATTTGAAGCCATAGGGAGCCACTGGAGGTATTTGAGTAGGAGAGGGTAGCATGTCAAGTCTTTCTCTTTAGGAAAATCCCTTTGCTGGTTGAATGGAGGATGGATGGGAGTGGAAAGAAACTCAAAGCAGCAGCAGGCTATTGTAATAGTCTCAGCATGAGATGATGAAGGTCTGGATCAGGGTGCTGGCAATTTCAGAGGAGAAAAGGGGAAGTATTTAAGAATTTCTGCAAAGGTAAAATCAATAGACTTTGATAACACATTGGCTTATAAGGGTGAGAGAGAGTGAGGAGTTGAGGATGACTTCTAGGTTATAAACTTGAGAGCCTGGGAGGATGGTACTGCTCTTGAGAATAACAAGAAAGGGAGCTATAGGTGAGGTTTCAGGAAAAGGGAGTAATTTGATTTGGGGGCAGTTTGAGCTTAAGATATTTACTGAAGATACTACTTTAAGATATCTACTTAATCTACTTTAAGATATCTTCTTAAAAAAAAGATATATATATATTTTTTGCATATGCAGTTTGAGATGTCTGAAAGGCATTTGGAGATATGAGACTGAAGAGCAAGAGAGAAATTAGGGCAGGATGGGGAGATCTGAGAATCTTCTTAAAGATTGTAATTAAACTTCTAGGAGCTGTTGAACTCACCAAGGAAAGTCATGGAGAGAGAGAAGAGGCCCCAGGACAGAACCCTATGGAACATCTAACTATGATGTAGATCAGAGTCTCCAGCAAAGGAAACTGAGAAGAAGCAATCAGAGTAATAGGACAAGAACCAGGAGATTTTTCTGAAAACTTAGTGAGGAGAGATGTCAAGGAAAAGATAATTAATAGTGTCAATTTTAGCAGGAAGGTCAAGAAATAGGAGGCCTGAGTAAAGGGCATTGGATTTGACAATTAAGTGATCACTAGTACATTTGGAGATAGTAATTTTGTTAGAATGATGAAGTCAGAAACCATATTATAAGGATTAAGAAGAGAGTTAATGGAGAGAATCACAGACACTATTATAGATGGCCCTTTCAAGGAGTTTAGCTCCCAAAAGAAGAAGAAATAGGTGTTGGGGAAAGACCCAAAAGAAAGGGAGAGATTGAAAATAAGCAATGGATGGGGAGCAGCAATCAGCAAGAGTTAATGGGATGAAATTGGATCAGGTGAGTGAGTGGAAGGGTTAGTCTTGGTAAGGAGTAAGGCCATCTCTTCATGTAAAATAGGGGTGAATGAGGAGATAGTGGTAGAAGATAGCTGAGTGATAAAAGATAATGAGGAAGGAAGAAGAAGGAGCGGTTGGCTAATAGCCTCAATTTTCTTTAGTATAAGGTAAACCAATCTTCTTAGCTGAGAGGCTGAAGGAAAGGAAACTATCAGAGGTTTGAGAAGGGTTGAAAAGATTTGGAAGAGTTGCCATGGAAAAAGAGGCAATGAGTTGATAAAAAATAAATAAATAAATAAAGACAATAAAGGATTGTCTAATAGCAGGTATTATGTAACATAAATTTGTATTTATGTCAGTCAGACCCAGTCAGAATGATTGCATGATTTTCTCCATCTTTGTTCAGTGATAAATGTGTAGGGTCAAAAATGGCAGATAATGGCAGTGATCCAAGACTGAAGTGTGGCAGAGCTGAATTGTAGTTGTGATAAAGGGGTCAAGGACTCCAGTGAAGAGAATAGGGGTCAAAGTGGAGAAAATAGGAGTTTGTGGCTGGTTCAAGGTGATGGCCTGAGAGAGAATGGAGGGATGAAAGGTCACAGTATAGACAAAGAGTAGAGTTTGGTAAGGAAAAGCAGGAGAGGTGGAAAGTCAATAGATTATAGTCAGTTGAGGGGATCCTTGAACCTGGAAGTCATTAGTGTATGGATAATGGTAATATTAAACCTATAAGTCTTTTTGTGTGCAGCTGAAGTGGGGGTGGAGGAGTAAGAATCATTGGAAGTGAGAAGTGATTATGATTTGGAGAAGTGAAGAAACTTGGTGAACAATTCTGAAGCCTCTCTAAAATGCCTGAGATAATCACATCATAAACTCTAATTTTTTTATTTTCTTTCAGTGATATAACTCCTCAAATATACTCATGAATGATTTCTATGGTCTCAGAAACTTATGTGGCAAAGCCCATCCTTCTATAAGAGAGTATAGAACTCAGAAAGCATTTCTGATTTATATACTTAAAGAGTTCCTTGTAAATCTAGACCTTTGCACTGACATAACCAAGATCTTTGGGGAAACATGGCAAGGATTGGTTCTTTTTCAAGAATTTGAATACTGGAAAGAGAAGGGAGGGTAAAATGTGGCATAGAGTGGTATCCCAAGGAGGAAGAAGGGGAGAAGAATTTGTTCTTTCCCATAATTGTGAGAAAGAATATATAAGCAATGATAAAGGGAGGAAAGGATAAGGTATAAAATGAACCCCATTTATGTGAATTAGACAAAATCAGGTTGCGTGCAAAACATGCACACATACAATCCATTTTGGTGTAAAAATATATATACCAATTTCAACAAAGAAACAAGTAGTGATAGGAGAGGGAGGGAGTAAGAGGAAGAAAGCACTGGAGATTCCTCTGCTGCCCTCCCTTTCATGAGCACATGATCTTCAGGGCTGTCTTTGATGTCTCAAGGTACATGTTAGAGACCCCCATCCTTGGGCTAAGCTGTGATTTTGGAACTGTATGGCACTACACTGCTCAGTCCTGCTTCGGTTTCTCTGACTACCATTCCCTGGGGCTTCCAAGTTTCCCACATTGAACTTTTCTGATTATCTTGGGGCTTTCTGAAAGGAACCTTTCACTCTTGCTTCAACCATACATGGAGGTGAACCATCTCTGATCATGCTGAAGAGACCCCTCTACCCAATGCTCAATGGCTGCTTTCTGAGGGTTTTGTTTTTTTTTGGGGGGGGGTGGAAGGGCAGGTGATAGTTTAGGGATGGCAAAAACAACTGCACTGAAGTTTCTCTGGGTTTCTTGATCATTTTTCTGTCTGGTGTGAATGTTGGGATTTTTCAGGAGAAAGTTTTTAGAAGCTGGGAATACGTCATGCATGGGAGGCTTTCTTGGCTGGCAGGCCATTGGACACTTAGAATTGGCACTAAAAGTTACCTAAGTCTGGCTTTAGAGTGCACTTACAGGAAGACCTGGATTCAGGTCCTCCCTCTGACACATAATTGTGATCATGGGCAGGTCCCTCAATCTCTAAGTGCCCTTGGCAACCCCCTAAACTTTTAAATTGCAGGCACTTGGCAAACTTTTATTAGAGTTCTAAACTGTGAAGCCATAGTTCTGTTTGAAAAAGGAAAGTCTTTTTTTTTCTTTAAATCAAGTGGCCCCTGGACTTTCATCATGCTAGAAGGAAACTTGGGCCATCTGAAAAAATTTGCTATTCTTTTTAAGGAACACTTTAAATATATGCAACAACCCCTCTAGGTTGCTCCCTGAACATTACCCACCCAGTGTTTGGGGGCCCTCAGGGGACAACTCCTACTGGTCCAAGGTACCATGTCAGCCCATACTGCTGAAAATGTAACTAAGGTGCCCTACCAGTGTGAATACTTCTTTTTTTTTTCGTAGTATTTTATGTAAAGATAGTTTTCAACATTCATTTTTGTAAGATTTTGAGTTCCAAATTTGTTCTTCCTTCCTCACCAACCTTATTGAAGATGGCAAGCAATCTGATAAAGTTATAAAGTGCAATGCTTTTAAGCATAAAATCGTGTTAATCATGTTGTGGAAGAAAATCAGAACCAAAGTGGGTAAGGGGACCATGAGAAAGAAAAAGTAAACTGAAAAATAAAAAGTGAAAATAGTATGCTTTCAATCATATTCAGTCTCCATAGTTCTCCCTCTAGATGTGGATGGAATTTCCATTCCTAGTCTATTATCTTGGATCACTACATTGCTCAGAAAAGCTAAGTCTATCATAGTTGATCAAGTATGATTACTTCTCATCTTCAGCCAATTGACACTTAGCTCAGAGCAAAGACATTCGTTGAAATAATAGCCACAAAACATCTCTGTGGTAAACTTTGGGCATGTTCTCCTAAATATACACAGTATTGAAGGGGATGCACATAGAGCATACTCTACACCAGTAGGCAGTTCATCAGACCAAAGTGTTACAGGATGCTGGCAAGAAGGGCTGCCCAAACTCTTCAGATCCCTGGTCTTATGGTGTCTACCTACTTACTCCTTTTATTAGGTAGAGTATTTCTGCAGGGCTGCCATGCTAATGGCTTCCCTGACCCTGCTCTTCTCTGCAGCTTGACTCAACTTCACAGCTAAACTCCCCAAACCTGCTCTTTGTAGGGCCTAGTACTTGGATCTAGAACAAATGTAATAGAAAAGCTGAACACCTATTTCTTCTCAAGTACTGGCTTCTTCCTCCATAGCTATCTCTCTTCTTGATTGCCAAAGGGGACTCCTTTAACTGTTTATTCATACTGGAACCAGCAAGAATTGAGTTAAAATCTGGTCCCATTCACTTACTACCTGGGTAACTTTGCATAAATCACTTAATCTCTATCTTCTTCCCTTTCTTTAACTATAAAGTAAGGATAATAATAATAGGAAGTACTTCCAGGGTGCTTGTGAAGATCAAATGAGAAAATACTTGTGAGGTGCTTAGAACGGGGCCTGGCACATTGTAGATTTGACAAGCTTCTATTTAAAACCACATCAAGTACATGGCTGATCACTCAACCACACAATGACTACTTGCCCAGTAAATCAAGTTTACTAAAGGAACTATTTTAGTCTCCCCAAAGGAACAAAAAAGTGTAAATACTTCTTTAACACTTCCTGTGAATCTTTTTTATGTTTGATTTAATTCAACAAATAATTATTAAATATAGACAGGTTTACAGAATAATTTCTAGGTATTGAGGAAAGATATAAAAGTTAGGTAAGACTGCATAGAATGTACAGGGCAGTAGATGTTGATATGTAAGACACACACTCTTCAACTTCAATGAATCTTTGATCTCATTAATGGGGCCCACTTTGAGTTTAGATCACAGCCTAACTACATTTATCTATCAAAATAACTATAAAGGAAAATAAGTATAAGATGATAAGCTATATGTAAATAAAATGGCCCATGAGACTCAAGAATGGGCTTCTCTAAAGGTAGAAAGTACAATTTCTTTTGATCCAGAGCAAAATCTGATTGTTGCTCCTGTGGCTTAAGCTCAGTAAGGTCCTGGCCTGGATTTAGGTTTGCGCAAGAACAAATTGCTCTTGGACTCTTTCTCTTTTGGTTAATTGGAAGGGTCTGTTGGTTCAGAGTGATAGAATTATAGGCTCCTTTTGGTCCAAGATTCCTACCCTGGGTTTGTCCCCTGCAAGTTGGACTAGACTGGGAGGGACACGCTGCTTTGCACTTAAGGCCTGAGCCACTGCTAGCTTTTGAACTTCATTTTTCCTCTACACATCAGCCAGGGCTTCTTTACTTGAAAATGCCACTGTGGTCCCAGTGTCCCCTTCACTCTGCCCTGAGACTTGGGACCAAGTAGTAGCCAGCAAAGCTTCCAGTTGATACTGTCTCTGTCACCAGATCCCAGTGTGGATCTGGGGGTGCCCTGCTATAGGTCTGAGATCTCTTCTACCCTGATGCCCAGGCTTTCCCTGGGTACCAGAGTGCTCCACAGCCCTTACTTCCCACTGCTTGCTAAAACCCTTCTGCCCATCTCTTTGTGCATCTCTCCAGGCCAGTCTGGGCTGGACAAAGGATTCATTTCCATTTTTTCTGAATTTCCCCATCAGCATTCAGTCTGGTACATTTTCTATATCTATTATATCTATTTTCTATATCTATATTCTATATCTTTATCTATTAGTTCCTGGAGAGGCTCACTGCACTGAATACCCATCCCCCACCATCTTAACTCTAATACAATTTCTTTTAAAATGATAGTGGAATCTAAATCTTCTTCTGGTTTACCCCAAACATCCCTAATATGCTTTCTCATTCTGTGCTGGCCTTTTCCCCCCCAAGTCTATTGAATGGACATAATATATGGGCTGATAGAGTCAGATAAAGTCAGGACTAATACTCAGACCTAGAAATACCCAAACCAGTGGACTTCTTGATACATCATATGACTTCACTCAAAGAGTAAATTAAAAGTCATTGAAGTTTTTAAGCAAGACTTTTTTTTTCACTTCTATTAACAAGTGAAAAGTAAGGCCATAGATTTCAACCTGAAAGTGGCCTCAATATTAACCTTTTTCAGCAGCTTTATTTTACAGATGAAAAAAAAAATTAAGGACAAGATAAAATTTTCAGTGATACCATAATGTTCAGACCATTCAGCTTGGAGTCAGTAAGACCAGAGTTCAAGTTTGACCTCAGACACTGATTACCTGTGTGATGTTGGACAAGTCACTGACTTCTGTTTGCTCAGTTTCCTTATCTGTAAAATTGGGACAATAATTGTACCTAACTGATTGATGTGAGGATCAAAACAGATAATGATTTGAAAGCTTTTAGTTTAGTGTCTGGCACATAAAAAAATAATATATAAAAATTACTAGTACTATTAAATGATTTGTCCAAAAGGTAGAGCAGTAATCTGAATTCAGGTCCTTTAGCCCTAAATCCAACATTCTTTACCTTGAAATAGTAAAATATACAAACAATGGAAATAATGATAATAACATTATTAGAATAAGCAGAAGGAAAAGCAAACCCATAAACAACACAAAACTTAAAAAAAAATACATACTGGGTGAGGTTTAGTAGAGTGTACAGGTGGACTATGTTTTATGTCCTGTATCCTAGGCTCAAATCTGAGTTTTGCCACTTATTACCTTTTTTCTCTTGTGTTCTCTAGGGCTTAGTTTCCTTATTTGTCGAATACAATTGAACTAAGTTATCTAAAAGATCCCTTACAGCTCTAAATCTATGCCTCTATTATTTTAAAGATAGCTACAAAATTCTGTTGTTTACAGGATTTCTTTGATGTGTAAATTAATTTAAGGTAAAATCAAAACGATTCTGTTTCTTTCTGAAACTTCTAGTGCACACCTTTTCTGTATGTTTAACAAACTTTTATTTCTAATATTATTGTCTATACCTATTGGATGTATTTTCATAGATGCACATTTTTCTTTTGTTTATTCACTGTGCATTACTTCATGCATTTCTTTAAGGTGCAACAATATTTCACTACATTCATATGCTGAATTTGTTCAGTCATTCCCTAGTCACTGGACATTTAAAAAATGTCTAATTTCTTAAAATTGCCTTTGTGAGAGATATGTATGTCCTAAATGAAAAGATTCAGTTTATGTGTGACATAAATAGATAGGATCTGTGACTTTGCATGCATTGAAATAATCATGTGAATTATGGTATTTTTATTATGTAGATGATGAACTATATTAATAACTTCTTGAATGATGAATCCTTGCAAATCTGGTGCAAATGCAACTTGATCATAATGAATAATTTTGAAGAACATATGCTTGTAATTTCTTTACTAATGTTTTCTTTGATTTTTCCATCAATATTCATTAGTGATATTGGTATGTACTCTAAAGGAGGGAAGAATTCCTTCTTCCCCATCTCCCAATCTCATCCTAAAGGACTTCAAAATGCATACAATATTCCCTCAAAACCCCCAATTTCCCAGACACTTTCTCCCTCCCACAAGAATTTTGGTGCTTGGCTCATAATCTCTTTCCTTCTTAACTCCTGCCCTTATAATAGCAGACTTCAAAATATATATACTGATAATTCCTCAAAAAACACCCCTTTGCAGTTTTTCAACTTACTCATTTCCTATGATCTAATTCTTCACTTCAACTAAACAGACGATTATGCCTTTCATCCCACCAACATCCACAAACACTCCTTTTTCATGTACATGAAGGCTGAAATTCTTTTAGGGACAGCTTGATGCAAAGGATAGAATACTAGTTTCAAGTCTGGAACACCTGAGTTCAAATCCAGACTCAAACACTTACTAGCTATACAACCATGGCCAAGAAGTTGTTTGCTTCAACTTCCTTAACTGTTTAATGGGGACAATAACAGTACCTAACTCAAGGATTTTTCTGAGAATGAAATGAGAATATTTGTTTTAAAAAAAAAAAATAAAAGGACTAAGAATCAAGCCTGGCACATGGTGAGTGCTGTCTACTAGGTATGTATCCTAAAAAGGGAAAATCACAAAAGAGGGAGAAGAATCTACATGTACAAAAGTGTCTGTAGCAGCTCTTTTTGTGGTGGCAAACAACTGGAAATTAAGTGGCTGCCCATTAGTTGGGGAATTTATGGCATAGGAATGTGATGGAATATTACTGTTCCATAAGAAATGATGACCAGGCTGATTTCAGAAAAGCCTGGAAAGACCTAATGAACTGATGCTGAGTAAAGTAAGCAGAAGTAGGAAAGTATTGTACACAGTAACAAGAAGATTATATGATGATCAACTATGATAGTCTTAGCTCTTAACAATGTGGTGATCCAATCCAATTCCAAAAGATTTAGGATGGAAAATGATATCTGCATCTACAAAGAGAACTATAGAAATTGTATGCAGATTGAAGCATAGTAATTTCATCCTTTTTTTTTTTTTTTTTTTTTTTTTGCTTTTTCTTTGCCATGGTTATTTTTCCCCTTTTGGTCTGATTTTTCTTGCACAACATGGCAAATGTGGAAATGTATTTTAAAAGTATTGTACATATATAACCTTTATCAGATTGATTGATGTTTGGGGAAGAGAGATAAGGAAGAAAAAAAAATGGAAGCCAAATCTTTCTAAAATAAATGCTAAAAACTATCTTTACATGTATTTGAAAAATAAAATGTTATTGTAAAAATAAAATAAAAACATAATAGGTGCTATATAAATGCTCATTTCCTCTCCTTTTTCTGAATATATTATCTTGGAATTCCATTTTTGACTCTATCTTGAAACTCTTAACCCTGTTGTTTATCTTGATTGTTATTTCTACTCAGTCCATCAGTTCTTTCCCAATCATGATGCCATGTTATGACTATACCCTTCTCCACTCCTCAAACTTGACCCCTTGGTCAATCAATTCAACACACACTGGCCTCTTCCTTGAATTCCTTGCCACTTTTTCCTACTACCAATTTCATGTTCCTTGCCACTTTTTCTTATTACCAATTTAATGTTCTTTGCCATTTTATTGCTAATTTCATGTTCCTTACCACTTTGTTCTATTGTAATTTCATGTTCCTTACCATTTTGTTCTATTGCTAATTTCATGTTCCTTGCCACTTTGTTCTATTGCTAATTTCATGTTCCTTATTACTTTATTACCAATTTAGTGTTCCTTACCACTTTGTTTTATTGCTAATTTCATGTCCCTTACCACTTTATCTTATTGCTAATTTCATGTTCCCACTTTGTTCTATTGTAATTTCATGTTCCTTGCCACTTTGTTCTATTGTTAATTTCATGTTCCTTATTACTTTATCCTATTACCAATTTAATGTTCCTTACCATTTTGTTCTATTGCTAATTTCATGTTCCTTGCCACTTTGTTCTATTGCTAATTTCATGTTCCTTATTACTTTATCTTATTACCAATTTAATGTTCCTTACCACTTTGTTTTATTGCTAATTTCATGTCCCTTACCACTTTATCTTATTGCTAATTTCATGTTCCTTGCCACTTTGTTCTATTGGTAATTTCATGTTCCTTACCACTTTGTTTTATTGCTAATTTCATCTCCCTTACCACTTTATCCTATTGCTAATTTCATGTTCCTTGCCACTTTGTCCTATTGCTAATTTCATGTCCCTTACCACTTTATCCTGTTGCTAATTTCATATTCCTTGCCACTTTGTTCTATGGCTAATTTCATATTCCTTGCCACTTTGTTCTACTGTTAATTTCATGTTCTTTACCACTTTGTTCTATTGCTAATTAATTTCACGCCCATTTCTTTATTACTACCACTTTTCCAGTATTGAGATCTGGTTTCAAGAAAACAGTCTCTAAAGAATTAAAAATGAGTATTACAGAAAGAACAGTGGAGTGAATATCCCCAAAATGTAGGTACTTGTTTACTAGTGGGGTGAAGAGCTGGTTGAGTGTATGGGGGAATCTGTGAAAAGTTGATTTTGCAATGAGCCTTGTGATAATTTACAATCAGTGACTTTGTCAGGTGGCAGTAAAAAGCACATCCTTTCAACAAGAAAGATTAGTTAGTATGCCTAAAGAGTTATAAAACTGTGCATAACCTTTGATCCAGCAGTGTCTCTACTGGGTTTGCATCCCAAAGAGATCATAAAAGAGAGGAAAGGACTCACATGTACAAAAATGTTTGTAGCAGCTCCTTTTGTGGTGGCAAAAAACTGGAAACTGAGAGAATGTCCTTCAATTGAGGAATGGCTAAATTATGGTATATTAATGAAATAGAAAAGCCTAGAAAGACTTACCTGAACTGATGCTGAGTGAAATCAGTAGAATTAAGAGAACTCTGTACACAGTAAGAAGATTATGTGATGACCAACTGTGATGGACTTAGCTCTTCTCAACAATGTAGAGATTCTAGATATTTTCAGTAAACTCAGGATGGAAAATGCCATCCACATCCAGAGAAAGAACTATGGATACTGAATGTGGATCAAAGCCTATTATTTTCACCTTTCTGATTCTTTTTTTCTTTCTTGCGATTTTTTTCCTCTTTTGGTCTGATTTTTCTTGCACAACATGACAAATATAAAATATATTTTAAAGTATTGCACATTTTTAATCTCTATCAGATTTCTTGCTATCTTGAGCAGGGGAGGGAGGGAAGGTAAAAGAAAGATAAAGAAAAATCTGGAACATAGTCTTACAAAAATGAATGTTGAGAATTATTTTTATATGTATTTGGAAAGCAAAATTCTATAAAAAATTTTAAAGAAAGATTAATTAGAAAATTAATGCATTAGGGCCTAGATTACATTTCTATTATCAAGTTATTTGATATATATATTTGATAAAAGAACATTTGACTGTTCTGAATGAGATTCTAACTTTTATCCTTAAGCCCCTAACAGAGAAAAAATTTCTGTTGCAACTAGGGGATACAATGGGGTGAATTCTGGACCTACAATTAGGAAGAGCAGAGTTCAAGTAGATACCTACTTGGTATCTTGGATACCTACTTGCTGGTGACCCCAGACTCACTGTGTAATCTGTGTGCCTCCATTCAGCAGAGGGTCTGATTTTTTGATGATAGAATTCACTGGAGTTTTGGAGTTTATTCATTAGGGAAGGCATTATGATCAGACTTGCATTTTAGGAAAGCAGCTGAGTGGAGGCCAGACTAGAGTGAGGAGAAACTTTTGGCAGACAGAACAACCAGCATGATCCAGGTGAGAGGCGGTGAGTGCTTGCACTTGGGCATGTGCAGTGTCACACATACTTTTGTGTGAGAGACATAAAAAGCACAATTAACAGAACTTGACAACAGATTAAATAAGCAAGTGAAAAAAAGTGAAGAGTTGAGAATGACCCCTAGTTTCTGAGCCTGACTGACTGGGAGGGGGAAGATGTTGGCATCTTCTACAGTAATAGGGAAATTAGAAAGAAGGGAGAAATAACAGGGAAAGAAAATTAGTTCATTTTGAGATATATTGAGATTAAGATGTCTGTGGATATCCAGTTTGAAATGTCCAATAGGCAGCTGAAGATAGCACTCTGGTGGTCACCAGAGAGAATAGGGCTGGCTTAATAGATCTGAAAATCATCAGCATAGAGATGATAATGAATTAATGGGAACTGGTGAGATCACCAAATGAAATAATATATAATATAGAAAAGAAAAGGTCTCAGGACAGGGCTTTGTGGGATAGTCATCCATCTTTTTCTCTCCCTTTTTCCTTTTTCCCTTTCTCTTCCTTTTCCTCTATTTCTAAGCTTTTTTTTTTTTTTTTTTTTTTTGTATATGCAGAAAAATACTTGCAAACAGAAGAATGAAGTCAGCAAATATATGTCCATCCAGCAAATTAATCTTAAGATAAAGGTTGTTCTCATATAAAGAAAGTTCAATTCAAAAACAGCTGGGAAAATTCCAATACTTGCATTTGGCATTTCACCAAGACCTCTTCTTGAAGTGTCTTATCATTAATATTTTAACATTGCTGTAGTTATTAGAACCATTGTCAGAACCCATATGATTGCTGTCTTCCAATCTACATGTGCTCATAGGTCATTGAAGATCAACTATCAGTTTACCAACTGTCAGTTTATGGGATTGCCAAACAAAAGAAGCCTCTCATTATTGGAGAAACTTTAGTAAACCATATGACTTAGGAATGATTAAACGTGTTGGTAAACTGGATGAGTAGAAAAAAACTGAACGTGGTTCCATTGTCAAATGATCTAATACATTCTAGAGTAGATGATATTTCTTTTGACAATTTGAATCAGGTCATTGAGGAATTAGGAGTCCTGCTATATTCCTCTTCAATATCTAACTGGATTAAGCTACAGACCCGTCTCAATGCATGTACCTTCTTGTTTTTATTTCTTAGATTCATTCTGATGCCATCAAAGATAAATTCATATTTAAAGAATCCCTTTTGGAAAATATAGAAGTCATCAATATTTTAGAAATGGTAAATGGGTTGAGTTTTATTTGTTTGGGGATTTTTTGCAAAACAAAATTTTAAAATGAAAAATTTCATATCCTTTGCACTTATGGAGCTCTCCTCTGATGTTTGGTAATGCATCTGGTTTTGCTTTTGTAATGAAAAAGGAATCTTCTCACATCCTTATCACTCATTAATTTTTATAAATGCACTAATAACAAAGACATCCAATAACCCTATAAGAAGTTTTGTGAAAATTTATAAAAGTCATCAACTCTATCAGAAGCAGATCTCTGAATTATGATGCTTTAGATTTTATCCAGAAATAGGAGCTGAATATGAATTGCTTCTCCACCACACAAAAGGACACATCTTAAAGCACTTTTCAAACTAAGGAAAGAAGTTATGCTTTTTTTTCTAAAAGAAAAAAGAAAATTTACTCATACAACTCCTTAAAAGAAAGGATTTTATTTACTGGGTGGCTTAACTGGAAGATAATTTCAACTATTTAAGTGTCAAGGACCTCAAGTCACAGTTATGTGACCTCAAGTCACAATTATGGACACTACTGAAAAAAATTACAAGCTCTCTTGGCTAAGCTGCTGATACACAAGAGAGTAGAGGACAATATAACTTGTAAATTTTCTGATGCTGGAGGAAGTACTTTACCAATATAGAAATGAGATACATAATCTTTGTCAATTTCTCTGAAAGAAGAAATCTGTGGACTCCTCTAGACATTTCAGAGCTTTTCAGTTATTTCTACCTTGATGGTGTTAAAAGAAACCACTCCAAATTCCTTTAAATAATGATTCTAAACAAAATTTAAAGAGTCAAAAAGATGGAATAGAACATTTTCCAGCCAAAGAGGCAGCTTAGAAAGTCAGTCCTGATCTCAACCATACCATTTGAGCAGTCCCCATACCAGTAAAGCAGGAACAAGTCTAGGAATCACTGAATCAGGGTCAAGTACTGGTGGTTTCTAGAACTCTCAGCCTAGAGACAAAGAGGACTTGCAAGGTCCGTAAATTGAACTGTGGATTCATAATCCTTTTTTTTTTAAACTGATATTAACTACTCTGAAGGTTTTGATGTAACCAATGATGAACTCATTCACTGTATGATGAAAAAATATTACAATTGTAGTTTAACTCAAAAAGCATTTGGAGAATTCTTGTAAAGTGAGCTTTAATTCCACTTTTGACAACATATCAAATTCTTAATATTTTAACCATTTAAACAAAAAAACTGAAATTAATTAGATGCCCAACATGATATGTATACTGCCTTGTTAAAGATTATCCCATGTTTTATCTTACTCAGCCTAAGCAAAAAAAGCTTTCATCCCTATATGTCTTTTTAAAAAATAACTTCAATTAACTTCAACTTGTCTAAATTTTAATTATAATCTCTTATTATTCAACATGTGCATAAAGAAATTGCAAGAAAAATGCTCCAAATTACTGCTTGTTAAAGAAATGCAAATTAAAACAACTCTTGAGATACCACTTCATGCCTATCAGATTGGCTAAAATGACAGAAAAGGAAAATTACAAATGTTGGAGGGGATATGGTAAAATTGGGACATTAATACAATGTTGATGTGGTAGTGAACTGACCTAACAATTCAGGAGAGCAATTGAAAATCATGACCATATAAAAATGTATAAATCCTTTGATCCAGCAATACCACCACTAGTTCTCTATCCCAAAGAGATTTTTTTTTTAAGAAAGATAAAAGGCTGATTTGTTTTTAACAGCCCTTTTTGTGGGGGTCAAATAATTGGAAATTCAGGAGATATCCATCAATTGAGGAATGGCTAAGCAAAATATGAGAAATGCTGAGTAGGCATATTTCAAAAAACCTGGAAAGACTTATGTGAAGTTATACAAAGTGAAGTGAGCAGAACCAGAACACTGCATATATTGATAGACCTTTGTACAATAATCATTTATGAATAATTGAACTATTCCCAACAATACAATGATCAAGGCAATTCCAAAGGACTCATGATGAAAAATTCTATTCACATCCAGAGAAAGAATTAGTGGAATCTGATTGCAAAACAAAGCACACTATTTTTGCTTTATTTTTTCATAGTTTTATTTCCTTTTGATCTTTTTTCTTTTACAACATTGCTAATATGGAAATATATTTTACATGATTGCACATAAATAATCTGTATCAAATTATATAAGGAGAGTGGAAGTGAGGCAAAAGAGAAAAAAACTTGAGTATTCAAAATTTTTTAAATAAATGCTAAAATTTGTTTTTACATAAACTGGGAAAAATCTAATACTATTTTAAAAAGAAAAAATACATTCATAAAGAAGTACATGTTTATATATATAAATACATCATCAATTTTCATAAAATATTTAATAATTATATTTCAATATAATTGGTTTCTTTTGTAAACTCAAGTATTTTTATATTTAAAAATATTATTCTGAGAAAGAATCCATAGATTTCATCAGTCAGACAAAAAGTTCCTTGGCACACACACAAAAAAAAGCCTGGTAAAAACTGCTGCTACAGGCATTGTGAGGGATTCTGAGACCTCTGAAACTAATATATATTAGGAAAGAGGGAAAATCTTAAATGGCTTTGTCAGGATAAGGAATATCATTGGTGCTGTGACAAAGATTGATCACTGCCAATTTCTTTGGTGTTCTTTCTGTTTCAGACCTCAGAAAGCTTGGCAGCATAGCCCAACACTCAGAACTCCTCTAGGGAGCATATAAAGCAGAAGGAGCCAGAATTATTGATGCACAGAAAAAGATATACAGGAATATAAGATCTCTGCAGTCTTGCTTCTCTTCTGTAGTGGGATACACCCCTAACTCTTCTCTCTATCTTCTGACACTCTGATGTTCTACATAGGTATTAATACTGAGACTAGGCTCATACACCAGTAATGAACCCAACATTTCTCTGAATCTATGTAATTCTTCAGGCCATTCTCCATTCTAATCATAAGCATGGGGAAGAAATTGATTTTTTCCTCAGGGTTTGAATAGTTCAGTAGCTCTTCTAACAAAGTCTTTCTATATGTCTCCCAAAACTCCAAAATTAGTTGATGTGTTTCCCTCTAATAATCATATTTGCTACTCATAATGATCTTCATTTGCCACAACTTCCATGAAGCATTTCCCCAAATACCTTTGACCATCTAGATTTCTCTAACAATTCCAAATTCTTCTGGAATTTAAAGTATGCCATTTACTGGTATGTATACCTGGGTACATCTATTTCCCTCAAAGAAGTTTTAAGGTATACAAAAAATTTATTTATTTTCCAAACAAATTATTTCAAATAATAAGTAAAGAAGAGATCTTATCAAATTTCTTTTATGAAACAAATATAATGCTAATAACTAAATCAGGAAGAGTTAAAACAGAAAAAGAAAATTACAGACCAAATTCATTAATGACTATAGATGGAAAAATTCTAAGTAAAATACTGGCTAAAAGATTATAGCAATATATTACCAAAATTATATATTGTTTTCAAGTGGGATTTATACTTAAAATGCAGGGATGAGCTAATATAAGTAAAATGATTAACATAATTTATTATATCAATAATTAAATTTTTAAAATAATGATTATATCAATAGATGCAGAAAAAGCTTTTGATAAAATTTAACTCATTTTATTTTTTAAAAAAATTTAAGTGTTGGTATTTTTCCTTAAATTGTATTTTCTTTAGGTTGATTAAAATCAATTATCTAAAACTATCAGTAACTGTTACTTGTAATGAGAATAAACTAGAAGGTTTCCCAGTAAGATCATGTGTGAAACAAAGATGCCCACTGTAACTAACATTATTCAGTATTATAATGGAAATTCTAGCAATAGTAATAGGAGGGAGAAAATTAGAAGAAATCAGAATATAAAATGAAGTAATAAAACTGTCTCTTTTTTTGCAGACAATATGATGATAATACTTGGAAAATCCCAGAGACTCAACTAAAAAGTTTGTTGAAACAATTAATAATTGTTATCAAGGTAGCAGGATATAAAGAAAATTACATTAATCATGAGCATTCCTATATGTTATAAATAAAGCTCCTCAAGAAGAGATAATTTTAAAAAAAGCATTTAAAATAGCTCCATAAACTATGCTCAAAAAGTTATCAAACTGTTCATACCCTTTGATTCAGCAGTGTTATTTATGGGCTTATATCCCAAAGAGATTTTAAAGAAGGGAAAGGGACCTGTATGTGCAAGAATGTTTGTGGCAGGTGTCTTTGTAGTGGCCAGAAACTGGAAACTGAGTGGATGCCCATCAATTGGAGAATGGCTGAATAAATTGTGGTATATGAATATTATGGAATATTATTGTTTGGGAAGAAATGATCAGCCGGATGATTTCAGAAAGTCCTGGAGAGACTTACATGAACTGATGCTGAGTGAAATGAGCAGGACCAGGAGATCATTATATATTTTTCAACAATAATACTATATGATGATCAAAACTGATGGATGTGGCCCTCTTCAACAATGAGATGAACCAAATCAGTTCCAATGGAGCAGTAATGAACTGAACCAGTTACATCCAGTGAAAGAACTCTGAGAGATGACTATGAACCACTACATAGAATTCCCAGTCCCTCTATTTTTATTCACCTGCATTTTTGATTCCTTCACAGGCTAATTGCACACTATTTCAAAGTCCAATTCTTTTTGTATAGCAAAATAACTGTATGGACATATATACATATATTGTATTTAACTTATGTTTTAACATGTTTAACATGTATTGGTCAACCTGCCATCTGGGGGAGGGAGTGGGGGGAAGGAAGGGAAAAATTGGAACAAAGGGTTTTGCCATTGTCAATGCTGAAAAATTACCCATGCATGTATCTTGTAAATAAAAAGCTATAATAATAAAAAAATAAAATAAAATAGCTCCATACAGAATAAAATGTAGCATACCTGTCAAAACAAACATAAGCAAGATTATAAAAATGTTTTTATACAATAAAATCAGATTTAAATTATTGGAGAAATATTAATTGTTCATGGGTAGACAAGGCCAATATAATAAGAATGACTAATTTGCATATTCAATGCCATTCCAGTTTAATTACCAAAATAATTTTTTAATAAATTAGAAAAAGTAATAACAAATTTCATTTGGAAAAATAAAAAAGTAAAGAATATCAAATGAAATAATGAAAAAATGTAAAAGAAGGAGTTTTAGCAGTACTCTATCTTATATTATAGGATAATAATTATCAAAGCACTGTCTAAGAAATAGAAAAGTAGATCAATGGAATAGAGTAGACATGCAATTTATAGTAGCTAATGAACATAATAACCTTATATTTGACAAGTGTAGGAGCAGCTAGGTGGCGCAGTGGATAGAGTACCAGCCCTGAAGTCAGGAGGACCTAAATTCAAATCTGGTCTCAGACATTTAATACTTCCTAGCTGTATGACCCTGGGCAAGTCACTTAACCCCAATTGCCTCAGCAAAAAAACAAAAACAAACAAGTGTAAAGACCTAAGATTTTGAGATAAGAATTCATTATTTGGTAAAAATAATTGGGAAAGCAATATGGCAGAAACTGGGCATAGACCAATATATTATACCACTTACCAAGGTATAGTCAAAATGAATACATGACCCACATATTAAAGAGAGATTTTAACAAGAAAATTAAAACATGGAACACATTACTTGTCAGATTTATGGATAAGCAAACTATAAATGAAAAAAAGATGATGAGCAAAGTTAGTTATAAAATAGATAATTTTGATTATAGTAAATTAGAGTTTTCATACAAATAAAACAAATATAATCAAGATCACAAGGAAAACAGAAAATCAGAGTGGAGGAAATTTTATAAGACAGTTTGTTAGATAAAGGTTTTATATCTAAAATGAATAAAGAACTTTGTCAAATCCATAAGACTACTAGTCATTCCCCAATTGATAGATGGTCAAAGTATCTGAACAGATAGCTTTCCAGTGAAGAAATCAAAATAACTTCTAGATATTTGGGGGGAAATACTCTAGATCATTATTAGAGAAATGAAAATTAAAACAACTTTGAGATATTTTACAGATTGGCTAAATTCATATATATATATATATAGAAAGTGACAAATGGTGGAGGGGATATAGAAAAATTATGATGCTAATTCATTGTTGGTGGAATTGTGAATTGATCCAACCATTTTGAAGAGCAATCTGGAATTATGCCCAAAAAACTATTAAACTATCTATACCTTTTGACCCAGAAATACCACTACTTGGTCTATTTCTGAAGATAATTAGGAGAAAAGGAAAAGAATTTACATGTTCTAAAATGTTCATAACAACTCACTTTTTGGTCACAAAGAACTAGAAATTGCAGGAATGTTCACCAATTGGGGAATGGCTAAACAAGTTGTAGTATAAGATTGTGCTATAAGAAATTGAAATCAATGAATTAAAAAAAAAAAAAAACATGGAAAGACTTGCATGAAATAATGAAGAGTAAAATGAGCAGAACCAAAAGAACACTGTATAAAGTTACAGCAATATTGTTTAAAGAAGATTCTTGGAATAAAAAAGTTATATTGACTATTATAAATACCCAAATTAACTATAAAGGATATATGAAGGAAGATACTATCTACATCCATTAAAAAAAACTGATAAGTATATATAGAAAAATTATGTCTCTCTCTGTCTGTCTTTCTCTGTCTTTCTATCTCTCTCTATGTCTCTCCTATGTGTGTGTGTCTCAGTCTTGTCTCTCTCTTAATTTTTCCTCTCTTTCTCTCTTAGTTCCTTTTTCTTTCTCTCCATCTATATCTATATCTGTATCTATCTGTCTACAGACACCTACATACATACTTATTTGTGTATAATAGTAGCCATCTGTAGGGTAGGGAGGGAGAGAAAGGTGGGAAGACAGAAAAAGAAATGGACATGATTGTAGTGCTCTGGTTGGTTTTCTGGAGGTCTCTGGACCAGCTTTTGTTTCAGAAAAATAATCACCACAATTACCACCATAGCCAGGTGGTTAAGTCCAAATTCTTTATTGTCTCCTTCAAAGTCTAGTTTCCTTGCCTGAGGCCAGGGCTTAGCTTTCTTGAGGTTCTCCAGAATGTGTCTTGGTTTCTGTCGGGGAGGCAGAAGGACCACCACCATGGTCTCTGTCTTGAAGTCTGTCTTGGTCCCAAGAGCTTGTGCTCCAGCCTCCAGCCCCCACAAAGGTGGGAAATGAAATTAATCTGTCTGGCTGAGTTTGTCCCAGCTTACATGCAGTATACTGAGTATAAACCAATCATTATATCACTAGGGAATCATTATTTGTTGTAAGATTAAATCAATCATACTGAACTATTAATCACCATGCTAAACTAGATAACTATTGTCTCATCAATTCCACTGACTTAACACCTTGTAAGAATTCTGGTTTCAAGTATGGAGTTCTGGCCCATAACATCTTCCACTTTCTTTTGTTTTAGAACATAGGTGGTCATGCCCTCCCTGACTTCTCAGGGAGGTGAGAACCCCCAAAAGGAGGTGATCATGCTTTCCCCCACTTCCCAGAAAAAGGGGTGAAAACAAAAAGGAAGTGATTATACCCTCTCTGATGTCTCAGGAAAGGAGATGAAAACACCAAGGGAAATGGGGAATCAAACCAAATTAGTGGGTTTCTAAAGGGTCTCACTTGAAACAGGGAGGTATAGCAATATAACATAACATCAATCAACATGAGGAATTATACATGTCCATTAAGTCCTAGAAATAGTCCAAAAACAATCTATTGTCCAGTACTTCATGTGTCAGGGAATCCAATAATTCCTGCAAGTTTGAAGTCCTGTATCAATCTTATCATGTCTCAGAGAATCCAGTGATTCCTGATGGTTTTGAAGTTCTGCAACAGTTTTATCAACAATTTTTCATCTCAGGGAATCCAATGATTCCTGCTGTTTCTGAAGTTCTTTATCAGTCATTATCAGCCATAGTCTTTCAGTGTCAGATGTTTCTTAGATCTTCTTTGTTTCGATGTTTTTCTCTTTTTCTGTCTCTCTCCAAAGGACAAGGCGAATATGGCTCATTGGCACCCATTTGATTGCTTCTACATCTGTAGAAATACAAGCAAATCCTTTCTCCCAAGCAGTTAACCTATCTGGTCTCTTCCATTCACCACTTTCTGGATCTCTCCACATGACCTGGCAATTACATTGGAGCTGCTTGCACTGGACACTGCCCATCTGTTGGGTTAAAAGCCTGTATTCCCCCAGTTGTAATCCCTTTCTCCCATCTGATTACTTTTTGGCTGATTGATCATATCAGGGTATTGAACTTCTAAAGACTCTCTGGATGTAACCTCAGCTGCCATCATGCCCCATCTGTTTTTTGTTTAGAGGTCTTGGAGCTGGGCCCTGCCTCTCATTTCCCTGGGTCAATCTACATTCTGAGGCCCAGTGGAAGCCCTTGTTGCATTTTGGACATGGGGTTTTGGGTCTTGTTCTCTAACCCTGTCTTCTCACTCTTTCCCTCTGCCAACATTGAGCTTTCACATGCCCTACTTTACCACACTGAAAGCATTGACGAGTCTCTCTGGAAGTCCCTTGCCAAAAGGAACCCCATCTTCCCATGTTCTGCATCATAGCCTGGGTATAAAAGGCATTTCTGCCCACTGTGGCACAGTATCTTATGATCTCCTCTAAAGGAGCATCCTTGTGTAGTCCCAGAATAATTCTTCTACAAACCTCATTAGCATTTTCTCTAGCAAGTTGTCTTATCATTATTCCTGCTCCTGAATTTTCACCAATAGTTTGTATGACAGCTGTTTGCAGACATCCCACAAAATCAGCAAAATCTTCATTTGGACCTTGCTCTATTTTTGTGAAGGCTTCCCCTCTAATCTTGTTTTCCTGGGAGAGAGCCCCATGCATTGATAGAAGTAGGAGCAGCAGCAGCAATTTGCTCATATGCTGTCAAAGGGTAATTAATCTGTGCTAAAGGTCTGCATGATGACCTATACCTGCTAGTCAGACAAAGGTGAGTTGTATATTAACTCCAGTTTGCCTATTTCATTGGGCTTGTATTCTACATAGTCCACTATACTTCAAAAGGCACAACAAGTTTTGTCCAGGTTCTAAACATGTCCTTACTATAGATTTTCAGTCACTAGGGGTTAAAATTTCATAAGCCAAATTCTCTAATACCATCTTAACATAAGATGATGTAGCCCCATAAAGAATGCAATCCTTTTTTTTAAATCTTTGATAATTTCCAGATCAAAAGGAATGCATCTTCTCCTTTCTTGACCTGAAGAGTCAAACTCTTGAATAACAGGGTATGCATTTATTTTTAAATTAGATATATCCTGTCCTTCTTTTTTAGCTATAACTAGTGATTTTTGTAATCTTATCACAGACTGCTTTATAGGTGATGCTGATTATGTCACTGCCCTTCCCCCTCCTTCTCCCTCCACCCATGAAGGGGTAATTGAGGGGAGGAGGTCAGGGGATGGGGAATGATCTAATTTCTCCTGCTGTGAAGCACCACACTCCGTAATTTCATCAGCTTTGCACTTAACTCCTTTCTTGTCTAATTCTTTATGCTTTTCACCTAGTATGCCAGTACCCTCTCCCTCCTACACTATTTTCTTTTTCCTTATTCTAATACTTATGTAATTCTTTAAAGCCAATTATATCAAGTTATATGTATGCAATATTTCTTTAGGAATTGAATCAGGACCATTATCATTGTAATATTCCATTAGTTGCTCTCCTACTAATTTCCACTCATCTGGATCTAATTCTTATTCCTTAAAGAACCAAGAAGACAAATATTGTAATGTTTCTAAAAGTCCAATGATCTGCTCCCGAGTTACAATCAAATCTTGTTTTTGTTTTTTTTGTTGTTTTTTTTTTTAATCAGTCTAATTATGCTTTCTACACATTTTCCTTGTGGTGGAGAAGTCTGTTTTCTAAACATTTGTCCCATTTCAGCTGAAACACTAGTTTAGCCCTTAACAGTTCTTTCTTGTCTATTTTTGTACTCACCTTAATTTCTGAGTCATGGAGACTTTTTCACTGAATTCAGGATCGTGCCAGTCTGAACTTCTAAGTGTAAATCCTTAGTCCCACATTTGGATGCCAAAACATAATGTTCTGGATGGTTTTCTGAAGGTCTCTGGACCAGCTTTTGTTTCAGCAGAGTAATCACCACAAGAAAAGCCAGGTGGTAAAGTACAAATTCTTTATTATCTCATTCAAAGTCTAGTTTCCTTGCCTGGAGCCCGGGCTAGCTTTCTTGAGGTCCTCCAGAATGTGTCTTGGTTTCTGTGGGGGAGGCAGGAGGACCACCACCATGGTCTCTGTCTTGAAGTCTGTCTCAGTCTGAGAGCTTGTGCTCCAGCCTCCAGCCACCACAAAGGTGGGAGATGAAATGAATCTGTTTGGCTAAGTTTGTCCCAGCTTACATGTAGTATACTGAGTATAAACCAATCATTATATCACTAGGGAACCATTATTTGTTGTAAGATTAAATCAATCATATTGAAATAGAGAACTACTAAGCACCATGCTAAACTAGATAACCTTTGTCTCATCAATTCCACTGATTTAATGTCTTATAAGAATTCTTGTTTTAAGTACAGAGTTCTGGCCCATAACACATGATAATTTTGTGATATAGTTGAAAGAAATAGAAAGTGGTGCATGATAGATTTGAAGCTTCATGTGCAAACATCTTTTTTATTGTCTTATGTTATAGAAATGCTTGTTTTATTCCATAAATTACAAATAAAATTTAATAATAAAAAAGAAGTGGTGAGAGGCAGCTAGGTAGCATAATAGAGTATTGGCCTCCAAATCAGAAGAACCTGAGTTCAAAGCCAGATTCAGACACTTACTAGCTATGTGACCTCAGGCAAGTCACTTAGCCCCAAGTTGCTTCCAAAAAAAATAAGTGATGGACAATGCAAGAGAGCATAGGTTAAGTGCCAAATGATAAATACCAGTTTCAAGTTCTCTGGAAATCAGAGAAAGAGGAGAAACTCCTTAAATTAGAGCAACTAGGGAAAGAGAAGATGCTTATCCTAAGAACTAAAGGAAAGGGGGTAGAGAGGTGGTACAGTGGATAGAACACCAGCCCTGAAGTCAGGAGGACCTGAGTTCAAATCTAACCTCAGACAGTTAACATTTCCTCGTTGTGTGACCCTGGGCAAGTCACTTAACCCCAATTGCCTCAGGAAAAAAAAGAACTAAAGGAAAGAAAAACAGGGTTTATATAAGTAGAAAGCTTGGGATAGGACATTCTAGGCCAAGCGGAATTACATGAGGAAAAATGCAGAAGGAATTTTCAAGGAGAATAAGAGTAACTTGGATAAGCAGATGATAAGAGAACTAGATGGAGAGGACAGGGAGAGCCTTAAATGTCAAACTATACATTTATGTTATCAGAGATGCTACTTCCAATGAAATGAATAGAAAGGCAAGTGTGGCCCAAGTCACTATGTAGGACTGTCATTGTGTCTTCTAAAACTTTAAATTAACTACTAATCATATTGCTAAGGAGATTAATAGCACAAAATCATAGGGCTTCTCTTCCTCTCTCTTCCTCTCTTCTCTAGTAGCCTTTAGATAAATGATTGTCTCTATATGAATTTCCAAAGATAATAGATTTAGTATCAACATTTGATATGCATTTCACTATTATTTGAAAAAGTTCTTCCCTGCAGATAATATTTGCTGTTCAATCATATCCAACTTTTCATGTCTATGTCTTTGACAAAATACTAGAGTGTTTTGCTATTTCCTTTACAGATGAGAAAATTGAGGCAAAGAGAAGTAAATATCTTCCCCAGACTCACACAGTTATTATATGTATGAGACTGTATTTGAATCCAGATCTTCCTGAGTGCTCTATCTACTGAATCATATACCTACCCTATAGTGTATTCAAATGTAATCAGGAAAGAATATTTCAGTCATTTGAGGGACTCTGCTTAAAAGCTTATGAAAAGAAAAGTATAAAAGAATGCATAGTGTTTATGGACTCAAGTGAATGTTGTATAATGATGCTTTTCATTTCAATAAAGGAACAAGGTACAATAATGGCAGTCTCCATGAGTTTTATTTCCAGAAATGATAAAGTCCCTAGTGTCCATAGTGTAGTTAGAAAGAATGATGACCACTATATAAAGTTTCTTGAAAGAATGTAAAACTTTCTATCATGAAATCTCAAGAAATAAAAATATATAACTAAAGAAACAAAATAATCAGTACATTCCTGAAGAACTTACTCAGAAACCTTGGCTCACATATGCATTATAGACTTTACATGTAGATTTTGCATTTTTTTCAACAGAATTAGTAAAGCTAATATGTTCCTAGAGAAAACTATAAGATGGCTTGATAAAGAAATTGTGCATCTTTAATAGTGGTGTCAAATAAATAGAAATGGGGTCACCAAACTATACCTAGTCATATTAGAAAACTACAAGTTAGCATTTTTTACTGTAACCCAGGCTTGTCTGTGCATGCCCGATTTTCCCAACACAGAGGCACCCTGAGTGGCCTTTGGAACATGTCCTGATTGCCATGGGTTCTTTGTCCTTTGCCATGTTGGGAAGTGGAGCAGGGGTAGAATTTGCCTCCTTGGATTAGCTACCTGAATCTTTAAAACTGGTGAGACTAAGCCTTTCATTCTCTTTACTGTTCCTTTCTTTGGTCACTTTTATCTGCTATGTCCAGAGGATGGAGATCACAGTTCATCTGTAGCATGAATGTAGATGAATTGAACTCTCAAGAAAGAAGGATGTCCCTCTTTTCCCTCTAAGAAATGGATATGGAGGTGTTTATGTTCTGTGTTGTTTCTCTTCCTCCCTTTCAGGTCCTGGAGATCCACAGAAGTTGGATTCATGATGACCTGGGTGCCAAGATTGCAGGCAGGATAGTGCAACCAGCCAACTCAGCATGGAAGACCTGAGTAGCCAGAATTTCTGGGACTCTAGCATAAGGAAGGCTTGGATTTGGAAACGGGGCTGTGCTCTATGGGAACTAAGCTGAACCATGAGTCTAATCCTTTTCCCTCCCCAGACTGAGGTGGTACAAAAGGGGCAGGGAAATATGCCTCCTGTGTATATTTGTGATTATTCTTTGAAGTAACTATTTTCTTGTAAAAGCTAATCTGATTGTTAATGTTAGTGGAACTGGAGAGGAGGGAACCTCCCATCCACCCCATTCCCCCACACTCTTGGATGAGAGCATTATTAATGGAGACTGGAGCCATTTTCAGAAAGGCTACCCTCAGTTCCCTTAAGGGTCCAGAAGAACCCTGACAAAAGGATGAAATGTAATCTGCCTGGCTTTCAGGTAGTGAAGGGGGCCTGGGTGACATATTACACTATATTATATTATATTTTTTATTTATTTTGTCTAATATTTTCCAACTATTTTTAATTTTGCCTGGAGCTGCACTCAGGAATATCGCAGATGTAACTGCCTGTTTGACATCTTTTAGTACTCAATAAATGTTTATTGAATAACTAATTAAATGAATTCTGAATTCAGCTTTCCATTCCCACCTCTCCCCATGAGCACAAACTCAGAAAAACCCACCCCATACCCTCCCAACCTCATCCTCAACTCCAAAACTCTACAAAACCTCTGGCTCACAATATAATAATGAGATCAAATGAGTCCTGAGGAACTACTACATCTGCTTCTGGGAAGGAAGTGACAACCTACTGTTCTATGGCTAACAACCTCTCCTCTACACAGGGTCATTGTGCTTCTGTCATTACTTCCTAGGCAACTCCCTTCTCTTCCTATTGTGTGGGATAGTAGGGACTACAAAAACAGACTCTGTATAAGAAAAGCAAAAAGGGATTTATTATGATCTCACAAGAAAGGGCAACTCCCATCTGACAAGGTGTTTGTCAGTAAAGAACAGAGCACAAACTGCAAAACACAAGAGTAAATGGAACAGAAGCCCCCCTCCTCCTTTGACCTTTTCTCCCATTTCTGGAGAAGTCCAGGCTTATATTTTAAAAACAGAAATCCATCCCAGAAGCAAAAGAACAAATTGCTTTTAAAAGAAGTATTTAAATGCTAATTAAGAGGTGGTAGGAAACAAGAGGGGAATGTTTATTCACGTTACTCAAACACCTGCAGCTTTTTAGCTATAACTTAATTTGTTATTGCAAAATCTCAAGTTATAATTAGGGCATAGGTTGAAACAACATCTTTATGAATCTATACTCAGTTTATGCCATACAATCCTTCCTTTTTACTTATTAACTATGAAGACTTCTCACCATTCTTGATACATTTCTCAGCCATTTTTTTTCTCAGTCTCCAATCCCTCTGGACCTGGTTTGTCCTTTTTCTCTACTGGGGTCCATCCTTATCAGGAACCATATAGCCAGACTGAAGAATAATCAAGTGGTTCTTATTCAAAAGAATTGTCACTGGGAAACTGAGTCAGAAGGATCCCATCTTAAACGGAGGCTAAGGTTGTCCTCCCAAGTCTAGCCCAAATACTAACCTCTACCTGTAACAATTCAGGATCATATTCCTCTGAGTAGCTTGTGACATATTCTTTTCAGATGGTGAATAACTGGCTAGGTGATTCATCAAACAATCATACCTAAATTCAAAATTTCAAATAATATCAGCTACACTCCCAAGAGATTTTCTCTCAAATAGCAAATCTCATTAATCCAAGCTTCAGGTGAATTTAGCTCTCAAGGATCATATATCCTAAAAAAGTATTGACTATAATCTTATAACAGTAAGAGATTCATCCTAGAAAGTTCACAGCTTATCTTCATATTTAATTAGATGGGTTTTAAATTCAACATTACACAAATCATTTTACTTTAAGATGCTCAATAACCAATCTATATCAAAATATGTTCAGGTATTAACCATGTCAAAGGGACAAAGATATAAAGCACTGTTCTCAGAATCTCCCTAAACAATGGGACCAGCTTTAAAATGACTCAAAACAACCATTTAAAGCTCACATAAAATATAGAATATTCCAGTTTCACATTAAAGAATCCTATCAGAATTAACATTAATAATGTCTTCATCCTAAAAAATGTTAATTCAACTTTCTCCAATAGAGGAGTCCCTATACACTTTTCTGGAAATATAAAATTCCTTTAAGCACAATTAATCTCCTTTCCAATCAAAACATTCCTAATTGCAGTCAATTTTAGAGATTATAAATTGTCCTTAACAGTCTATTCTTGAGATTCCTCCACAGGTCCTTTAATCCTGCTGTTCTCAGCCCCTAAACTGTAGTCTTAGTCATCTGTAAGATCTGCTAAGGTTCTGCCCACTCTGCTCCTTCCAGGATTTAGTAAGCATTTAGTCTCCTGGAACTGCAAACTCCAAAGGTGTTGTCTGGGTCAGCAATCCTCGCTTCCTAAGAACTAAGAGGGATGAGGGCACTGTCAGTATATTATTTCTTAAAAATTTATCCTTTGTTTCAAAAGAGGGTCTTTCCCTTTTTTCCTTCCAAATGAAATAAACGAATCTTATATGGGGAAAGTCCCATTTCTGGGAACAGGTCTAATTCTTTAACAATAGACAAACATTTGGTCCAATGCAATTTAGTCTCTAACATCAGTTTAGTAACCTGTTTCTTATGAATATTATTCATTCTTTCCACTTTCCCTGATGAGGGCATATTCCCAAGTATATGGAATTGCCAATTTACAATCCCTCCCCATTATTTCTTATAATTCCTTTATCAGAATCAATAGTCACTGCCAATCCATAATTAGGTAATTTGTTCCAATGTTATTCCACTAACTTATCTTAAAGCAGTGGAGCAATTCTTCCTAGTGAGCAGGGTATTTGTCCAAACAAAACAATAGTATTTCCTATGCATTTTGGTACTTCATCCCAATTCTTCCTAAAAAGCCAACTTCCTGAGACACTAGATAGATTTTTTTTTTTTTTTTTTTAGATCCAGCTAGATTCTTTCTTTCCCAAGGTTCACAATTTCTTATCCTCTTTAATGGAGGACTCACCTTAACAAAGAAAATAAAAGAAGCCTTATAGACTTAAACCACTTAGAATTTTCCCAATTGCAGAGGGAAATGGGACTCTTTTATAGATTTAACCACGTAAATTCTCCCAGTCCCAATCACCCAGACAGCTCACTAATTCTTTGCAAAGGAAAAGTATGGATTACTCATCTGATCTTATGCAGGGAAATAGGTCTTTCTTAAGATTCACAGTATCCCATCCTCTTTTCTTTCCCTCTCTTACTAGTTTCCCACTTACTTGGGTTGTGCACAACTCATCTGATTGACTTCAAACTTTTCTCAGCTGACTTATCTCCTGGGCAGAATTAATTGTCTATCTTTGCTAGCCTACTTCAGTTTTTGCTTTCTCTGAGTGTTTTATCCAACTGGAGCGGGAATTCCTGAACCAAGTCTAAGAATCACTGGAGAACTATCCAGAGGGCTTCTTCCCAAGGATTCAGTCTGGAGAGACCTCTCACGAACAGGAACTATCCTGGAACAAGCCCTCAAACTGTGTGGGACAATAGCAGCCACAAAAACTATCAGAGACTTTCAAAGAAAAGCAAAAAGGGCAACTCCCATCTGACAAGGTGTTTATCAGTAAAGAAGTGCAAAGCACAAACTGCAAATCACAAGATTAAGTAGAACAGAAGTCCCTCCCCCTCCCCCTTTGATCTTTTCTCTCATTGTCAGGGGAAATCCAGGTCTATACTCTAAATGTAGAAAAGAAAAACTGCCTTTAAAAGAAGTACTTTCAGTTCTGATGGCTTTCTTCAACGAGATGATTCAAACCAGTTCCAAGTGTTTACTGATGAAGAAAGCCATCTACACCCAGAGAGAGGCCTGTGGGAACTGAGTGTGGAACACAACATAGCAAGCATTTTCACGCTTTCTGTTGATGTTTGCTTGAATTATATTTCCTTCTCAGGTTTTTTTTTTTTTTTTTCTAGATCTGATTTTTCTTGTACAGCAAGATAACTATATAAATATGTACATAGATATTGAATTTAACATATATTTTAACACATTTATCATGTATTGGACTACCTGCCACCTAAGAGAGGATGAGTGGGGGGAAGGAGGGAAAAATTTGGAACAGAAAGTTTTACAAGGGTCAGTGCTGAAAAAATTGCCCATGCATATGTTTTGTAAATAAAAATAAAATTTAAAAAAGAAGTACTTAAAGGGGCAGCTAGGTGGTACAGTAGATAGAGCACCAGCCCTGAAGTCTGGAGGACCTGAGTTCAAATCTGACTTCAGACACTTAATACTTCCTAGCTTTGTGACCCTGGACAAGTCACTTAACCCCAATTGTCTCAGCAAAAAAAAAAAAAAAAAAAAAAAAAACCATAAAAATAAAATAAAAGAAGTACTTAAATGCTAATTAAGAGGTGATGGAAAACAGAAAGGGAATGTTCATTCAAGACAATCAAAGGCCTTCAGCTTTTTAGCTATAACAACTTATTACTGCAAAGTCTCAAGTAATAATTAGGACTCAGGTTGAAGCCACATACTTATGAAAGAATCTTCACTCAGTTTATCCTGTACAGTTTATCCCCACTTCTTCATCCCCATCCATGTCAGTCTTAGTTCTTTGATGGTAGTTATCCTGCTCTGCGTGAGCTCACACACACACACACACACACACACACACACACAGTACCCTATATCACCCATGTTCTATTATTAACAAACTGCAATTTCTATCAGCGGCTTTTCTGTCACAGTCTTACCATCTTATTGCAATTGGCTCCAAAGTTGTTCATTCAACCCCTACTTGCACTGATTGTTTAGATCACCAGAGGGCAACTATAATGTTTCCCCTTCTAGAGATGGACCAGGAATTGTGATGGAGAGAGTTGTTTTCTAAGGCTATAATTTATTAGCCCCTACTGATATATTTTCCCTCCTCATAATTATCAGTTATCAAATTTTCACTCAGACTTAATTCAAACTTTTAGAGAAGGGAATTTACTAAGGTTGTATAGCAATAACATGCATTGTTATTCAATTGTCATAAACATTTTCTCCAAAGTATGTGTCATATTCTCCCACAAATACACACAGAGTCCAAAGGGAAGTGAAATAGCAAGGTAACTTACAGATGCTAGATGTCTGAATTCCTCATTCATAGAACTTTCAGGAGAACCTTCATACCCCTAAGTATGGTGTTGTTACAATGTCTGGTTTATCAGTGGCAGTTGATGAGACTCTGCAGCCAGCCACAGTCCTAGTGATATTTCAAGTGTGCCTACAAGTCCAGCCCTCCAACCTTCCAAAGTTCACAGGAAATATAAGGAAACAGAGGTTCTCTCTCTTTCTCTCCTCCCTCAAATTATTCCCTTTTAGAAGTTTAGATGAACTGCTCTCTTCACACATCTAGACACTAAAATCTTATTCCCAAAATTTTTATTTCCTTCTATTTATTCTATAGGAAGCTCTCAATGTGACTGTTTCTGTAGCCAATGCAAATTTACCTGCTGTTCAGTATCATTCTATTTATATATCTATGTATTCGTTCATTCATTCATTTATATTTTATTTGTTTTAAGTGCTCAGTATCTGTCTTCTTATCCTTCTTTTCAACCCCCATCCCCAACTAATAATTGAACAAAGTTAGTAAAAACATGTATAATCAATCAAAACAAATTTCCACATTTGTCATGTCCTAAAAAATATATATATATATATATAAAATTTTGAGTCCTTCACCTCTCTATCAGAAGGAGGGTAACATGTTTCATCATTAGTCCTCTGGAATCCTAATTAATCATTACTCTGCTAAGAGTTCAGCACAATATTATTATTTTTATACATCTCTGTTAAAAAAAAACACAACAAAATATGTGGGACTGATCCCTCCCTTAATCTACCCTCCTTCTAATTCCCCATCTTCATTTTTACCCTTTCTTCCTATTTCCCTTTTGAGTGAAATGTATTTTCTTCCTTCTTTTGACCAGTTCAAACAAGAATGAGGGTCAAGTGTCAACCACTCTCCCACCCCATCCTCCTTGTTTTATAGATGTCTACCTGTGCATTCTACTTATGTGAGATAATATTCCCAACACTTTCCCTTCCTCCTCCTCACCCAGTGTATTCCTTTCTCCCTCTTTTTCCATTCTTTTCTTAATATAAAGACATAATAGAAACACTCCTAACTTTTTGTCTAATTAGATTTCTTCTATGGACTCTGATGATTATAGAGTTCAGTAGGAATACTGGTATCATCTTCCCATATTTGAATATAAGCAGTTTATCCTTGTTTAGTCTTTTATCAAGGTTCATTCATGTTTACTTTTTTATGCTTCTCTTCAGTCTGTGAACTTTGAAATTTCTCTACAACTCTGGTCTTTTTTTATCAGGAATGTTTGGAAGTTCTCTATTTAATTTCCCCCTTATACTCAACCTTGTTAGGTAAGTTATTCTTGACCATGAGATCATGCATCCTTTGCTTTCTAAAATATCATATTTCAAGTTCTCCTTTTCTTGATGTAGTGACTGCTCCATCATGTGTCCTTCTTTTATAAATGTCTACTTGTGCATTCTATTTATGTGACATAATGTTTCCTAAATTTTCTTTCCCTTCCTCCTCCCCACTCCAGTGTCTTTGCCAAGAAAATCCCAGATAGAGTCACAAAGAGTCACACATGACTGAAACAACTAAATAGCAACAACAAGGGAAGGAGGGTAGGATTTTAGTTGGGATTTCAAAACTTTCTGCCACCATCCTTCAGCAACCTTCCTCTCCACAGATGCTCATTCTATTTAGAAATATAAACCTATCTAGATTTACTAGCCCTGAAGTCATTTGTTTTTCCTCAAGGAGTGCAGAACCTGACTCACTTTTTGTCCACTCTAGTCCCTGATCTTATAATTGGAAACTTTAACGTGCATGTTGACAGCCTTTCAGATATCTTTCATTCCTAATTTATTAGCTTCCTCATTTCCCACGATCTACACCTTCATTCTACCACAGCCTCATAGAGGTTTGATCTTATCAAAGGAATATTCTCCTTCCATTATTCAGAACTCTAAAATTCCCCTCTGATCACAACTTCATATATTTCTATCCCTACTTTTGTCTTATTCCTACTACATTTATATTTGCTTTCTTCATTGCAATCTCCACTAGTTCTATTCTTCCCTTCTTTTCCAAGTAGGTAGTGTAGTATGCTATATAGGAAACTGTATTTGGAGTCAGAAGATCTGTGTTCAAATTCTGATACAATGTGTGACTGCACAAGTCATTGTGCCTCAGTTTCTTCATCCATAAAGAGGGGATTGAACTCTGGATCTTTTATATCTTGAAATAGCTAGATAGTACAATGGATAGAGCACCAGTCTTGGAGTCAGGATAATCCCAGTTCAGATGTCATTTTAGACACATAATATTTATTAGCTGTGTGACCCTGGGCAAGTCACTTAATCCTGATTGCCTCACCAAAAAAAAAAAATTGATCCCTGTGATCTCTCCTCTAACTTCACTTCCCCTTTCTTAAAATGTGATTACAATTAACTAGTCACACTTTACACTGTCCTCTGTCCTTTAATCTTGTGCCCCAATCTCCATCTTATTATCAGATACCACTTTTCATGTCCCAAGCCTAGATTATTCCCACCTCCACTTTCACTGCAAATATTGCTAAATGTCATTGAAGTAAGTCACACAACTGTGCTCAATACAATGCAAACATATGTTATGTAATTTCATTTGAAGCCTCACTGCTGCATACCAATCCTTTTACTAAGAGCTGATTAGGTCTCTACTGTATTCCTCACAGCATTTATTCTAAAACCTCTTCTCTAAAGAGAATTTAGTTTGCTACATGAATTCTTCCTTGTTTCCTGCCTCTTTGAAATCCTTTCCATAAGTACTAATTAATGATGAAAAAGGCAGGGAAAGTGTTTTTGTGTTAAGGACGAGATTTACCTTGTGAAATGATGTGGAATATTGCCACTGAACATTTTGGCATCTAATACTTTTTAAAAGCTTTGTTTTAATATATACACAGTTAATATATGTATATGAAGAAATAGCTTTCTTCATTTGTACAGTTTTGGAGAAAAATGATTTGTTGATTTAAGGGCTTGGATTTTTTTGTCAATAAGGTGGAAGGATACCTCAATTTTATGGAAACTGTTTAATGTTATAAAGAGATAGAAAAAGATATTTTATTTACTAAAACCTAGGGAAATGTGGGAACAGCTAGGTAATCCAATGGATATAGTGTGGGACCTGGAGTCAAGAAGATTGATCTTCCTGAGTTCAAGCCTGGCCTCAGATGCGTACTAGCTGTAATCCTGGGCAAGGCACTTAACCCTATTTGCCTCAGTTTCCTCAGCAGTAAAATGAACTGGAGAAGGAAATGTAAACCACTCTATCTTTGCCAAGAAAACCTCAAATGAAGTCAAAAAGAATCAGATGTGACTAATCAACTAAATAATCACAAAGAGAATTGTTAGTATAAATAAACTGTGTGTCAAGGACTCCAAAGAGATGTTATACGGTATTGAGAACTCCAGAGCTTTAAGCATGGTGGATACTTCAGCTCATTTGTATTTACATGTTTTATAACTAAAGTTTTTTTTTAAAAAATTAATGAGAAGTCACATGAACATTTGGAGATAGATTTTTTAAAGGACTAACACTTTGAAGAGGAAAATTTAAGAACTGTGATTTTTTTTAAGTGAAAGATGAGACACTGAGCAGCAGAATACTCAATTAAGCTCAAAACAACAGCAGAAAGTGGCAATAAGAGTAGTGAAGAACAAGAATCTGAGACAATTGAAGACCCAACAGGGGAGCTACAAGACTGCTTTGTTGAAACCCTGAAGATTAAAAGAATCAGCTGTTTTTCATAAAGACTAGTTGCTTCCCTGCTACCACCTCTGACTCCAAAAAGAAAAGAAAGCAGAGGGGGCTACACAGCTGCTTTGGTGACCCAGTTAGGTTACTCTATTCTGATTGGTCAGTGCAGCATCTGGATGAAGGAATAACTAACTGTCTGGGTCATCTCTGAGCTGATCTGAGCTTCCCTGGCTTAAAGAAAACTGATATTCACATTAAGACTTCCTAAATGACTTTTAAAGGATTATGGCTAATTGAAAGAATTTGTAAAAGCTATACTTGAGTAGAAAAGAGGATTTCCCCAAGAGTGATGGAGGTCAATCAAAAAGTGATGAGAAAAACAGTTTAGTATGGTGCAAAAGCTCCTGAATGGGTCAATTATACTGACTATAGCCTAAAGTTGGAAGTTAGTCTAAACCACATTGTTTTTTCCTTGTGTATTTTCCTGACAAGTTCTTAAAAGTGTGTGTATCCATCCACATTTCACTATAGTGTTAAGAACACTGGTGGCAGGGTATGGGAAGGCTTGGATATTGTATATTGGCATATTATTGTATATGTGTATATTGGTATATTGGAACTCAGAGCTCAACAAGACCCTCTGCCCCTCAGACTGGAGGTAAAGGGGGAAAGGTAAACTTTCTCCCAAAACTTCTGTTTAAGAACACCTAGTTCATGATGCTAAGTGAAATGAGCATAACCAGGAGATCATTATACACTTCAACAACAATACTACATGATGATGAATTCTGATGGATGTGGCTCTCTTCAACAATGAGATGAACCAAATCAGTTCCAATTGATCTATAATGAACAGAACCAGCTATACCCAGCAAAAGAACACTGGAAAATGAGTATGGACCAAAACATAACATTTCCACTCTTTCTGTTATTGTTTGCTTGCATTTTTGTTTTTTCCTCTCAGGTTATTTTTATCTTCTTTCTAAATCCGAGCTTCCTGTGCAACGAAATAACTGTATAAATATGTATACATATATTGTATTTAACACATACTTATTTAACATGTATGGGACTACCTGCCATCTAGGGGAGGGGGTGGAGGGAAGGAGGGGAAAAGTTTAAACAGAAGTTTTTGCAAGGATCAATGTTGAAAAATTACCCATGCATATGTTTTGTATATTAAAAGCTATAATTTTAAAAAAAAGAAAATTATTTATATAATTTAAATAAAAATAATAAATAATAATAATAAATGTCTTAAATAAATAATAAAAAATAAATAAGGTCTTAATAAAAAATGTCTTTAAAAAAAAAAAAAAAAGAACACCTAGTTCAGCCATATCTGCATTTCCACATGACTGTACACTTTTGGACTTCACCACACCCCTAAAACAAGTACTTCTCCCCACCTCCCCTTCTTGTTTTCCTCCATTAGATAAAAGGCACTTAACAAATATTTATTGACTGTATGCGTTTTTTTTATTCATTTGTGTATTAGTATATATATATATATTATATATCTGTATATATAATATATATATTTGTATATATTATACTACTATATTACATTTTAGTGATAAGGTCCTGGGTAGGTAGGTGGGCATTAGCAGAGAAAGCCTGAAGCACTGATAGGATTATAATACTCCCTGAGGCAAGGAGAAAAGATGAGGATGGGGTTATCTCTACCTTAAATTAGCCTTTTGTTCAAGTGGACTTTTATTACAGTTTCACCCCATTTGAGACTTCCGAAACACCCCCTTTACTTATCTAATCAGAAAGTCAAGTTATGCTGTCACATCTCTGAGGTTATATTTCCCCTATAAAAAATCCACTCAAGGTGTATAAATCTTCACTAAATCCCTTTTAGGGTGATTCTACCTTGGCATCCTGCCTCTTGGTGTCTTTCTCTTTGATACAGCTAATTTTTAGGGTGCTAAATCCCTAAAAGGGTTAGCCTACAGGTAAATTTACAAGTAAAAAGTAAATGTAATCCCTTTTCCCCTACTAATCCCCTTTAGTCTGCTAAACTCTGTAGATATAGCCTGTAGCCAATGACCTCATGACTATTCCTTTTAATGGGTCTTTCATTTTGGTTAATTGTGAGTTTCACTAGGGAACTAGTCTTTCCCTTTTAATTGTTAAAATTATTGTTTCCTTCCTAATTCCTGTATGTCAATTCACATAATAAATAGCATTCCTTTGTAATCTAAAGGATTGTTTTGTCATGGCTGCTTATCATGATTGCTCCACCATGAACTGAATCTCTATTATGTTATTTGTATACAATATTTAAAATCAATTGCTTTCCCAAAACGTTCACATTTACCACTCCTGGTATCAGATAATTTACCTCTAATAGGAAGGATTACTTCTAAAATCCTGAGAGAGTTTGAATATAACCATGTGGTAAAGGTCTAACTCTAGGAACTCCAAACCTGCTATTATGAATGGAGGCTGGAATGAACAAGAAAAATCCTATTAGATGAAGTATCAAGAACCCATTTGTGTTTGTGTGTGTGTTTCACAGATTTTCAAGCAATCTACATAAATTCTCTATTCCTTTTCATCGAAGACATTGCCTATTTTAGTGAAAAAATAAAGTTATTCCTTTGAAAGCTACCTCTTCCAGCTGGTTCTACCCAATAAATATACTCAAAATATATTTTCATCTTTGTCCCCAACTGTCCTCATTTACTCCAATTTCAGAGGAAGAAGTCACTTTTCTTTTGGGGGGCTAATTCTTCTATTTGTTTTCTTAATCCTATTATTCCTATCTCCTAGGGAAATTTTCATTCATGTTCATCATTTTCTTTCTCCCTAATTTTTAATCTCTATTCATTGGCTCTTTCCCCTTACCTGTAAATATAATCCAGATCTCCCCCTTCACTAAAATCAAAAAACAAACTTCATTGAACTGTTATCCCTTCAATCTGTTGTCCTATACTCTTACTTTGAACTTAATTCTTAGCCCCTTTCAGTCTAACTTCTGACCCCACCATTAAATAGAAACTATTCTTTCCAAGGATATCTATGATTTTTTAACTGCCTGCTCCAATCAGCCCTCCTACTTCAGGGCCTCTTTTCAGTATTTGATGCTGCTGAATATTCCCTCCTCCCAGGTAATCTATTTCCTGAGTGTTCATGATAATGTTTATAAAAGTTTTTCACTGTCTTATCTATTCTCCTTCAATTTCCAGGTATATCACCAACTTCCTTTCCCCCACTGGCCCGTGCACCTGAGAACTCTGCTCTGTCTTTGGCTGAGTGTGTAGTATTGTGTGTCTCTGTTTATTTTTGTCTCTGTCTCTGTGTCTTTGTCTCTCTCTGTCTCTTTTTGTCTTTCTGCCTGTCATTGCTTTCATGAACGTTCATGGATTCAACTACAATTTTGGGGTGAATTATATCTTTATATTTAGTAAACTGATAGTCTTATAGTTAATTGTCTTATTAATGAGAAAGATGTTGCCAATTTATAGCTAAAGTTTATTATTAGAATACATACTTTGATTACCTTAGAACACTGTATAAAGAATCAAGAAGGAAAAAGAGCTACAATAGCAACAATTCCAGAGAAATTGGATACATTATATATAGGGAATATACATATTCTCTGCTTTACATATAACTCAGTTCAGAAAGAGAAGAGGAAGAGAAAACTATCCCAACTGTTATTTCAATACTGATTTATCTGAGTTATTTGAACAATGCAAATTAATCAATAGGAATGTAATAGCTGCTGGGATTACAAGTACATAGAATGACAGAATTTCTTCTTGTGAGGCACTTATATTCCAATGGAGGAGATAACAAGTATATATAAAAATAAAACAGTATTGGATCTGCAATCAGAAATACCTGAGTTCAAATACAACCTCAGACATATTTAGCTATGTGATCCCAGGCAAGTCCCTTAGCTTCTATCTACCTTAGTTTTCTCGTCTATGAAATGGAGGTAATAGCTGCATCTACTTCACAAGGTTGTTGATAGGATAAATTAATATTTTCAAAGGTAGCTAGAGGCCATGAGGAATAGAAAGCAACTGATCTTGTTATCGGGGAACTGTGTGTGTACAAACCAGAGATAGTATTTTTTTGTGTGACCTTGGTCAAGCTGCTTAATCTTTGCCTCAATTTCCTCATCTGTAAAATGGGATAATAATAGCTTTTGCCCTACAGAGTTGTTTATATTAAAAAGATAATATTGTAAAGTTCTTTACAAAATTTTAAATTCTAGCTATTATTATTGAATATAAAGTAGTTAAATACAAGATAATTTGGGAAAGGGGCACTAACTGTTGAAGATAAATCACCACCAGTTGGGGCTGAACTGCAGCTGAAATTAATGGGAAGAAATATTTTGTCCTTCATGGCTCTCTTCAACAATGAGATAACTTAAACCAATTCCAATTTTCAGTGATCAAGAGAGCCATCTACACCCAGAGAGAGGACCATGGGAACTGAGTGTGGACCATAACATAGCATTTTTACTCTTTCTGTTGTTGTTTGCTTGCATTTATTTTGTTTTCTTTCTCAGTTTTTTTCCCCCTTCTTTTCCCTTCTGATTTTTCTTGTGCAGCAAGATAACTGTATAAATATGTATACATATATTGGATTTAACATATATTTTAACATATTTGGCATGTATTAGACTACCCCCCATCTAGGGGAGGAGATGGGGAAAGGAGGGGATAATTTGGAATAGAAGGTTTTGCAAGAGTCAATGTTGAAAAATTATCCATGCATATGTTTTGTAAATAAAAAGCTTTAATAAATTTTTTTTAAAAAAAGAAATATCTTGTCCTTATAATGACAACAACTGCTTTAATAGGATTTTAGATTTATAGTTGGAAAGGACCTTAGAGGTAATTTTTATTTGTTTTACAAATGACAAAACTGAGCTTCACAGGAGTTAAAAGTGGAAGGAAGAGAATAAAACATTTATAAAGTGTCTACTATGTGCCAAGTACTGTGCTAGATTCTTTTTTTTTTAAACAAATATTTTCTCACTTGATCCTCACAACAACCTTGTGAGATACATGGTATTATTATCTTCATTTTACAATTAAGAAAACAGAAGCAAAAAGAGATTAAATGATTTGACCAAACTCACACAATACATTTCCAATGCCACATTTGAACTCAGGTTTTCAGTAGAGTACTTTAATACTCTATCCACTACACTGCCACTTGTCTCTGACTTGAATAAGGACTTATCCAAGGTCACACAAGTAGCAATTAGCAGAGTGGAGTGGTACTTATATTTACTTAGTTGAGTCACACTTCATGCTTAAATACTCTGACTCCAAATCCAGGATTCTGTTATACCACCTGCTTTTCAACATAAAATTTTTTAAATTAAAAAAAAAACAAAAACAAAAACAGAATTGGATCAAACATTGCAAATGACTGGTCTTTCACACATACCACACATATATACACACATACACACCCCAACTCTTTGCCATTTTGTAGACATAGACATAATTACTTCATGACATAATGTGCTATAGCAATATTTCAAAAATGTGATGTAGAAAAATCCAACTTAATTCTCTCTTTATTTATTCTCTCCATTCTAAACAAATGACTTGAAATTCATAAGAGTCATTTGTGTCAGACTCATTCTTATATAAGTAATGAAATTGTTATTAAGGAAACCAAATCTAGCACCCTCAATTTACTTCATGGCTCTGTTCTTTTCACTGTCTCCTTGTCCCCCAATAAAAGATTGCTTCCCTTCCTACTAGCCATAGAAAATGACTAGATGGGGGGGTCAGAAGAATTGGGCTTTTATTCTGGGTCTGCCACTAATGAACTATGGTGAGGCTAGCTAAGACTATAATCCTACTGAACAGGAAGGATCAAATGCTGGGAGTCCTACATTCACCCTGGTAATTATGAGAGCATAAATCTACTCCCTCTGTCCCTCTGAGAAGAAGTACTGGGGAAATGCCAAGCTCTCTATGGTTCTTAGAAAATGAAATACCATCTGTGCCCAAACTACTTCTCATATCTCTCTTCACCATTCTAGCAAAGTAGGAGATATGTAGTTAATGAAAACCTATCCAAACTATCTCAGGACTTAATCAATTTACAAAATAATGTCTCTTACCTGAAGAGGTATATTTTACTGAATTGTAGTTACAAGATTTTGACTTAATGGAATTACTTTCCCAAAAAAGCAAAGAGAACTTGCTTAACTATATATAGTGATGTGGTATTCTTCAGTCCTGTCTGACTCTTTGTGACCCCATTTGGGGTTTTCTTGGCAAAGATACTGGAGTGGTTTGCCATTTCCTTCTTCAGTGTATTTTACAGATGAGGAAACTAAGGAAAATAGGGTTATTTAACCAGCATCACACAACTAATAAGTATCTGAGGCCAGGTTTGAACTCAGGAAGATGAGTGAATTTCTATCCACTTCACCACCTAGATGCCCTATATAGTGTTGTGCACAGCATAACAATGTGGCAATGCAGAATAAAAATCTATCAAATAGTTATGTATCAGCTTTTCCTAGATCCATGCAATGCACAGAATGAATGAAAGCATATTTATTAAGAGTTAGGCATAAAAACATAAAAGTGAGGACAGTCCCTTCCCTCAAAGATTTTATATTCTAATGGGGGATATGACAATGTTGATGAGTATTTTGGATAGGATAATTACATTACATTACATAGGATAATTATATTATATTACAGGTATAAGAAAATAGATATCACACCCTGTCAGGATCAGTAGCAGGACTCATCTGATTATATTTCAAATATGGATAAGGAGTTAGGAGAGGGATGCACATTTCAGCATAGAGGTTGACAAGAAGATGAATGGGGAATAAAGTAAAGCTTGGCTAGAGTTGCTTGGAGATAATGAACCAATGAGGCACTTGCCAATCAGACAGCAGAGTGTGAAGATAAGTGATCTTGGTATGAAAGAGTTAAATTCTCTAGGGACTAGTCTCTGAGCAGAGGGTACAGTAACTGGGCAGCTAGCAAGATATACAGGCAGTAATATAGAGGAAGTGTATAGAAATGTATAGGAAAAACTAAGCCCTGCTATCAGTCCAACTAATATTCAGCTAACACTTCCAAAGGAATTGATCTGCAGATGAAGAGCCCAGAATTCTGGACTTATAAGTTGCCACCTCACACTCCATGGCATGGACTCTGAATCCAAGGTCTTTTTTGTTCAGTTGCAGGGATCTCCAACTGCTTCTCCACATAGCTCCCTCATTCCTTGGGAAACAACAGGAATAGATTCATCATGGAGTCTCATTCTACCCTAGTCCCTCTGTTCAATCTTTCTGATAAAATTGCTGATTCCTGCTAGATATATCAATTCCTTTCTCACTCTCTGAGATCCTGGCATTTTCTGAAGCACTTGTCCCTTGATGCCTACATAGTTTTATCTATTTGCACAATTCTCTCAATAATCAACAGCTTCCTGAAGAGAGGGAGGGAGTGAAGACTGAGAAGAGCATAGATGTGGAACTAGAAAGAACTTTAGTCCATCTGATTTTACACCCTCGTTTGATAGATTAAGAAACTTAAGGACACCGTATACCAAGATAAGGTTGAAATGGGGTCATGATCTAGACATAAAGATTAAGATTATAAATAAATTATAAGAACAAAGAATAGTTTACCTCTCAGATTTGTGGAGGAGGAATTTGTAACTAAAGAACTAGAGATCATTACTGATCATAAAATAGATAATTTTGATTATATTAAGTTAAAAAGTTTTTGTACAAACAAAACTAATGCAGACAAGATTAGAAGGGAAGCAATAAACTGGGAAAACATTTTTAGATCCAAAAGATCTGATAAAGGCCTCATTTCTAAAATATATAAAGAACTGACTCAGATTACAATAGTTCAAGCCATTCTCCAATTGATAGTCAAAGGATATGAGCAGACAATTTTCAGATGAAGAAACTGAAACTATTTGTAGCCACATGAAATGGTACTCCAAATCACTATTGATCAGAGACATGCAAATTAAGACATCTCTGAGATTGTACTACACACCTGTCAGATTGGCTAAGATGACAGGAAAAGACAAGGATGAATATTAGAGGGGATGTAGGAAAATTGGGACACTGATACATTGTTAGTGGAACTGTGAATGGATCCAACCATTCTGGAGAATGATTTGGAACTATGCTCAAAAAGTTATCAAACTGTGCATACCCTTTGATCCAGCAGTGCTACTACTGGGCTTATAGCCCAAAGAGATCTTAAAAGAGGGAAAGGGACCCACATGTGTAAAAAATGTTGTGGCAGCCCTTTTTGTAGTGGCAAGAAACTGGAAACTGAGTGGATGCCCATCAATTGGAGAATGGCTGAATAAATTATGGTATATGAATGGAAGACTATGGAATACTATTATTCTGTAATAACAACCAGCAGGATGATTTCAGAGAGGTTTGGAGAGACCTACATGAACTGATGCTAAGTAAAGTGAGCAGAACCAGAAGATTATTGTACATGGCAACAACAGGACTATACAATGATCAATTCTGATGGAAGTGGCCCTCTTCAACAATGAGAGGGTTCAAACCAGTTCCAATTGTTCAGTGACAAAGAGAGCCATCTACACCCAGAGAGAGGACTGTGGGAACTGAGTGTGGACCACAACATAGCATTGTCATTCTTTCTGTTGTTATTTGCTTGCATTTTGTTTTCTTTCTCAGTTTTTCTTTTTCCTTCTTAATCTGATTTTCTTGTGCAGCAGGATAACTGTATAAATATGTATACATATCATGTATTTCAACATATTTAACATGTATTGGACTACCTGCCAGCTAGAGGTGGGAGTGAAGGGAAGTAGAGGAAATTTAGAAACAAAACGTTTTTCAAGGTTCAATGTTGGAAAAATTACCCATGCAATAAAAAGGTTTAATAAAAAAGAAAGAAAGAAACTTAAGGACATGAAATGACTTGCTAAACATCACAAAACTAGTAAGACATTAAATTTCTTATATCTAAATCTAGTTCAATTTGGATAGAGCAGTGGCCCTGATGTCAGGAAGACCTGAGTTCAAATTTTACCTCAGACACTTGACACTGTGTGCTCCTAGCCCCCAATTGGCTCTCAAAAACAAAATGAATATTCAACAACAACAAAAAAAAAAAAAAAAAACCCAACAACAAATTCCCACATTAGTCATGTCTAAAAAAAAGGTGCTTCCATCTGCACTCCAACTTCATTATTTTTCCAGCTAGAGATGGATCATATGTTTTACCACAAGTCCTCTGGAACTCTAGTTGGTTCCATTGTGGTGATCAGAGTTCCTAAGTCTTTTATGATATATATTGTTATCCTGGTTTTGCTCACTTCACTTTGCAATCATTCATACAAATCGTCCAAGGTTTTTCTAAAAGAAATCATTTCTTACAACATGAAAGCATGCCATCACATGCATATACCATAACTTGTCAATCATGTTCTCTTTAGTTTCCAATTATTTGTCACTACAAACAGTGTTCTTATAAATGTTTTTACACATAGGGATTCTTTGCCTCTTCATTTGATGTTTTTTTGATATTGAGCTAATAGCTGTATCATCAAGTAAGGGTGCACATGGTTTAAATTCTTTGTGTGTAGTTCCAAATTATTTCCAAAAATGATATTTTTTTGCTCACAGCTCACAATATTGCATTAGTGAGGCTATTTTCTCAAAGTCCTTTGGCATTTGTCCTTTTCCTTTTTTGTCATCTTATTCAATTTGATTCTTCCATAATTCCTAATTGCAATATAGAATGATTGGACTAATTCAGAACTCTATCAACATTGCTCTGTCCCTATGATTTTATGAGTCTATGAATATGCGAACTAACCAAACTTTTGTTTTTTTAAAAAAATAAGAACAAATAAACATGATCAGACAATGAGTGAGAGTAAAATATTCCTCAGTTTGAGGGTGATACATTTTCCCAGAAACTCAGGGCTAGGTCTTTGTTTGATAACTAATTATAGAAATATCATGGCCTTTCCCCTCTCTCCAACCTCAATAAATATGCAAATTTAAAGTTCTAAATCAGTTAAGGATATGTAGAAATGAGTCATTCAACTAGAATGATCCTTTAAAATTTATATTCTTCAGTTTTTGCTTTTTTGGTGCCTTGTTATTTCTTACATATTAAAACTCTAATGGAAGATTGAATAATTTGGGAAAATCTGGAATATGGAAATTGTGCATAGTTCTAATAAGTCATTATACAAAATAATTGTTGCAATTACTTTAAAATTTGTATGTTAAACTGCTTTATCAATATAATTACCAAATTCTACCAAAATTAATCACTTACTCAGTGCCATGCCAATTAAACTGCTAAGATAATAACAAAATTCATCTGAAAGAAGAAAAGGTCAAAAATATCAAGAATTTTAAAAGTCAAGAATTAATAGGAAAAAAATGCAAAGGTAGGTAACCTAGTCGTAAAATAGACCTAAAGCTACAATAAAAATGGCAGTCATTTGGTACTGGCTAAGAAATAGAGTGGTAGAGCAGTGGAATAGGTTAGACATAATCATCAATGACTAAAGTTATCTATTGTTTGATAAACCCAAGACTCCAGCTTCTGAGATAAGAACCCACTAGCTAACAAAAATTGTTGAAAAAACTGGAAAATAGTGTGATAAAAACTAGGTATAGATTAACTTTCACACCTATACCAAAATAAGGTCAAGATGGGTTCATGATTTAGACATAAAGGGTAATACTAACAGAGAGTTTGCCTCTTTGGAGAAGGGAGGAATTTATGACCAAACAAAAAAATAGAGAACATTATCAAATGAAAATGGATAATTTTGATTACATTAAATAAAAAGGTCTTGCCCAAACAATACCAATGCAGTCAAGATTAGAAGGAAAGCAAAAAGCTGGGAAACGATTTTTACTGCCAGTGCTTCTGATAAAAACCTCATTTCTAAAATAAATAGAGAATTGAGTCAAATTTATAAGAATAGAAGTCATGGTCAATTCCGATGGTCTTGAAGAGAGCCAACTACACCCAAAGAGAGGAGTGTGGGAACTGAGTGTGGACCAACATAGCATTTTCATTCTTTTTGTTGCTATTTACTTGCATTTTGTTTTCTTTCTCATTTTTTCCCTTTTTGATCTGATTTTTCTTATGCAGCAAGATAATTGTATAAATATGTACACATATATTGGCTTTAACATATATTTTAACATGTTTGATATATATTGGATTACTTGCTCTCTAGAGGAGGGTGTAGGATATAGGAGGGGAAATTTTGGGATACAAGGTTTTGCAAAGGTCCATGTTGAAAAATGCAATTAAAAAAATTAATAAATAATTAAGAAAAAGAAAAAGAATACGTCATTCCCCAGTTGATAAATGGTCAAAGGATATGAACAACTTTCAGATGAGAAAATTAAAGCCATTTCTATCCATATGAAAAAAATGGTCTACATCACTATTAATTAGAGAAATACAAATTAAAACTCTCTGGGACCACCTCACATTTATCTGATTAGCTAAAATGATAGGAAAAGATGATGATAAATGTTGGTGGAATTATGGGAAAATTGTGACACTTATACTTTGTTAGTGGAGCTATGAACTGATCCAACCAGCTGGAGACCAATTTGGAACAACGTCCAAAGGATTATCAAACTGTGCATATCTTTTAATCCAGCAGGGTCTCTACTGGGTCTGTATCCCATCATAAAAGAGGGGAAAGAACCAAAATGTGCAAAAATGTTTGTAGCAGCTCTTTTTATGATGGCAAGGAATTGGAAACTGAGTGGATGCTCATCAATTGGGGAATGGCTGAATAAATTTATGGTATATAAATGTAATGGAATACTATAGGTCTATAAGAAATGATGAGCAGGCTGATTTCAGTAAATCCTGGAAATAATTACATTAACTGATGCTAAGTAGAATTGAGCAGAACCAAGAGAATATAGTACACAGAAACAGCAAGATTATGTTATGATCAACTGTTGGAATCCTTACAAAGTGTTAAGTCATTAGAATTGATAAGAGACAATAATTATGTAATTTAGCATGGTTCAGTATGATTGATCTGATCCTACAAGGAGATGTTATGGGCCAGAACTTGAAACAAGGTACTAAGTGGAATTGAGGCAACAACGTTTAAATCTAGTTTAGAATTGATTTAATCCTACAACAAATAATAGTTTCCCAGTGATATAATGATTGGTGTGTACTCAGTGTACAGCATATAAGCAAGAAGCTCTCAGGGCCACGGACAGAAGCCCACTCTCGGAGGCAGAGACAGATTCATTTCATATTTCACTTTTGTGCTGGCTGGAGACATTTGGAGGGAGCTAGGGGCTGAAGCTCAAGACTTTGAAGGATACAATAAAGGACTGGAGTTTAACTCAAAGCTGCGTTTGAAGTGATTATTATTTTGAACTGAAACTAAGGCTGCCTCCAGAAAACGTCCCCAAGAAACTTGCCCACAGAGAACCATTATATTTTAAAGAAGAGAACACTATAATCAACTATGACAGACTTAGCTCTTCTCAGTAGCACAGTGATCCAAGACAATTCCAATAGACTTGGGATGGAAAATGCCATCTACATCCAGAGAGAGAACTATAGAGACTAAATGCAGATCAAGGCAAACTATTTTTACCTTTTTTTTGTTTGCTTGTTTTTTCTTCTCCTGGTTTTTTTGTTTTGATTTTTCTTCCAAAGCATGACTACAATGGAAATGTTTAAAATGATTCCTGTGTCAGATTGCTTGCTGTCTTGAGGAGGGAGGAGATAGGGGAGGAAAGGAAAAAAATTAAAGAACTCAAAATCTTACAAAAATGAATGTTGAAAACTATCTTTATATATAATTGGAAAAATAAAATGCTATTGAGACAAAAGATAAATTTATTAGTTATAGTGGGAAGAACATTGGAGTTTGACTGAGAAAGCTTGTATTAAATACCTACCACTGTGCTGGGTGATGATGGTGAAAAGTCATAAAACATCTGTGAGGCTAGATTTCCTTTCTATGAAATAAAAATAAAAATATTTGCTCTGCCACTCTCATACCAAAAGGTTCTTGTAAACTATCAGCTAATATGGAAATGTAAATAGTTGTTATGGTGATTAATAAAATTTTAAGTTCATAGTTTAAAAAGTATAATTACCAAACTATGAACTTGAGTGAGCAATGTTTACAAGGTAATCTAAGATCAGGAGATAAAAGGTAGCATACAAAACAGAAAAGCATATAGTGTCACATATTCCTAATTCCTAAATTCAGTAGCATAAAAACCAGCGAATAAAATCTCAGAATATCCTCAGGAGTATTAGCTTCCTGAATCTAGGAATAAACCTATATCTTTTTGCCAAAAAGCAGCTGCTCTTGCTTATGGGTTTTGTTTTGTTTTTTTCCTGGTACTCAAATTCTATGTACTATAAGCTTTTATCAGAGATAAGAGACTGGTGTCAGAACAAGTTTAGGGAGACTTGTATGGATAACATCCACATACAAGGGACAGAATGGTTCGGTTGGAAATAGGTTATACACAAGACATTACTAACTTCCATTTTCATCCTAATTTAGACTAGCATTTGTGACGTGCTTTTTCCAAAATCAGTGGAATACTTAGGCAATTTTCTTACCAAATGATTCCACTATCAAATGCAAACGTACAGACTTTTTAAAGAAGAATCTGGCAGTACACGGAAAAAATTATGAAGATAATCCCAAAATTCCATTGCAATGAATTGGGACAAAGATACCAAGATCATTAATTAGCAATTAGTATCATAATAGTGTTCTGATCTTGAAATCCTCAGCCTCCCTTAAATGAAGACCTAATCAGTCTCACTTGAATATAATATTTGATCAAATTTTGGAGCATAGATCATTAGTGGGAATTTTTGGTGGTTAAAGTAACAGTAGAAATATTTTTTTTCTGTTAAAATTAATATGCATCTTTTTGTTTAGCAATTCTAAAAAAGTTACAAAAAAAACTACATATTTTTGCTTTACTATTGTTGTTGAACTTAATTTTTTTTTTTTTATTTCCCAGTAGTATAAAATGTAGATATAATAGGAGTTGAGAGGAAAGGAGGTGGTCTTCTCTGATTTATCATTATGAATTCTACTTGTCAGAATCTCACTCCAATCAGATACTTGTAAATTTAATAAGTAATGTGTCTCTTGACTGATTTGGCTAAAATGCAAGAGAATTTTTTTTCTTTCACAAAATATATCCCAAAAGTGTTATCAAAAGCAACAAAACCAGATGTCTCTTCAAAGATTTCAATACAAACATTTTATGAAATCACTCTCACTGAAAATAACTTAAACATACAAGAGAACGGTAAAATTAATTATGGTACATTAGTACTGCTTTACAATTAAAACTAGTAAATATGAAGAATACAAAGAAATATTAAAATAACTTTTGGAAATAATGTATAACACCAGGTGTCACTGTAAAACAAGATTTAGCCCTTAATAAAGCAATCTATTTCTATCCTTCACATCTTTGATTATCTGCCACTAAAGTAGAACCATGGAATTTTTTCTCTCCTCTTTTCTTCAAACTTCTTTTTTTTTTTTTTCCCCACGAATCTCTCCTAGGCAATCTCTCTTTACTGTAAAGACATTCTTGGCTATGAATATATGCCAAAAAAATACAAAATCCTAAATTATTAGCAAAGTGTACTCTCCCTTCCTCACTCCTCACTCCAGGTCTTTAAGAGAGCTATTGCTCCAGTCTCCAGTGTCTGGTTTAACAATTGTTACAAATCTAAAATAATAATAATAATAATAATAATAATAATAACAATAATTTTTTTAAATGTTTAAAAAGCAGACCAAAAAATCGTCATGATACTGTGAAGTGATACTATGATTATAGAAGAGGAAAAGTGAATGAGACTGAATAAACTAACAAAGAAGCCTGATGAGAATTTCATTTAAATGCAAATATTTACTAATCAAATTTACTTAGTTAATGAAATATGTTAAGTATTTAATAAAACATCATTTTTTTAATTAAGAAAAATAAGCAAATAATTCTACCTTGAAAAAAAACCCTGAATCTTCATATTCTGTTCACAAATGATTTAGGGCTTTATTTTTTAATTATATATATTATATACATATAAAAACATGAATATATGTGTGTATATATATATATATATATTTTTTTTAAAGGTGAAAATACTATATTTTAATCCACATTCAGTCTCCATAGCTCCCTATCTGGATGTCGATGATGACTTTTTCTATCACAAATCTATGGAAACTGCCTTGAATCACCTCGTTGTTGAAAAGAACCAAGTCCCTCACAGGTGATTATCACTTAATCTTGTTCTTGCTGTATACAATGTTCTCTTGGTTCTACTCACTTCATTTAGCATCAGTTCATGTAATTCATGTAATTCCAGGCTTTTCTAAAATCATTCTGCTCATCATTTCTTATAAAACAATAATATTCCATTCCATCCACATACTATAACTTATTCAGCCATTCCCCAACTGATGGGCATCCATTCCATTTCTATTTCCTAGCCTCTACAAAAAGGACTACTACAAATACTTTTGCATATGTCAGAATTTTCCCCTTTTTAATGATTTCTTTGGGATACAGACCCAGTAAAGACACTGATAGATCAAATTTAAAATTTAATAGTTCTTTGGGTATACTTCTAAATTGATCTCCAGATGGTTGGATTAGTTCACAATTTCACCAATAATGCATTAGTGTCCCAGTTTTCTCACTTTCTCTCCAACATTTATCATTATCTTTTCCTGTCATCTTAGCCAATCTGAGAGACGTAAAGTGGTACCTCAGAGGTCTTAATTTAAATTTCTCTGATCAGTAGTAATTTAGAACATTTTGTTATATGACTAGAAATAGCTTTAAGTTCTTTGTCTGAAAATTGTCTATTCATTTCCTTTGACCATTTATCAGTAGGTAAATGGCTTGCATTCTTATAAATTTGAGTCAATTCTCTCTATTATTTTAGAAATGAGGCACTTAGAAACACTGGATATAATTTTTTTTCCCCTAGCTCTCTGCTTTCTTTCTAATCTTGGCTGCATTGGTTTTGTATGTATAAAACATTTTTAATTTAACATAAGTATAAATTATCCATTTTGCATTTCATAATATTTTCTAGGTCTTTTTTTGGCTATAAATTCTTTCCTTCTCCACAGATCTGAGAGAGAGAGTATTCCTTTTTCTCCTAATTTGCTTAGAGTCTCACCCTTTATGTGATCTTATCTTGGTATAGGATGTTAGGTATTGGTCAATGCCCAGTTTCTGCCAAATGATTTTCCAATTTTCCAAGCAATTTTTGTCAAATAGTGAGTTCTTATCCTACATGTTGGAGTCTTTGGGTTTATTAAACACTAGATTACTATAGTAATTGACTATTGTGTCTTGTGATCCTAACCCATTCCACTGATCCACTATTCTATTTTTTAGGCAGTACCAAATGGTTCTGATGACTACTGCTTTATAATATAGTTTTAGATCTGGTACAACTAAGTCACCTTTGTTTGCATTTTTTTTCCCATCAATTTAGAGAATTATTTTTTGAGTGACTTCTAACCACATTTAGTATCCAATATTAGTTAAATGCATTCCCTGATGCAGACTCCAGTTCCTCCATGACTTAGTACAAAATCGTACAATTTCTTTGATAGGGAAGGTGACACTGGAGAATGGAGAGAGGACTATTTTTTTTCCCTTTATTCTTGAAGAGGACTATGACCATAAGGAGGTAATGCAAATGGATCTACTTGCAAGTGGATTGGAGTCAAATGAGAGCAGGTTATGCAAAATCACCAGATTCTCATTATTTTCTGGAGCCATTTTGGGTCCAGTGGCAAGATATAGACCAGGATGAATAGAAATGATCTTGCATGCAGTGAGAGATCTTGGTCTTTTTAAACTAAGGTCTTTAAGAAGCCCCAGGTTGACTAAGGTAACACCTAATCAGTGATCAGGAAAGAAATGAAACAGAGAATGTTTTCTCTGGATCATTTTACTTAATTCAAAAATAAATCAATCTGGGAAGGGAAGACCCTTAGGGTTTCTGGCTAAAACAGAGACAACTGCTATTTACATTTATTCTGAACCAATCAGGGCCCAAACAATAACCAAATGGAGCTTGACCTGGGACCTATCATTGGCCAAAGAGAACTATAGAGATTTGGGTTTAAGGCATAGTCGCAGTCTATAAATGCCTCAATATTTTGCAAGTTTCAGCCGTCTAGAGAAAGATGAGATAAGATGGTTGAAGCAATGGCAAAAATTATATATATTTCAAGTATAAGTCATACATAAATTTTCCATATATATTCAAGCATAATTTATACATAAATTTTCCACTTTTCTAATGAAAAAAATTCAGAGCAAAGTTAATGAAAACAAGATAAATGTTGTGAATTTGTTCCAACTGATAATGAATGCTACTCAGAAGTCATTAAATGTAGTATGGTTAACATACTGTTACTGATAGAGATAAAGAACTTATGTTTACTTTATATACTAGCTTTAACTGCACAAACAATGAAACTTTTTTTTTTTTTAATAGCCTTTTATTTACAGGATATATGCATGGGTAACTTTAAAGCATTAACAATTGCCAAACCTCTTGTTCCAATTTTTCACCTCTTACCCCCCCCACCCCCTCCCCCAGATGACAGGATGACCAGTAGATGTTAAATACATTAAAATATAAATTAGATACACAATAAGTATACATGACCAAAACGTTATTTTGCTGTACAAAAAGAATCAGACTCTGAAATATTGTACAATTAGCTTGTGAAGGAAATCAAAAATGCATGTGTGCATAAATATAGGGATTGGGAATTCAATGTAATGGTTTTTAGTCAACTCCCAGAGTTCTTTTTCTGGGCGTAGCTGGTTCAGTTCATTACTGCTCCATTGGAAATGATTTGGTTGATCTCGTTGCTGAGGATGGCCTGGTCCATCAGAACTGGTCATCATATAGTATTGTTGTTGAAGTATATAATGATCTCCTAGTCCTGCTCATTTCACTCAGCATCAGTTTGTGTAAGTCTCTCCAGGCCTTTCTGAAATCATCCTGTTGGTCATTTCTTACAGAACAGTTATATTCCATAATATTCATATACCACAATTTATTCAACCATTCTCCAACTGATGGACATCCATTCAGTTTCCAGTTTTTAGCCACTACAAAAAGGGCTGCCACAAACATTCGTGCACATACAGGTCCCTTTCCCTTCTTTATAATCTCTTTGGGATATAATCCCAGTAGTAACACTGCTGGATCAAAGGGTATGCACAGTTTGATAACACAAACCATGAAACTTGATAAATTTAAATGACATTTTGAAGGTATACATGCAGAATACATTGGCAAGATAACATCATTTTTCCAAAGAAAATTAGATGTTTTTTAATAAACAAAATTAAACATCAAGGAAAAAAAAAAACATTTAAAAAAAACCTATGTTGCTCAAAATAAGAAGATTGCTTTTACCACTTACAATTGCTTACAGAATTGCTAAATGTAAAAGTTTCATTACTTAGTAGGAACATAACTATAGCTATTGATATAGTTAAAACAATACTGGAAATTGGAATTCTGGAAATAGAAATAGTTCCATTTGCAAATAATACAGTGAGAAAGAAAATTGCCCATGTCTAAATACCTTTATAATCAACTGTGAAACCAAGGCCTATTTTTCACAAGAAGAGGATGAAGCAACAGATATAATTTTAAAGCTTCATTTTATTACATCTCTGCATGTTGTTGAAATCAGTGTTTGGGAATATTTGTTACATTGCAAAATCTAATAATTGTAATGTCACATCCAGAGAAACTTTCAATATAATTGATACTGTGTTTTGTATCTACCCATAGATGAATATCTATCTCTCCTCTTAGAATGTCAATGCTATTTGAGAAAAAAAACCATTTTGCTTTTGTCTTTGTATGTGAATTCCTAGCATATTGCCTGACACCCAGTAGGTATTTAATAAATGTGTTAGGAATAATAATAAAGATTTCCTTTTATAACAAAAATTTCATAAAACTTGCAAAATTAGTAGATATTTTATTTTTTGAAAACTTTAATATTCTCAATAAATGAATGGAAGGTCTTAAACTTCTTACTCTGATCCTGAAAGAAAAAGTAATTGAATAACTTTTAAGGAAATGTTTTGCATAGCTTCACATATGCCTTCTTAATGTGGGTTGGGAATGGGGAGAAAGGGAGAGAATCTGGAACTCAAAGTTCTCCAAAATATATATTTTAAAATATTTTACATGTAACTGGGAAAAATAAAAATATTAATTTTTTTTTTTTAAAAAAGGAAGAAGACATTAAAAAAAGAAAAAGTTGAATCTGAGTTGAATTTGTCAGGGGAAAATGGAGGTTTGAATAATAAAGTTATAAGATGACATTTTTTCAATTTTAAAAATACCTCCCTTGCACATTACAAAAGAAAAGATGAAAAACCAGATTAATTATTCAGTAAGTCTATAGAAGCAATGATTGTTTTATTTTACACTTAGATAAACCATTTTTCATGGATAAGTATAATGCATTTGGTATTACTTTATCTGTACATGAACACTTAATTAGTTTTGTCTTGCTAGAGTACATTGAAAGCAAATCTTTATACCTGAGGCTTTTATTATATTCTGGCTACAAGTGAATAAAAATACCTCTGATTTATCAAAGTAACTCAGATTTTTTTGGTGTTTTCTTTTAATATCTTCAGTTATCAGTACAAAATATTGACATCAACTTGAAAAATAATTATAATTAGCAATATTAAGGACTTACAGGTGCTAGCACCCTTCGGAGACACAAACAAAAAATACTCTCAAGAATCTCACATTCTAATAGGTTGACAAGAATATAGAAAACAAATCTGCAAATCATTTGGAAAAGTCCCATAGTCCTTAAGATTCAGCAATAAAATAAATAGTACTACCTTTTCTTTCATGTCATTTTCATTATAAAGTCATATCACTTTATGATGTAGAGCCATTTGACAGCATCAAAGATTTTGACAACAAGAACTTTATTTTCTAGATCTTCAGAAATTGTGTATCTAGCACCTGAAGGAGCAGTTATGGTAAGATCAACATGACATCTAAGTGGAACATTCAGTGGAATATGAAGAGACTTGAGGCAGGAAGACCAATCAACAGGCTATTGCAATAGTCTAGGAGTAAGACCTGGGTCAGGTCAATGTTAGTGTCAGAAAAGAGAAAGAGGCATTTTTACAAAAGATCTTGTCAAAGTAGAAATGCCAGAACTTGGTAACTAATTGGATATAGAGAGTGAGAGAGAATGAAGCATTGAAGATAGCACCTAGATTGTAAGCCTGGGAACTAGGCAGATGATGGTACCCTTGACAATACCAGGGAAGTCTGAAATAGGAGATTTTGAGGAAAATATAATGAATTCAGTTTTGTACATGTTTAATTTAAAATGTCTATGAAACATGCAGTTCAAGATGTCTAATAGGCTCTTAGAAATGCAAGACTGAAGGAGGGGAGTGAAGTTAGGACTGGACAATAGATTTGAAAATTATCATCATAGAGATGATAATTGAATGATTTGGAACCAATGAGATTACCAAGCAAACTAGCATAGGGGAAAAAGAAAAAAAGATTCAGGATAGAACCTTTGAGTGCCTGGATACAGTAAAGGATTTTTCATTCAGGTATGTGGAGAAGTGTCAGGAAAACCTAGAGAGAAAGAAATGTCAAGAAGAGGGTGATTGACAGTGTCAAAGCATCAAGAAGAATGAGAAATAAGAAAAGGTCATCCAATTTAGTAATTAAAAGATCATGATTTAAACATAAAAGGTGACATCATAAATAAATCAGAGGAATAAGGAAGCAGTTACCTGCCAGATCTATAATTGGGAAAGAGTTAATGAATAAACAATAGCTAGAAATGATCACAAAAAATAAAACAGACCATTTTGATTAAATAAAAATAAGTTTTTAGACAAATAAAAGCATTGCAGCTAGAATTAGAAGAGAACCAGAAACATTGTGGGGAAGGGATCTATGTAATAATTTCTCAAATAGAGATCTAATTTCTAAGTTAGACATGGATGGATGGATGGATGGATGTAGAGGGGAAGGGAATAAGCATTTATATAGTGCCTTCCATATATCAGGCACCCAGCTAAACAATTTACAAATATTTTATGTGATCCTCACAACAATCCTGAAAGGTAGGTACTCTTATTAACCCCATTTTCCACTAAAGAATTCTAAGATTAATTGACTTGCCCAGGATCACACAATGTCAGAGATCACATTTGAACTCAGGACTTCCTAATTCCAGTTCCAGAACTATGCTTTGTATGCTTTGTTGCCTCAAATCATGGAAGTATAAAAGGATTGCCTTCCTGCAGTGAGACTATGTAACATAAAATTGTAATGGACCAGGTCAGCTTGGTTTGGGGATTTTTCTCCAGCTTTATTCAGAAGCACATGAATATAAGTGAATGTAATCTATATGTAATCCACATAGATTCTTCATGGATGTAACATAATCCATAACTGAGGTTTTTAGAAAAGAGGCTAAGATAGAGTTGAACTATTTCATCAAGGAATCAAGAGGAAGTAGGCAAGGAGTACAGCAAATGTAGAGCAAATGACCTGGTAAAGAACTAAAGACTAGAGTAATTAGAATCATTGAAGCTGTCACTGTGGGTGTAGTATAGGGTTAGGGGTTGTAAAACAGAGGGAAGAATTTACCAGATTATCAGAGTGCAAATGTCATGAACATGGAAGTGAAATATTTGTCCACAATGACAAAATTAAGGATATAACATCATCTTTGTATGTAGATAATTAGTAAAGGAATAAGTCATAAGGTTGCATAAACTGAGAAATTTGGAAGTTAGGGTATTTGAGGAAATATCAGTATGTATGAAGAAATGCTCTAGTTTGAGGAAAAAAACTGGACAGGAGAGAAAGATGTTGAGATGAGGAAGCAGAAGGAGTAAAATCAAGGTCAGTAGATAAAAGGAATCAGAGACTTCATTGGGTTATACCTATACAATTCAGTGAAATTCAGAGCAGGAGAAGTGACTTAAGTGAGCAGTAGAGGGGAAAACTTGAAAGGGCAATGAGAGAGGAAGAAATATTCTAACTTTGCCACCATGGCTGGTGAGTTTGGAGTGTGACTAGGTTGGGGAATTCCTTAATCCAGAAATCCTATGGTCTTTCTAAAGAGTAATTCCTCCCACTCTTGCATTGATTGGAGGTCAGTAAATTGAGAGGTAAAGCTAGAAGATAAAAAATTTAATTAGCATCTGCTGATAGCTTTTGTGGCTAGCTAGCTACTGAACCAGGAGTTATACACATACATACAAACTACACACACAAGTTTTTACATTGCCTTAGGGCGATATTGCAGACAGCTCAAGGAACCTATCCCTTGAGGCTGTTTATTTCCCTTGAGGCTCCTCATTTCAGAGATTGAAAAACAGAGCCAGAATGTCAGGTGATTTGGAGAATGCCTTAACCTTGGGGTTAGGACAAGTTAACGAAGTTGCCAAAGATCAGCTTTGTTCTAGTGGGGTTGTTTTCTCTGCAGTTAATCTCATCAGAATATCCAGGTGGGGCAGAAGATAAGATTGTGGAAGCCTCCTTCCAGATAGAATCAATGGACCCATTCTGTTATTGAATAAAATAGAGACTGAAGGTCCCTGTTTATACAACCCTAAAGCTCTGTTTTTTTGACCTTTATGATTTCTTTTTCCAGGGAGATGTTTTCTCTTAAACTCACAGTCTACCTCCTCCAATAGTGAAAGTACAACCAGTGTTGGAAAGAGGGATCAGAGATATCCTGTCAGAGTAAGAAATCATCCCTCAGTGAATACAAGAAGATGGAAGAAGTCATAAAGAAAACGGTTTAAGATGAAAGCAAGTTTGTTACCCATGGATTAGGCATTCCAAAGACTCATAGTCAAAGAATTAGTTAGTTAATAATGGATAGTGAGCAATAAGACCACTGAGCCTTCTCACTAGAAGGATACATGAAGAATTCTTACCAATTATTGAGTTGGTTGTAGAATGAAATCATTCCAATGCTCAGAGTATTAACTGTGAAAAATTGTGGGAACAGATAACCATTTGCAGGGATCTTGTAAAAGATTCCTGATTGAGTACAGGTTAAAGTGAGATGACCTTCCAATTCTGAGATTGCATGATTCTATAACTTAGAATTTAAGGTCAGTTGTTAGCATAGCTAAGTTTCTGGGTATAAACACTTCCTGGATGAATAACTAAGGTTAAAATGTTTTGATAATGTTTTGAATTTATGAATTTTTTCCTAATGGGGGGAGAGAGAGTACTTCTACTGTGCCTAGTCATTGTAGATAATTTTTCTTTCTATGTTTTCATTTAGTCATTCTTCAAGTTTGTCCAGTCCTTCATGATCCCATTTGGGGATTTCTCAGCAAAGATACTGGAATGGTTTGCCATTTCCTTTTCAAAATCATTTTATAGATGAGAAAATGCAAAGAGGGTCATTGTAGATAATTTTTCTCTATATGATTTCATTTAGTCATTCTTTAGGCTTGCTCAGCCCTTCATGATCCCATTTGGGGTTTTCTCAGCAAACATACTAGAATAGTTTGCCATTTCCTTTTCCAAATCATTTTATAAATGAGGAAACAATGCAAAAAGGGTTAAATGCCTTGCCCAGGATCAGGCAGCTAGTAAGTCTTTGAGCCCTCACATGAATTAAGATCTTTCTGACTCTAGGGATGGACTCTGTTATGGCACCTAGCTGCCCCTTTTGCTATGTTCTTTATAAATCCTCTATAGAGTAGCTATCTACCCCCAAAGCCTTACAGCAGTGAGGTGGTGAAATGAATAATGCATCTGTAGTTGGGAAGACCTGAGTTCAAATGTAGCCTTAGACAGCTATTAGCTGTCCAATCCTAGGCAATTTTGGTGTACCTCAATTTTTCTTAACTGGGAAAAATTGGATTAATAATAGTACCTATCCCCCAGGATTGTTGTGAACCTCAAATAATTGATGTTCAAAAAATTGTTTTGAAAAGCAATTTGTAAACTTTAAAATGCCATATAAATGCTAGTTGTAGTTATAGTCTTAATTTTTTTCAGATACCAAAGTATCAGTTTGGCTGTCCAGGTACTATAATTCATTATCAATAGTGCCCAGGTCACCTCCTTTTCTAATCATACATGTCCTTTATTAACTATTTCAAAATGTTTCTTGCTGATGTCATCTTTGGTTATATATTGCTGCCTCTCATACCTACTAGATGCCCTTCTATTGCCTTTTGGGTCAGCTATAATTTTAATGCTTCTGTGATTATGATGTTCCATGCATGATTCATGACCAAACATCATATCACATTACCCTATAGGAAAACTATATAGCATCACTAGTACTGCAGTAACACTCCATCTTCAAGTGAGTAATAAAATAGGAAATACTAGATTTGAAAGTCTATTTTTTAAAAATGTAATTTCATTATTTGTCAAGTACATTGTACATTATGAATTAAGATAAAAATAACTCCTAATAAGTAAAATTAGTTGCTAATAAAAATTTATAGCTTGCAGTAGTCTAATATCAAAATCTGTCATAAGCATAAAATTCTTTTAATATAAAAGAATTACATGCTAAGTGAAGTTGAAAAAAATCTTTAATTTCTTGAGCCCTTTGTTTATGTCATTTTATCATCTTAGCTTGGATTCCCTTTATTCATAAAATCTGATAACTGTCAAGAAAGAATATTGTTCTGAAGCTTTGACTAAAAAAAAAAAATCATATATATTATATCTGAGTTCTTATAAATTTTGAATCAGTGGAATTCCACATTGATAGTATTTAACTGTGTCTCTTCCTGGGACACCTTGGGAGTCCCCAGCCCTGTGTGACTGATATGATAGTACCTCAATTTCTAAGATTATATAAGGTAGCCTAAGGAAGCATAGAAATAGAAAAGTATTAGTAGGGCCATGTAAAAGCCTGTGACAAGATTAAAACCTTGAATATAACTATCCATCCATGGAATGGGTATATCAATGTAAATGAATTGAGCTAGACATTAATGAGGTCAATTAATTGAATTGATTCTTATAATCTGATAAAAATCACATAATATTTTTCTTTTGTTGAATGAATACTGCTTGAATGAATACTATTAGGACTTTAGAGTGGCAAGATTAAAAGTATCTTAATATTTAAAGTTCTGCATTTAAGCCATATGAAAGCTGTGACATGTCTGAGCTCCTTCACTGGGGAGGGTCCTTGGAATAAATTATGGTAAGTGATGATTGGACTTGGAAATGGGGGATAAAGACCAGGACTTAAACCTTTTCAAAAAAAAAATACAAAAATAATTGAATTTTACATATTACAACCTTTAAAATAGAATAAAAATTGAACCTAAAAGTCCTTATTAATTGATTAATCGACCTTTAATTTTTCTCTATCTAACCTCATCACATCTTCATCAAAGTTCCAATTCAGAAAACATTTCTCATTTCCCCTAAATTTTAGTGCTTTTCTTCTATTGATTATCTCAAGTTTATCTTATATACTTATTGTTTGTACATAGTTTTTGCATGTCTTCTCCCTCATTAGATTGTGAGTTCCTAGAGAACAAGTACTGTCTTTGGCCTTTCTTTGTTTCCCTAGTGCTTAGCATAGAGCCTGGTATATATATAATGTTTACTGACTGACTGACCTATGAACATAGATTCATCCTTATTTGGACCTCATTTTATAGTAATACAGCATTCACCCATCAGTTAGGCTGAAAAAATTGCAATATATGATTGTGATGGAATACTCTTGTGCTATAAGAAATGATAAGCAGTATGGTTCCAGGAAAACCTGGGAAAACATATCAACAGAAGCAAAGTGAAATAAATAGAATCAGGAAAACTTTGTACGTAAATAATAGCAATTGGATATTGAATAATGCTCAACTCTAAATGACTTAGCTACTCTGAGTAGTACAATGGTCCAAAACAATTCCAAAGGATTTACAATGAAAAATTTACCTTCAGATAAAGAACTGATAGAATCTCAATGCAGATAGAAGCATACTTTTTAAAAAAAACTTTTAAAAATTGTTTGTTGTTGTTATATGTGGAAGGGGCTATCTGTATTTTCTTTTGCAAATATGTTTTTCATGACTTCATATGCATAATCTACATCAAATTGTTAGCTTTTTCAAGGAAAGAAGAGAAGGAAGGGAGAAAGATAATGTAGAACTCAAAAAATTTTAATAAAAAAGTATTAAAAACATTTTTAGATATAGTTAGAAAAATATAATGAGGGGGAAAAAGAAGTATAATATTCAAAAGTGTTGTGCCACAGTTCCCTTTTAATGTCCTGACCCAGTTTCCCTAATTGTCCTATTTAGTTCCTCTATCTCAGGTTATAACCATTTCCTCTTCATATTAGGATAAAGGTCTTATACTTTAGACCTTAGGCTATAATCATTTCCTCTTTATGTTTGATGGGATAAAGGTCTTTATCCATTTTAGACATCATTAGAATATCAGGAGCCTCTCCAGTACTTCCCATTATGTCATCCTAGATGCCTTCCCCATTAGGTAATCCCCATCCAGGTACCTCCCCCATTATGTCATTGTTCTTGTTATCCTATAAAAGAATCTTGTATCTGACATTCACTGCTGGATTCTTGGAGAAGATAGTCTCTGTCAGCCCTGGGACCAAACCATGGATCCATTTGGTCCCAGTAAATCTCCCATTTAATAAATTATGAAATACTCTCTAATGTCTATCTTGCTCAGTTTCTCCGGCATTACAAAAAGGACTATAATAAATTCTATTGTACTTTACCCATGGTTGTTATCCTTCCTTCTCTAGGAAGACTAAAATTATATCAATTTGTTAAAGTCAAATTACAATATGATCAGATCAACACAAACTTGCTCTGCCATTGGTAAGATGCAAATAGTACCTGTGAACATTTGGGGCAGCTTTTCTAACTCTGAGCATTTTGTTTTTCTTCTGGACTAATTTAATTAGTTCATAGAACACAGAACCTTCTCTGATGAGGACATTGAGACTCCACCCAAATCAAAATACAAAAGAACCAGAATATTGATCACATATATTTGTTTGTCAAATTTTAAGGGAAACATTAGCAGTCTGGTACAAAATCACCAGAATACCTATAAACTGGCAGTTTGGGTTTGGTTGAGGAACTTGGTGATGTTTAATCTAGAGATGAGAAAATTTAGGACAAGAGGGAAAAGATGATTATTTCTTAAGACTACTGCTTCCATTTCTGGGTGACCAATACATTAGGAATGTCATTCTTGATTCATTTGCAATTTTCTGTAATCCACAAAGAAATAGACCATCAATTAATCAACAAAAATATTTATATAATGCTTAATGCAAAGAATTTCACAAATATTATCTCATTCGATTTTTATAACTCTGGAAGGTAAGTATTATTATTACCACTTTACATATAAGGAAATCTAAGCATTACCTGAATCCTCAATGCTTTAAGCCACTATCTAAAACAATGAATATCATAGAAGGGCTGATCTGCATTGTTAGAGGGAGTTTTTAATAGCAAGAAATTAAAGGTTTAATCCCTATCTCATATACTCCAGAGATGCTTCTAACTAGCAAAACTTCAAAGAAAAAACTTTACTCAATTGTGTAAGCACATTTAAAACCTCATTTTTAGTTTCTCTAGAAATATTAAGAAGTAATAGATTTTTAGTCAAAAAACTTTCCAGATTTCTTTGATTAAAGATAGGTTAGAAAAGGACAAAAAAGACATTTCATAAGAAAATGGATTAAGGGTCAAAACCCAACATTTTAACAAGAAAGTAACTCTTTGTTCTTTTTGTACTTTTGTTACTCATCATTGTTTTCCCCACCCTTGAAGAGATAACTATTAAAGTTGGTCTCTGTATATCCCCCTAAATCAATTGATGCTATGACCTTCCTTCATTTGAGTCCTTTTGAGAAAAGATTAAGATATGAATTTGTTTACTCCACAGGCCCACTTCAGGGGAGAAGTCAGAAATAGTTACTTTTATTTTGGAATGTTAACCCTTAAGATGTGTTTTTACATAATGTGATTTTTTCCCCCTTATTTATGATTCTTATAAATGTTAATTTAAATCATCTTGAGGTAGAGTCAGAATCATGATTGTAGAGCATGAATAGTTGGATATGGAAGATCTCTGAGTTCTACTTAAGAAGAGGGTTCAGGACAACTATTTCATCACCTTTAACTAGTAGGTGCCAGTCCTTCCCCCCATTTTGATTTCATTTTATACATTCTTTCCCCCTTACATTGTGAGCTTCTTGAGGACAGGGATTTTTTTTTTCCTTTCTGTATTCTCAGTGCTTAACAAAGTGTTTGTTGTATAGTAGGTGCTTAATAAATGTTTATTTATTGAAGGACATGGAGGAAATTGTTATTATTCATAACTCTCTAAGCCAGAAAATGACTTCAATTTTAGATCAATGTTAAATAAAATTGTTTCTAGCAATCTTGTACCTAAAACACACTCAGTCCATTCTACTATAATGCATATTTGAAAATTAGAATTTATTCCAATGCAATTGATATATTAGGTAGCATTTTAAACATAACTTATAAGCATAAGTTTTGAGTTTGCTTCTGCAAGATTCATTCCTTAGAAACACTGAGATAACTAAGAAAAATGAACCACTTCACAGTAACTAACAAGTTACAACCCTTCTGGAAACCCACTTCCAGAAGCAAACTTCAGGTCTCTGTCAAAAGTATATTGACATATTTATTGTATATCTTCTAATGCACATGGTATGATACAGTATTATGTATTCTCTGATGTACATTCTGATGTAGTAGAAGTAGTAGGCTAAGGAGGAGAGTTGTTTTCTGCCAACTTCACCCCATTCTGCCATGACCCCCAACCCCAAACATCTGAAGTTTCAGCCTGTCTAGCTTGCTCATACAGCCTGGAACACATTTATTGTAGTATATATTTATTTTATATTTATATTTATTATATTGTTATATATATTTATTGTAATATATATATATATATATATATATATCCCTTAGTCCTTTGATATGTTACCATTTTTTATTATGCTACTGTTTTTATTAGTGCTACATTTTTATTATGCCACATTATGTTACCATTTTTATTAATGTCTATCCATAGAGTATACAAGTGTGTGTGTATGTGTGTGTATATACACTATTAAAACAGACAGCGATACTTCTTATTGAACATCATGTCCAAAATATCCCTTTCTAACAGTGAACTATTTGACAATGACTAGGACTTTGGAAATAAGAACTTTCTTTTTTTGAGTCTTTAATAATTATGGCTGCTGAAGAGATCAGGGTTTCAGCAACCACAGGGAAGTATCAGTCACATCCACTGATGGTTTAGGTCAAGCTGGAAAGGGAGAGGGCAAGTGAGATACTATTATTTATAGGGCTGCTGATCTTAGGATCCTAGGGGTATGTGGGAAGGTGATGGTCAAGGTTCTGGCACACACTGTTTTATCTCCCTTCAAGGTATTTTGCCATGACTTATCTGACCTCCTTTTGGCAGCAGGTGGTTGGCAATTACTGTTAGTGTTACTGGATATATAAAGTCCCTTCTCCATAGTAGTGCTTCCCTGGATAATGGCTCCTGGGACTAGGCTGGTCATTAGGGGAGCAATGCTATTCCAAAGATCCATGGACTTATCAACTCATTTGTTAGTAATAATTAGTAGGTGGCTTATGTCATTGATTTTGGGAAGATGGGCCATTTCATAAAAGGGATGTTCAACAGGAAATGGCTGCAAAGATAAAGCTGGAATTAGTATGGAAGTACTGGTATTCTCTCAAAGGTCTAGGACTATATCTAGCAAAGATATATAAGATCAAAGGAGTCTTTTTTTAAGGTTGTGGAAGGCAATGCTATGTTTGAAGGCAACCAGGAAGAAGCCAATAGAGGAAAGGTTATGGTAGTTGATCTAAGCTAGATGACCTCAACTTATTTAGAGCAGTTAGGTATTTTATTATTTTGTCACTAGCAGTAGAGTGTCCCTGAAAGAGAACTAAAACTATAATCAGAAGATCTGGTACCTAGTCATGGCCCCTGCCTAAAATCATTAATTAATTCTGTGCAAATACAGACTGAGTAAAACAATGTAATGGGTTATCTAAAATTCACATATTAATGATTAAATTAGGTCTTTAAGATACTTGTTACCATTTTTTATTTTTAAATTTTTTTCAGTCAACAATAATCTATTTCACCCTCCCATTTTCTCTTCTTTGTTCAAAAAAAAGGAACAAAATCCTTATAATAAGTATTCATAGCCAAACAAAACAAATCCTTAAATTCACCATATCCAAAAATACATATATAGCTTTATCTGGACCCATCATTTCTTTGTCAGACAGTAGATGATGTATTTGATCATCAGTCCTCTGGAATTGTGGTTGGTCATTGCATAGATTAGAGTTTTTAAGTCTTTTGAAGTTGCTTGTCATTATAGTGTTGTTATTCTTTCCTGGTACTGCTCACTTCACTCTGCATCAATTCATATAAATATTGCTTGATTTCTCTGAAACTGTCCTCTATTCATTTCTTATGGCATGATAATATTCCATTACATTTATATATCAAAACTTCTTCAACCATTCCCCCAATTGATGGTGATTCCTGAGTTTCTATTTCTTTGTTTCTACAGACACATCTGCTTGAAATGTTTTTGTACATATAATTCGTTTTCTACTTTCTTTGGTGATAGGACATTGGGCCACAATTTAATGTCTTTAGGAGCATAGTTCCAAATTGCCTTCCAGAATGTTTCAATCAATTCATAGCTACTCCAATAGTGTCTTCATGTACCAATTTTCTCATACTCTCCAACATTTGTTATTTTCCTTTTGTTTTTTGTCAACTTTGTCCATTAGATGAATATGAGGTGGAATCTTACAGTAGCTTTATCTTTCATTTCTTAATTATCAGTGATTTTAAAACCAGTTTTTTTTTTTTTTATTTCGCTATTGATAGCTTACATTTCTTTCTCTGAAAGGATTCATATCCTTTATTTATCAACCACAGGAATGACTCTTATTGTTATAAATTTGAATCAGTTCCTTATATAGCTTGAAAATGAAAACTTTATCACAGAAATTACTGAGAACACATTATTTCTTCGTTATCTGTGTCCATTCTATTACTTTTAGTTGCATTGATTTTGTTTCTGCAAAAACTTTAATTTTATGTAATCAAAACTATCTCTTTTCTAAGATCTTCTCTATCCCTTATCTGGTCATGAACTGTTCTATTTATAGATTAGAAATTTCCTTTCTTCCTCTAATTTGTTTATTATGGCACCTGTTAGGCATATGGTATGAGTTATTGATCTATACTTAGTTTCTTCCAGTCTGCTTTCCAGTTTCCCTAGCATATGTAATCTTTATAATGGAATATAATGGAATTATATAATGGAATATCAGCTTCCCCCTTCACTACCCAAAACTTCAGAGAGAAAGAAACAGAGAGAGAGAGAGAAAGAGAGAGAGAGAAACAGAGAGAGAGAGAGAGAGAGAGAGAGAGAGAGAGAGAGAGAGAATGGAAGTGGGAGGGAGAAAAGGAGGGAAGGAGGTTTGGTGTGGGACTGCAGATTTTGAAAGCTAGTAATGTGATAATATTCAAATAGAAACTAAAGAGACTTCCCCTTTCCCCCCAAAAGACATGACTGAAAAAATATCATTTCAATGGTAATGATGCCAATTCCAATTTTTTAATCTTGTAAATTTTTCGGTATAGTTTTAATGCGCTGAGTTCATAAGAAAACAGGTAATGCGACCATTAATGACACAACTAATCTGTTTAATACTTGCTTCTGTGGTTTAAAATTTAAAAGAAACATAAAGTAGAACCTAGATAAATAGTTTGAGGTAGGCAATACAATGATAACAATTAGAAGAAAACAATTCCCTGTATCTCCCCAGGTTGTCTGTTATTGTCCTGCAGCATAAGATTTGATTGCCCTTCTCATTACTTCAGCCTGGCTAGCTGAAGAAATCATTAATGCTCATGTCTCAGAAGGCAGTAATTTTAGTCACTGCTCATTGGAATCTCTCCCCAGGAAAAATTCACTTTTCCTTCTCCCTGTCACTGACTTTTTCACTCTTCAGGATTTCAATCCATAGTTCCCTACTCTTCTTATCCTAAAACAAGGATCTGATAGAAATTTTTAGTTGAGTTATAGTTTTTCCCTTGGAATTCCTGTCTTTCCCTGATCATATCTGTAAATACACACTTGATATCTGTAACCTCCTTATTAGAAAAAATGTTAGGTCCAATACTGGTTAAATATTTATTGAACATCTCTAGTACCTTTAGTATACAAAACATTCAGAAGACATCATTCTGAATGTAGAAATATCTGAGCTCAATAAGCAGTTCTTGAATATTTACAATGAAACCACTAAAGATGATGCAGTCATCACATGAAAGAGTATAGCAAAAACAAAAAAGGGCCCAAGACAAAATCTTGGAGGATACCCACAATTAGTACATGGGACATTCATTGAATGACACTGAGAAGAGTAGACAGAAAACCAAGAGAGAGAAATAACATGAAATTCAGAAGAGAAAGAATATAGGAAGAGAGCATGGTCAAATAAATAAAACTCTCTTTCATGCATGTCTAACACAGAATTCATTTTCTTTCTCCCAAACCCACCGATTTCACTTTTTAAATTTTTTTTTTTTAAATTTCACCTTTTTTGTTAAGAATACCATTATTCTGAAACCTCAGTATCATATTCAGTTCCTTATTATTATTCATCACACATATCCAATCAGTGCCAAGTCTATGTTTTTCTGGAAACATCTGGAATTGGTCTTTTATGTGCCTTCAAATGTTTTGAGAGCAGTAAATAGGCCTTGGTATTTTTTTTTTTTTTTTTTGCAATCTTCATGTCAGGGATTCTCACCATACAAAAGCATCAGGTTCACTTTAGGAAATTTCTTATGCCTCTATCTTAAAGCCCCCACCCAGAAAGTCAATGTGCTGATGCTAATTCTCCTTGCAAGCTCATTACTCAGAAAATTAAATATAATATGGCTGAGAATTACCTTAGCCTTAATGGGAGCTTTCAAATGCAGCTTCAAGTCCACAGTGATGAGGGCCTGCTGTTCACTGGAGAAAATCTGGACTTCCTATGGAGCCTTTTAGTTAGATGTAGGCTTCACATCAGGTGGCAAACAAGAGAAAAAGAAAAGGAAGAGAGAAAAACAATAGGAAAAAAAGGAGACAGGAAGCAGCATGAGGAAAGGACTGGGGCTCTGTATCTTAGGAGGCTTAGGGTCCTTCTGAATTGCCGGGGAAGGAGGCTCAGGGTTGTGGACAGAAGGGAAGGCTAAGCCATGAAGTTTCAGCAGGTTCAAGCCTGTCCTAAAAAGATAGCATATCTCTATTATAATAATAATAGCAATCTTAATAGCCAATTAGTGAGCAGCTAGGTAGTAGGATGGATGGAGCATCAGACCTGAAGTTAGGAAGCCTCATCTTCCTGAGTTCAAATCTAATCTCAGACACTTACTAGCTGTGTGATCCTGGGCAAGTCACTTTATTCTGTTTATCTCAGTTTTCCCATCTATAAAATAAAGCAGAAAAAAAAAAAGAAAAGAAAAACAATTCCATTATCTTTGCCAAGAAAACTCCAAATAAAGTCATGGAGAATTGAACATGACTGACTGTTCATGACTGAAATGATTTAAAATAACAAAATACCTAATTATGTGCCAGGACTGTGCCTTGGATATAGATGCTATTATTTTTTCTCTTTTACAGATGGGGAAATTGAGGCAAATAAAAATTAAATGACTCAGGATCATACACCTACTATGAGTCTAACAACAAATTTGAACTCTGGCCTGACTTCAGACCCAGTGTTCCGTTCACTTGTACTACTATTCTAGTCCTTGAATGTTAAGAAGAGAATGAAAGAGTCAATTGGGTTTCACTACTCTTTTGTAAGTTTTCCCTGGGAAAATCCTACTCAGTCCTTACTTTATGAAGGTATATAAGATTATAGCCATTTGTGTATGGGGTACAGAATGACTATTGCTTGATTCTATTCCTGTTTCTTTACATTATTTTTATATATTGACTAAATGCTTTTGCTTTTGGGATTGATGTCTTACAAATTCTGATAACCCTATAATGTCTAATTGAATTGAGACACCAAATGACCTCTGCATAACTGCTTGTCTAACCCTCTTTTTCTCCCTCTCTGTCTCTCTCTTTCTATTTTCCCTTTATATGACAATTCTTTGAAAACAGTTTCTCCTAAATTTAGGGTGCATATGCAATTACATCCAGTTTTCTTTTCCTTCTCTGTGATGTTATTTTCTATGAAAGATCCCATTATTTCCATCCCAGCAACCAGTTCTTTTTTTTTTTTTTATGATAATCAGTTTCTCATATTTTCTTGCTTAGTGTATTGGGTCCAACACATGACCCAAATGTGTTGAATCCGCAAATATAGCAGAGAAGATCACTATAGAAATGCTGACAGATATATTGAAGTTTATTCCTTTAAAATACCATTGTTTATTCCTCTTCTAAAGCATGAACTTATTTAAAAAACTAATAAATTTATTAGTTGTGGTTGTGGTTCTGCTTTTGGCATAGAGTCTTCTATAACAGATGCCTGAATAATTAAAATAATTATTATATCTTGCCCCTATGACAGTTATCTAAACTTCAAACAGGGATTCGTTTCCCAAACTTTTCTTGCATTTCCTCTTTTTTTTTTTTTTGTACAGGTAAAATATTATAATGATATTAATCACTTCTGTTTCTGCCTTTTTCTGGTTCTTGGTTTTCCTCATATGAGGAGCTTGTTAATAGACAATGTTGTTCCACTTTCAACACTGGCATCCTTTTAACTACCTTATTTTTATTAAATAAGGCATACCATTCTAGTGCCATATTCTCATCATAATGTTATCTCGTTAAATCTCAAAATTTGTCTCTTTATATTAGTGTCTCTGATTCATCCTTCTTGTTACCCACATTTGGTACATTTGTATAGAGACAATTGAAGCCATGGTTTTTATTGTCAGTTCATTTTTTGAATTTTGGTTTCTCTGTGCTTGGCATCTTGATACTTTCTGACTCCTCCCAAGAATTGACTATATTTTAATCCATGTTACCTCTACCAATTTCTACAGGTATTTTGTTTCCCTCAGCTATTCTAGAGGATACCTTACAGGGATGATTATGGGTGACTCTTATAGTTATAGAAAGGAGTTGTAATTTCAAGAACTCCTGAGAAAATATTTGTGATCAAAATGAAGCTGACTTGGTAATGCTTGAATTTCCATCATTTGAAATTAATTTTTTTAACTTAAAATTTTGTCTTGCTTTTATAATAAGAACATTATGCAACTTTATCAATTGTTTAAGCTTTGTGTGTGTGTGAATCTACCAAATTCTTTCCAAAGTCCAGGTTATTTAAGAAGGGGTTACAGAATATGACTATATCAGACAACTAAGTTCAAAGATAAAAAAAGAAAATTTATTTTGGCAGAGCAAGTTATTACCAGTAGAAAGAAAGATCACAGAAAGAAAAGACTGTGATTTCATCTTTTTTTTTTTTTTTTTTTTTTTTTTTTTTTTTACAGTTTTCCTTTTCCTAGAGAGTTTTTCAAACAAGAATGTTTTCATCCTCTACATAGTAAAGCAAAGTGAGCCCTTTTTTGGGAACTCTAAAAATCAGTGAAGAGTTCTCTCCAACTGAAAAAAAAAAAATGATATCTTAAAGGAATAAACTTCAATAGATCTGCCAGCATTTCTATAGTGATCTTCTTTAATATATTTGTGTATTCAACACATTTGGGTCGTGTTGGACCCAATACACTAAGCAAGAAAATATATTTAAGAAAATGTAATGTGTATATAAGAAATACAGTTTGTGAGAGAAATGATACATTTTTTTCCAACAGATTTCCACATTTATCATGCTGCCTATGAAAAATCAGATCAAAAGGGGAAAAAATGAGAAAGAAAGAAAAAACAAGCAAGCAAACAACATCAACAACAAAAAAGGTAAAAATACTATGTTGTGATCCACATTCAGTCTCTATGATTCTTTTTTTGGATGCAGATGACTCTCTCCATCACAAGTCTATTGGAAATGACCTGAATATGGATTTACCTCATTATTGAAAAGAGTATAAGTCCATCACAGCTGATCATCATATAATCTTGTTGTTGCTGTGTACAATATTTTCACTTAGCATCAGTTCATATAAGTTTCTCTAGGCCTTTCTGAAATCATTCTGCTGATCATTTCTTACAGAACTATTGTTCTGTAATATTACATTTCCATTCATATACCATAATTTATTCAGCCATTCCCCAACTGATGGGCTGGCTCAGTTTCCAGTTCCTTGTCACTATAAAAAGGGCTGCTATAAACAGTTTTGCAGATGTGTGTTCTTTTCCCTTTTTTATGATATCTTTAGGATACAGATCCAGTAGTGGTACTGCTGGATCAAAGGTATGCAGTTTTATAGCCCTTTGGGCATAGTTCCAAATTGGTCTCCAGAATGGTTGGATCACTTCACAATTCCACCAATAATGTATTAGTGTTCCAGTTTTCCCCCATCCCCTTCAACATTTAACATTATCTTTTCCTGTCATCTTAGCCAAGCTTAAAGGTACCTCAAGCTTAAAATGGTACCTCAGAGTTGTCTTAATTTGCATTTCTCTAATAAATAGTGATTTTTCATGTAACTAGAAATGACTTTAATTTCTTCATCTGTTCATATCCTTTGACCATAATGTGTGGTACAGCATTTAATAAAAAAGCTGGAGAGATATCTAGAAGCAAAGCGAAGTTTATTATACGTTCTGGAGAATCGGGCGTCCCACCCATCGAGCAGATAATCGAAGGGAGGAAGCACCATAGGGGGCAGGGTCAACACTTTTTATCCCTAACGCAAATACCCCCTCCCACCACTGACCCTCATCCTTATTGGCTGAGGATCTTACATTCTAAACTCGGGAACTACCCAAGAAATTGAACTTGACCAATAAGAACATAGTTGCCCATATTTGACCTAACAGAAAGACACTGATGTCATAGGAGGATAACAAGGGGATTTAAGTATGCCCTTAGGGGATTGCAGGGAGGGAACTTAAGTATGCCCTTGACTTGATGCTTAAAGTCCTTCAGGCCTACTCAAACTTTGAAACAGATGAAGCCTTACTCAATTTTCACAACTGTCTTGAAAGATCTCATCTCCTTCAATAAGAAACAGTATTTTCTAAAAACAAGTCAGGAAAAGCAGTCACATCGGATTAAATTTCCTTCCCTTATCCCTCCCCAGATCATCTTCCACTCATCCATCAAACTGATCTCCCTGAAGCTCAGGCCTAATTATGTCATCCTTCTCTACCTCTTAATCAGTAAACTTTAGTGGCTCCCCTCACCTTCTATGAGAAACTTTTCTTTATCTACCTTAATACTAGTACTTTCCCTCTTTTGATAATTCTCCATTTATTCTGTATATATCTAGTTAATACATAGTTGCTTGCATTTTTCTATCACACTGTAAGTTCTTTAATAGAAATGGCAAGTCCCCCCCCCCCTTTCTTTGTATCCACAGCACTCAGCACATGGTCTGACATGTAGTAGGTGCTAAATAAATGCTCAATGGCTTGTCCTACCACACCTTTATGCATTCATTTATTTGTTCATTCATTCTTCCTGAGGTGACATGTCATCATAGTCCCAGATAACTATTTCCACTACTGTCTCAGTTATATAATTCTTTTTTCCCCCCTGAGGATTTGAACAGGTCCTCCTGATTTCAGGGCTGGTGCTCTATCCACTGTGCCACCTAGTTGCCCCCAGCTATATAATTCTCAACAGGAAAATTGAAGCTCAATTTTCTTACCCTTTTTTTTAACTTAATTCATGTAAAATAAAACCTCTGGATATAAACCAATTTGAATGGATTCCATTTTGCCTTTAACAAAAATCCTATCTTTTTAGGAAGAAATCTGAAACAGTTAGCTGTGCTTTGGAGTCAAAGAGAAAAGAGTGCTCTAATGAGAGAATATGAAGAGCATTAGAGTATTAAAATTGAGTCATTCATTAGAAGAGGCTTTTGTGAACTTGTTATAGGTTCTTCATTAGAACGCTTTTAAGAGAGTTTAAAGAGCTTTTTAATGTAAAATGAATAATTCATCTTGTTTCCATATTTTCTAAACATCTGACATCATTCATGAAATAAATAGACATAAAATCATTACTTGCTTCCAGTTTATGCAAAGATTGTAAGCCACGTTTCTGTATGAATCAGAAATTTCAGCAACTCATTTATTACCATTTTCTTTTGTTTCCTACAAATGTAAGCTTGCACACAAAACACATTTTATTACTGTGTGTAAACATGCTTGATTAACTTCTAACTTACTCAGAGTTTACAAGGCAATCCTGATCTATTTATAAAGCACATATACCAGTCCTAAGGGCCTTTGACAAAGACCAGATTTCAGGGAAAACAATGCAAAAGCAGAGAAAGCATCTTCCTTAAACACTAATGTCCCTGGGGCCAATTCTTTTGGATGATTCTCTTCAGGCTCTTAGAAAGCCATTTTGGAGGTGAAGACTTTATATTTCCTCGGTATTGGTCTCAGATAAACATTCACACAACCTTGTGCAGCATAGAGTCTGTATCCTCCCAAACCAGCCCCATGCTCTACCTCAGCAATGTGAGTAATGGATTCCATATACCTAAAGGAACAGTTCAAATAGTCAATCAGTGAGAACACCAATATGAGACAATTGAAAAGCTAATGAGGTGAAAAACTCTTCAATCATTGAAGAGGGAAGGGGGGAAAAATTACTCTATCACCATAGAAACCAATATAGCCAAAATGATTCCTATTTCACAGCCCCACATCCATTCTTTGGTAATAGGAAGAAATGGGGGAAAAGGAACACATCTCTTAGAATCCTGGGATGTAAAGCTGAGAAGGTGCCCTCAGGGGATCATTTAGTTTTTTTGTTAAATCATTTTTTTTCACTCATGTCTGATTCTTCATGATCCCATTAAAGGTTTTTTGTTTTGTTTTGTTTGTTTTGGTTTTTTTGGCACAGATACTGGAATGGTTTAACATCTCCTTTTCCAATTCATTTTACAAATGAAGAAATTGAGGAAAACAGGGTTAAGTCACTTGCCCAGGGTCATACATTAAATAAGTGTCTGAGGTTAAATTTGAACTCAGCAAGATGAGGTTTCCTGACGCCTGGTTCAGCAATCTGTACTATGGTGCCATTTAGCGGCTCCCCCGATCTATACCAGCTTTAATCCTTGTATTCAGATCAGTGGCATTTTGATTTCCAGATAATTAGGAGGAGAAAAAGGGAATGAAACTCCCAGACATGCTTCTGGATTCTTCAAATGCCCCCTCAAGACATGGCAGAACTAGAAAAAATTGGTCTATGTGCTGGCCCATCTGAACTCCAGGGGGCAGTTATGAGGCAGAAGGGAGAAACCAAGAGAGACTGAGAAACCAGTATTTGTTCATGGAAGAAAAAGATTTATGAACTGAAACATACTGGAGCCAAATCAGAGAAAGGACAGAGTAGGAGAAAGACTCACAGTAAGTCACCTTTACTTCTAGCCTCTCCTAGCTAGAATCTTAGGTCAACGAAACCTATTTCTTAAAACTCCTTTAAAGAATACTGTATTGTTGTTAGTTGGGCAATGACTCAAGGAGGTTGCACCAGATGGTGCTGAAAAATCATGCTTATATGAATGCAATTAACCCATCACCAAGACAATGGGTAGGCTCAACCCACTATGCACGCATAGCTCAGTCTACTATTTTGTGAACCCTTTCCTCCTTCAAAACTAATTACTCATACAACACATCTTTAAAATGTTTTTATTAAAAGCCTAATATTGATTATCAGTGCAATCAACTAGACTTTCCTAGTGATTACTTACATTTACATTAATTTCAATATGCAAAGCATCATGACACTATTTCAGTCATCCCTCCAAGTTAGAATTCTTTGTCATTTTAAAGTTTCATTTACTTTCTCTTGTATAATCCTAGGTAGCATGCACTCCCATTATTTATTTTAAGTTATTTCATAAAATTCTTTCCATATTTCCTTTATTACAGGGCATTCACTGAAAGTCAATTTTGATAGCAAAACTGAAATCCCTGATACCTGTCTCCTTATGTTGTGCTACAGTTTCCTTTTATTGTCCTGACTCAATTTCCCTAAATTGTTCTGCCTCAGTTCCTATTGTAATCCTGCCACGCCACCCTTCCCTCTTAATCATTAGAATGTTTGATAGGATAAAGGTTTTATATCTTAGACATCATTAGAATATCAGGTGCCTCTCCCCTGCCCCCCAATTATGTCTTCCCCATCCCAAGTGCCTGCTCCCATTATGTCATTGTTCTTGTTATCCTATAAAAGAATGTTTGTATCAGACATTGGTTGCTGGATTCTTAGAGACAATAGTCTCATTCAGCCCTAGGACCAAACCATGGATCCATTTGGTCCCAGTAAATCTCTCCCTTTCAAATAAAATATTATAACTCTCTAATCTCTATCTTGCCTCAGTTTCTCTGGCATTACATTTATACCTATAATAGTATTGAGACATTACTACAATAATAAGGGACAGTCTGGTATTTTTCCTAGAAGTTAGATGGTACTGTGAATAGGATCTAAAATAGAGAAGACTTGAATTCAAATACAATCTCAGATATTTACTAATTGTATGATCCCAGGCAAGTCTTGCCTATTCCCTCAACGGAGCTATCTTATTGTGAGGATCAATTCATATATTTGTGAAAATTTAGCAGAGTTTCTGGCACTTAGTATGCACTAAGTGGTTATTCCTTTTCTCATGAAGAAGAGAGTAGAATTCTCATGGAGAAATGGAAGCAGTAGAGAAAACCTTCATTGCAATAGGAACTGCCTACAACCATAATTTGGTCAAGTGTGATTAAGGACAAAACCATGTAGACAACAGCAGAAGAGAGAGACTGTAGTTTCCTGAATGAAGAGTACAATAACGACATTTGTATCTTGAAATCTCCCAATTCTGTTGGTGCAAGAATGTATTCATTGGTACTCTGCTGCTGCATGTTCATTCTGCATTTCTGCATAGCTAAGAAGATATTTGCAGCAAACCTATGGTCTCCAAAAAGCCAAAAACCATAGCAGCAATTTCTGCTCCAGCTTTATGGTTCAAAGCAGCAAGTAGCATAGAAGGAATTAAGAAGGGATTGGGACCACCATTAACTAAATTTGTAATATTCCAACCGATATGTGGTATCCTTTTGTGAAAACTGAAACTTCCCACAAGCAACAAAATTCTAATTATTACAAAATGCTTTCCTACTCACAAATTCAAAGAAATAAAGTCCATGTGAATATGAAGAATATTCCATGATAGTCTCTACACTATCATGAATGCAATCAATGCCAAAATCCCTCCCTCCCTCAAATCTCTGTCTGTCTCTGTCTCTCCTTTCTTTCTCATTGTCTTTTTCTTCGATCTCTCCTTTCTTGCTTTATCTTTTTCTAAGATATTAGGACTGCCTTTGTCTCATAAAAGGAGTTTAGTACAAAATTTTTTAAAAATAATTTGTACATTATAAGTTTTTAGATATTTTTGGAAGGTTTATAAAATTTATCTGTAAATCCATTATTGTTGTTGTTGCTATAGTAGTTCCTTTGCAAATTATTCAATTTTCTTTTCTGGGATTGGATTTAGGCTTGTGCTTTTGCTCGAGTCCCTTGAAAAGTGATTATTTTTATTGTGTTACAGTATCTATAAATATACTCAATATTCATCGTTTATTATATTATATTATATTTTTATTAAATTTATTTGCAATTTCTTTGTGATTTAACATATGATCTATCTTTGTAAAAGAGTTGTGGATTGTTAAAAAATATATGTACATTCTTTACTGGTACTATTCAAAAGGTACTACAAACATGATACTTTATTTCTCCTTTTATTTATCTTTCTGTTGTGTTTTTCTAGCTTAGATTTGCATATTATACTATTGATATTGATTGTTATCTTTGGTTCCTTTAGGTGTCATGTAATTTCCTTATTTATTTTTATTAATTTTGTTAATTTTATAATTTATCTGATAGCATAATAACAACTTTTTAAATTCACCTGTTGCATAGTAAAGATTAATCTAGGCTTTTACTTTAGTTTTTTTTTTTCTTTTGTAGATATGTTTCTTATTTGTAATAGATTGTGGAGCTTTTTTTATTCTCTTATCCATTCTGTCATTCTCCTTTGTTTTATTGGATTGTTTAACACGACCACATTTAAAGTAATAAAAGTTAGGTTTGTTTTCTTCCTTCCTTCTCTCTAGAATTGTTCTTTTAAAAGACTGATTCCCTTCCTCATTTAAGTTCCCCCTATGATCAGTTTTATTTAGACTACATTAATGCAATGATATCCTCATAGACTCTTTTCTCACTTTGTCTTTTCCTCAATTCATTTGTCATCTTTTCCCCTAGTTTGAGCAGCTTATTATTTATTTTGTTATTGATAAATTATTGGCTTTCTTTTTTACTTAATTCTTTTCTCCCTTTCTCCCCATTTTTCTAATGCTATATTAAGGTGGTTAATTCAAAATTTTCTTCTTTCATTCCTTCCAAGTTATTTTGTGTGTTGGAACTGGGATTGAGAAAGTGTATATTTTTCAAGAATTTCTTTGATTTGTTATTTTCATTAATTCCCTTTCTATCTATTCTGAATTTGTTTTCTGTTACATTATTTATATCCTTGGTTATTCCTTCTTTAATCTCTTTCTGTTCCTAATAGAATTAAAGTCATTGAATTAATAGGTTTGAGATCCTTTTAAAAAAGCAATTTATCAGATAATGAGGAGAACTATCAGCAAAATTATAGGGGGAAAAATACTGACCTTAATATACTACTTTAAAGTTAGACAAATTAACCAAAAACAAGTAAACTAAGGACCTGGACAGACACCTAGAAAAATTAGATATGCTAGATCTCTGATGATTTCTTGATGTAAATATAAGGGAATATACATATTCATAGTATGGCACCTTTACAAATATAGTCCAAGTGCTACAGTAAATAATTCATATATAAATGCAGAAAAGCAGAAATACTAAATACATTCTTTATGGAACACAATACAATAAAAAGTATAATAGGCTTTTGAAGGAATTATTCAAACTTAAATAGAAACTAAATGATTTAATCAGCTTAATCATAAATAATTGATGAATTAAAGAGGAATAATAGACACAATAGATAATTTCATAAAAGAAAATAGCAATAAGAAAACATACCAAAACTTTTGGGATGTAGCTAAAATAAACTTAAGGAGAAATTTTATACCTCCAAACACTTTAATCAACAAATGAGAAAAAAATAGGACACTGAATTGACATTCAACTTTTAAAAAGCTAGAAAAATAACAAATCAAAAAAACAAACAAACCCAACAACAACAACTAAATACCAAAATACAAATTCTGAAAATTAAAATGAAGATTTTAAAAACTGAAAGAAAAAAGTAAATGAATAAAATAAGCTAGAAACTATTTTTAAAAAACTTATAATATAAAGCACTAGCTATTCTAATTAATGGAGGAAATGTGAATTACCAATGTGAAAAAAAACTTTAAAAATCAAAAGGAAATTGTGAGAAACTATTTTGCCTAATTATAAGACAAAAATTAGTATTTTAAATAAAAAGGATGATTTTTTAAAAATCTAAACTATCTGGAATAAAAACATAAAAATAGAGAATTTGTTGGTGTTTGTCAAGTTCAGAATAAAAAAAAAAATTAAGAAAATACATTTATATACAGAAACCCAGGAACCAAAGTGGAGAAGCATTTTGTGAAGTATAATGGAGGAGAAAACAACAGTGATATTATACTGGAGAAATTACAGACCACCTTGATGGGAGAAAGAAATAGACAATGAGTTCAGGAAATAGATTACAAGTCTGACAAGGCTAAGCAATGAAGTACTCCAATTATCAGTGTTGGAGATCTCGCTGCCAAAAACCAAGTAGCTAATAAATTCTTAGCTTTCCTTAATAATAACTTCATCCTCCTAAAGGTGGAGAGAGAAAGGAGGAAATGGTTTTCTGGTTTGAGTCTTATCAAGAAGGAAGGACTAGTTGCTGAAGTAGAAATAATAGGAACCTTGGGAGGAAACGGCCACTTCCTTCCTCTACCTTTGCCACAGACTAACAAAATTGTAGAGATGGTTTCTTCTACAGATAATTAAATAGAATTCAATATACTACATCAGAACTTCTATAGACTATTATTTTTTGTACACTTTCTTAATCACTAATGTCCCACTCTGAAAACTGGTGCAAACCAGGATGAAAACTCTGCAACAAAAAGACTATAGCAAATAATGCCTCAAATGGGAAGAAAAAAAAGAATCAAGTTTAAAGTAATATATTTGACCCTAGATATTAGAAATGGAAGAAGCTGATCCATTCCTCTGGAAGAAGCATGAATGAGGGAATGTTATTAACATTAACCACACAATTGAGATAAGAACTCCCAGACTAGAATTCCAAACTACAGAAAATTTCAACTCTACTTTTGTCTTTATACTGAAAAAAATAATCTATAAAATGTGATAGTTGAATGAGAAAAATCCAAATGATTTATTTCCTGAACTGACTAGCTGATTTAGTCTTTCTGAACTATTCTGGGAACAGGGAGTTTCTTCTTGATTTAATTAACGAAATCTTAGTCTATCTCCTTCATTCAAGGTATTAAAATCCCCTTCCTGAAATTTCCTAAAACTTATCACTTCCACATGTGGGGTGAATAAAATCTTTGATAGTTTGTAAACCATGAGGGAAAAAAAAAAAAAAACTTGCCAAGATAATCAGGTTTAAATAATAGTGTTTTCATTATTTACAGTTAGTTACAGTTAGTATTTTCCTTTTTAGGAATATTGTTCTCTGACCTACAAATTTGGGTTTTATGAGATAAAATCTCTAGAACCAATTTGTAAATGAGCAATTTCCTAATGAATCCATATGGAACAGTCAGATAGTCAGATAAAGGAAGTCTTATTACTTGCAGTGATATACTTTATTCTTCTTTACTCTTACTTTCAATAACCCAAGTCACCCTAAATCTATGTGTTATAATTGACTGCTCTCAAAGTTTGAACAAGATGGGCATACTAACTCTAAATCTGTCAATGTGATAGAAAACCATATTTATCATCTTTCCTACCACTGGCTCCTAAAGTTTTCCAGGTCTTGCCATCCATCCTGCATCTATATCCTTCCCAGCCTAACACTGTCATTTGGTGTAGTGATATAATCCAAAGATCCTGAACTTTGCTATCCAATATATTACTGTGTTTTAAAACTTCCAGGCTTTTAAGCAACCCTGCCACAAAACTTTTAATATGTGTTGTCTTTCTGAATTATAATGTGAGATACTTAAGAACAGGGACTGTCTTGATTTTTCCATGTGTTTCCCTACTTTATAGGACAGCTCTTGGCATATAAGAACTTAATACTTTTTTATTCATCCATTCATTTGTGATAACATCAGAGTCATTCAAGAAAGCAGAAAATTCAAGATTAAGAGGGACTGTTCTATAGCTACTGAAATGACTTTTAATTCACTTAGATCTTGTCATTACTATTAATAATAATATTTAAATCTTGTTTTTAATGTTGCAGAGCACTTACACATAGGGAGACAGTGTTGAAAGAACACTGAATTTTGAGTCAGTCGACCAAGGCTCAAATTCAGATTCTAATATTTACTATGCAACTTGAACAAATCATTTAAGTTCTCTAGGTCTCAGTTTGTTGTTTTCATCTGTAAATGAAGAGGTTGGACTGGGTGGCTTCTGGGATTTCTTCCATGTTCAAATGTATAATCTCATTTGATTTTTTTTCATTTCTTGATAAATGAATGTAGCAGAATTTTTTGGTGACTCCTTTGCTTACTGGAAACACTATTTTCTAGAAATTATCCATATTTATTAACTCCCTTCTTCTCAGAATGTCATTTAATTCAATTTTTCTAAGAAATGTTGGTTAACTTCTTTCTCCTAAAAAATTAAGTTACTTGAGTTGACCTTAGAATGGAAGTTAAAATTTCTGTTTTCCTCAAGAATGACTTCTTCACAGAATGACTTTGTCACATGAGAGGATTTAACTCGGTTCAGTTCTCAACTATATCCCTACAATACCATAAAGTTTTTTTTTTTTTTTTTTAATTTCAAATATATGGGGTAGGAATCAAAAGAACTGGATTCAATCTTGATCTTACATAAAGCACTCGATCTATCTGAGCTTTATTTGTATCTTTATTTTATTTTGTGTTTCTCACAGTGTTGTGAGAAAAGAGCTTTTCTAAAAGTAAAATAACTATAATAAATATTAGGGGTTTTTTTTTGTTATACTACAAAGCGTTTTTACAAAATTTTATCGCATTTCACCCTCACAACAATCCTAGAGGGCAGGCAAAACAGGGTAGAGTACAAGGGATAAAGAATAATTTCCAATTTGCTCATGAGGATAAAAGAAAAAAAAAAACAATCAAATCCCACCCCTTGTCATCTTCAAAATTCTCTTTCATTACTTCAAAGACAATCTAATAGGTATGTTGTGAGATATATATATTTATTTTAAATTTTTTTCTTGGTTATATGTGTACATTCATTATAACATTTCCATATGAGTCTTGGGGGGGAAAAATCAGAACAGAATAGAAAAATCATGAGAAAGAAAAAAATATAGCAAAAGTCTCCATAGTGTTCTCTTTAGATGCAGATGGCATTTTCCATCCATAGTTTTTTGAAATTGTCTTGCAACACCGAATTGCTGAAAAGAGTTAAGTTTCTCATAGTTGGTCATCATACAATCTTATTATTGCTGTGTACAATATTTTCTGGCTTTGCTCCCTTCTAATATGAGAATTATGTCAGAAATCATTTTAAACAAAAACAAAAATCTCTTTATTAGCTCTGAGCCCCCACCCAAGAAAACTGGGAAAATCTCTCTCTCTCCTCTCTGAGCTTCAATCATGTAGGAATTAGGTAAATTCCAGTGTCACTAGCTAGTAATTAACAGTAACAAATAATACAAAGACACAGATAAATATATAAGCAATTATAGACTAAGAGAAAGATTATAGCCAGAGTCACTTCTATATTCTAGACAAGGAGGGAAAATAAGAGGTTGTTAACTAGAATTCTCTCACCCACAGCTGTGTAACTTCTGGTTCTTCTAAACTACTGAAATCACAATCCTGCCATTCAGTCCTCCTCAAAGTAGAATTAACCTAGTTTTTCTCAGAATATTTTATTTTCTACAATGTCAATTAACTTATCATCTCACCTCAGTAAACAATTGGAATTTACTTTAGAATGTTAAAGTCTATCAATTCCCCTCAAGAATTCTCAGAATGTCTTTGCCACAGATAAGAATAGTTATCATCAAGACTTTTCCAGTTCCCTTCTGAAATCCAATAAAACTGAGTTTTCTAAATTATATCCTCAGTCCTAAAGGATAACAATTAAGTCCCTCAGACTTATTCTTCAAAGACAGTTGTTGGTCTCTCCCAGTCTCTTTCTCCTATAATAGTTAGCCATCCAAATTCCTTCAAGAATGAAGTGATTAGCTGTCTCTATGTCTCACCAAGCCTCCTTCAAAGAGAACAGTTAGCTGTCAATCCCAAGGTTCCCTATATTCTATTAAAGAGATAAGAATAATATCCAAAATTTTTGTGAGAGGAGCTATGTGAGCATGGGTTACATCAGGAAATTATTTCAGAAGTTTATTTTAAAATTAAAGCTACATAATAGTCACAGTAGCATCACATTTAAATATATAAAGGACTTGAATTCAAAGTGGTATTTTCATATACAATTTCTAAAGGAGAAGATATTTCAGTCCATAGTATATTCTGAAAATGTAATTGATAGCTTTTAACAGGCTTGCCCAGCATCATTATCAACAGGTAATAAATTTATGAATGTTTTATAGTGACAAAAGTAATTTATGATCATTTATTTGATGGTAATTGGAAATTATATACCTATTATGAAAGAAAGCTCCTTTTAGTACATTGGATTTAGAGAAGATATTTCCCAGTACCAAGTAAGGAGTTGGGGGAGTCATCTTATGTTTCTTTTAAGTGAATTTTCATAGAGTAAAGGAGATTTGTAAAGCAAAGTAAGACACAGCTAGTAGGAAATATATTTTGCATTCTCCAATTGATAATAATCAAAGGATATGAACAGGCAATTTGCAGAAGAAATCAAAGCTCTCTATAGTCATAAAAATGCTATATATTATTATTGATTAGAGAAATGCAAATTAAAACAACTCTGAGGTACCACCTATCAGATTGGCTAAAATGATAAATGTTATAGGGCATGTAGGAAAATTGGGATACTAATGCCTTGTTGGTAGAGTTATAAATTGATCCATTAATTTTGGAGAGCAATTTTTACATGTAGATGGGAAAATATAAAATATTTAAAAAAAAAAAAAAGAAAGAAAAGAAAAGAAAGAAATATATTTTGCAATCAGGATTGATGGATTTGAAAGATCAAGCAAAAAAGTTCTTTAAATTATCATTAAAATAAGTGAAAGGAAAAGTTATTAAGTCTATCTGTCATATGCCCTAAGTTACAATCAATATTATTTTTCAATGAACCCAGTGCTCTGTCCTGTACATCAGGAGTTGGCCTACTTAAACAAGCAGAGAGCCACCCTTCATAAGTTTATGTAATGGAAAGTTATTTACTCTTGTAAAGTGAACAGAATGGCCTTCCATTTCTAGGATCACAAGGCTATTAACCAGGTTGAACTATCTACCTCAAGGTTCACTTCTATTATGTCCCAGCATCAGCCTCAATATAATTTTATTGCTCTGTAGTGGCCTTTAAATTTTAAAAACTGATTAACTGGCTTTCCCAAAGCTGGTCAAAAATTAACAAAGATTTTTAAAACAACTGCTATAAGTATGTCCTGGGGACTCAAACATTCACAGAACATCAAGTTTCAGGACATATATTTTTAATACTTAACCTCATTCATAAGTTGGCTCTTACTTCTACAAGTAAAGAAGCAGAAAATGGGAGTTAGTACCCTAAGGGTAACAGTCATCCATTAGGATCTTATTATATCTCTACCAGTGTTAATAAGCTAGTATTTGTAAAGAAGTGTACAAACCTCAAAGCACCATATAAATGCTAGGTGCTGGTATTACTGCTACCACCACTACTACTACCACTATTACTACCAGTACTACTTCTACTCCTACCACCACTACCATCACTACTACTACTACTGATGATGATGATGATGATAATTCTATTAATACTTTACTTCTTGTCCTTTTGCTAAGATCAATTGGTGGTTAGTGATGGTGATACGAGTAGAAGTAGTAGTAGTGGTGTTATAATAGTTGTAGTAGTAGTCATAGTAATAGTGGTAGTAGTAGTAGCATTAGCAATAGAAATAGTAATAGTAATAGTAGTAGTGATAAAGTAGTAGTAGTGTTATAGTAGTAGTAGCAGCAGCAGTAGTAGTGGTATACTAGTAGTAAAATAGTAATAGTAGTAGTGGTAGTGTAGTAGTAGTAATAGTAGTAGTAGTAGTAGTAGCAGCAGCAGCAGTAGTAGTAGTAGTAGCAGCAGCAATAGTAGTAGTAGTGATATAGGAAAAGGAGGGGAAAGAATAGCAGTATTGGTAGTAGTGGTATAGTAGTATAGTAATAGTAATAGTAGTCGCAGCAGCAGCAGTAGTAGTGATATAGGAGAAGGAGGAGGAGGAATAGCAGTATTAGTAGTAGTAGCAGTAGTAGTAGTATTAGTAATATCCCCTAGACTGGTCTCTTCAACTATCAACTGGTGCCATTCTACCCATTAGCTCTTAGATGACTCTTCTTTCCAGCTAGATTCTTATGGGAGGGTATAATCTTGCTGGGAAGTCCAGCAGGATATCTGTGAGGGAAGAGAAGCTTTATATATCAAGTTCTTCTACAGACTAGGTTTCAACATTGAGGGTATTTGGACATGGGTGTGTGGCTAGGCAACCAGGGTTAGCTAATGCAAGGAGTTCTGCTTCTTGCAAGAGAGCAGCAATTGCTTTTAGTGAGCATTTTTTGAGGGTCAAATGAGTCACTTAATCTTCAAGACAGTTGCTTAGGGTCTAATTAGGCTCTATCATAATACAAGGTACTGTTTCAATACTGGGAATTTTTTTTTTTTAAGTTTAATACTGGTCCTCAGCTTCAAAGATCTTACAATTTAGTTGGTGAAATGAAAGGTATATATGTGTGTATGTAGCAACTGTGACTGTTCCTTCTCTCCCCGTAGGACCCTTTGATAACAACTTCAAGTGCAAGGTCTGCTGTGGATCCATATCCACTCAAAATCACTGGGCACAAGCCTCCATCAATGCCCACAATAAGACAAAATAAATTCAAAGCAAAAGCATTTAATTATGTAGTTGGACATTGGTCAGGGGACCCCTGATTAGTTGAACTTCCCAATATACTTGATAAAATAAATGGTGTCAGATTCTTGATTGCCTTGGTGTCTTTTCTCTGCCTACTCAATGATATGGGCAAATTCAGAAGAGATCATTTAAAATAAAAAAACTGACTCTGGAGATTCAGTCACAAAGACAACTCTGAGGAAGGAAAGAACTATTTCATTGTTAATAGTGTCTTGCCACAGAGGGGAGGAGAAAGGGTCAGCTTGGCTATATCCTGTGCTAGTGATATCCCAAAGCTTTCCTAAAAACTTTGAGCTCTTTCCTTCCACACAAAAGCCACATGTGAACTGTGGCATTCTGCCCCTCAGCAATACAAATGATTCTTCCTTCCATTGATGTATGAATTCTTATCCACAGTTGCAAACAACCCAAGAGGGAATTCAAGGACACTGCCTCCTTGAGTCCCAAATTTTTGTGTTAAAAGGGTGCAAAAAGAAAGCTTGTCAACTCAAACTTGGATAATGCTGAGATTGATATAGTGGAAATGGAGAAGTCTATAGTTGGTCCAAGAATAAAGGCTCTTATTTGGAACTATGGGTTGGAGACCCATATGTGCAAAAATGTTTGTGGCAGCCCTTTTTGTAGTGGCTAGAAACTGGAAACTGAATGGATGTCCATCAATTGGAGAATGGCTGAATAAATTGTAGTATATAAATATTATGGAATATTATTGTTGTGTAAGAAACTACCAACAGGATGATTTCAGAAAGTCCTGAAGAGACTTGCATGAACTGATGCTAAGTGAAATGAGCAGAATCAGGAGATTATGATACATGGCAACAACAAGACTATATGACAATCAATTCTGATGAATGTGGCTCTCTTCAACAATGAAATGATTCAAACCAATTCCAAATGTTCCAATTGTTCAGTGATGAAGAGAGCCATCTACACCCAGAGAGAGGACTATGGGAACTGAACTTGGACCACAACATAGCATTTTCACTCTTTCTGTTGTTGTTTGCTTGCATTTTGTTTTCTTTTCCAGGTTTTTTTCCCTTCTTGACCTGATTTTGTGTGTGTGTGTGCAGCAAGATAACTGTATAAATATGTATACATATATTGTATTTAACATATATTTTAACATATTTAACATGTATTGGACTACCTGCCATCTAGGGGAGGGAGTGGGGGGGAAGGGGAAAATTTGGAGCAGAAGGTTTTACAAGGGTCATTGTTGAAAAATTACCCAAGCATATGCTTTGTAAATAAAAATGTAAATAAAAAGCTTTAATAGTAAAAAAAATTAAAAATTAAAAAAAAAAGTAGATGAACAGAAAAAAGAAAAGAAAAGAAAAAAGAGTAAAGACTCTTTCTCATTGAAAGTGCCTGGCAGTTATCTAATCATCTTCCCTATAAACTACAAGTGCTAGACACTACACACGAATAATGTAGCCACGAGTCTAGACCAGCAGTAATTCCATGTTTCATGCAGAGCTGGCTCAAGGAACCTCTAGGAACATACCCTACAGTAAGTATATAAAGTAAATAGCAATCTTAGTATATCATTAGAAGACCTCAGGGACCTGAAATGCCAGAGGTAAAATATTCCCATAGCAATAAACATATTCTGATTGGGGGAAGAATGGTAATCACTAAAAATGTTCAGTCTCCCCAATGATACTGTACATGTTTGTGAGAGAGTGTGTGTCCTAGGTTTCTGAGGGGATTGCTACAATGTAAATCTTTTACAGTAAATGTTTTTGCTCATCCTAATTGTGTCCTACTGAAAATAACTACATTGGTCAATTGTCTTTGAGCTATGATTTTAGGAGTACAGACCTAAAAGATCTAAGAAATCCCAATCCTTCAGAGAATCTAGCTTAAATGTATGAGGAGGCAAATATTCCAGAGGAGTGTTACAATAAAGTAGTATAGTAAGAAAATTTGCATTAAAATTTTATTCCCATAAACATAAGGCATGCCGTCCTATATATAAACTATCAAGGGGAGGTGACCATACATAAGGATCATGCATGAGGCTCTCAAATGTGGGGAATATTATGGAGAGGCAATTCTAACTTCATTGCAGGACTTCTGATAACCATAGGATATATCTCTGAGTAACTCTCACTATACATCTGCAACAGCTTCAGCATGGGGACATTACTCCACTGAAGATTCTCCTTCTCAGCTTTTGAGGATCAGCACTCTTGACTCGACTCTGCTAGGGCATAGAGGCTCAAACTTCTCCAATGCAGATAAAGGAAGAATGACATTTTAGTCATAATTTCTTTACCCACCCAATAAAAGTCAGGAAATGTGTCTTTAGGCTAGGGTTAGGTCTTCGGTGATAACTCCCAGGTCTCAAGCTGATCAGTCTTCTATTATATTTGACTATCAATTTAACTGAGGTTTCTGACATCCTACCACATTTCTGAGATTTTCTCATGACTTAAAAAAAACACATATGAGCCAGAACAAAAGGTAGACTAAAAGGAAGGCAAGATCTAGTCATTAAGATTTAATATCTGTTTTATGCATATCTGTTAATTAATCACTCAATAAGCAATTTTCTAGATGCTGAATATGAAAAGACAAAAGGAAAAATAGTTCTGGACTTCAAGGAGCTTATCTATGGTCTAGCTAGGGGAAACAACATATGTATATACACACATATATGTTTTAATGTCTCCCAGTCTACACAATATGTACATATATATATGCCCCTCATATATACATACATGTACACTTGCATATGTATGTATGTAAAATATATACAACAGAATGAAAATACAAAATAATACAAAAAAGCTTTGGTAAGTGACAAATCTGTGGTATTAACGGTAAGATAAAAAGCAGGAAGAGCTCACTGAGTGATGGTTTATTCAGGAAAGCTTCATGGAGAAGATGGGGCTTAAAAGATGAGTAGAAGGAATATTTATTGAGGGGTTTTTGGTTTGTTTGTTTGTTGTTTGTTTTTGAGGAGCTTTTCCTTTTAGGCAAGATCTTTTCCAAAGACAAAGCAACTAAAAAGATCTGAATGATCTCTTGCTCTCTTCTCTACATCATGATCCAGAATGAGTCAACTGGATGAAATTGGGTTTATGACAACAGAAAATCTGGTAACTGGATTCAAATGTCATTAAATGTCAAAAACTGGCCTGGAGAAAGAATACCAAGTTCTTTCCTTTTCACTTGGACTCTTCTCCTTCCATTTTTTTTTCCCAGATGAGATTTCTTTGGCATTAATAATTCCTTTATCAAATGTTATACTTTTGCATTTTACTATGATGCATCCTTGAGAAATAAAGATCATCTTGGGTTCTCAAACCCAAGAAAACCATAAGGTCTAGCAGGTTCTAGAAAGGCAAAATGCTTCTAGGAGAGAGTCAGAGAACCATTCTCAACCATGTTCTGGTCACCAATTTTTTTTTTTTTTTTTTTAGTAACTTGGATGAAAACAGATGGCTTTGCTAGCATATTTGCAACTGACACAAAGATAAAAGAGATTGCTAATACAATAAATTAAAACAGCAAACTCTCAGCAAGCTAGGACAATGAACCAAAAATAACAAAGTGAAATATAAATAGAGATAAAATGTAAGTCTTATACTTAAAAAAAAAAAAAAACAACAACAACAACCCAGCAATAATTATATGATTAAAGAAGAGAGAGCTAAAGAGAAAAAAAAGGCTTAATTAACAAGCTCAATGTATACTAATTTTAGAGTGTGGATCTTTTAAAAATTCACATAATCCTACTGTGCTATATAAATGCTAGCTTTTATTCTTCTTATTATTATTTATTAGTGTAAGAAGGGTCTGGCACAGATACAGACTCCATCATCTCACTCAGTTCACAAAATTTCTCCATGTGGCAGATGCTAAGAAATCTTCTCATGTGTCATACTTTCATTAGGTTAGAATAGTGTCCAAATTACAGGAAAAAATATTCCCATTATACCTTTGCATAAAGGATATCACAAAACTAAGTATCTTATAAGCAACATCTGTTGCAAAAAATGAAATTAAAAATTTCTAAACTTAAATACCTCATGGATAGAATTCTAGGCCTGGAAGCAATAAGACTCATCTTCATGAGTTCAAATCTGACTTTAGATATACTGGGCAAGTCACTTAACCCTGTTTGCCTCAGTTTCCTTATCTATAAAAGAAACCATGAGAGATGATGATGTCACATAAAGCAAAGCTTCTTAAACTATGGGTTGTGACCCTATATGGGGTGGTACAACTGAATGTTGAGGTCATGAAAAATTTGGCAACAGTGAAAAGCTTCTAGATACTCTCTATTCTGCAATATCAATATTCCGCCAAGATTTAATTCTTTATGTAAAAAAAAAAAAAACACCCATCTCATTAGTATGCAAACTTGCTTTCATCTTTAATAAATGATAAAATTATATATTAAAAATAAAATATTGTATATATAATTTCAATATATAATATAAAATTCTATGTTTTAAAATAAATTGCTTTAAAATTGTCAGTAAATCTTTGTGTGTGTGTGTGTGTGTGTGTGTGTGTGTATTTTATATACCTATGTGCCCAGAATCACATAAAAATTTCTCAGGAAAAAAGGGATTTCAAGTGGAAAACATTTAAGAAGCCCTGACATAGAGAAAAAGAAAGACAAACACACAGGCAAAGAAGGAAAAAGACATCAGAGAAAGGAAAAAGAGAAGATGGTCTAAGCTTGAGCAGAACACCCATGATTAGAACCTATGACACAGATGATGAAAAAGCAAAGGAAAATGGAAAGTGTTGTTTAAGATGTATCTGGGACATTTGATTTGAAATGTCCAATAGGTAATTTATGATGTAAGACTGACGAGACTGGAGCTGGATATATAAATTTTTTAAGTTGTTTTTTTTTTAAAGCATATGCATAGTTTTCAACATTCATCTTTGCAAAACCTTGTGTTCCAATTTTTTTTCTCCTTCTTTTCCCCTCCCCACCTTTCCCTACACAGCAAATAATCCTATATGTTAAATAGTGCAGTTCTTCTATATATATATTTCCACATTTATCATGTTGCACAAGAAAAATCAGATCAAAAAAGGAAAAAAAAATGAGAAAGGAAACAAAAAGCAAGCAAACAACAACAGAAAAAATGAAAATATTATGTTGTGATCCACATTCAGTCTCCATAGTCCTCTCTCTCTGAGTGTAAATGGCTCTCATCATCACAAGATCATTGGGACTGGTCTATATCATCTCATTGTTGAAAAGAGCCATGTCCATCACAGTTGATAATCATATAATCTTGTTATTGTTGTGTATAATATTCTTTTGGTTCTACTCATTTCACTTAGTATCAATTCATGTAAGTCTCTCCAGGTCTCTCTGAAATCATCCTGCTGATTGTTTCTTATAGAAAAAATAATATTCCATAATATTCCATATACCATAATTTATTTAGTCATTCTCCAATTGACCATCATCTATTTAGTTTCCAATTCCTTGATATTTCAAAAAGGACATTTTTGCACATGTTGGTCCTTTTCTCTTTTTGATGATTTCTTTGAGATACAGCTATCACAACTGAGATCATATAGAAGATATCAATGTTATTAACTTTAAAGGAGAGATTGCTGAATGATAATCTTTTTTTAAAATTTTTTTTAATTTATTGAACTAAATAAAAAATAAAAAAACAAAAAGAAAAAAGAGAGACAGAAAAGGAAAACAAACAAAAAAATAATTGTCATGTTCCCAGCAGAACATCAGGGAGGATTCAAAATGTATAACAATAAATTTCCATTTCAAGAAAGTATATGTAAATAATAGAAAAAATTATATTCAGATACCCATCTTTTCTTTGCTTCCTTGTAGGTTATCCTTTTGTTCTCTGATATGCACTTTTTACTTTATTTTTTTTTTTCCTCTTTCATCCCTCCCACCTCTCCCAAGTGGGCTACAATTAAATACAGGCATATATGTATATATTATATATATACACACATATACATATATTTATATACACACATGCATAGACCTACAAGCATATATACCTACATATACTCAGACATATATATATATATATATATATATATATATATATACATACATATTTATCTATATGTAAAAATGCATCCAATATTAATATGTAATATGGTTGACATATAATGTAGATTTATCTCTTGATTGAATCTCTAAGTTAATCTCTATCCTTTTTTATTTCTCAGATCAATTCTACTCCTAATCCTTGTTGTAAGGTTTCTGTATATCTCTTATTTCCTATCTCTGATAACTCTTCTACTTTAATTCTGCTCTTTAACTTGCCTAGCTATTAGCTAACCTCCCCTACACAGGAATCCCTCCCTTATCTTCTCCCCCTACTTTTTCCTTCCCTCTCTACCCCATTGTCATTAATCTATACACCTTATCCCACTCCTACTATATACCTTTTATTTACCACCTTATCTTACACTACCCTTCCCCCCTCTTTGTCCCTTTCTCATTAATTGACACATCTCCCATTGCCGTTAGTCTACACACCCTTCTATACCCCACCTTATCCTTTATTTCCTGCCTTTTAATCTATACAGCTTGTCCCACTGCCATAAATCTGCACATCCTTCTATACCCCACCTTATCCTATTCCCACCCCCACCCCCATTTCTTTATAGATTTTGGAGAGTACTATTCATAGTTTATACATGTAATGTTTTCTATTTAACCCATTCTTGATATGAGAAGGTTTTCAGAATTATGAGCCCTCATTGCTCCAATGCCTCTACATTGATTCTTCCTCTGCAACTTATTTATATAACATAATCACTATTTTTACCTTTTCCTTGACAGTATTATTTTTTAGAATCAGATCACACTCAATTTTGCTTCAGTCTTTCTTTTGAGCTATCCAGTTACTAATGTCAATCTTAAATATATATGTTTTCATGCACAATATATAAACGATATGTCCATGGTGAGTTCCTCAAAATTAATCTTTGATATTAACTCTTATATGTTAATTTTTCTATTAATTTCAAGTTTGGTTGAGACAAAATCCTAAAAACCTGCAAATTCATTGAATATCCATTTTTTCCCCTTATTCAATATTATGGATAATTTTGCTAGATATAATATTTTTGGCCACAGGTCTAGTTCTTTTGGTTACCAGTATGTATTATTCCAGGACCGGTGGTCTTTTATTATGGCTGCTGATAAGCCCTGTACAATTCTAATTGTAGCTCCAGAATATTTTAATTGTTTTTGTTTCTTGCAAAATTTTCTCTTTGATCTGGGGGTTTCAAAATTTGGCAATAATATTCCTATGTGTTTTCCACAAACGATCACCAATGAATTTTTTCTATTTCTACTTTTCCCTCCTAAAACTCCAGGACAATTTTCATTAATTATTATTTCTTATATTATTGTCTCAAAGTTCTTTGGATCCAGCATTCAGGTGATACAATTATTTTTATATTTTCTCTTTTTGATCTGTTCCTCAGATGTAAATTTTTTTTAATAAGCTGTTTCTTCTTTAAGACTCTATCTCCTTTTCTAGTTAGTTAACTTTTTTTTTTTTTTCATAATCTTGTTTTGCTTGGATGGGTTTTATTTTTCTTTTTCTTTAATCTCTCTCACTTGGTTTTTTATGGCTTTTCTGAGTTCTATAAATTCTTTCTGGGCAGGGAGCCATTAAATGTTACTCTTTAGGGTTAAGATTGAGAACAGGAGATAAATGATGGGGATGGTTTTCTTTGAACAATGACTGATTAATATAGGAATGGTGAGCAATGACAGGTAAAAAATTAAGCTCACATTTCTAAAGGCTATTCTTGCTGGACAAAAGACAAGGGTGTAGGGCCTTAGTCCCTCTCTAATATTTGTCTTGTAAGAAAAGGGAAAATGTGATGCAGGATGCCCCAATCCCAGAAGCCAAGGATGATATTAGTTTGAAATATAAACTTGTTTGTAAAATCTTATGAAGGAGGACAATGGAAGAAATAATGAATTATATATATATATATATTTGCTGAGGCAGTTGGGGTTAAGTGATTTGCCCAGGGTCTCAGATCCTCCTGACTTCAGGGTTGATGCTCTATCCACTGCACCACCTAGCTGCCCCTGAGTAATATTTTTTCTTTTTCTTTTTTTTGGTGCTCAGGCAGTTGGGGTTAAGTGACTTGTCCAGGGTCATATAGCTAGGAAGTATTAAGTGTCTGAGATCAGATTTGAAATCAGGTCCTTCTGACTTCAGGGCTGGTGTTCTATCCACTGTGCCACCTAGCTGTCCCTGAATAATATGTTTTCATAAAAAACTGAGAAGCAAGAGAAAGAAAACAATTTTACAGGAAGATTAGTGAGAAGTCTGGTTAAGACCCATCATTCCAAAGGCATTTAATAAAAGAATACTAGACAAAAAAAGAAATGATGTGCCCAAACTTACATAACAATCTGCTTTCTCTTTTAATAAGGGTGGAGTGTCTACACTGGAATTCTAACATTGCTATTTCCAATATGCTATATAAAAAAGTAGCAATGGCCAAAGCAAAACAAAGATGGGAAGAACAGCTGAAGATCTCTGCTAAAGCTGACACAATTCTTGAGGGTGTAGGAATATCACTTCTTTAAAAGAAACCAAATGTTTAGAGAAAATCATAGACATTATTACTATATTTAAAGCAATCAAGAAAATATCAATAACTAATGACACATATGTCTATTTTCCCATCTCCAAAAATACTTAGTGAAAATAATCAACACTGAAGGCATCCTTGATAGAGGTATGAGAAGCAAAGACAGGAGATGTAACAAACAATATTTTTTAGCAGACTACATCTTTAAAGCACATGCTTGAGTGAAAGTTGCAAATTAGAGAAAGTCCTAGTATACTTATTGGTTTAACTGAAAAGAAGCATTTGGGTTTGTTTGTTTGTTTTTCATATTTTACTTTCCCCAAATACATGCGAAAATAATTTTAACATTTTTTAAAGAAAGTTAAAAAAAATTTTTTTTAATTCCATTGAGAAGACAAGCAATAAAAAAGCATTTGTTTCAGCAGAGCAAAATACTACTTTAAGGGTACTTCTCTAATAAGGTATTTCTTATGCATTACTGCTAACATTAAATAAAATTATTTGAAATATATATGTATATAGATATAGATATACATCAATAAAGTTACCTTTGTTCAATAACTCATAACTAATATCAAGTGAGCCACCATCATGGAGGCTGTGTAGCACATAATTCAAATAAATAGGAATTTCTATACATAGTGAAATCTTCCATATCTTCTTGTGTACAGAAAACTTTGTTCAGATTGCATGAACCCCTGAAACACTGCATTCTAAAATCCATCCATAATCATTTGCAAGGTTAGCCTATGCTTCTACATAAGAAAAACTAAATGAATGAAGAATGCCCATTATCCAGATTGTAACACGCAGAGATAAACACTATAGATAACCAATGAACTGGACCTCGAATTGAATTGCAGGGAGAATAATAGGGATGGAAATCAGGAAATTGAGAACTTTTAATAATCCCCAAGCTACATCCTAAAACAAAGTTCCACATTTTTGTCATTATATATTATTGATGTTGCATGTCTGAGAATTGTGGAAACCATAATTTCTGAAGAATTAAAGTTATAGGTCACTCAAAAGACAATGGAGAAATGCATGGAGATGGGAGGGAGGAGTTATGTGAATAAGGTATAACAAAGAATAAAAAATTGGTCACCAAAAGCAAGATAAACGATATAATGTCCTTTATTAAGACTAGAAGATATTTGAGCAAAAGAATTGTTCTAATAATGTAGTCAGGAATAACAGATGGATTCCCTGTGTGCTCTACTGGTACCAACACAATGTCAAGAAAACTGGAAGTTTTCCAGAACATCGAGTGTATTCCCTTTCTTGGGTCTACAGGAAGATGTGGACAAGCTCTCCATGAAAAGGGCTATGATTGGCACCAGTGGATCAGTGAAGTCATAAAGCCATTGAAGTAAGCTAAATATGTATATTCTTCACTGAGCAAAGCACAGCCAGGGTTTCAGTTCTGAGGGGTAATAAAGACTGAAAATCTTATCATATGGGAAATGGCTCAAAGAAATGGGAATATTTAACTAAAGAAATTTTCCTTAAACTCAGAAATGACCATGTCATTCCCCTAGTCAATAAACTCCAGTAATCCCCTGTTGCCTCTAGAATAAAATGTAAGCCCCTGTGAGGGTAGGCATATAAATAGGCATATGACATCATTTTTGTTCTTAAAGGGCTTACAATATGGGAATTGCTAGGTGGCCTAGTGGATAGAGAGTTGAACCTACCTTCAGGAAAACCCATGTCTGTTTTCTTATCTGTAAAATGAAGACAATATATATCCAGAAAGAACTGATGAAGTCTGAGTACAGATTGAAGCATACTATTTTCATTTTGGGTTTTTTTTTCTTTCATGTTTGTCCCCCCTTTTGTTCTGCTTCCTCTTTCACAACATGACTAATGTGGAAATGTTTTACATGATTGCCCATGTATAACCTATATCAGATTGCTTGCTTTCTTGGGGAAGTGTTGGGAAAGAAGAGGGGAAAAAATGTGGAAATCAAAATCTTACAAAAATGAATGATGAAAATTGTCTTTACATGTAATTGGAAAAAATAAAATACTATTAAAAAGATAAAAGAAAATTTGAAAAATTAAATCCAATGGGGATAATAATATCATCTATCTTCTAGGGTTATTATGAGGATCAAATAAGATAGTATTTATTAAGTGTTTAGCACATTGCCTGACACATGTTGTTGTTCAGTCATCCAGTCATGTCCAACTCTTCATGACCCTATGGACCATCGCATGTTAAAACTGTCCATGGGATTTCTTGGCAAAGATACTGGAATGGTTTGCCATTTCCTTCTTGCCAAGGGTCATGCAGCTAGTGAGGGTCTGGACCTTATTTAAACTCAGATATTGACTCCAGGCCAAGTGCATTTCATTATCCATTGAGCCCTGTTAGCTGCCTCTACCTGGCACATAGTGGGCACTATATAAAAGTTAGCTATTATTATTATTATTATTGAACTTACAAAGTTATTTACAACTTGGCTCCAAGCTATCATTCTAGCTTCCCTATAAATTACTCGCTTTCCCAAATTTTACAGTCTGGTCAAACTGGTTTCTCTTCAGAAAAAACAAAGGGGGAAAAAAACAATTACAGAACATTTCATCTTCCATTTCAGCACCTTTGCACAGACCATCTTTCTTCCTTACCTCTACTTCATAGATTTCTTCATTTCTTTGAGAAAATTCAAGCAACACCTTCTCCAAAAAGCTGTTCCTGGTCTCACCTGATTGTTGTGGTTTTTCAATTGTTATCAGTCATGATAACTGATTCTTCATGACCCTATTTGGGATTTTCTTGGTAAAGATGCTGGAGTGGTTTGCCATTTCCTTCTCCAGCTCATTTTACAGATGAGGAAACTGAGGGAAGCAGGGTTAAGTGACTTGCCCGTGGTCATACAGCTAGTGTCTGAGCTTTGTTTGGCCTTTCAAACTCTTTGCCTGGTGCTCTATCCACTAAACCACCTAGCTGCCTCTCTCCCCTGTTAATATTCAAATATCTGAGAAGTTGTCATATGCCGTGGTATGGTAAACTTAAACTGGTGGTAAAATTAAACTGATTCTGCTTGACCCTGGAGAGAAAATTTGGGTCAGTGTATAGAAATTTCAGGAAAACAGAAGTTTCCTATTCTACACACAATCGACTAATACTCCAAGAGGGCTAAGGACAAAATTATAAGGGGAAATCTTATATTTCCCCCAAGCACTTCAAATGGAGTTCTTCAATCAGCAGACATTTAATAAATATTTGTTGCATTTTTGTTAAATTCAGTCGTAGAAAGACAACTTAGGAGGATATCAACCTAGAGTATAGAATTAATAAAGACCTGAATAAGATGGAAGTAAGAATGGAGGAGGGATAAACCCAAAGAAAAAAATATGAGAGTCAAGAAGTAATATGAACCTTTAAGATTTGACAGCTTTCTTCAATCTTACTCTGCTTCTTAATTCCTTAAGAGTGGATTTTTTGAAATTTAGCACCATATGTTCTGTTCTTGGGTTTTGTGTTTTTTTAAAGCTTGCTTTGCTTTTATTAGAAATGACCTTCATTAATATGTTTTAAGACCACCATTTACTCATTTCTTTTTGATAAAATCAAGGTGATGCTACTTTCCTGGTATGCTCCTGTTTTTAGCCCTTGATGCTAAAAAACAAGACAAGTAGACAGGAGTATGCTACCAAATGTTTAACAATTAACTTAATGGGGAGAAAATGTACATATCACAATATACTTTTAAAAAAAATAATTTAAAACATTTCCATATTAGTCATTTTGTAGAAGACTCAAAAAAACAAGAATAAAAGAGAAGGAAAAACAGCAAGGTCTAGTCTGTATTCAGACAGCATCAGTTCTTTCTCTGCAGGTAAATAGCATGTTTCATTATAAATCCCTTGGGATTGTCTTGGATTATTGCATTGCTGAAAATATCTAAGTCATTCACAATTCTTTATTGTATAATATTGCTTTTACTGTGTAAAATACTCTGGTTCACTTTGCATCAATGCATGTAAGTATTTCCAAGTTTTTCAGAAATCATCTTGCTCATCATTTCTTATGGCACAATGGTATTCTATCATAATCAAATAGCACAACCTGTTTGGCCATTCTTCAAGTGATGGACATCTTGTCAACTCTGAATTCTTTGCTACAAAAAAAAAAATGTAGCTATAAATATTTTTGTACAAATAGATCCTTTCCCCTCTTTTTGCACATCACATACTTTTCAGTTTAATTTTCATTAGTAATGTTTTCTCTATCACTTTCTTAAGTTCAGTCAACAGTCAACAAACTAATAAATTGAGTTTTGTAACATTTGCCAGTTTCTTGGGAAAATTAATAATCACTCACCATTGTTCCAGCACAGCACTCCCTATCACTTACATAGCCTTTATAAGAAGTCAAAGACTACTGAGCCAAATTTTTAAAACAAATTCCCAACTTGATAAATGGTTAAAGAATACAAATAGTTTTTAGAAGAAGTAATGAGTTATATATAGTCATATAAAAATGCTCTATGTTATTATTGATTAAAGAAAAGCAAATTAAAACAACTCTGAGCTACCTATCACACCTATCAGATTGACTAATAAGACGGGAAAGAAAAATGATAACTGTTGGAGGGGATGAGGTAAAATTAGGACACTAATGCAGTTGGTGAAGTTGTGAATTGATCCAAACTTTCTAGAGAGCATTTTGGAACTGTGCCCAAAAAGACTATAAAATTATGTATATCCTTTGATCCAAAAATATCACTACTGCATCTGTATCTCAAAGAGATTGTTTTTTTTTTTTTTTAATTGGAAAGGACCTATTTGTACAAAAAAATATTTATAGCAATTCTTTTTGTGGAAGCAAAGAATTAAAAATTGGAACGTCCATCGGTTGATATTTATTATAAGAAATGATGAGTAGGATAATTTCAGAAAAACTTGAGAAGACTTACATGATACAGAATGAAGAGAACAAAACCAGCAGTACATTTTACAAAGTAACAGCAATATTATATGATGATCAACTGTGAATGACTTAGTTATTCTCAGCAATACAATAAGTCAATAAAATTCCAAAAGGCTAATAATAAAACATGCTATCCATCTCCAAATAGAGAACTGATGAAATAAAATCTGCAGATCAGAGCATACTGCTTTTCACTTGATTTTATTTAAAATTTTTTCTTTTCTTTCATTTTTTTGGTTTGTGTTTTCTTTTATAACATGACTAATATGGAAATATGATTTTACACATTTACAACCTATGTCAAAGTGCTTACTTTTTTAGAGAAGGAAGGAGGAAGGGAGGGAGGGAAAAAATTTGGAACTCAAAATTGTAAAAAATGAATGTTGAGTTGTTTTTATAGGTAATTGGGGAAAATAAAATGTTATTCCAAAAAAAAAAAAAAGAAATTAAAGGTTTTGGTAGCAAATTACTTTAATTTCCAGTAAAATCTTTCCTATCATTAAATGAAACAACTCTTTTTTTTTTGTAAATTACCCTAAAATCTTGTAATATTCTATATAGAATTGTCATCATTCATACTGACAGATAGCATGATAGTTCATATGTCTAAATGTTTTCTTTAAGACTGTATTTTCTGATCTAATATCTGACAGTAATAATTCAGGGGGCCAGGATTAGTTTGTTTGATTTTCCCAAAACATGAATTATTTAATATTGCCTTCAGGGATGCTCAATTAACTTCCTGAGCCAAATTAAAAAAAAAAAAAAAGTAGAAAATAAAGTCCATGTCCTTCTGAGAATTCTACTTCTGTTATTAATTCTTCATCTCTCCCACCCTTTCTGCACTGGGAGCCCATGAAAGCTTGTAAAACATGTTTTAACACCTTGCCAAGCAAATAGCAGAAGCTTCACAGTGAATGCAAAAATCTCTTTGGCTTCCTTATAGGTGAGAGTTCCAGTTTTAAAGATTTCTGTTTTGAGCATTCTAGCATTTTGTTGCCATCAGATTCTTACTTTGCTCTTTGACCCTGAGCTCCTCTCTTGGAGTAATATACATTATGGTGGAAAGAAAGAATAATGCATTCTGATGATTCTAGTGAACCATACTCTGCTTTTTGTTATCACTATTTGTTGACTTCTTGGTGCAAGATACGATACCCACACAAGATGTATGTTTTATATAGATAGATGATTTTAGGGGAGGCACTGATACTCTTGCTTTGAAAAGAGAAAGAAAAAAGAGCCCCAAGATTGGAATCTCTGATGTCCTCTGAAAGAGGAGCTACTAGGCCAAAATTATATTTTTCTGCCCCCTAAATAATATTGGTTTACTATCATGATCAGTTCTAAACAAAAAGCTTTTTTTCTTGGCCACTCAAGGGGTAAGTGAGGATCCAATATTCCCTTTTCTTCTATCATTATCATCAATAGAAATTAATCCAGATTCCATTGTTCTGGGAACGCAAAGAGGCATGAGATACCATTTCTGCTCTTAAGGGCTTACAATCTGCCTGGAGAGAAAATATAGATATGTAAATATAGATATATAACACTAATGGGATCCATGCCCCAGAAGGTCCCTCTCCCACATCTCCATCCTTAGGGGATCAATCTTCAGGTTAGGGAATTAGGTGTCTGTCTGTCTGGTTGCCTCTCTAAAACAAGAAGAAATGGTATTTGAACTGTGTCATAGAAAGTAGTTAGGTAGCTAGTTAACACAATGGATAAAGTCCCAGACCTAAAGTCAGAAAGTCTCATTTCTCTAAGTTTAAATCCAGATTCAGATATTTAATAGCTATGTGACTGTGAATAGATCACTTAACCCTGTTTGCCTCAATTTCTTCATCTGTAAGATGAGTTGAAGAAGGAAATGGCAAACCAGTCCAGCATCTTTGCCAAGAATTCTCCAAATGGGATCATGCAGGGTTGGACGAGACAGAAAGTTGAAGAAACACAATGTTAGACAAAGCTGGGGAAGAATAGAAATGTGTTTCAAGAACAATTGACTAACTTGTCTCTGACAAAAGTCTTATTCCAGGTACTAGGTAAGAAATGTTTGAGGAGTATATAGGGATGAAATTGTGGAGAGATATGAATATCGGTCTAAGGAATCATTTTCTTAAATTCCTTTTTTTTTTTTTTGATGGAGAATCTTCACTACTTTCCCCCTTAACTAGCTCTACCTGTACTGAATTTAGACCATACTTTTAAAGCACCACTTTCTAAAGAAAGAAGAGATGCTAGCAATTTTGAGAAGTTCAATTTCTATGTAATCTGGTTCAAATAGTAAAATGCCTTAATTAAATATAAACAGCATTACATTACATTTAAAGCACTGGCTTTGCTAATGGCCACACAATCACAATGTCTTTATTGCCTTCAATTAGTTGTAACACACTTCCACCCATTATTAGTTTGTCTCTATTTTAATTATGTTCTGATAAAAATAACTCCATCCCTTTCAATACTTAAGTACTAGTCACTTTGAATATAAAAGCACATATTTACAATTTTGAATGCTTAACTGAAAATTGGTACCACCCTCGAGCACGTGACAAACAAAAGCAAATCAAATAAGAAATCCATCAGAATGATAACAGAATTCCATGATATTGAAAATTTGTTCATAACATGATAATTACAATTGGAATTTTTGTCCAAATTTTACATAGATGAGGATAGGAGGATGGGGGAAGGAAGAGTGTCTAAAAGAAGTACCTTTATTAAGATCTCATCTAAACTAAGAAAATATTTGGAAGAGACAATAGTTCTCCGCAGTATTTGATTTCCTGTTAACTACCCAACCCAATAATTCCTTTTCCTCTGGAGAATTTTAGGTCCTCATTATCTTTCAACTAGATTATTATAATAGGCTACTAATTAGTCTCCTCACCTGAAGTAGGAATTGCTTTACCTATTGCTTCACAGAGTATCTTTCTTCATTTAAGACAACCCAAGCACAATCTTCTGCATAAAACCATTCCAGATCTAACCTCCCAACTCTAGTATTCGATCTACTGGGACATCACAGGGGATTAATCAATACTTATTGATTGATCAGTTGATTGATTGGCCCTAGAAAAAACCAAGTGGGATTTTCACCAAAATTCAAATGTAAAGGCAAATTGTACAGAGTCTGATGTCAGCGAACATGTGTCAAAAGTAAAGTACCAGGAGAAATACCAGAAAAGCTGCTTGTGCCCTCTTCTCTAAATAATTTCTTTTTATCCAGGAATAATCATAGATCTGTATCCAGATAGATTTGCATTCACTATTGAATGGGACTGATTGGATGAAGTATTTCTCAGTCCCAGAACTTTGAGACCTTGGGGAGGTCATTTGATCTCTGGAGGAATGAACTTTGAAACTGGATACAGGAAGTTGCAGGAAATGACATAACCTGTGGGAGGCAGCCAGAATTGGCGACTATTGGTCAAGGATGTTATGTCCTTTTAGTCTATCCAACGAGAAGGCTCGAGTCCTTTGCCTTTTAAACCCTGGACAAGCCAGAAACTGGCCAGGTTCCAGGTGCACATGGCGGGAGTTGGGATGTCTCCCAGGTGTGTCTGGGCCTCTCCTTGCAGGGATTAAATAAATGTTTTCTCTTTGTACCTGATGATGTCTCTGATTAGTTAATTGGGAAGGGGGTCTTGCACCTGACCCGTCCTACACAACTGTGAAACTGTATTTCTTTCAGAAAAATTCTCTTTTTTTGCAATCAATCAAAAGTTCCAAGCTGAAGGCATAAAGATATGTCTACTGGGGTGAACTTGTTTTTGAAAATTTCTACTCATATCTTTTGTGTTTAAGGCAAAGGATTTAATGAAATAAGATAATAAGGTTTGCAATGGGACATTTTCTACTTCTGTACAAACTTAGAGCATACTCATTAACATATATACATGGGTAGGAAGAGTGAGTAAGCAAAAAATTTGTTTATGAGGGACTCACATATTGGGAATGGTGTAGGATGGGGGAGAGGCTTTTTCCTTGTAATTCAAACGTTGCAAAGCTTCTGCTGAGTGGTGGTGATCCTTTGGCAATCTCTTCTGAGGATTGTATTCATCCACTGGATTCAGTGGACCTCTCCTTGATAGTCCAAAGATTACTGTCAAATAGCGCTTTACTATCTCCAGCTCTGACTCAGATGATATTTTAGCTAGGGTGTGGCTTTGCTTTCTTAGAAAGAGCATGAATCCTTACTCAGAAAACACCCCCAATTCTGCTTCTTCAGAATCTTGGCTCTGAAACCCATCATTTGCTAAGTAGGAAAATCTAAGCCCCAGAAGCCAAACTCTGTGGAGCAAACGTGATCACCAGAGCAAAATAATACCCTTAGGCCTATTGCTTTTTGTCTTTATTGCTTTTATTTTCCTTATTTTTGAAAATAATTTTTTATTGATATATTTGTTTACAATCAGAATTGTCAAACTCCTGGCCTATAAAACTCCCTTAATACTACCTGAGTCAGATTTAAATATAATTGAGAAAGGTTAAAAAAAAATAAAAATGCGATGCAACATAATCTTAATTTGTGCTTTTTTAAAGTAAATAGATGGCCTTCAGGGATCTTTTTGACACTAGTTGATATCATCAAATTTTCCCTTGTCCCCTCAAAATCATGAAAAATGCCACTCCCAGAGAGATGAAAAACAAAAGAGAAAAGAACCTATATGTACAAAAATGTTTATAGCAGCTTTTAGCGTCACTTAGCATCTATAGACAAGGTTTCCCTTGACCCCTTATAAAAACACATCTGATCAGAAAGGCATGGTATGGATTCTCATGTGGTTTGCATAGCTACATCACATGTAGATAGGACCTTTTGTAATTCAAGGTGACTAGAGAGGCAAAGGCCTTACCCCTGGACTACTAAAGTTTGCTATCACTTGGGATGGAAAATGCCATCTGCATCCAAGGAGCAAGCCAAGAAGACTGAATGTGGATCAAATTATAGTATGTTCACCTTTTTTGTTTGCTTGCTTTGACAAATATGAAAATTAAAAGGATTATACACGTATAACCTATATCAAATTGCTTGCTGTCTTGGGGAGAGAGGAGGTGAGGGAAGGAGGGAGAAAAAAATTGGAACACAAAATCTTACAAAAACAAATGTTGAAAACTATCTTCACATGTATTTGGGAAAATTATACTACTGAGAAGAAAAAGTTTACTTTACATCCTTTTCCTAATTCATGAGGCAAGAAGAGAAGGGAGTTACAGGGAAACCTGGTAGGCTTATTCTTATCCCATGATTGTTGTTTTTTGTCTATAATTGTGGAGTTTTTTATTTTTGTTATTAAAATGAACTATTACATTGATAGTTTTTCTTTTATTTGTTTGTTTTTTAAAATACACATTTCTTTTTTTATTGAAGTTTTTTATTTTTAAAACATATTCAAGGATAAATTTTCACTTGACCCTTGCAAAATCTTGTGTTCCAATTTCCTCTCCTTTCCCCTCACCTCCTCCCCTAGATGGCAAGTAATCCAATATATGTTAAACATGATAAAATATATATGTAAATCAAATATAGGTATACATATTTATACAATGATCTTGCTGCACAAGAAAAATCAGATCAAAAAGGAAAAAATGAGAAAGAAAATAAAATTCAAGCAAACAACAAAAGAAGTAAAAATGCTAGTTGTTAAATATACTTCTTTATGAATCATGTTGGGAGAGTAAAATCAGAACAAAATGAAAAAAGCATGGAAGAACGGGAAAAAAAAAAACAGAAAAAAGAAGTGAACATAGCATGTGTGGATTTATATTCAGTCTCCATAGTTCTTTTTCTGGATGCAGATGGCATTCTCAATCCAAAGTTTATTGGGTTTGACTTGGATCACCCAACTACTGAGAAGAACCAAGTCTTTCATAGTTGATCATCACAGTCTTGCTGTTACTATATATTCCTGGTACTGCTGGTTTCACTCAGCATATAATGGTAGTTTTTCTAAAATTTCAGAGATAAATCCCCAATTAGTTATCATGCATAATAGCTAGAGAGTCAGCCAGACAATAAATATTTAACAGGCACAGTACTAATCAGTAAGAATACAAATAGCAACAAAAGACAGTCCCTGACCTCAAGGAGCTCACAATCAAATCTGAGAGATAACATGTAAACAAGCACAAACCAACAAGCTATATACAAGCTAAATAAGAAATAATTAAAAGAAGGAAGACACTAGGTTGGGAAAACCTTATTGTAGAAAATAAGATTTTAGTTGGGATCTAAAGGAAGTTAGGGAAGCAGGTAGATGAAGTTAAAGCAAGAGAGCATTCTTGGGATGGGCAACAGCTAGAAAAAATGTCCAGAATTAAGAGAGAGAAAGTCATTTACTTGTGAATAGCCAGGAGGCCAGTGTCACTGGACCAAAGACTACATATTAAAGAGTAATGTGTAATACTCTTTAGAAGGAAAAGTAGGAGGCGGCTAGGTTATGAAGGGTTTTGAACACTAAATGCAGGATTTTGTATTTTATTCTAGAAATGATAGGGAGCCAAAGAGATCTTAAAGGAGGGAAAAGGCCCCACATGTGCAAAAATATTTGTGGCAGTCCTTTGTGTAGTGGCAAGAAACTGAAAACTAAGTGGATGTCTATCAGTTGGAGAATGGCTGAGTAAGTTATTGTGTATGAATGTTATGGAATATTATTGTTCTATAATAAACGGTTAACAGGATGATTTCAGAGAGGCCTGAAGAGGCTTATAGGAACTGATGTTAAGTGAAATGAGCAGAACCAGGAGATCATTATATGCGGCAACAACAAGACTATATGATGATCAATTCTGCTGGACATGGCTCTCTTCAACATTGAGATGATTCATACCAGTTCCACTTGTGCAGTGATGAAGAGAGTCATCTATACCCAGAGAGAGAACCAAGGGAACAGAGTGTAGATTATAACATAGCATTCTCTCTCTCTCTATTGTTATTTGCTTACATTTTGTTTTCTTTCTCAGTTTTTCTTTTTCTTCCTTATTGATCTGATTTTTTTTTCTTGTGCAATAAGATAACTGTATAAATATGTGTACATATATTGGATTTAACATGTATTTCAACATCTTTAATATGTATTGGACTACCTGCCAGCCAGGGGAGGGGGTGGGGAGGAGAGGAAAATTTGGAACAAAAGATTTTGCAAGGGTCAATGTTGAAAAAATTACCCATGCATATGCTTTGTAAATAAAAAGCTTTAAAAAGAAAGAAAGAAAGAAAGAAAGGGAGGAAGGGAGGGAGAGAGAGAAGAAAGGAAGGAAAGGAGGGAGGGAGAGAAGGAAGGAAGAAAGGAAAGAAAGAAGGAAGGAAGAAAAAGGAAGGAAGAAAAGGAAGAAAAAGGAAGGAAGGAAGGAAGGGAGGGAGGGAGGAAGGAAGGAAGAAAGGAAAAAGAAATGATAGGGAGCTACTTGGGTTTCTTGAGCAGAAGAGGGATATGGTCAGATTCAGGTTTTAGTAAAATCACTTTAATGGCTAAATGGGGTATAGACCCAAATGGAGAGAGATTTGAAGCAGGCAGATTCACCAGCAGGTTATTGCAATAGAACAGATGCGAGGTAATGAGGACCTATGTCAGACTAGTGTCAATTTCAGAGGAGAGAAGTGGGCATATTCAAAAGCTGTTGCAAAGATTAACAGTCCTTGGCAACAGATTGGCTGTGGTAGGTGAGAGATAATGAGAAGTTGAGGATGACCCCTAGGTTTCACACCTAAGGGACTGGAAAGATGGTGTTGCACTCTGCAATAATAAGGAATTTAGGAGGAGACAGAGGATTTAGGGAGAAACATAATGAGTTCAGTTTTGACATAATGAGTTCATAATGAGGATGTAATTAGGAAAAATAATGAGTTCAGTTCTGAGCTTAAGATGTCTTTTAGATAACCAGTTCAAGATTTTGAAAGCCAGTTGGATGTATGGAGATTGGAGGGTTGAAAAGAAGTTAAGGTAGTATGGGTTAATTTGAGAATCATAAGTATAGAGATAGTAATTAAAGCCAAAGACATGAATGAAATTCCCCAATAATCTCATCATATAGTGTATAGGGAGAAGAGAAAAGAGTTACAGAACAAAACTCTGTGGGACATGTTCCAGATGAGGATCTAGTAAAGGAGACTGGCAAAGAGTAATTTGACAGGTAGGAGGAGCACCAGGAGAGAGTGGTGACCCAAAAACCTAAAGAGAAGAGAGTATCAAAGAGAACAGAGTAATCAAAGAGAGAATCAAAGTAGGGTGATTGACAACATCAAAAGCTACCTAGAAATAAAAGAATGAAAATTGAGAAAAGAGTGTTGGATTTGGTAATTAAGAGATCATTGGTAACTTCAGAAAGAACAGTTTCTGTAAAATGAGATCAAAACCAGATTATAAAGCATTAGTAATTGATGGAGGGAAGAGAGAGAGGAGGTACCTACTGTATTGTTGTTGTTCTTCATTCTTGAAAAGACCATGACATCAGGGAGGTGATGCCAGGACATGACAGTGAATTGGCTGTAAGTGAGAGAAGACTGGGCAGAGTCACCTGCCTCCCTTTCTCCTCCTTCCACAGAAGGTGGAAGTTGTCTTGCAATTTGCACAGATGGAATTTCCACAGGCCTCTAGCAATCTCCTCTCAGAAAACAGGCTCACCAGGAAATGGAGGTGAGATCAGAGGAAGAATAGATAGATCACTAGATTGATAGATCGATAGATTGATAGAGAATTTTTTAAGCATTAACTATATGCCAGATACTGTACTAAGAACTGGGGATAGAGATACAAAAAGCAAATACAATCCCTACTGTCAAGGAATTTATCTTCTATGGGATAAAGGATTTAGGGAAAGGAAAGAGGAGAATTGCAAGAGGGATTCATAAGTGGGGATAGAGTAGAGAATAGCCAAAAGCAAAAAAAAAAAAAAAAAAAAAAAAAAAAATTTATTAAAACTGATTAAGGGAAAATAAGGGGGAGGGAATAAGTATTTATACAACAGTTACAATGTACTTAGCACTATTCTAGACATTTTACAAATATCTCATTTGATTCTCACAACAATTTGAAAGGTAAGTATTGATAATCTCATTTTGCAGTTGAGGAAACACAAACTAAGGTTTAGTGACTCTTTCAGTTTACACAGTTAGAAATCTGAGGATGTATTTAATTCAGATCTTCCTAACTTCAAGCTCAGGAGTCTATCCACTGTATCACCGGGCTGCCTAAACATTAATTAGTACAGAGAACTCTTAGACATTAGTTACCTCAAATCAGAGATTCTCACAAAGTGACCACTAAAGTCCCCTCCCAGCTCTTATCTGTGGTCTTTTGAAAAATGAAGAGGATTTTAATTTTGGGGAATCAATTGGGAATCTTAAGGAATATGCTTTTCTTTCTTTGTTTGTTTGTTTGTTTCTTTCTTTCTTTCTTTTCTTTTCTTTTCTTTTTTCTTTTTTTTTTCTGAATTGGTTTGAAGAAGTAGGGGTGAATCAGATCCCCAATTCAGTTTATATACACTTCAAGTTGAACTAATTCCTGTTTCAGGAAACAGGGGAATTATAGACCTTATCTTTCTTTCTTTCTTTCTTTCTTTCTTTCTTTTCTTTTCTTTTTTCTTTTTTTTTTTCTGAATTGGTTTGAAGAGGTAGGGGTGAATCAGATCCCCAATTCAATTTATATACACTTCAAGTTGAACTAATTCCTGTTTCAGGAAACGGGGGAATTATAGACCTATCATATGCCACCCCATGTTAGCAAAATACAAAGGGCTTTTGAACAACCTCCACCATTTAAATGCTTTTATTTCTACTATATAATTGTTCTGGTGGGTACCATATTAAATGGAAAAAGGAAAAAAATTTATCTCCCTCAAGTCACCATAAAAACAAAAAGAAAGATTTTTCTTTCTCATTTCTTTTCCTTTTTGATTTGATTTTTCTTGTGCAGCAAGATGATCATATAAATATGTATGCATATGTTGGATTTAACATATTTTTAACATATTTAACATATATTGGATTACTTGCCATCTAGGGGAGGGGATGGGAAAGGGAGGAGAATATGGAATACAAGGTTTTGCAAGGGTCAATGTTGAAAAATTATCCATGCATATATTTTGAAAATTAAAAACTTTAATAAAAATTAAAAATTAAAAAAAAAAAAAAACAAGAAGAAAGGAAAAGGAAAAAATCTTGGAGAAGAACAAAAGCCAGAGATCCTAGATTTTTCTGCCATTCAGGAGAATAATACAAATCTCAAAAATCTGTTCCACCAGGGCGAGAGAGAGAGAGAAGGACAAATGAGGGAGAGGGAAAATGGGATGGAGAAAACACACAGGAATAATAACTGTGAAAAAAATTCTAAGGAATTTTCTTTGATAAGGATCTCAAATATATAGGGAACTGGGTCGAATTTACAAGAATATAAGTCATTCCCCAATTGATAAATGATTAAGAAGAAGAAATCAAAGCTATCTATAGTCATATGCAAAAAAGTTCTACATCATTATTGATTAGAGAAATGCAAATTAAAGTAACTCAAAGGTATTGCCTCACACTCATCAGATTGGCTAATATAACAGAAAAAGAAATTGGCAAATGTTAGAAGAAGTGTGAGAAAATTGAGACACTAATGCACTGTTGGAGCTGTGGACTGATTGAACCATTCTGGAGAACAATTTGGAACTATACCCAAAGAGCAATCAAATTGTGCATACCCTTTAATTTAGCAATACCACTACTACAACTGAATATCAAAGATAAAAAACAAAAAGGGAAAGGACCTATATGTACAAATATATTTATAGCAGCTCTTTTTGTGTGGCAAAGAATTAGAAAATTAGAAGAAAGTTGAACAAGTTATTATATAGGACTATGATAGAATACTATTATACTATAAAAAATGATAAGTGAAATGCTCTCAGAAAAATCTGAGGAGTTACATGTGAATTGACACAAAGTAAAATGAGCAGAAGCAGATTACTGCACATAGCAACAGCAGTATTGAATAATTAACTGTGAATGACTTAGCTATTTTCAGTATTACAATGATTCAAGATATGATGAAAAAAATGCTACCCACCTCTAGAGAAGGAAATGATGGAGTTGAATACAGATCAAAGCATACTTTTTTAAACTTTATTTTTCTTGCTGGGGTTTTGAAGGTTGGGTTTTTTTGGGTTGTGTTTTTTTTGGTCTCTACTTTCTTTTATAACATGACTAACATGGAAATGTGGTTTGCAAGAGTGAACATGTATAACCTATATCAAATTGCTCACCTTTTCAAAGTGGGGGAGGAGAAGAAGAAAGACAATTTGGAACTCAAAATTAAAAACAAAATAATTTTAAATATTGTTTTCACATGTAATTGGGGAAAAAACTTAATTTTTTTTCTTTAGAATCTACAGTTTTTATTCTTTTCTTTTTAGTGAAAAACACACAAAATTTTTCACAATGTATGACTGATGTGTCAGTAAGGAATTGTTTCAGCAAGCCCTCTATTTTAGTTACTATGTTTAAATGAACAATTGAGGTTGTCTCTCCATTTCTTGACTCCTAAGTTCAGTGGAAACGTTTTTCTTAGTTGTATACTAGTTTTTAATATCTTGAAAAATGAAATGAAATTTAAGAAATGTCAAATGTCCTATTTTGTAAGTTTGTAAGTTTCTCTCTCTCTCTCTCTCTCTCTCTCTCTCTCTCTCTCTCTCAACACTAGTCTAATCCATAGGAATAGAGGGGAGGGAAAGCATTAGTGAAATCACTGACTGAATACCACTAACCCAGAGCATGGTTTACCTAGTTTATGACAGTGACAAGGAACAACTGTAATGATGAGAATGAGGTAAATTAAGACCATTGTAAAAGGACTTGGTATAATGAACTATTGCATCTTTTTTCATCTCTATCACTAGAGAAAAAATATATCTACTCATTCCCAATCTAATACTGTTCAAACATGGAATAGTTCAAGCAATTCCAAGGGTGTCCATTTAGTTCTATCCACAATAATCTGCACTGAAGTTGCTGAAAAGTGCTGACTCCCAAGAATCTTGATATCCTTTCCTCCAAGGTCTACCCTCTATAGCCTCCCCAAATGATTCAAATGAAATATGGACTTTAAAGAAGGCCTTGATAATTTGAATAGACTTGTGATAGAAAGAATCATCCACCTCCCCAGAGAGAACTATGGAAACTGAATGTGGATCAAAGCTTAGTATTTTCACCTCTGTTGTTGTGTTTGTTTATTTGCTTGTGTTTTTTCCTCTTTTGATTTGTTTTTCCTTATGCGGTATGAAGAATATGGAAATATGTTTAAAAGAATTGCACATGTTTAACCTATATTGGATTGCTTGTTGTCTTGGGGATGGGGGAAAAGGGAGGGAGAAAAATTTGGAACCCAAGGATTTGCAAAGGTGAATGTTGAAAATTATTTGTGTATGTATTTGGAAAAATAAAAGGCTATTGTCAAATAAATAAATAATTAAAAGAATGCTTTGATCTAGGTTGAGATTTAAAGGCCTCTACTGTTCTGGTGCTGAACTTTCCTGTATAATTTTACTAATATCCCCAAATACTGACCTTAAATTATTTTCTATTAATCCCATGTTTTGGGATCTAAGCACTCTCCCAAAGAGGATGGCCTTGTCCTCTGCCCTGCTAGAGGGACTGCAAACTCTATGAAGAATGACTCCATCGCTTTTTTTCAGATTACCTATTTATACTAACAGCAGTGTTTGCTTAAGTTGATTTGACTAGTATTTGCTCAGTTGATCTGGCCTCTTGCTCAAAATTCGACCAGTGGCTCAGCCCACATCTTACATGTCAGGGGAGACCTATAGTTAATTCTGAAGTCTTTAAGATGGGACTTCACACAGAAATTGAAGTCTAATTGCCCTAGCTCAAGTTAATCTTGGACTATAGCAGGCTGTGGGGGAAGAGCTATGTAGGTCCAATCTATCAAACCTCTTTCCTTTAAGAACTTTACTTTCTATTGGAGCTATGCCCAAAGGGCTATCAGAGTGTGCATAGCTTTTGATCCAGCAGTGTCTGTAATACATCTGCATTCCAAAGAGATCATAAAGGAGAGAAAGGGACCCACATGTACAAAAATGTTTGTGGCAGCCCTTTGGAAACAATGGATGCCCATCAATTGGAAAATGGCTGAGTAAATTGTGGTATATGAATATGATGGAATATTATTGTTCTATAAGAAATGATCAGGAGGATGATTTCAGAAAGGCCTGGGGAAACTTATATGAATTGATGCTAAGTTAAGTGAGTAGAACCAAGAGAACATTGTACCCAGCAACAGCAAGATTATGTGATGATCAACCTTGATGGATGTGGCTCTTATCAACAATGAGGTGATTCAGATCAGTTCCAATAGACTTGTGAGGGAGAGAGCCATTTGCACCCAGAAAGAAGCCTGAGGGGACTGAATATGGATCACAACATAATATTTTCACCTTTTTTTGTTGTTGTTGTTTGCTTGCTTGTTTTTTTCTTTCTTATTTTTTTCCTTTTTGATCTGATTTTGTATGTGTGTATGCAGTGTGGTAAATTTGAAAATATGTTTAGAACACTTGCATATGTTTAACCTATATTGAATTACTTGCTGTCTAGTGAAGGAGGAGATGGGAAGCGAGAGAGAAAAATTTGGAACACAAGGTTTTGCAAGGGTGAATGTTGAAAACTATCTCTGCATGTATTTTGAAAAATAAAAAGCTATTATAAAAATTAAAATTAATTTAAAGAAAACTTTACTCTCTTTCTTGTAGGAGAATGTAAGAGAATACTGCAATAAATTCATCTTTTTTAATGGGACCAGGTGTGAATAACTCGCCATATTAGCAACCTAAAAAAGGACAGAAACAGTATTTGGCTAAAGTCTAATTGATTGAGCTGACTCAGTAACAAAAATTTCTCAGAGAGTTCCTCAAGTCTAGAAAATTCTATTTCCGAAAGTGAGTCAGCATTCACTATATATTCTAAGAAGCCCCCACTCCAGTGTATCATAAGGTTTCTATTTGAACTTCTCATGCAGCCTCCCTAATTCCTTTGTGGTGAAAGCCTACCTGCTCCTGTTCTCTCAGTGGAAGAAATCACTCTCTTACCAAAAGCAGTAATAAGATCAGTCTGCTGCTTTTTTTTTTTTTTAACTGCTACTTTATATATATATATATATATATATATATATATATATATATATGTAAGAAAAAAATTGTTGTTCCCAAGTTTCTTCTTCACTTCTAGTCTCATTTTCCATCTTTATTCTCAGTAGGATACAATGAAATGGCTATATTGAAGTACAGTGGGTTCCTGGCTTTGCTCCCCTATCAGAAGAGCTTCCTTTGCTTTTGCAGTTTCTTTATCTATTGGCTCTCCTCTTTTCATGAGGGGAGCCTCTTAAAAGCTGAGAATTCTTATTAAGTTCTGGGATAATTTGTTTTTTGTCTTATTGTACTAGTAATCAAACTTTTGCAGGAGAGTTAATAAAAACCTGGGAATACTAGATATAGCACTTTCTTTAGCCACCATGGCAACCTTCTCTAGTACCAGCTGAATTAATCACTCTGCATGAATCAGGGCCAGCATCTTGATCCATGAAGAGAACTTCCTATATACTATCAAAAAGGTCCTTGTTACTCAGAATCACAATATTTCCTGCCCTACAATCACACTGCTCTCAGTATATATACTATGTGTGTGTATGTGTGTGTGCGTGTGTATGTGTTGTGTGTATATATATATGTATATATATATATATATATGTATATATGAAAACTGAAGTGGTTGAACAGCCTTGCTCACTATATTACACTACCATTGCATGGTATTTATTCTAAACAATAATAACTTTTGATTAGGATTAGTCATATATATAGTCATTTAATTCCTGCTCAACTATCATGGGATAAATCTCCAAAAACAGCAACAAAAGATTGTGATCCTATCCTTCCATTTCTTGATCTCTGGTTAAAACACATATACATACAAGCACAAAATGTATGTGTTAGTGGGGAAGGTACTAAAATAGAATTGTTATCTGAAATAGACAAATATAGAGGAATTTTCAAGTTCTACAAGCTACATAAAAACATTCAAATTCAATTTTAATCTCTTATTGGGCACTATTCAAACTTCATTGTCCAGGCAGAATACATGGCCATTATCACTGCTGGAAAGAATCAATGTTATTAAAATAACATTTCTTATGAAAAATGTATCTGTAAAGTTGGCCATTTCACCCACCTACAGAACAAGTCAACAGTTATACAAATTGGTGGTTAAAGTCATATCACAAAAAATAGCAAGGAGAGGACTGAAGAAAAGCTATCAACCTAGTTTTAAGGTTTTACATGAGGGAAAAGAGTAGATTTTTTTTTCCTTTGTAAAATATAGCTTTAAAAGTTGCTTAGTAAAATACCTCAAAGACTCATGATCTTAAAAGTATATATTGGATCAAAAGTTGTCTACCTATTCATTCACTGGCACAATTGCCTAATGACCAACATAACAATTCACCAAGAACTGTAACAATATTTTATTACACACTCAGAAAAAATACCTAATTTTTGTTTAAGTTAAGTAGTCATACATTGTGGTATAGTTGGACAATGACTCAGGCCTGTCATCTTGCCAAGTGTACCGTTTCTTTTCCATGTTAATCAATTATCTATATTTTCTAGATCATGAAAAATTATTCAAGTTCAGGCTTCTCTGCTAGGCAAAGTCTACCCTGCCATCAGGGAAATCATACTTCTGCTTCCATCTCATATTCACACCATTCATTATCCTGGCAGTTGCCTAAAGGAGAAAATGCACACAACTAATAATCATGGATCAATGCTGAAAATCAATGGGAAGTATAGCAGTACTTAGAAAAGATCAGGTACCCTAAATAATATATGAAGAGAAAGACCAAAGTTAATTGGTATGATTCTACCTTGGCTGCTTAGGGCAAGAGTAACACCTATGTCCAGTTAGTTATATAAATATTAGAGAAGGGAAAAGCTAACAGCAGGAAAAACAATTAGTATGCTATTCCAATAGTCCGAGATAGAGTTCTTAACGACTTGAATTTTAATGGTGATTATAAGTGGTGAGCAAGAAATTCATATGAGAAATATCTTAGAGGTATAATAACAGAACAAATGCAAAGCAAATGATTGGATGTGAGAGTTTAAAGAGCAGGAAGAATAAGAAATTACAGATATTTTGCACTTTTGCGATCGGTGATATTGCCATTTGAGAATTTTTTGTTGTTGTTGTTCAGTTATGTCTGACTCTTTATGGCTCCATTTGGGGTTTTTTTTTTGGGCAGAGATGCTGGAATGGTATGCCATTTCTTTCTCCAGATTGCTTTGCAGATGAGGAAACTGAGGTAAATAGAGCTAAATGTCTTATAGCTAGTATCTCAGGCCAGATTTGAATTCACCAAGATGAGTCTCTGACTCTAGACTTAGGACTCTATCCATTTTGCTACCTAATTGTCCCTCATTTGGGGATGGCAGCTACCACATTTATGAAGAGGCAGAAATATAAATCTTTATTTTCTGCTCATATTTACCTTCTCATCAGACCAAGATGGAGGCTTTCTCTTTAAAGAAGGGTAAACATTTGAATCCATTCTGACCAGAAAAACTGGTAGTTTTATGATCTCCCCTTTTATGTTTTAGGGACTTGTCAAAGACCAATAAGTCCTTTCCAATTTAATTCTCCAGCTTTCATTTCCTGAGTATAAGATCCTCCCTTGGCTATGTGCTGGGCCCTTTTATCTCCTATTATTTTTTTAAATTTCTGGCTTGGTGGAATAATCTTTTTTCATAGCAAATGATTTTCAACCTACATATCCAGTCCCACTCTCTTCCTGGAGCTTCATTTCTATCTCTCTTTTTAATTTGTTTTATTCTGAACTCAACAAATAGCAACTAAAATGTATATTTCTATATGCATAAACAAATAGAAAAAGAGGATTGTACATGAAACTGTGAAACTATATGGTTCCTAGTAGACAATAAACATGTATTAAATGTTTACTATATGCCAAGTACTATTCAAAGTGCTTTAATCAAATCTCCTTTGATCTTTACAACAATTCTGGGAGGTACGGTGCTATTATCTGTATTTTAAAGCTGGGAAAGCTGAGGCAGACAGAAGTTAAGTAAATTGCCAGGGTCAAAGAGCTAATAAGCATCTAAACCTGGATATGAACTCAGGAGTTTCTAACTCTAGACACAGAGAACCATCACTGGATAACCTAATTGCTTTTAGTAAGTCTTAATAAATACTATTTATTGACTGTTCAACAGGCAACTTTTTGAGCTCCTCTTCTTTTATGTCATTGTTTTTGATCTTCCTACTATTTTTCTTTTCATTTAAAAATAGTTCAATAATTCTTTTCCTTTCTTTCTATTTTTCTTTCTTTTTTCCTTGAAGATAAGTGCCCCTTTCCTTCCCATCTACTGCTGATTGGGAAAAAAAAACAAAAAGATACAGAAAGCCTTTTTAAAAAATGCATACTCAAGCAAAACAAATACCCATATTGTCCTTGTCTGAAAATGTATGCCTTATTCTGCACCCTGAATCCATCTCATCTTTTGTCAGGAGCAGGGTAATATCCTTCACTATTAGTTTTCTTTAATTCTATCCCTAACCACCTATCTTCTTTCTGGGCATTGATCTTGATGTCCTCTCACCACCACAAACTCAAACCCAATCAGTTTTTATCTAAAATTATTTTTTTTTCCCTTCCTTAAACTGGTGCTATTTTAAAAATCTTCACTTCCGCTGATGACTCTACTATGCCCAAGGGATGGTGACAGTGATTGACACAAGTTACCAAAGCCTCAACTCTTAGAATCTTCCAATTTCCTTCCCTCCCTTCCATGTCTAATCAATTGTCAAGTCTTTCAGTTCGACTTTCCTTTATTTTCCCTTCTTTTTCTTCATGTTATCTACCCTCTTGAATCAGGATTATTACCTTTCAATTGAGCTATTATAGCAGTATACTACTAACTGATTTTCCAGTCTCCTGATTTTTTTTCCAATTTATCTGTCATGAATGCCAAAATAATCTTCATAATGAGAAAAGAAATAGAGTGATACAAGAAAACTATGAAACTACAATTTACAGCTTGGTAAAGGGAGCAAAAAAAATACTAAAGAAAATAAAAAAGCACTATTAAAAAATTCAAAATCTCAGTGAAGAAAAGAATTTAACAAGAATTGGCTAAATGAAAAAGATGTAGAAATGTTCATTGAAGAAAATAATTCCTTAAAAATTTAAATTGAAGAAGTGGAAGCTAATGATTCCATGCAACATCAATAAATAATAAAACAAAATCAAAAAATGAAAAAATAAAAGAAAATTTGAAAGAAGTTATCAGAAAAACAATTGACTTGGAAAATAAACTGAGAAGAGATAAATTAAGAATTACTGGACTAGGGCAGATACATGGCACAGTAGATAAAAAGGGCGCTGACCCTGAAGTCAGGAGAACTTGAGTTCAAATCTAAGCTCAGATACTTAATATTTAATAGCTGTCTGACCCTGGGCAAGTCACTCAATCCCAATTGCCTTGTCAAAATAATAATATTAATAATAATAATGAAAAGAAAAAGAAAAAAGAATTATTGGACTTTCTGAAAGCCATGATCAAAATAAGAGCTGAGACATAATCTTTCAAGAAATTATTCAGGAAAACTACCCAAATATCTTAAATTCAAAGGACAGAGTAGAAACTGATAAAATCTACCCATCTTTTCCTTTTTTTTTTTATTAAAGTTTTTTATTTTTCAAAACATATGCATGGATAATTCTTCAAAATTAACCCTTTCCCCTTTCTCCAACCCCTTTCCCCAACCCCTCCCCTATAGATGTCAAGTAGTCCAATATATATTAAAATGGTAGAAATATATGTTAAATCCAATATATGCATACATATTTATACAATTATCTTGCTGCACAAGAAAAATCAAATCAAACTGGGAAAAAAATGAGAAAAAAATAAAATGCAAGCAAACAACAACAATAACAAAAAGATTGAAAATGCTGTGTTGTACCCATCAATTCCTAAAAGAGATCCCAAAATGATAACTCTTAGAAATATTATAGTCAAAATCCAGAGTTCCCATGTCAAGAGAAAATATTACAAAAATGCAGAAATAAACAATTCATATATTGTGGAATCATAGTCAGGATCACACAATATTTAGCAACTTCCATGTTAAAAGAATGAAGAACTTGAAATGTGATATTCTGGATGCAAAGGAGCTATGATTACAATCAAGAGCAATTTATTTCACAAAATTGAATAGAATACTTCAGGAGAAAAAAAAATGGACATTTAATAAAAGGACTTTGAAGTTTTCTTGATGAAAAGACCATAGCTGAATAGAAAATTTGACTTTCAAATGTGAGACTTAAGAGAAGCATAAAAAAGGTAAACTTGAAAGAGAAATCATAAGAGACTCAATAAAATTAAACTATTTACATTGCTGTATGGGAAGATACCTGTAACTCTCAGAATTTTATCATTATTAGGGCACATAGAAAGAGTCCACACAGAAGTCACAAGTTTGAGTTGATTATGTTGAGGTATCAAAAAATATGGATGAATAAGAAAGGGGGATGCATTGAAAGGAAAGAAGAGGAGAAATGAGGAAAATTGTCTCAAATAAAAGGCATGCAAGAAAGAATTCTTACATTGGAGGGGTAAATGGGGGTAGGGAGAGGCAATGAACAATGCTTAATCCTTACTCTCATTTGAACTGGTTCAAAAAGGGAAGAATATTTTTTCTCTCTCTTTCTCTTTCTCTCTCTGTCTGTCTTTCTCACATACACAAGCATGCACACATATACACACATACACACACATAAACAATTAGGAATAGAAATCTATCTTATCTAATAGGGAAATAGAACGGAAAGGGGGGAAGAGAAAGGGTGGTGATAAACAAGAAGGCAGATAAAGGAAGGCAATAGTTAGAAGCAAAATAGACATTTAAGGAGAGAAAAGATGAAATAAGAAAGAAAGAAAAACAAAAAAAAAAGGAAAATAAAATAGAAGAAAATATACATTAAGTAATAATAACTATGAATGTAAATGGGATGAACACCCTCATAAAATAGAAGCAGAATGGATTAAAAAACAAAATTCAACAATATGGTACAAGAAATACACAAAGTTAAAATAAGGGAACTTATTTATCAGGACCTCAGAAAAATAGACTTAATTAAAAGAGATAATCATAAAAACTTCATTTTGCTCAAAGTAATCATAGACAAAGAAATTATATCAATACTACAATACCCTCTAAATGGCAGAGTGTCTAAATTTTTAAAGGAAAATGTAAATGAATGACAGGAGGAAATAGGTAGCAAAACTAAAAAACTAAAAAAAAAAAAAAAATCAGTGATTAGTGGGACTGATTGGGTGAAGTTTTCTCAGTTTGAGACTAAGTCACATGATCCCTATTCCCAGAGCGGGAAGATGAGGTCTTGAACACTGGCTTGCAGGGTATCACATGGTCTCTAAAGGTCAGACCCTCAAGAAATTAGTGGTTACAGAAAGTCATATGACCCACAGGAAGCAGACAACATTAGTCAGAGATGGTTATGTCCTTTTAGTCTATCCAGTGAAAAGGCTTGGATCTTTTGCTTTTTAAATCCCCAACAAGTCAGAAGTTGGTGTGGTGCCACAAGCACATGGTAGGAGCTCGGATAGCTCCCAGGTGTGTGCTTGGGCCTCTCTCTGCAGGAATTAAATAAATGCTTTCTCTTTGTACCTGAAGATGTTTAATTTGGGAAAAGGGGTCTAGCACTTGTCCCACACAGTAATGGACCTCAATTTTATCCTCTTATAGCTAGATAAATTTAACTATAAAATAAATAAGAAAGAAGTCCAGGAGATGGATAGAGTCTTAGAAAAGTTAGGTATGATAGATCTTTAGAAAAAAGTGAATGGGAATAAAAAGGAGCATAGTTTTTTCTTAACTATATATGACACCTTTATAAAAACACTGCCATAGGTTAGAATATAAAAACCTCATCACCAAATACAGAAAAGCAGAAGTATTGAATGCACCATTTGCAGACAATAATGCTATAAAAATTACATGTAATAAAGGGTTTTGTAAGCAAAGATTAAAAGTTAATTAGAAACAAAATAATTAAGTACTAAAGAATGAGTGGGCCCCAGAGCCAATTATAGAAAAGATCAATAACTTGATTAAAGAGAATAAGAAAAAAGACAACATAAAATTTGTGGGATGCAGTCAAAGCAGTAATTAGGGGAAAATTTATATCTCTAAATGCTTACATCAATAAAACAGAGAGAGCAGATCAATGAATTGGACTTGCAACTAAAACAACAAGAAAAACTAGAAAAAGAACAATTTGACAATCCCCAATTAAACACTAAAATGGAAATCCTGAAAAATAAAAAAAAATTAATAAAATTGGAACTAAAAAAAAAGCTAGGATCTGGTTTTATGGGAAAAAAATAGATAAATGGCTAATGTGTTGTTTTTTTAAAGAAGAATTATTATTAGGAAAGATGAAAGAGGTGAATATTGTATCAATAAAGAGAAATTAAAGCAATTATTAGGAGTTATTTTGACCAATTATATGCCAGTGAAACATACAATCTAAGTGAAATGGATAAATGTTTATAAAAATATAAATAGTTCAGATTAACAGAAGAGAAAATAGAATACTTAAATAAGTCAAATTTAGAAAAAAAAAAATTGAACAAGTCATAAATGAGCTCCCTAAGAAAACTTCTGCAGAATCAGATGTATTTATTAGTGAATATTTAACATTTAAGAACATTTAAGAAATAATTAATTCCAACATGAAATAAAATATTTGAAAAAATAGGTAAAAAAGAAGTCCTCACCAAATTCTTCCTATGAACACAAATATGGTCCACATACCTAACCCAAAGATAGCAAAACAGAGAGAAAAAGAAAACTGGAGACCAGTTTTCCTAATGCATATTGATATGGATATCAAACTATTGATATGAAAAAATAAGAATAGAAAATGAGGAAATAAAGCTATTACTCATTGCAGATCATTTGATATTGTACTTAGAACACTAGGGAATCATCTAAAAAACTACTTGAAGCAATGAATAACTTTAGCAAAGTTGGATATAAAATAAACTCATAAAAATCATCAGTATTTCTATATGTTATCAACAAAATGAAGAGAAATGCCACTTAAAATAATTTCAGGAAAAAAAAAAAAAAAAAAAAAAAAACCTTGGAGTATACCTGCTAAGACAAACCTAAGGACTATATAAACACAATTACAAAGTACTTTCCATACAAATAAAGACAGATCTAAACAACTAAGTAAACTAAGCCAACATAGTGAAAATTACTAGTCTATCTAAATGGATTTTTTTTTGATTATCATGATAATCAAACTGCTAGAGAATTATTTTATAGAATCAAAAAAAATAGTAAAATTCAATCTAGAGAAAAAAAGTAAAAAAATCAAGGGAATCAATGCAAAAATATGATTTGAAAACAGCCAATCAGATTTCAAACTACATTACAAAATGGTAATTGTGAAAACAATTTGGTATTGGTTAAGAAATAGAATAGTGGATCAGTGAAATGAATATCCAATACATAGTAGCAAATGTCATGGTAATCTAGTGTTTGATAAAGCCAAAGACCCAAGCTTTTGGGGGCAAGAATTGATCATTTCCCAAGTATTCTCAAATTGATAAATGGCCAAATAATATGAACAGGCAGTTATCAGAAGAAGAAATCAAATCTATCAAGAGTCACATAAAAAAAAAAAAAATTTAAAAAAAAGCTCTAAATCCAGAGAAAAGCTAAGTAAGCATTGTCTGAAGCTCACCTTAGATTTGGGAAATGTAGATATTATTTGGCTTAGAGAAAAATTTGTAAGTTTTTTTAGATTTAATGCTACAAGGGAAGTCAACTTTAGAAGGCTAGGAAATACTAAAAAAAATAAATTCTAAAGACATAAAGAGAAACAATTCAATTGAAGTGGAAGAACTGAATTTGTTTGAAGAAACTAATGTGCATATACAAGAAATTTACCAACCAACTTTAAAAAAAAACAGCAGATGGAAATAAGACCAGATAAAAAGAAATGAATAGGAGGGTAGCACAATTCTATAAAAATAGTATCAGGAATGCTAAAACTCAAAAAGATTTCAGCCTGGCAAGGGAAACTAAAGACAATAAAACTGAGGCAAGGGGAAAATAATAATGAGAGGCAAAAAGGATTAAAAAAAATATTACAAATATATTTGTAATATTGTGAAATATAAGAGATACCACAGGCCTGAAGAAGAACAAATTTTGTCCTGATTTTCAAAAAAGGGAATAAAACAGATTCTGTAAAAATAAACTAATCAGAATGACCTCAGTTTTTGGGAAATAGCTAGATTTATTTCACCACTGAAAAGAAGGCTAGTGAACATTTGGAAGAGAGAGCAAAGATTATAAAAAGCTTCATCAAAAACTCCTCTAAACTTCTTTTTAGACAAAATTTTGGAATGGGCAGATCAGAGAAATATTATAGATATTATTTGCCTACATGTCAAAAAAGTTTGATAAAGTACCTCATGTTATTCCTGTGGGAAAAGATGAAAAAATGTGAACCAGATACTAATACAATTAAGTGGATCTGATAATAGTAGAATGACTGGAATCAAAGTGTAATTTTTTAAAAGGATATTTTATTATAATTCATTGAAGCTTTTAATGGGAGGTTTTTGTTTGCTTTTCTGTGAGACAACCAAGTTTAAGTACTTGTCCAAGGTTACTAACTGGTGAATATCAAGTGTCCAAAGCTGGATTTGAATTCAGATGCTCCTAACTTCAGGCTGTATCCACGGCATCACTTAGCTGCTGCTTTAAGGTGTAATTTTTAATGATTCAAAGTGAATTGGGTATTCCATACCAGAATGGAGATCTGTAGGAGAACCTGAGGCCAGATGCACCATCCCCCACATCCCAGGATTTCAATATAAGCTTCTATAATATTTTTTTGGTGGTTGCTTAATGTGCAGGCAAAGGAGAAAGAATCCAACCATAGAAAATTCTATGGGAATAAAAAAGACCATAATTCATCTTCATTGGAGAATACTAATGCAAAAAAAAAAAAAAAAAAGGACTCTTCTAACTCAAAGAGTAAATTCTTGATCACCTGCCCAAAAAGAATTCATAGAAGAGTTCAAAAAAGACTTTAAAAATCAAATGAGAGAGATTGAGGGAAAAATTTTAATAGGAACAATTCAAGAAAAACAAGAAGATTATGAAAAGAAAGTCAACCAACTAGAAAACCAGAAACAGAACTTAACAAAAAAGAAAGCTCCAATTAAAAAAAAATCTTGATATAATAATAAAACCAATAATTAAAGAAAATTGTCCTGAAGTGTTAAAACAAGATGGGAAAATAGAAACAGGAAAAATCCACAGATCACTACATGAAAGAGAGCCTACAGGAATATCACAGGCAGATTCTGAAACCCCCAGGTCAAGGAGAAAATATTATGAGCAACAAGAAAAACAATTCAAATATGGTAAAGTCACAATTAAAATCACACAAGATCTAGTAGCAGTTTTACTAAAAGACCGCTACAATAGTAAAATCAGGGTTGCATCTGAAAATATCATAACCAATAAAGTTAAGCATAATCCTGAAAGGAAAAAATAGACATTCAGTGAGTTGCCAGACTTTCACGGTTTTGTGGCAAAAAGACCTGAACTTAGTTAAAAAAAAAAATTGACATACAAGATCTGAACTCAATAAAGATAAACTTCATGAAAATGTAAACTATGTGTCTCAGATTATTAGTGCTAATTAGGTAGTTTTCAAGAAAGATTGGGGAAGAGCTGAGTATGATGTAATTCTCAAAAGCAAAACCATGTAAAAAGAGTAATTGTCTTATACAAATGAGATGCAAGAGGAAGAACTGATACAGAGGAATTAGAAGGAGGAAAAGAGCTGGTAGTTCTAGAACCTTACTCTCATCAGGAATGGGTCATATACCAACATATACTTTTAGAAAGGAATAAAAATTTTCTAAATTTATAAAGAAATAGGAGAATAAGGGAATAGGATTGGGGGAAGCGGTAGAGAAGGGTATATAGATTAACGAGAATGGGACAAGTTGTGTCGGTTAATAGGAATGGGATAAAGAGAAAATTTCATATATATATATATATATATATATATATATATATATTTGGAGAACTTTAAGTCTTCTAAATCCACCAAAAACAAAACAAAACAAAACAAACAAAACAAAACAAAACAAAAAAAAAAAAAAAAAAAAAAAAAAAAACAACCAAGAGAAAAAGATCAGGAGGGTGAGGAAAAAGGGAAGACTCCTAAGAGGGAATATAGATTAATAGAAGGTCAAGGTAGTATGTAAAAGTAAAGCAAAGGAATCAGGAGGGATAGGAAATAGAAGGGTACACATATAAAGAAAGATCAGGAGTAGAATTTATTATATAAAAAAAGCAGGGGTAGTCATCATGATTTCAAAGTTTAAGCTAAAATAGATTCAATCAAAAGAAAAAAATAGGGAAAATATGCTATATGTCAGTCATATTAATCAATTATTTTAGACTATTTAAAATAACTACAGAGTATAAAATTGGAATGTTGTTTTAGAATAGGAAATAATGATTTGGTGGATTTAGAAAAATGAAAGATTTGGACTTAAGAAGGATGATATTATTGACCTTCAGAGAAAAAGGGAAAATAAGTATTATACAGTCTTACATGAATACATATGAACGTATAGGTGTATGTGTGTATAATTATAGATATATATGTATTTGTATGTATGTATTTGTGTGTGTGTGTGTGTGTGTGTGTGTGTGTATCCATACTTAACCTTCTTGGGGAAGAATGAGAAAAAGGGGGAAAAAAAGAAAAAGTATACAACAAAGAATAAAAAAAAAAATCTACAAGAAAGCAAAGAACAGATTGTTCAGAACACAATGTGCAATATTTATTATATAGACTTTCTTGAAATGGAAATGCATTGCTTTATATTCTTCTCATGTTCTGCTGTGTGCATGGCAATATTTTTTCTTTTCCTATTTTGTATTTAAACTCCAAATAAATAAATAAAAATAAAAGGAAAAAAATGAATTGGGTAGGTAGTCTCCAATGGAAAAATCTTCACCTGGCCTTTTGCTATTGAATATTTTTATCAGTGACTTGGATCATATATTGATTATATAGAGTTGGGAAGACTAGCTAAAGCACTAGATAACAATCAGACTACTAAAAGATGTTAACAAATTTGAACATTAGGCTGATTCTAATTTGATGAAATTTTCTTCCAAACCAATAAGAGAGAACTAGTCAGTTTCTCCAGTCCTCATTACCTCTCCAAAAAATCCTCTTAAAAGGGAAAAAGAAAAGCGAAAAGAACTGATAATGATAACAGCTAACGTTTATATAGTACTTACTATATGCTTGGCACTGTGCCAGAATCCAAAAGAGTACCTTATATTGCTTTTTAGACTATTGAGGAATGACTGGATAAATTGTGCACTATTAACTAATTGTTGTTGTTGTCATTTTCAGTTGTATCCAACTCTTTGTGACTCCATTTCCAATTTTCTTGGCAGAGTGGTTTGCCATTTCCTTCTCCAATTCATTTTGCAAATGAGGAAATTAAGGCAAACAGGATTAAATGATTTGCTCAGGGTCAGACAACTAGTGTCTAAACTCAGGTCTTTCTGTGTCCAAGTCCGGCATTCTATCCAAAATGTCACACCTAGCTGTCCAGAATATTAATATAATAGAATTTCATTATGTTCTAAGAAATTATGAAAGAGACATTTTCAGACACTTCCATCGTGCAGGAGAGTAGACACAGTGAAGGGAATAGAACCAGGAGAACAATTTAAATGATATCAACACAAGGACATTTTTACAAATCCTAAGAACTCTGATCAAGGCAGTAACTAATTATATATCCAGAGGAGTTACGATGAAGTACATTAACTGCCTCCTGATAAATAATGCACCCAAAATGCAGACATACTTTTTTTGATATGGTTATGATATGGATTTCTTTTGATTGACTAAGCTTATTGGTTACAAAGTTTGTATGTGTTTTCTCCCCTTTCTAAAAATTGAGGAAGAAGTAATGCAAACAGTGATGCAAAAAAAAAAAAAAAAGACACAGATTTTTTTTTTTTTACTCTACGGAACAGAAGAAAAATTTGATGGAAGCTCTAACAAGTAGAATAGTTATAAAAAATAATATATAAATATATAAAATTTATTCTATACTTTTAAAAAGATGTGAAATGGAGAGTCATGTTTTCAAAAAAGAATCCTCTCTTTTTGTTCTTCTCTAGACAAGAGAATGCTCTTTTTTGGTGTTTAAATTAAATATATAAAAAAAGAAAGTTTAAAAGGGGGGAAAAGAGAAAATATGCTTTGGTAGATCAATTGCAGTTATATCAATAGGACAAGAAACCAAGACATCCAATAAGATAACAGCCTAATGAATCAATACTAGAAATGCTGATCCAGCCTCTATGCTGAAAAATGATTCACAAACAGACCCACAGATTCATACTCTGGGAACCACTCAGGATTACAACCTCTGTTAGCACATACTGCCCTGTTCTCCTCCCCAACCTGTTATTGAAACAAGCAACAGATCTCAGCTTTACCAAATTAACTGTTGGATTTTGGGAAATTGAGAATAGAAAAGTAGAACCACTCTTTATCTGGGATAGCTCTTCAACTAGGAAATTCCAAGGCAGGAGATACTGTGCCCAGAATATCGATTCTTCCCTCAAATTTACAAAGTGAGACAGACACTAACTCAGCCCAGAATTAAAGAACAAGAGGAACCAGGGCAGAAATACAACCATAACAAGCCTGAAGTAAAGAGGATTGGCAAAGAGCTAGGTCAGTTTCATCCCTCCAATAGTTTTATCTACAGTAAGGACCAAAGCCCATGAATAATAAATTCCCCAATTGGGGAGGAGGCTGGCAAGTTTGTAGTCTAACCCTGCAGATAGGTAAACCTAAAATCAAGAAAAAAAAAAGAGCAAAACAGTAAGTATAAAGGAAATATCATAAATTTTGGGAAAAAACTCAGTCAAAAATCAGATAAATCAAGAAGGAAGATAAAGCAAAGAAAATTAAGCCAACACCTGATGAAACATGTAGTCCTATATATTCCTAAGAGAACATGGAAGTGTAGCCTGCTACACTGTTTCTGAATTATTTAAGAAAAATGGCTAATCAGTGCCATACCAAACTACAAAAAAAAAAAAAAAAAAAAAAAAAAAAAAAAATTTATAAAGCTAGAAAAAAATAACAAATTTCATCTGGAAGAATAAAAGGTCAAGAATATCAAGAAATTAATGGAAAAAATGTGAAGGAAGGTGATCTGGATGTATTAAATCTCAAAACTGTATTACAAAGTGATAATCATCAAAACAATGTGGTGCTGGCTAAGAAACAAAATGGTAGACCAGTGGAATAGATTGAGTACACAATATACACAGTAAGAGATGATCATAATAATCTTGTGTTTGGTAAATGCAAAGACCTAAATTTTGGGACAACAACTCACTATTTGACAAAAATTGTTAATAAAACTAGAACGCATTTGGCAGAAATTAGGTATAAACCAGTATCTCACACTAGATACCAAGATAAGGCCAAAATGATTTAAATGTAAGTGAAGTGAATTAAGGGAGTGTGGAATAGTGGCCCTGTCAAATCTATGGATAAGGGAAGAATTTATTACAAAACAGGAGATAGAGAGCATACAGGAAACTAATAATTTGGATTACAATAAATTAAAAAAGTTTTGCATAAACAAAACCAGTACAGCAAAGATTAGAAGATTAGAAGAAGAAAATTGTGGAAAGAGAAAAATTTCATAGCAGATTTTTCTGATAAAGGCTTCATATCGCAAATATAGAGAGAATTGAGTCAAATTCATAAGAATACAAGCCATTCATCAATTGACAAACAGTCAAAGGTTAAGAACAGGCAGTTTTCAAAACAAGAAATCAAAGCTATTTATAGTTATAGGAAAAAATTATCTAAATTGCTATTGAAGGACCATCTTACTCTCACCTAGTAGATTTGCTAATATCTAGGGGGAAAAATTGCTAATATCTAAAAAAGAAAAATAAATATTGGAAAAGATGTGGAAAAGTTTGGACACAAAAGCATTGTTGATGGAACTGTGACTGATCTAGCCATTCTGGAGAGTAATTTGAAACTATGCCCAAAAGACTATAAAACTGTACATATTCATCCAACCAATAATACCAACCATTACTAGGTCTGTCCCCAATTTTTTTTAAAAAGAAGGGAGAAGGAAGAAGGAAGAAAAAGAAGAAGGAAGAAGGAGGAGGAGGAAGAAGTGGAAGAGGAGGAGAAAGAAAAGGACCTATATGTACAAACATATTATAGCAGTTCTTTTTATGGTGACAAAGAATTAGAAATTGAGGAAATGTCTCATCAATTGGATAATGGCTGAACAAGCTGTGGTATATAATTGTAATAGAATAGTACTGTGTTATAAAAAAGGCTGAACAGAATGATTTCAGAAAAATCTTCAGAAAAATTTCAGAAAAATGAACTGATGCAAGTGAACAGAACTAGGGGGACATTGTATACAATGAAAGTAATACTGTTCAGCAATAAACTGTGAAATACTTAGCTATTGTCAGCAACATGAAGATCTAAGAAAATTCTAAAGACCTATGATAAAATGCTATCATCTCATCTACCTTCAGAGAAAGAACTGACGGAATCTGAATGTAAATTGAAGCATACTGGGTTGTTGTTGGATTTTTGTTTTGTTTTATTTTGTTTTTGCTGTTGTTGTTACATTCTTTGTTTTTCCTAGGGTCTTTTGTCTGCTTTCTTTCACAGCATAACTAATATGGAAATGTATTTTGCATGACTGCACATGTATAATGACCTATATTAAATTGCTTGCCTTTTCAGTGAGGGGGATAAAGAGCAAGGAGAAAATATGTAATTCAAAACTTTAAAAATGAAGGTCAAATATTTTTACATATAATTGGAAAAATAAAATATTTAAATATTTTTTAAAAGATGTAACTGATTAAATGGATTGGTAAAAAGAAATAATTGGTAGAATAAAAAACTTTAATTCAAACAGTTAATCTCTTGTAAGAAAGAAGAGAAAAACTGATTGAAAATACAGATATATTGAAATAAATAACAATCTGCGGGAAAATAATTAAAAGAAAATATTATTCAATCAATCAATAAAAATTTATTAGGTACCGATCTGTCAGGCACTGTGCTAAGTGCTAGGCATGGCAAAAGTTAAGTTCTCGCCTTCAAGGATTTTACAAACTAATGTATTTTTTTAAATACAGTATAAATAAGGAATCAAAATACATTAAGGATCACAAGCCTCTCCCCAAAAGAAGGCAAGTTAAAAAAAAAAAAAACCAACCTGAATATAATGTAACAACAACAAGCACTGTCCAGAATCTATGTTTATATGATACTCCAAGACCTGTTTTTCTAGCAATTTGCTTGATTCTGTATTTTACATTTTGTCTTATCTTTCTGTGAAATTTGTCCATATCTGAGGACATTAAAATTTACTATTTTTTACTGTCTGTTTTATAATCAAGTTAATTTTTCTCTTATGGATTTAGATACTATAGCTTTGGAGCATGTAGATTTAATATTGATATTGATTTATTGCCTCTGATTCCTTTCAACTTGATTTTCTTATTTACCTCTATTCATATTGTGATACTTGTTTTTGTTTTGCTTTTTATTTGTCTGAGATTGTGACTAGCTTTTTTGGATTCACCTGTTATATAAGAAATTGTGTTTCAGCCCATTTTTCTGTGCATATCTTCAATTTTTAGCTGTATTTCTTGAAAGCAACAGATTGTAATGTTTTATTTTCTTATCCAAACTGCTGTTCTTTTATTGAATTGCTTAATCTATTCTTTTTTAGACTTAAGAGAGATGGGTTAATATTTTATTCCATTTGTGTTTCTAATATTGCCTTTTTTTTTTTCTGAATTAGTATTTTTATTCTTGCTGTTGGACCTTTTCTTCCATAAAGCAGTGCTTTGCCTCTTTAATTAATTTTCTTAATTCCCATTAAAGAAATACTATTCCAATAGGCTCTCTTTCTCTCACTCTCAACCTCCACCTCATTTGTCACCCTGTTCTTGGTTTTTGTTGTTTTATTTAATTGATTGATTCCTTTTTATTACTTTCTTTTACTTAGTTATTAACTCTTCCCTTCTCCTCTCTCAGTTAAGTAGTTAATTAAAAACTCCCTCTTCATCTCCCTTTTAACTTGGTTTGTTTGTTAGGATGTTTTTTTCATTATTTGCTTCTTTTCCTAGAAAGAAATTTCTTTACCTTTTCCCCTTCATTAATTCTCTTTACTTTCTCTCCTCAATTTTTTTATTTTTTTATTTTACTTCACTCTTAGATGTATTCCTATGGAAGGTAGTTAGTTCTGTTCCTTCAGTGTCGATTCTGCTTCTTTGTATTCTGCATTCATCTTTATCATCTACTGTATTTTAAGAAAGAAACCTTTTGGGGCAGATAGGGGATACAGAATGACTTTGGTTCAAATACATCTCCAGACACTTGATACTTATTAGCTGTGTGATCCTGGGCTAGTCACTTAACACTAATTGCCTTCCAGAAAGAACAAAGTCTTTTATAATGCCTCCATTTTTACTTATTCTTTTTAATCACACACACTTTATTTAGTGGACAACAAGCTCAATATTAGTTGGAAATATGAAGAAGCCAGAAATACTGAAATGCAGGGCTTCCCAGAATAAAGAGATGTTAGTTTTTCTGTGCCCTCCCTTACTAGACCCTATGTGGAGTATTGTATTTCACTCTGAGGACAGCAGCTTAGGAAAGATCACCGGGTTAGACAACATTCCAAAATGGCAACCAGGTCAGTGAAGTGATTTGAGTTCACATTACATGGGGATCAGTTGAAGGAAATGAGGATCTTCAGCTTTTAGGAGAGATAACACCAAGAAGACATGACATTTATCCTCATGTATCATCAAGAATTTTCAAGGGATGTAAAGGGACTTGTCCTGACTGGTCCCAGCAAACAAAACCAGGAAAAATATATTGTGTTGCAAAAAGGCAAATATAAATTTGATATCAAGAAAAACTTCCTAATAATAAGAGTTGTCTAAAAGTAGTATGTGATGCTTCTGGAAGTAGTTGGTTCTGTCTCATTGGAAGTCTTCAAACTAGATGACCACTTCTCAGGTACATAGCTAGCATGATAGTACATTCTATGTGCCAGACACTGTGCTAAGTACTTTACAAATATTATCGCATTTGATCTTCACAATAACTCTGCAAGGTAAGGGCTTATTGCTATACCCATTTTTCAGTTGAAAAAACTGAGGCAGAAGTCAATGATTTGCCCAAGATCATACAGCTAGCAATTTGAAGTAGAATTTGAAATCAGGTCCTCCTAATTGTTGGCCCCACAATCTATCCACTATCCCACCTAGAAATATACAAGTATATTGTAATAGGAATTCCTTTCTAAATGATCTCTGAGATCCTTCCTAACTCTACAATATTCTGTGATTCTTCTATCTGAATCTATTCAGGACTTTCTAGTTAAAGGTACATGTAATTACAGCCACATCTGTGGAGCCACAATTGGAGAATTTGACCTTCAGTATAGTTCTAGGAATATGAAAGATATCATACATGAGGATTATAGATGGACTGGCCAATGGAGACCACTGGAAACTTGGGGGAATCTTACTTCTATCCATATATAGGAGTTTGGACGAAGTGATGATGAAGAATATTTTATTTGGCTGCTGAGTGGAAAGAACTATCTGATCATAATTTCCTATTCTTGCTCCCCTTTCCTATTCTTTAGCTCTCTAAACCTGTTCTTCAACCTGATCACAACTTCCAATTCCTCAATTCTTTAATATTTTCCCAACTCATTAGTCTTGCTCAAACTTCATTTTTCTCCATTCCCAATCTTCAAGCTAGAGCTAACCTCTTCAATTCTATGTCGTACTCTAATTACAGATTCCTTGTCTCCTAATCTTATTAAAGCTCACTGCTGCCAAACCCCAAACTTGGAATCTCATGCCTTCTAACTCTGAACGATCCCTTTGCATCTTGGTCCCCTTCTCTAACTGGCAAATTACTTCTGGAACTTCAATTATGAAAAAGTCTTTTAACTAGTATACCTACCCAAATGAACTACAAAGGATATTTGAAGCATATACTATCTGCATCTAGAGAGATAACAGATATAATAGATGTACATGTAGAATGATTTTACACATGTATATATTTGTGTCTGATGCTAGCTATTTCTAAGGTGGGGGGAGAAGGAGGAAAAAAGAAAAAAATTAAATGTACATGATTATTATATATTTAAAAGGAATAATAAGTTGTACATAATAGAGTTGCAGTTTCATGTGCAATTGCCTTTTTTTGATACTGTTACAGAAATGCTTATTTTATTCCATAAATTAAAAATAAAATAAATTTTAAAAAATTTAAGTTGCCAGGCCAGTCATTATAGATAGAGTTTTAATAGCAGCACCTTCTAGTCTAAGTCATTAAACATTTAACAAAGAAGGTTAGTTTTGGCTTACCACAGAAAGAATGAGTAACAAAGACATGGAACAATGAATTTCTCTGGACATGGTCCCCTTCATCACTATCTGGAAACACATCTGGCTAACATGGCATCAGATTTGTGCAACCCATGTGGTCTTGGGTATCTACAAGTCTAAAAGACCCAGAATACAAGAAGTTGGGACTAACTTTTATGCCCTTAGACCAGGAAGATACATCAGGGAAGTTGAAGCCATCAAAAAAAACTGGGACTGAAGGAAGTTGCATCAAGAAAATCCATCATGCAACATACTTCTCCCATCTTTAGTCTTTTCTCTGTCTTCCTTTGAGAAGCTTCACCTCCCTTCTATATGTTGTCTTTCCCTTTTAGAATGTAGCTTCCTCAAAGACAAGAACATTATCTTTTTGCTTGTATTTATATTCCAAGGACATAACACAGAACCTGGTAAATAGCAAGCAGTAAGTGTTGAATAAATTCTTGTTTACTTAATCATCTTCCTCTTCTGACATTACTCATGTGCTGTTAAACAGAGGAAATTTCATAACCAAACTGACTGAGGACAATCCAAATTTATAATGTCAAGTCACAACCAGGCATTCACTGGTTTCCTACACCACTTTCCAAAAGTATGCTAAAACTCTTCCCAAGTTTCCCTCTCTGCCTCTCCCTCCACACAATCAGTGGAAGATGTTGACTCATTCTTTACTGAGAATATTGAAATAATTCACCAAGAGCTTCTTCTCATCTTTTCTTCTTCTCAAAATCATTTGACACCATCTCCCACTGTTCTTTTCTTCCACTTTTTGAAAACAAGATGCTTCTTTTTGCTAAGGTCAGTCCCTTTACTTGTAGATTTGATCCTTTCCCACTCATCCCCTACCCTGCAAAAATAAATTTGCCTTCTTCAGCAAATTCTACCTCTCATCTAAATTTCTTCCTTTCCTACTTCCTCCAGCTTTTCCCAATGATCAGTGATTCTTAAAAATAGCCTTTACTGGACTCTACCAATTTTTCTGCTTTCATCTTTTATTTCTCTTCTCTTTTTCTCTTATTTCTTCTTCATCTTTTTCTATTTCTCTTCTGGGAAATATCTTGTCTTTACTTCCTCACTCCTCATCTTTTTGCAATATAGTTTTGACCTCATCACTCAATAGAAATGGCTTTTTTTCTAAGGTTATCAATGACTTTTCTTTTTTCTTTCTTTCTTTTTTTTGCTGAGACAATTGAGATTAAATGACTTGCCCAGGGTCACACAGCTAGGAAGTATTAAGGGTCTGAAATAGATTTGAACTCAGTTCCTCCTGACTTCAAGGCTGATGCTCTATCCACTGCACACCAATGATCAATCTTTTTTTTTCAATGATCAATCGTTTTTTAAAAAGTTACTTTTATTCTGAACTTAAGTGCACACACACAAAAGTAACACTTCCCTATACATCATAGGTAAAAAAAAAAAAAAAAAAAAGGATTGTATATGAATCTGTGATTCCCCATTTTATACTATTTCTTTATTTTAAGTAATAAATTCCATTTATTTCTTTCAGAAATGTCCTGATCATCTGAGCTTTCTTCTGAACTTCTTTTGGTTTCCTGTGCATTAAAAATGTTTTTAATGGACTTTTTTTTTTAGCATCACTATTTCTAATCCCCTCTCTTCCTTCTAAATCTCCTCCCAATTAAAAATAAAAAAGAAAACAAAAACAAAAACCTTTATAACCAGTGAGAATAATCAAGCAAAAGTAAAAATCTTTTACACTTAACTTCTCTCCATAAACTACAAATCAATCTTACTGCCCTTGCTGCTCCTTCCACATATTGCTGTAACTCCTATTCCTCTCTTTGCATTGTTAGTTTCCCAAGCTCCCCCTCTTCACTTCCTATTTTTAGAATTTCTTGCTTTCCTTCAAAACTTAGTTAAAATGTCCCCTCAGTTGGAAGAGGTCTTTTCTAGTCTTCATCTCAACCTTTCATCTACCCCAGTCCCCATCTGCCAGTTTCTTCCTTTCTATAATTACCTGCTATCTACTGTACTTATCTTTTATCTACCTATTTATGGAGATGTTGAATATAAGTTCCTAGAGGGCAGGTGATGTTTTTGCTTTTACTTTGTATCCCCTGTTTTGAGTTCAGTGCCTGGCACATAGTAAGCACTTAATAAATAAATAGTTCTTAATAGATTTAATGTCAGCATCCTGAGAGCAAGAACGGTTTCATTAGCCCAGCCTCTAATGGGGCTGTACATGACACATAAGAGACTCTCGATATATACTATTTGATTTATTGATATTTATTTCACATATATTTATGCAACATGAATGATTCATATGTAAATCCATTCTTCCTACTGAGAGTTTCCATATATAAGGGAGCACTCAAGGTTTATGGAGGAATGCTCTGTTGATATGTTATTACCATGTTATTTTATTAAATACTTTTGATGTGAATTTAGGGTTTCTTGTGACTAAGTAGCAAAAACTAAATACAGTGGGGGTGGAGGACTTTGATTTGGTGGGGACCATAGTTTTGAAAGGATTTTGACTCACTATTCAGAATTTGGAGTAGCTTACTGAGAGCCCAGGCTTGAGTGACTTCCAAGTGCTAGTTGGACCTATAAACAAATAGATCCTAAATTTCAAATAACCATGGTACAAAACTTCTAAATATTTTCCATTTATCCCTTTTTAGGAAAAAAAGGAATCTCAACCCCCTATTTATTGGCATTCAGAAAAGAATTTGTAATCTTATTTTTCAGGTAGCCCAACACCTGGCAATTATAAGATGAATGGCCTTAATCTATTTTTAGTGGGGAAATGAATATTTTGAGCTAATAACATGTTATTACTTTTATATTGTACCATAAATACAATAAGTATCATGAATAGGTGATGAAGAAGAACATTTTTATAAACCAGAAAATATCAAAACATTTTATAAAGGTCCAGAAAATAGCAAGAACTAAAAATCAAAAAGCAATGACTGAAGATTAAAAGTATTCTTGTCTGAGCCTTCTCCCTTGGGAGGATGGAGCTGACACCTGTCCCTGATTAGGAGCAATTAACAGAGCCTGAAAGAGAACCCTCCAGAGAAAGGAAGGGATGGTCCATGTCATAACTTGAGAGAGTAAACAAAATGTTTTGCCAGGTCAAGCTAGATTTCCCAGGGTAACGAAGTCTATGCCATGGGACCATTGTGATGGTCCAAAGCTGGGGAAGTCAGAATGAAGCAAATCATAAAAAACACTCTACAAAGGGAGCCCTGGAACAATTTATCTACCCAAAACATGTTAGTGTCAACCCAATCCTACTCTTGCTCTAATGCAACAGTTTTACCAAAGGCCTGAACAGTTTTTCAAGGAAAAGAGTGAGAATGACCATGATTTGGGAGGAATAATTGAAGTTCTAATATATTCTATTTTCTTTTCTGTGTATTTTTAGCTTGGCTTTCATAAGAATGTGCATTTATGGGGAAATGAAATATACTTCCCCAAGAAGGTTCTTGGGTCCTGTAAGCCAGTTCATATATAAATATAATAAAATTGGTTTATACAGCCTCCTCACAATTATGAATTTCTATTTACCTACATATTGCATAGAAAATGCTTAAAAACTTTTAAGTGTTAAGCAAAAGTGAGTTGTGGGTGTTTTGTTGTTCAGAACTGAAGAATTATAAAATTCTGAAGTACCATCTGAATCATCAAGTAATGATTAACATATTCCTTCCACAAATCTTTATTAAATGTATTTTATGTGCAAAGCACTGACCTGGGTATAGGTTTACAGAGTTTAGATGAAACATAGTCTGTGATTTCAGGGAATGTATACAATGTAATGTATGTGGAGGAGGAGGTAACAGTATGTGAGGGAGAACAAAAACAGATGAATATAATGTATGATAAATGCATTCATATGATACAAGACAAATTGTTGCATGAGGTCTAAGAGGAAAAGTTGTTATCAACAAGGGAAGGCTTCAGTTGTGGAGTTGTCATTTTAATAGATATTTTCACAGAATACTTCAAAGACACAGGACTAGAAAAACATAAAATATACTCAAAGGAGTAGACAGTGTAGTTTCACTAAAGAATGTGAAGGGGTGAAACATGAAAGAAAGCTGGAAGAGTAGAGCTGTATCAGATTGGGAAGATTTTATCTTTAATGGGGAAAAATCTACAATTCACTTGGCATTCCTATCAGAGGAATGATATGATCAAATCTTAGCAAAAGAAAGATTATTTTGGTAGTAGTATTAAGTATCATTTGGAGGGGAAAAGTGGAGCTGGTAATAACTAGGTAAGAAACAAAATAAACAAAGACAAATCTATGGTTTTGAATGGAGAAATGATGAATGCCACTGACAAAAAGTCAGAAGGAAGAATAAAGTTAGAAAAAAGGTAATATTTTGGTTTGAAATATGTTGAAATTGAGGTGTCAGAGCTAAGATAAGCAAGATTCTGGAACTTAGAAAAGAAGTCAAGACTATAAATAGAGATTTGAGAACCCCTTACATCAAGGTGATGGGTAAAGCCTGGGGATAGAAAGGAAACCAGAAAAAATATTTTAGAGAGAGAAGACAGGAACATTTTGGGAACATTTTCAACAGTAAGTTAGTAAGAAGATAAGGAATCAATGAAAGAAAAAGAGGAATGGTTTGAAGAATTACTGAGAACCAAAAGAATATGTACATTATTGACCTCAAGGGAAGAACCCTAGCTGCTGTCCCAAGTTTTGATCATCTCACCAATAGGATCATTTGATGTTGAAAATAAATAGAAGTAACATCCAGATCAGGTACTAACTCATATGAAGATGGCATAAAGTTGACAAAAAATTTGTGTCAAAAAATTATTGTTGGATACATACTTTAAGTATAATCACCCTGCTCAAGCTGAAGGAATACTAAAAAAAAGAATGTTAGATTTGGCAATTAGGAGATCACTAATGACCTTTGAGGCAATAATTTCAATAGAATGGGGGTGGTAGAAGATTGTCTTCAAGGAGTTATGGAAGAAGTAGCAACAGAGGCAGACATCCTTCTTCCAAAAATTAGCAGTAAAAAACATGAGATAGTTAGCTGTACTCAATTCAACAATTCAATGGCTATTTATAAAGTACGTATAATTTTCATATATTTTTCCTTAGTGCATAAGACATAAAGGCATAAATTCAAACAGTTCCTGCCTTTAAAGAATTTATACTTTACTGAGGAGAAACAAGATGCACAATGTTAATGAAATACAAAATTATCCCAAAATTGTTTCTAAAGCAAAGGGGAACTCAAAAACTGGGATGGAATCAAAAAGAGACTTTTGCTGAAGAAAGCTTAGCTTGAGTTGAGCCTTGAATGGAGCTAAGGATTTCAAGAGGCAGAAATGAGGAGGGAAATGTTATCAATAGAATACAAGGGTCAGGGGACAGGTTTTTTTGGTAGCATCACAATATCTGAGGTTAAAAGGGTTTAAATCAGCAAACATTTACTTATCTAACTCCCACCTTTGGGATGTCACTGGGCACAACCTACTCTGGTTCCTGTTCTCAGCATCACTCTGGAGAAGAAATTCCTGTGAAATAGAACAGTGGAATTAAGAGTCTAAACTACAGAACTTCATTTTGCTTACTAGTTCTCTTTTCCTAACTTAAAACTACCTACTGACAACTCAAACAATGTTTAAAGTTAATGATGCAGAATCACATAGCTTGATATTTTCTCTACTTTTCAAGGAATTATGAAACATTATTAAATTTTTAAGATTCTGTTCCATATAGATAACATATCCACACATCTGAGTGGGGAGGGAAGAATGGAGAAAATTCACTCTGCTGGAAATTCAAATATAGTTCAGCCTTTCTGTGTCTTCTCTTTGCACATTGTGCCAGCAACAGTTCCTCCATCTTTTGTAATTCTCTGTTCAAAAATAAGGAATTATGCAAACTAGAACAATTACAATCAAGCAAATCTTTATTTAGAGTAAGCTAGCATTAGTACTAATTAACACAGAAAATGTAAATGAACTCTAAAACGCAGGAAAATATAATATGTGATTCCTCTCCAAATAAGTCCAAAGTAGAAAAGGAGAATGCAAATATCTCTTCTCATCAGTCCTCTCACAAGAGAAAGTTTAATAACACTAAACCCTAACTCATGCCAAGTACCCAGGCTTTCTAATCTAATCATTTTGGACAGACTCCTCTTCCCTTTCAGCTACTTGCTTCACTTATCTAAACCTCAGGTTCCTCATTTGAAAAATAAGGACGATTATACTTAAGAATATGTACCTGACAAAATTGTTTTGACAAAAATTCTTTGCCAACTTTATGCCATCTCCATATGAGTTGGTGCTTGATCTGCATGTTACTGCTATTTATTTTCAACAATCTTATTGGTGAGATAGTCAAAATTTGGAACAGCAGCTAGGGTTCTTCTTTTTTTTTTTTTTTTTCTATTACCATTACTTCAATGACTTGTATTACCAGTTCTTCCCTTTTTCTGAAACTAGCATAGATTGGGAGGGGGAAAATAAGGAAGGGAGGGGGAAATCATTAATAATTAGAGCTATTCAAAAGAGAATATAATATGCTGCTTTATAGGAGGAAATGAGTTCCCCTTTCTGAAGGTTTTCAAAGATGCAGGATGGTAACTTATTGATATGTTACAGAGGAGATTTATTTAAGTACGAATCAGACTAGAAATGACCTCTTAAGTCTCTTCTACCTCTCAGACTTTATTCATGTTAGTCCAATGTAATGAGACTCACCTCTCCAGGCCCCCACCCTTACCCTGTTTATCGCTGTTTTTTTCCTCCTCTGCATATTCTTTTTAAATTTTTATTTATTTATTTTTAGCATTCATTTAAATTTTTTTTGAGTTGAAATTCTTCCTTTCCTCTAGCCCTTCTCCTAACCAATGAGAAGGTAAACAATATGATACCCATTATACATTTGAAATCATGCAAAGTATATTTCCATATTAGTCATTTTTTAAGAGGCAAAAAAGAAAAGAAAATAGAAAAAGCATGCTTCAGTCTGGATTCAATTAATCAATTCTCTCTTGTGGTGGATAATATTTTTCATCATAAGTCTGAAATTGTCTTGGATCACTGTATTGATCCACATAGGTAAGTCTTTCACAGTTGATCATCATTACAATATTAATGTTATTGTATACAATGTCGTCCTGATTTTGTTCATTTCACTTTGCATAGATTCATGTCAAACTTCCCATGTTTTTTCTGAAACCATTTTGCTTGTCATTCTTTATACCACAATAATATTTCATCATAATTATATACCACAACTTGTTCAACCATTCCCCAATTGATGGACAATCCCTCAATTTCCAATTTCTTTGCTAGCACACCCCCACAAAAAAAGCTGCTATAAATATTTTTGTACAAATAGGTCTTTTTGATTTGACTCTGATGTCTCTGGGATACAGATCTTGTTGTGGTATTTCTTGGTCAAAAAGTATGCAATTTTATAGCCCTCTGGAAATAATTCCAAATCTTTCTACAGAATGGTTAGAGCAACCCACAACTCCACCAACAGTAAGTGTATTAAGGACCCTATTTTTCCAAATCCCCTCAAGCATTTGCCATTTTCCTCTTCACTATGGTTGCATTTTAAAGAGTCTCTAAATTTCTCAAATTACTTTAATTGCTGGGTTGTTTTGCAGTAGCTTCTAAGTGCTAAATTAAGAAAGCACTGAATTTTTCTTTTATAAAATCTTCAAATTGTCAATAAACTTTGGGTATCTGATTTATTTGCTATTGCTCAGCTCTACCTTCATAGAGCTGAATTTTATTTTTAAAGTCCTAGATTAAGGTTGAAAATAGAAAGATTTTCCCAATTACTCCAAGACATTGATTGTGGCCCTTGATGATATCACAAAAAGCTGATCAGATCCCTTATATTGTATATTTATTGCCTCATTTAAACCCAAAGAAAACGATGTAATACAGTAAAAAGAATATTTACTCTTTTGAGTACCTGGGTTTAAATATCACCCTGTGAAATTTACTATCTGTGTGACACTGGGCAATTGGGGGGTAGGTATGAAATAGAAGGAAATAAGCATTTAAATAATATTTACTATGTGTTGGACCCTGTGCTGTGCTTTTTATAAATATTTTCTCATTTGGTCTTCAAAGCAGCCCTGTGCTGTGCTATTATATTCTCCATTTTACAGATGTGGAAATTGAGGCAGACAGGTTAAGTGACTTACCCAGGATCACACAACAGTATGTGTCTCAGGCCAAATTTGATCAGGTTTTCCTGACTTTATTGAGGGACAAGTTATTGAACTTCTCTTGATCTGAATTTCCTCACTTGTAATATTACATTATAATTATATATATACATATAACATAATAATATATAATATATATATATATATATATATATGTAAAATACTAAGAGGATCCAGTTTTCAATCTATGATGCCATGACCAGATATGGAGTTGTACCTTCTTTCTTTAACAATATCTGCGTCATTAAATGTCTTATTTAAAGGATCAGGACATCATAGATTATGAGCAGGAAAATACTTTAGATACCATTTGCTTTTAAACTTCATGGAGAAGGTAGAAGTGGAAGAATAGATTCTTTTTTTAAGAATTAGAAAAAAGATCTACGCTTAGTAATTTAAACATTGTCTTCATATATCATGGAGATGTTGAAATGATTGGTCATGAGTCATTGGTGTTGTGACTTTGAAACAGTTATCATTCTGAAATGAGAGAAAAACTCCATAAAACTATCAATACATGGTTGTTCTAGTGAAGTAGAACATGAACTATAAAGAGATGGAGATCAGATGAGCAATAGGGAAGGGGTCAGCCATAACTTTATATGTGCCAAATACAAGAAAAGTTGTATTGACTATGTTTCTATTTTTCAGGTCAACATAGTCAACTTTGAGCTTTGATATGGTCCCATAGAAGAAGCCACAGAGGAATATATCAAGGATGTCCTAATGATGTGCAAGGGACACACTAAGCTTAGCCTGAACTCAAAGCAACGCTTCCTCATTATTAGAAGTACTTGCTTATGATTGTTTATTGTTGGCCCAAGTAGACATTGACTGGGGTAGAGGATAGGGATAGAAAGGAAGGGAAACTGCTTATTGTTATTTCTAAAATACTCCATGGATATGACTGTTGTTATCAAATTTTTGTTTGCTTTGTTTTTTTTAAAGATTCTTTTGATATTCATTTATAATATATTCAATTACTTTCTTAATATGAATATACTTATCATATACCCATATCCCAAAAGGCCAATTATAACAAAATATCTACAACTGTTAGAAATTTCATTCTCTAACACTCTGAGCCTTTCCACTAATGGTAAGATTGGGAAAAAAAAAAGTACAAAGATATTAAATATGTTGTAATCTCAGTCTCTGTTGTCTTTTGCCCAATGTAATCAAATAACATTTCATAACTTTTTTTAAAGGTGACATAGTAAAATGTCAGTGGAAAATTTAGAGATTTAGGAGGGTGGGGACACTTAGGGTAGAAGACATGGATTCTACCCTCAGCTTTGCCACATTAATTTTTGCCACTTCAGGCAAATCATTTTTAGAAAACTGAATTTTTTTCAACAGCAAAATAAGGTAGTTGAACCAAATGATCTCTGAGTTACCTTCAACAGCTAATAACTCTATGAGCCCCAAGGGTCAAGTTTGGTTAAAATTGTTAAGAAAAAGGTTTTCCCCAGCCAATATAAATTGTTTACCTCTGTCCTACTTATATTTTTGAGTACCTTTTAAAAAGAACAAAAGTAAACATCATAGTTCACTTACTGGCAAGAGAGGGAGTAAGGATTTTACTTTTGCCTGTATTGCAATAAAAGAAAGTTATTAGCCAGATGAAAAAAAGATATGACTATAGTATCATGAGAAGCATGGTCCCAGAAAATAATTTGTAATGACTAACAGCATAGATGAGTTGTGGAAACAACTCCAACTGATTGACCACTGAAGCAATTGTCTTTTAAAACTCCATCAGGGACATATTTAACATATATTGGATTACTTGCTATCTAGGGAGGAGGTGGGGGAGGAGGGGAATTTGGAACACAAGGTTTTACAAGGATTAATGTAGAAAAATTATCCATGCATATGCTTTGAAAATAAAAATCTTTAATTAAAATTTTTTTTTTTTAAAAAAGAACACAGAAAAAAATTCTCCATTATCAGGGCAAATAGTTTTGGGTTCTTTTTAAGCATAGCTATGTGAAATAACTTTTTGCTAATGAAAACCCTAGAAATAGTAATACCATTGAGAAATGCTTTTATCAAAAGGGAAAATGCCCAGTCATTCAGCGTCTGTCTAAATATTTTAACTTGTTGAGGAGAGAAAAAGGATTTTTCTCCTTGTGGAAAGTTTTGAGTTGGAGATAGAACCTCAAATCTGGGAAGGAATGAAAAAGTGATTCCACTGTGTAAGTCCAAAAAGCTATCTGGTCCTAACAACCACTGAAGAAGGTTCTCTCTATTCTATTCCTGCCATTTTTTAGAGTCTAATATATCACACATTCTAGCTAGGTTCTACTAGGACAAGGTCCCAGGGGTTAGTGACCTTAACTGCTCTTGTCACATAGTCACATACCATCTCCATCCCCAGCACATACACACATCCAATAAATCCAAATGGCTCCCTGTTACCTTTATTATCAAAATGGCATTTAAAACTCTTCCCATTCTTCTTGGGTAGGAAGTATACTATATTAGAAAGAATATTAGACTCAACATCTAATGAACTAAAGTTAAAATCCCAACTCTGCCACACTGTCATTTGACCTCTCTAAACCTCAGTTTACCCCTATGTAAAATTATCTCTTTAACTATGAGGGGGCATTAATAACTACTTACCTGATCTAGGGTCCTGCTGAGTCTTATAATCATCATGGTGGTTTTTGCATGTCCCATTGAGTCGAAGGTGTATGTTAGTGCTGTCTTACCTACAATTCACAGAGAATTAGCGATATCACTTAGTTCTATTCCTCTCTAGAAGGCAGCATCCATGTATTGTTAATGGGTATGTAAATTTTTGGAGTTACCAATCAGAAAGTAGTTCTGAGCCCCCATCTACTATTGCAATCCTCTCCCCACCCTTCATATCCAACGATAACTAGTCAGAAGGCAAGGACTTGGATCTCAATCAATTGATTGCCAGTGCAAGGAAGAACTTGTGGCCACAAGGGAGTAGGGACCCTGGTCACATCCAAAGTTGAAAAGCGTGCTTGCAGTCGCTCAGAAGCCAGTATACAATACAGGAGATTAGTAAACACACTTTTCCCTAGATTATATCACCTTGAAAAACCCAAAATTTACAGGCCCCCAACTGTACCCTGTCCACTTGGAAAGCAGAGCTCCACTTTGAGTTGAAGTTAAAAGTCAAGTAGTAAGCTAAGAAAATGAGGAAACAACAGGAAAAATAATTCTGACCATGGAAAATTACTATCATGACAAGGAAGAACAAAATACTCAGAAGGAAATAATGAAGTCAAACCTCCAACATCCAAAACCTCTAAACCTTCAAAAAGGATTTTGAAAATCGTTAGGGAGTGAAATAGAAATTGAAAGAATTTAATCACCTCCTTAAAAAAATCCCAAAATGAAAACTTCCAGGAATATCTTAGCCAAATTCCAGACTCCCAAATCAAGGAGAAAATGTAGAATCACAGCCAGGATAACACAAGATTTAGCAGTTTCTACATTAAAGGCTCAGGCAAAAAACAAAACAAAACAAAAAAAACTCCTACCAAGCAAAACTAAATATAATCCTTTGGGGGGGGTGGGAATGCAAATATTTATTAAATGAAATAGAGGACTTGCAAGCATTTCTGCTAAAAAAAAAATAACAACAACAGATGAATAAAAAAAAATTGACTTTCAAATGCAAGATTCAAAAGAAACATAAAAAGGTAAAAAGAAATGAAATCATTAGGGATTCAATAAGGTAAAACTGCTCATATCCCTACATGGGAAAATAATATTTGTAACTCCTAAAACTTTCTCATTATTAGGGTAGTTAGGAGGAATATACATAGACAGAAAGAAGAGGTGTGAGTTGAATGTGATGATATGATATTAAAAATATAAGATTAAGGGATGAGAAAGAATAATATACTAGGAGAAGGGGAAAGGGAGAGGTAGAATGGGATAAATTATCTGACATAAAAGAGACCTGAAAATGATTTCACATTGAAGGTGAAAATAAGGGAAACAGGGAGGGGAATACATGAATCTTACTCTCATCAGAATTGGTTCAAAGATGGAATAATATACACACTCATGAGGTAGATGCAGAAATCTATCTTACCATACAGTAAAATAGGAAGATAAGGGAATAAAAGAAGAGGGGAGAGGGAATAGGGAGGGGGCATTTTGGGGAAAGGTAAAAGACAGATTCAAAAAGCTTTTGAGAATGGATAGGGTAAAAGGAGAGGAAAGAAGATAAATGGGGAACACAGGATGGAGGAAAACACATAGTTGGTAATCATAAAAAAATTTTACAGTGAGTTTTTCTAATAAAGACTTCATTTCTCAAACATATAATTAAGTCAAATTTATAGAGATAAGAGCTATTCTTCAATTGATTAATGGTCAAAAGTATAAACAGGCAGTTTTCAGACAAAGTAATCAAAGCTATCTGTTGTCATATAAAAAACATCATTATTGATGAGAGAAATGCAAATTAAAACAACTCTGAGCTAATACCTTATACTTGTCAAATTGGTTAATATGATAGGAAAGGAAAATGACTAATGTTGGAGAGGTTATGGGGAAATTAAAGCATTAATGTACTATTGATGAAGTTATATACCAATTCAACTATTCTGGAAAGCAATTTAAAACTATGTCCAAAGGGCTATAAAACCATGCATACCCTTTGACCAAGCAATACCACTAGTAGATCTGTATCCAAAAGAGACAAAACACAAAAAGAAAAAGGACTTATGTGTACAAAAATATTTATAGCAGCTCTTTTAGTGGTGGCAAAGAATTGAAGATTGAGGGGATTTCCATCAACTGAAAAATGACTGAACAAGTTGTGTATGACTATGATGGAATACTATTATGCTTTAAGAAATGATGAGCAGGGTGCTCATAAAAAAAACAATAACATAGAAAGATTTACATGAACTTATGCAAAGTGAAATGAACAGAATTGGGACATTATACACAGTAACAGCAATATCATGTGATCATCTACTGTGAAAACTTAGCTATTTTCTGCAATTCACTGATCCAAAACAATTTTGTAGGAATTATGATAAAAGGTACTCTCCATCTCCAGAAAAAGAACTGGTAGCACCTGAATGCAGATCAAAGATATTTTTCTTTACTATATTTTTCTTGGTTTTTTTTTTTTTTTTGTCTGTGTTTTCTTTCATGGATTATTTATATGGAAATGTATTTTGACTATACATGTATAACCTATGTCAAATTGCTTACCTTCTCAATGGAGGTGAGGGAAGAAGAGAGGGAAATAATTTGGAACTCAAAATTTGAAAATAAATAAGTTAAATTATTTTTACTTGTAATTGAAAAAAGTAAAATATTAAATAAGATTTTTTTTTTAGAATGCATAATATAAAATCAGTACAGAAAAGATGGTTGACTGCTTCAGTCTCACCAGTTTTTAAAGCTGAAGCCAATCAAAAAAAGGCTACCTCCATTCACTTCTCACTTCCAGCAAACAAAGCATGTACAAAAGGTCCCTCTGGGGAATCTCCACATTAAGGAGAATTGGAGGAGCCCAGATTTCAGAATCAATAAGCAAGAAACACTATATAACAACAAAAGAAAAATGCATGACCAATGTTTAATGAACAAGTCTGCCATTTTCTTAAATCCTTCAATTCTAGGAATTACTCTGCGTAGTCCTCCTCTGAGTAGGCAAAAAAGTTTAAATAATATAATATGGTTCAAAACTTGAAGTTAGATTCATATCTAGCAAGACAAGTCATTTTATTTGGTAATAAAGAAACTGTAGAACTCAGAACCTGGGACTCATGGCATTTGAATTATAGACTGTGAATCCAGTAGATTTTTTAAAAAGACAGAAGTTTACTTAGTCAGGGCTATCACATACTTGAAAGAGATTTCTGACTGCCACTAACTCATCACTTGAGTAATGGAAATGCACCTATTTGGCTGACATGCACTCTAGCATCTTCCTTTAGCATGGTACCTCTCTGATCACTTAACTGTGTTATATCATTTCCTCTCTAGTTTCAATCCCAAAGCCATTTTGCATAACAGAAACAGAGAGAAGAAAAATATGAAGGGTCTTCCATCTTTAAAATCTCTTCCAATTCCAATATTCTGTGATCCTCCTTAAAAACCTTCTAAAACTCTATCCAACCTCTTCTCCTTCATTGCAGTCTTAGAGAATTCCTGGAACCTTATTCTATTCTCTCTCTCCATAATCTTCATGTGTTCTAACTGTATCACTGCTGGAGTCTGGAGTCTTCCCTGTTGCTTACAAAACATATTCAAGTTTATCCTGTTCCCATTCCTTTTCCTGAAAAACCTCCAGAAAGAATAGTCTGTTCTATCTGACTCTGCATTCCCACCACCCACTCATTCCTCATCATCCTGCAATCTGGTTTCTATCCCAAAACGCTCTTTTCAAGGTCACTGTTGACCTCTTAATTGCCAAATAAAATGAACTTTTTCCTCAGTCTTTGTCCTTCTTAAACTTTATGCAACTTTTGAAACTGTTAACCCCTTCTTCATGAATACTTTTTATTCCTTTGATTTCTGGGACACTGTTTCCTCCTGTTTCTTCTCCTACTTCGATGATTGTGCCTTCTTGGTCTCCTTCATTGGTTCATCCTAAATGCTAATGTTCTTACAAGCCTGTCCAAAGTCTTCTTGTATGTTCTCACTATACTTTCCTTTAATGAATTCATCTCCTCCCATGGCTTTAAGAAGGCTAGATGATATGGTGGACTTGAGGTCAAAATACCTGACTTTATCTCCTTGCTCTTCCATTTTCTAAGTTTGTGGGACTTCAAATAAGTCATTTCACCATTTTCTATTTGGTAAAATGAGAGGGTTAGATTTAGCGGTGGTCTTGAGCCAGCTAGAACTGGCTCATAGGAGACAATTGTTAAAATTTTCAGAGTGAAGGAGAGCCAGGGTCAAGATGGTGGAGTAAAGACAGGAACTTGGTCCAATCTCTCCCCGAGACTGCTCCAAATTCCCTTAAATAATTACTCTAAATACATTTTGGAGGAACATTTTCCAACCAAAGGCAACTTAGAAGTTCAGCAAAAAAAAAGTCTAAGACATCAAGGTGGGAGTCCCTAGGCCAGTACAACCCTGACCCAGATTCAGCCTGGCTAAGCCAGATCTCTGAATTAGTGGCAGTACTGGAGGCTTCCAGACCTCTCAGCCCAGAGATACTAAGAAGGACCTGGAAGGTCAGCAGAAAAGTTTGTGAAGCCAGAATGGAACTACCAGGCAGTCCCAGCATAGTTGCTCCCCAGCCCCAGCTCTGGCCCAAATCACAGTGTCAGCAAGGTGGGACCTCTGAATACTCAGCAGTGCTGGAGACTTCTGGACTTCTCAGATCAGGGACACCAGGGAGGACTCAGAAGGTCAATGGAAAGGGTCTGTAGCAATGATGTGGGAGTTTGCTGTACAGTCCCAGGGCAGCTCTGGTCAGCCAAGTCTCAGCCTTGGCCAGCATCCTTCATCTTACAGCTACTGTGGGTGGGGACTTATCTAACAATTCCAAGGCAGAAAAGAGTTCTTGTGGTCAGATTTCCAGAAAGATTTCTGAAAACAGTTGCAAAAACCCCCTGAAGCTTGGGATAATGCACCCTCCATGCTGAAAATAGAGCTCTATTATAACGGTTAAAAGTTGAATAATAGGCTAAGAAAATGAAAAGACAACAAAAAAGGTTTCTGATTATTGAAAATTATTTTGGTGACAAGGAAGATCAAAACACACACTCAGAAGATGATAATAAAGTCAAAGCTCCTACATCCAAAGCCTCCAAGAAAAATAAGAATTGGGTTCAGGCCATAGAGGCACTCCAAAAAGGACTATGAAAATCTGAGGAAAAATTAAGGAATTGAGAGAGGTGCAAAAGGAAATACAAAGAAACTAATGAGGAAAAGAATGCCTTAAAAAACAAAATTGGGCAGTTGGGAAAGGAGGTACAAAAAGTCACTGAGGAAAATTATTCCTTAAAAAATAGAGTTGAGCAAATGGAAACTAAGAAATCAAAATACAACAAAGCAAAATAAAAAAAAATAGGAAAAAAGTGAAATATCTCATTGGAAAAACAACTGACCTGGAAAATAAATCTAAGAGAGATAATTTAAAAATTATTGGTCTACCTTAAACTCATGATCAAAAAAAAAGAACCTGGAAATCATCTTTCAAGAAATTATCAAGAAAAATTATTCTGTTATTACAGAACCAGAGGACAAAATAGAAATTGAAAAAAATCCACTAATCACCTCCTGAAAGAGATCCCAAAATGAAAATTCAAGGAATATTATAGGCAAATTCTGAAACTCCCAGATAAAGGAGAAAATATTGAAACCATCCAGAAAGAAATAATTCACATACAGCATGGTCAGGATAACACAAGATTTAGCAGCTTCTACATTAAAGGACTGAAGGGCTTAGAATATGATATTTTGGAGAGCAATGGAACTAGGATTGCAACCAAGAATCACCTAACCAGCAAAACTGAGTATAATCCTTTAGAGGAAAAGATGGTCATCCAATGAAAAAGAGGATTTTCAAGCATTCATGATGAAAAGACCAGAGCTGAATGGAAATTGTTATATTCAAATACAGGACTCTGGAGAAGTATAAGGAGGTAATCAGAAAAGTGATATCATAAGGGACTTAAGATTTATCTGTTTACATGCCTACATGGAAGGATGCTACTTGTAACTTATTAGAATTTTCTTATTATTGTGACAGAAGTATGTATAGACAGAGGGCACAGATGTGAATTGACTATGAAGGGATAATAATTTTTTTTAAATGATGAAATTAAGGGGTGAGAAGGAATGTATTCGGAGAAAGGGAAAGGGAGAAGTGGAATGGTGCAAAAATGGTGCAAAAAAAAAAAAAAGGTAAGAAAAAGCTTTTTCAATAGAGAGGAAGAAAGAAGAGAGGGTGAGTGAGTGAACCTTACTCTTACTAGAATTGATTCAAATAGGAAATAACATACATACTCTAAAGGGGCATAGAAATCTATCTTAACCTGCAGGAAAATAAGAAAGGAATGGTATGTAGGAAGGGGAGGGAGAATGATAAAAGAGAGGACATATTTGTGGCCAGTAGCAACACTTTTGATAATGGACAAGGAGAAAGGAGAGAGAATAAATGGAGGGAATTGTAATGGTAATTGTAAAAAAAAAAAAAATTTTTTTTTTGAAGTTTTTCTGTTTTTGGAAAATAATGATCAAACATTGTTGGTGGAATTGTGATTACATCCAGCCATTCTGGAGAACAATTTGGAACTATGCTCAAAAAGCTATAAAAATGTGCATACCTTTTGACCCAGCAGTGTTACTACTGAGCTTATATCCCAAAGAGATTTTAAAGAAGGGAAAGAGACCTGTATGTACAAGAATGTTTGTGGCAGCCCTTTTCGTAGTGGCTAGAAACTGGAAATGGAATGGATGCCCATCAATTGGAGAATGGCTGGGTAAATTGTGGTATATGAATATTATGGAATATTATTGTTCTGTAAGAAATGACCAGCTGGATGATTTCAGAAAGGCCTGGAGAGACTTACATGAATTGATGCTGAGTGAAATGAGCAGGACCAGATCATTAAATACTTCAACAATATTATATGATGATCAATTCTGATGGACGTGGCCCTCTTCAACAATGAGATGAACCAAATCAGTTCCAACAGAGCAGTAATGAAGTGAACCAGCTACACCCAGGGAAAGAACTCTGGGAGATGACTATGACCCATAACATAGAATTCCCAATCCCTCTATTTTTGTCTGTCTGCATTTTTTATTTCCTTCACACACTAATTGTACACTATTTCAAAATCCGACTCTTTTTGTACAGCAAAATAACTGTTTGGACATGTATACATATATTGTATTTAACTTACACTTTAACATATTTAACATGTATAGGTCAACCTGCCATCTGGAGGAAGGGATGGGGGGGAAGAAGGGAAAAAGTTGGAACAAAAGGATTTGCAACTGTCAAGGCTGTAAAATTACCTATGCATATATCTTGTAAATAAAAAGCTATAATAAAAATTTTTTTAAAAATAATGATCAAGATGTTTTCAGGAAGTCTTCCATAAACAAAGTGAAATATACCATAAACAAAGTAATAACAATGTTCTGGGATGGCCAGTTGTAAAATGGACTTGTGATGAAAAACTTATCCATACACAGAGAATGAACTTATTGAACCTGAATATAGACCAAAGCATTCTATTTCTCTCTCTCTCTCTCTCTCTCTCTCTCTCTCTCTCTCTCTCTCTCTCTCTTTAACTTAATTTTTTTCTTGAGAGTTATTATTTTCATTAGTGTGGGAGATGTTTTCTTTTATAACTTTACTTTTGTGGCAATGTTCTGAATAATTTCACATATAGTTTTTTAATTGTGGGTGGGGGTAAGGGAGAAAACCTAGAACTCAAAAATCTTAAATACAAATGTAAAAAAGAATTGCTTTGACTATAACTGGGGGAAAACATTAAATATTTTTTAAATTTTCAAAAATTTTCTGCATTAATTAATACCTCAGAAATTCATACACAATACAAATCAGGCCTTGATTTTTTGTTTTCTTGATCAGGAAGGAATGTAAAAAATGTTAAAAATATATGTCAAATTTTAAAGTATATTGCACTAACTCTTTTTTTGGAGAGCTGGTTGTTAAACATTTCCACTGCTTATACTAGGTACCTATTTAAGACTTTTTAAAACTGTAAACTTGTGACTTTATGATTACTTCTAAACAGATAATTCTATGTGTCTAGCCCCAATGTTGCTCTTGAAGTATAGACTTGCATTTCCAACTACCTGTGGACCATCTCTATTTGGATATTTCACTATATCTCAAACTTTAGATAGTCAAAAAGTGAAACTATCATGCTCTCAACCTAAATACCGTCCTCTTAGGAAGCATTAGAAATAGCTAATGCTATATCAATTCTCTCTTCCTCCTCTCCTCCTTTCCAAAATCTTAATTGCTCTCTGTTGCCTGTAGGATAAAAATACAACTTCCTTAATTTAAAATTTAAGGTCCTCCATTATTTGATTCCAACCTATCTTTCCAGCCTTAGTTTACCTTAGTCATTTTCACACTCTGTATTCAGCCATGTTGGACTATTATGTATCTCTATTCTATTCGATATCCTCCCACATTGCTATTCAATATCTTCCCACATGCTATTCAATATCTTCCCACATGCTATTGTCCATCTCTATGTCCCCCAAACCTTGCACAATATCTTGTATATGGTAGGTAAACATTAAAATGTTTATTAACTTGAGTCTTTCTCCTCCAAGGCAAGTTACACATAGCTTTTTGTTCCTACTTCATCTATAAAAGCAAACAGTCTCTCAACCTCTTATAGTATATATAAGAGAAAAAGCAAAAATGAAAAAGAAAGAAAAAAACCTCTGTGAACAGAAATACTATCCCTCTTTCACCTGTCCCCTCACTATTTCTCAACTTCATCTTCCTCCACTCTAAGCAGACTCTTGCCCAAGAATATATTGCAACTCTTTCCAAGTATGGAGCAAGAAACATACACATATATATGCATTCACAAAGCCACTGACTAATTATGTTAAATAAATAACAACAAAAAGAACTACAGTTAGAGCATTTAACAACAAAATCCAGAATAACTGGCAAATGAGGCAAAAGCAATTATTTAACAAAGTAGAGAAGCAGCTCTATGGGGAAAAATCCCAAGGGTCCCTTGAGTTTTGGAGGATCCCATAAGAAACTTTTTTTATTTTACAAAGGAAAAACAAAAGACACCATAGTGTTTCTCAGCAGCTCAATAAAAACATGTAAATAAGACATTTTGAAGGTTTGGCACCAGTATATGCCCCAAGTTGATGAACCAAAAGTAGATTATAACACTTCCTCTTCATTCTCATTCCCTGAAATCCTGTTTTGGGGGCAGCTAGAGAAGTCAGCTAGGATTAAGTTGTCTATAACAATCATTTTTGTATCTACATTCCCCAAATGTTCTGTTTTTATAGCTTTAGGACTGTGGCAAGATGAGAGCCTGTTCTATGAAATGAATTTCTCTGGTTAGACCTGAAAATCTGTTAAATGTAATGGATACTACAGTAAGCAATGAGAAGTCCCACTGCATACACTTCACATCTCCTAACTAAACCTGAATTATGAAGACAGGTTTATTTCAAATAATGAAACTCCACAGAAAAGAGGAACTGGAGGAAAGAAATAGAGTAGGAAACTAGCATTTATTAAGCACTTACCATGTGCCAGGCATTGTGCCACGTGTTTTACAAATATTATTGCATTTGATACTCACAACAACTTTAGAGGATAGGTGCTATTTCTGTCCTCCTGGAGGAAACTGAGGCAGTTAATGGTTAAGTGATTTCACCAAGTCATATATCTAATAAAAGTCTGTGGCAAGATTTGAACTCATGTGTCCAGATCTGGCATTCTATCCACTGTATCACATATCTGTCCTTCTGTGTTACTATAGGATAAATAAAACAGTCCAAGTTCCCTGCCAGCTCTATTCTTATTTCAGGAGGTCTTCAATCTGAAAGGTCTTGCTTTAACCTAAGAAGTAAAAGAATATCTCTGAAACCATGAGTATAATTAAACACTCACTCCTTTTCTCCCTTGCTACACTTTTCATAATACTTTGTGTTCCAGGTGAGATTTATATAAGTAAATAGTTTAGATCTAGGTCTCCAGCAAGAATAAAATACCTACTAGGACTCAGTAAGGCTGTTTTTATTGCATGTGTGTTTACATGATCAATAGCATCCTTTGCTTCATTTCAGAGGCTTTTGTTGATCCAATACCTAAGGTCTTTTGCTCATTCTAAGGTAGGAACAGATTTCTTTTCCTTTTCAAGCCTCGGAAAGAGTGCTTCCAGCCTCAGATAGCCAGCCTCCCTCCCTCCAAGCCTAGGGGCTGTGTCTGTACAAACAGCTGCAGTGTGGTGCTATGAGCCATTCTAAATCCTCTATGGAGGAGGGTGGGAAGCTTGGGAAAGAATCACACTGAGAAAGGAAGTATGGATGGATTGCATCCACGTGTACACGGCAGTGTTATTGGCAGAAAACGGAGATATCAATCATTATGACCATGCCAGCAAGAAGGAAGAAGACCTGTTTGTTTAAGAGAAATTTTCATTTAGAATGGTTCTCAAAAAGTGATTCTGCTGTTAGAGGAGTAAACACAGCTTGCCTCCCCTCTTCATGCCAGCATCCCTATTCTATTTCTTTGATCTCCTTGCGGACTCAGTCTAGGAGCTCTTCGTGCCTAAGCACTGGAGCCAAATGGCCCCCACCTGGAGTGTGACTGATCTGAATTTGTTGAAAATAAACAGAATTTAAGTCTGGACTCAAGTCAAATCAACTCTAAATTCCTCCCAGGGATAAATGAAGAAGTCCAGAGAGCCTGAAATGACCTGATTAATCTGTTTTTAAATCTCAATAGTTATGCAAATGAACATTTAACTATTTTTTAAATCACACCCCTGAGGATCATTTGGTATTTAGACACTATAGCTCATCTGCTAGCCAAATCCCATCTTTTTTAGATAGATTCCAAGAGCACTGAATCTCTTGCAGATGAGGTGATTTTCCTTTACTATCTAACTCAATATTGGAAATAGCTTCATTTTCTCACTGACTCCAATTTGGAAGGGAACTTAGAGGTCATTTAGTTTACCTAAGGCTAGAAATAATAACGGAGTAAAAAAGAAGGCTTATTCCATTCATTTTCCTACTAGGAGCCTTTCTAGGGGCAGTTAGTTTAATTTGTTTTTGAGGAGGTCGCTTTTTGTTTTTGTTTTGTTTTGTTTTAATAATAAGCATTAATACATTTGGCGGGTGTATAAATCAAAGTTTTCTCCTATGTTCCCTTCTATTTTAATTTAGTATTTCCAAATCTTGGGAAAGAAAAGTATAAAATGAGTCAGCAAAGAGTTAATTTCTAAAAGCCAGCTGTTTAGGTGCTGGAAATAGGGTCTGGCCCTCAGGGTACAGTGAAAGAGAAGGAGGCGGAGCCTTCTTGATGCTGTGGGAAATGGATGGTACTGCCTCCGGCTGCAGTTTGTATATTTAAAATTAAACCTTGCTGGGTTAAGCTCTTCATCTTTAAAATAAATTGTTTTTAATCCCTCCCTCTCCCCCTTTGGATTATTAAATGCAACTCTTTTTGACAGGGTCTCATTCAACAGCCATTTGATATGAGGTGATAGAAGGCATCAGCAAATCAAACTGCTATTGTAAATTTTTTAGAATACATTCTGTCATCTCCAGAATGTTTTCTCCATAATTAGGTTTTAGTTAAGCAATATGGGAGTGGATTTCTCTCCAAGTGCCATCATTCCCTGCCTAAGGCATGTTTAGCTTAATGTTTTAGGATTTTAAAAATTATTATTGTTTAGAAATTCATTAAAGAGTTACTAAGAAATTAAGCCCTTTTAATTAGCACTTGAATAACATTTCCTCAAGAGAAGTTGAAATATAATTATATTTTTATAATCATTCCACTAACTTAGACATTTAATAGAAAAAGAAGTGTAAATAAGTATGTGTAATGTGCTATTATTTTCATTCTACTCTTTGGGGGAAAAAAACCCAACCACTCTACTATTAGTGGTTAATATTTCCCCAAACAGTGTCAGTCCTTGCTGTGATGATGTCCAGCTGCTACTGATTTTGTCACCTATAAAATGAACTCTGCATAATAGAATGGGGGTGGAGGAGGGATCCTAATGGTTTAAATGCTACATAGGAATCCATCACTAAGCAGAACAGATTCACTCTGGAAATTTTTCTTATAAATTAGAGTTAAATAAGTCCCACTTTCCCTTGCCTTTCCATCGGCTGTCAATGTGGTGTAACCAACCAACATTTATTAAGTACCTACGGTGTGCCAGGCAGGAACTGTATGCTAATTGTTGGGGATATAAAGAGAAAAGTAAAACAAAACCTGCCCTAAAGGTATTTCCATTCTAACCTGAGAAATGTTCTGGAAATATATGTAATATGTGTATGAATATTGTGAGAAATTGATTTATTTGGTTTCCACAGTATACAAATTAAATTGGAGAAATGAAACTTAAATTAGAAAATTGAAACCTACAGGGATGGAGGTTATATCGCCCAAAAGAATGTAAGAAGATGAGCTCCTTAGGGGAAGGGACTGAGTTTTGTAATCAGGGGTAGTGGTCCCACACAATATAAACAAATGCATATATCTATATATATATATATACAACATGAATTCATGGTAGTGAAGGGAGAACACTAAATGAGGGGATACAAAAGATTTCACGTACAAGGTCTCTCTTGAAGTCAATTTAAAAGGGAAGAGTTCCAAGATGAGCTGGTGAGGAGAGAGCATTCCAAACCATGGAGGGATGAGGTTGGGGTTAAAAAAAAAAAAAAGTACAAAAGCATAGAGATGGAATATGGCTCACCATAGGTGGGGGCCAGTCTAGATAAATCTCCAAATAGGAAGCAGGTGTAGTGTGAATGTAAAATGAAGAAGGAACCAGGCTCTTAAGAGTTTTAAAAAGCAGGCAAATGGGAAAAGCACTGGTTCTGTAATCAGGAAGGCTCTGATATCCACTAACCCATTACATGAGCAGTTCCATTCACTGTGAAATGTATTTCCTACTCCCAAATCTTCTAGATCTATAATTATAGATCTAGATCTATAATTAAAGAAGAAAGAAGAAAAGTCTTGCTATACAAATAGTCTGAAGATCTGCTAAGAAATGTTGCCACTCAACATTTTTAGCCTTTCTTCTTTCATTGAATCAATTAAGTGGGAAAGAAGAGTAAAATGGGTCTATTGTTTTTCATTACCATTCTATTCCCAGTCACTAACTAGAAAAGTGGTCAGTTGGCATACCACCTAGAAAGCTCAGTTTAAAAATTAGCACTTACCTAGACTAAAAATAACTGACAGGTGAGTCAATCAGTGACATTATTGAAAAAAAACATTAAGAAGTGATTTCCAGTGTGCCTACATGTTTTAATTAACTTTTTTCTTTTTTTTAAATTTTGAATTCTTTTTTAATTTCGAGTTCCAAATTCTCTCTTTCCTTCCCACCCTTCCCCACCCACTTAGAAGGCAAGCCATATGATATCAATTATACATGTGAAATCATGCAAAACATATTTCTCTATTAGCCATATTGAAAAAAAGTGTAAAAAATAAAGTGAGAAATTGCTCATATCCCTTGATAATTTATCAATTGAGAAATGGTTGTTATTTTTATAAATTTGATTCCTTTCCCTATATGCTTAAAAAATAAAAGACCTTATTGAGAAATTTACTGTGAAAATTTTTGCTCTCACTTCATTATGTATGGTACCTTTTAGGAAAATGTAGTTTCGTTGATTATCTCTTTTCATTAGGTCAATTTTTGCTTTTGCTTTGACTTTTTATTTCAGTTGAAGCTTAACAGATTCTCTTCCATTTTCTTATTGTAACTCTGTGTATGTACTTCTTTTTCAAGTGTCTCTTGTGAACAAAATATTATTAGATTTTTGTTTCTAATTGACTGCTTGACCTCAAATCATTAACATTTGCAGTTATGATTACTAAACTACATACTTCCCTTCATTCTATTCTCTTCTTTTTAGCTTTCTCTCTCATTTATCCTACTATCCTCAAAAACCTATTTTGCTTCTCACCACTGCCTCTGTTAATCCACCCTCCCTTTTCTTTTCACATGCACACTTTTTCTTCTCCAGTTCTCCCTATTTCTCTGATGGGTAAAATAGATTTCTATACCCAACTATGTGTGTGTATGTATGTATTATGTGTGTGTGTGTGTATATATATATATATATTTTTTTTTTTTTCCCCTTTATCTAATAAGAGTAAGGGTCAAGCTTTGCCCAACCACCCCTTAACTAACAAGAATGAACCAGGCAGGAGCCCATTCATGGGCTTTGAAGATAGCATTTTTAGGGTCTCTCAGTCCAGAAATGTTCAGGTGTCAGACATCTGGTCAGAAAAAGATTATAGGGAATCCTTTGTTGGCAGTGGGTACTATCAGTTCTGTTGACCTTAGGAAGTTCTGAATCAAGGTTGCAGGGTGGAGAGGAGTTCCCTTAAGTTACAAAGGAACAAGCCCTGGTAAAAGTTCCAAGGCAGAGGGAAGTAATACCACTTGAAGCTGCAAGGGAACAGGAGTCTTTCCAGCATTAAGGCCAGAGTACAGACCAAAGGAACACTGACCATATCTCACTCTGGATCATCCCATCTTGGAAGCACTGAAAATTTGCAGAACCCTAGAGCTAGCTTTGAAAAGAGCAGAATGATGAAATTTGAAGATTGGGACAATACCTACACCAAGATGAATAGAGCCCAACTTTAACATAAAGTTCAAAATCAATAAATAGATTGGAAAAATAAGCAAACAATAATTTTAAAAAATACTTGACTATGAAAAGCTACTATTCTGTCAAGGAAGACTGAGATACAAACTTAGAAAACATCAATGTGAAAATAGCTATAACTAAAATCAAAAAGATTCAAGTTCAAAATTGGACCCCAATTCAACAAGAATTCCTGGAAAAGATAAAAAGGTGGTAAAGGGAAAATTGTGAAAATAAATGAGAGTGACATAAGGAATTATGAAAATAGAATGAACAGCTTGGCAAAAGAAACATATACTCACAAAAAAACCAAACCTGTAGAAAATAACACTTTTAAATTGGCCTAATAGAAAAAGAGGCACAAAGATTCACTGAAGAAAAGAACTCCTCAAAAAGCAGAATTGACCAAATAGAAAAAAAAAGTTTAAAAGTTCACTGAAGAAAATAATTCCTTAAAAAGAAGACGAGCAAGTGGAAGCTAATGTCTCCATGAGACTTCATGAAATCATAATAATAAAAAAAAAAGTCAAAAGAATGGAAAAAAAATGGAAGAAAATGTGAAAGAGTTCTCTCCATATGGGCAACAGAGCTGATAGTACCAGCTATACCCACTGCCAGCAAAGGATCCCCTGTAATCTTTTTCTGATCAGTTGTCTGATAACTGTAACATTTCTGGACTGAGAGACACTAAAGATGCTATCTTCAAGGCCCACGAATGGTCCTCTTGCCTTGTTCAATCTTGCCTGGTTAGCCACTATCCCAATGTTATAGACCATTTCTGCCAATCTGCTAAATTGTCTTAGACTATAAAAAATATCTCATAGTAGACTTTTGTTTGCTCTGCTACTCCAAAATTTGATTTGAGACATTATTTTAAAGTTCTTTGGCTAGGAATATTAAGAAAGTTTGACTGGATTGCTGCTTCTATTCTGACATCTTGGCTCCATCTTCCCTCATTATTATTCTTGAGACTCTACCACCACAAAATTCTTGCACGTATTCTGCCTATAATAAACCATATTTTATAATGTAGTATGCAGACTTCCAGTTAGGAAGCTACATGAATAATTTTCTCCCACACTTGATGCTTTCATTGTTGTTTAGTTGTTTTTAGTCTTGTTGGACAGGACTGAAAATGCCTGAACAAAATAAAACAAAAAGAGGAATGTTAGTTATATCAATAAGACAAGAAAAAGAAATTGAAGGCAGAGGCAAAATGAAGACAAAAATCACCATTTTTGTGGATGATATTATGGTCTACTCAGGGCACCAAAGAGATTAAAAAAAATTAAACACTAGCTTTAGTGAGTATTCAGTATATTAGCAAGCACCTATTGTGTTCTAGATATTCTCCTAAACACTGGAGATGCAAAAATAAACAGTCTCTGGAGTTTACAATCTAATGGGGAAGAGACAATATGCAAACATCTTTGCATACACAAGATACATACAGGATAAACTGGAAATGATCTTAGTCAGATGGCTCTAAGAATAGGGAAAACTGGAAAAGACTACTTGGAGAAGGTAGAACTTTATATGAAACTTGAAGAAAGTTGTCAAATGTAGGAGGTGGAAATGAGTAGGAAGAGAGTCCCAGGAATGGGAGAGAGCCAGTGAAGACATCCAGAATCAGAACATAGATTGTCCTATAAAAGGAACAGAAAGGAGGCCAGTGTCATGGATTACAGAATACATGGAAGGAAGACTGGAAAGGTAGAGATAGAAAGGACTTTAAAAGTCAAACAGAGGATTTTGTATTTGCTCCTGTTAATAACTGCATTTGAGTTTATTGAAAAGGACAGTGAGATGATCAGAGGCACCTGGGTTTTAGGAAGATTAATTTTCTAGAGCAATAGGCAATGACCTGAAGTGAGGAGAGACTCGAGGTAGAGAGAATAAGCAGAAGGTTTTTGCAATAGTTTAGATTTGAGGTGATAGGAGCTTATACCAAAGTGGTAGCCATATCAAGTAGAGAGAGGACTATATATATGATAGATAGTAAAAAAGTAAACTTCATTTCCCAATTGATAAATGGTCTAAGGATATGAACAATTTTCAGATGATGAAATAAAGCCATTTATATTCATATAAAAATGCTCTAAATCACTTTAGATTCGAGAAAGTGCATTATTTTGATTGATTAGAAAAATGCAAATTAAAACAACTCTGAGGTACCACCTCATACCTTTCAGATTGGCTAGGATGACAGAAAAAGATAATGATAAATGTTGAAGGGGATGTGGGAAAACTGGGACACTAATGCACCATTGTTGGAGTTGAGAATTGAACCAACCATTCTGGAGAGCAATCTGAACTATGGCCAAGGGGCTATCAAACTGCATATCCTTTGATCCAGCAGTTCCATTATTGGGTCTGTATCCTAAGGAAGTCATAAAGGAGGGGAAAGGATCCACATCTACAAAAATGTTTGTAGCAACTTTTTTTGTGATGGCAAAGAATTGAAAAATGAGTGAATGCCTGCCTATCAACTGAGGAATGGCTGAATAAGTTGCAGTACATGAAAGTAATGGAATATCATTGTTCTATAAAAATTGATGATGGAAAGATTTACATGAACTGATCCTGAGTGAAACAAGCAGAACCAGGAATACAGCAATATCAGCAAAAATGTGCAATGATCAACTATAAAAGACTTGGTTCTGCTCTGTGATTCAGTGATCCAAAGCAATCCCAAAAGATTTTAGATAAAAAATGCCATCTACATTCAGAAAGAAAATGATGGCTACTGAATGTAAATCAACACATGTTATGTTCACTTTTTTTCTGTTTTTTTCTTTTTTTGTGGTTTTTCCCTTTTGTTCTGATTTTTCTCTCCCAACATGATTCATAAAGAAATGTTTTTTTTAAGTTAATACATGTGTATAACCAGAAAAAAGTTAAAACAATTAAAAAAAAAAAAGAAAGTAAACTTGACTACGCTTGATGATAACTAGATTGTGAAATGAATGAAAGTGGGGATTTTAGCATGATTCCTACCTTGCAATCCTAAATGACTGAGAGGATGATGGTATCCTTGATACTATCAATAGGATACTACCAATAGGATAGTTTAGAAGAGGAGATTTGAGAAAAAAAAAATTCAGTTTAAGATGTCTTCAAGATATATAGTTTGGAATCTATAATAGGCATCTAGAAATGCAAGACTAAGGATCAGGAAAGAAGTTCAGGCTCAACAAATACATCTGTGAATCAATTACATACATGGAGATGATAACTGAATTTAAAGAAGCCGTCAAATCATCAAGTAGAGAAGAAAAGAACAGGACAGAGTCTTGAGGGACTCCCACAGTTACTAAGCAAGGCCTGGGATAAAAATTCAGCAAAAGAGAATGAGAAAGAGTGGCCAGACAGGCAGAAGGAGTTCCAGAAGAGAACAATGTCACAAAAAAGAGAATAATCAAGTGTGTAAAAATCTGCTGAGGTGGAGAAAGAGAAGAACTGAGAAAAGGCCATTAGATTTGGCAAATGATAATGATAACTTTGGAGAGAACAAGTACCAGAATATAAAATAAACTTAGAACAACCATAAACATTTCTGCATATTATTTATTAAATGCAATGGGAAGAAATAGAGAAATTCCATTCAAATTAACTATAGAATATATAAAATATTTTTGAGCCCGTTTATTAAAATGTCTATTAAAACAATCACAAAATACTTGTTTAGAAATAAAGACAAACCTGAATAATTTATAGAAATTAACTGAAACATGTAAGAATAAGAGCTATTCCCCCAAAAGGGGCCAAAGGACATGAACAGCCAGTGTTAAAGGGAAAACATCTAAGCTATTGACAACTATATAGAAAAATCTCTGCATCACTAATAATAAGAGAATCACACACGAAAGCAACTCTGAGGCTCTACTTCATATCCATTAGTTTGGCAAAGAAGACCAAAAAAGTAAAATGGCAGTTGTTATGTAAAAAAAAAAGTAAAATGGCAGGGGTTATGAGAAAATAAGCCCACTAATTCACTACTAATGAAACTGTGATTTGGTCCAGTCATTCTGGAAAGCATATTGGAATTACACCCCCAAAGCCATCAATTCTGAATACTCTTTGTACCTGTCATATGATTGGTAATACCAGTCCTCACTACAAATTCTATACCTCAAAAATAAAAAAGAAAGAATAAAAAAAAAAAAAAAAACCTCCCATAACCACAAAGAGGTAGCAGCAATTTTTGCTGTAGCAAAGAATCAGAAAGAAAAAATAAAGAAGTATCCATCAATTGGATTAGGGCTGAACAAATTATGAAATGAATAGCATGGTACATTATGAATGGAATGAATGAATAAATATTGAGTTAGAAGAAATAATGAAAGGAATTAATTTAGAAAAACTTAGAAGGATTTGTATAATATGATACATAGCAAAGTGAGGCTGAACTAAGAGAACAATTTATACTATTGCTACCAAATTTTTAAAAATAATAATTCAATAACCAATAAAGAGGACTAATGATTTTTTAATTAAAGTTTTTTTTTAACTTTCAAAACATATGTATGGATAATTTTTCAACATTGATCTTTGCAAAACTTTGTGTTCCAAATTTCTTCCCCCTCCCCCCATTCCCTCCCCTAGATGGCAAGAAATCCAATATGTGTTAAACATGTTAGAAATATATGTTAAATCCAATATATGCATACATATTTATACAATTATCTTGCTGCACAAAAACAATCAGATCAAAAAGGAAAAAAAAAATGAGAAAGAAAACAAAATTCAAGCAAACAACAATAACAAAAAGCGTGAAAATGTTATGTTGTGATCCACCCTCAGTTCCCACAGACCTCTCTGGGTATATATAGATAGATGGCTCTCTTCATCACAAGATCGTTGGGATAGGCTCAATCATCTCATTGTTGAAAAGAGCCATTAGGACTAATGATTTAAAAACAAAAACAACAACAATAAAACATTCCTCTTACCTCCTGATAAATGACAGACTGAAAATGTTGAATGAGGCAGATATTGCTAGTCATGATCATTTAGTAGATTTAATTTGCTTCACTATACTTATTAATAATAAGGGAAGTGTGGGTTGTTGTTGTGGTTTGGGGGAAAGCAGATTTTCTTTTTTTTTCTTTTTTAAAATAATAACTTTTTCTTTTTTTAATTAACTTTAAATTAATTTTTTTAATTAAACTTCTTATTTACAAAACAAACGCATGGGTAATTTTTCAACATTGACCCTTACAAAACCTTCTGTTCCAACTTTTTCCCTCCTACCTCCCACCCCCTCCCCTAGATGGCAGGTAGTCCAATACATGTTAAATATGTTAAAATATATGTTAAATCCAATACATCTATACATATTTATATAGTTATCTTGTTAGAAAATAAAAATCAGATCTAGAAAGAAAGAAAAAAAAAAACCTGAGAAGGAAAACAAAAATGCATAGCTTTTTATTTTTCAAAGTATATGCAAAGGTAGTTTTCAGCATTTACCTTTGCAAAATCTTGTGTTCTAAATTTTTCTCCTTCCCCCATCCCCTCCCCTAGACAAGTTATATATAGGTTAAATATGTGCAATTTTTCTAAACATATTTCCACATTTATCATGTTGAACAAGAAAAAACAGATCAAAAAGGAAAAAAAAGAAGAAAGAAAAACAAACAAGCAAGCAAACTACAACAACAACAAAGGTGAAAATAGCATGATGTGATCCACATTCAGTCCCCATAGTCCTCTCTCTGGATGCAGAAGACTTGGGGAGAGCAGATTTTCAGGAAGAAATGGAACTACCGACAGTGATATCAAATTTATAAATATATGTGCATAAAAATGTATATATATATATAAACACATATATGCACACACAGATAATTCAATATACCTTTTTATGTGATACATTTAAGGAAAAAGCAATTTTCTGTTAAAATATAATATTTATACTCATGAATACTTGTAAAATAAAATTCTGAAAAATCAACATAAAACAGTACCAGAAACTTGAAGTTTGACTTCCTGCTTCACACATTGTTCCTCAAAAGCACCTAATCCTCATTTTAAAAAGCCAATTTAGTTAATTGACATGTAAGCCCCAAACTAACAATTCCAATTTTACATCCAAAATAATTATTTTGTCTTTTTATGTTCTATTCTGAGAAAAGAAAAGAAATCCTATGGTCCTATTCCTCCTCAAAACATTGACTAGTGTCATTAGAATGACAGTGTGTGAATATGTGTGAATATTTGTCTAATCTGTTTAATGGGAGTTCCTCTACCTTGATTTTAAGTCCCTGCTCCTATTTGTTCCAGATAAAAGAATCTTCACTTTCTGCATTTGTTTGGGTTCAAGATACTTCATTAATAAATGTTCTTACTTAATGCCATGATTAGATATTTTTATGTCAACATGAAATTATGATGCTTAAATTATTTGCAGACAAATTAATGTCAACTTTCCTTTTCCAAAAACATTATCACAAATAAAGCTTAAAAGAGCTTACATTTACATAATTTGAAAGTCATTATCTCACTTGGTCCTCACAACAATCCTGTGAGATAGATAAGGCAAATAAATATTTTTATTTTCATTTTATAGATGAGGAAACTAAAATTCCAAAAATATCCAATTTGTACAAGATTTAACAGCACATATGAGGACCGACAAAGACTTAATCTTCTACTGTCCTGAACATCAGTGGAACCTTGTTAAGAAATGATCTTATAGATGATATATTTATCACGGATTTTGTATAGATAAAATATTTTGTTGAGAACGAGAGATTTAAGTTTGGGGATCATCCACAAAATGGGGTCAGTTGAAGCTTTGCCTTAATCTTTTAATGGTGAAAGGGTAGAAAGAAAAATGTTTAGAAGACTGAGGTTGAAAATTAAGGAAATACCTCATTTAGATAGCAAGAAGAAAACTGATGGACAAACAAAAACTAACTAAATAAATAAAAGGATAACCAAATTAAGTTAATAAGTATTTATTAAGAACTACTATGGGGCCAGACATTGTGCTAATCATTGGAGGTACAAACAATGGCAAAACACAAACAAAACGAACAAAAAATATACATATAGGTAAACAAAAGAAACAAAAATAAAAGAAATATGATAACCAAATTAAGTTAACAAGTATTTAAGACTTACTATGGGGCCAGTCATTGTGCTAATCAGCGAAGGTACAATCACAAAAGGCAAACAAAAATAAACACACATACACACACACACACAAAACAGTCCCTGATCTCAGATTCACAGTCTAAGAGGAAAAAGATTAGAAAACAACAATTAGCTTTGTGTGGTCAGAAAGGTGAGTGATCACCATTTAATTAAAAAAATATATAGCTAGAAGCAAAACGAAAGTTTATTATACATTCTCGAGAGAAGCTGGTGTCCCTCCAGCAGAATGAGCAATCGAAAGGAGGCTCATTGGCTGAGGATCTTGGGAACTACCCAGGAAATTGAACTTTGGCCAATAAATACATAGTTGCCCATATTTGATAGAGGTAGGAAGAAAATATGTCATGGGAGGATAGCAAGAAAGGGACCTAGGTATGCCCTTGAGTCAATGACCTTCAGGTCTACTCCAACTCTGGGGTAGATGAAGCCTTCCTTACTCAATTTTCACAACTGTCTTGAGAAATCTCACTTCATCTCGTTGAGCTTCAAGTCTAAAAGGAGGAAATAACAATGTACAAACCAAAAATATGCAGGATAAATTAGAAATAATCCCAAGAAAAAAAGCTTACAGAAAGCTGAGAAAGGTTTCTTGTAGAAAGCAAGAATTTTAACAGATTTGAAGAAAGTCAAGGAGGTTGAGATGAGGAGGGAGAAAGTTCCAGGAATGGAGAACAGTCAGTGAAAATACTTGAGAATTTTCTGCTTGAAAGAGTTTCTCTACTGAACTACATCTAGTGGGGTTTTTTTGAAGAATATTAAGGAGAAAATAGGATTCATATTTACAAAAGTTAGCTTTATGGACAAATAGGCTAAAAACATCAGCAATTCAAAAGCTCTCAGCTATATATATATATAAAATCATTCTCTCTTACATGTCAAGACAGTGTACTCACAAGCAGAGGAAAATGAGCACTGGATACAAATTCAGAAGACCTGGGAAAGCATTTTGTTTCTGCCAAATATTTGGAATTCATTTATCACAACATTCTAAGACTTAGTTTCCTCATGTGTAAAATAGGAGTAATAATGACTATCCTGGTTACCTCAAAGCATTGTGATGAAAATTAACTCTCTTTTTCACATCAAGGCAGTTAGGAGTGTGGTATGCCTATGAACTAGAAAGTCTGAGCCAAATTTTTTGACCTTCCCTTCATACCAAAGAAAAACCTGAATTATAATATATTAAAAGATATAAAAAAGATAAAAAGATAAAAAAATAAAAGATAAAAAAATGATATTACATGATACTACACATATATTTTAGGCATTTATGAGTTTCTAAACTTTTTCAGTGTTCTCTACTGTCCTTTTTGTTGTAAAGCTTTTACAAACTCCCACAAAATTCCCATTTAATTTCATATAATAATTCAGAATATATAAAAACCTCAGTAGATAAAGTTGCAATAGGGAAGGATAACTGTAATGAGCCAAAGGGCATTATTTATAGACTTCTATATAAATGTAAGGTATGTAACATTTATAATATTTTGAAATTATGTTTTTAAACTTTTGTTTTAGCATTACTTCCATCCCTTCTTTTAAAAATTAAAATTAAAAATTTTTTTAAAGAAATCAAGAAAAGATTCATCAAATAAACATATATAAAAAAAAAAAAAACAGAAATCCATCCAATAATATCCTATTATATTCAGTGTTCCATATCCATGGTTCTTCAGCTTTGCAAAGAAACAAGGAAAGAAACTAAACTTAATCATTAAAATTTCACAGCATTCAGTTTCAGCTGTTATCTGATTTTATTCTGTAAATTTCAATTTTGGATAATCATTGTATAAGTTATTTTTCTGTCTCTTTTTATTTTATCTTGCTCTAGTTTATAAAGGTTTTTTTTTTTTCTATTTTTCTCTGCATTTGTAATTGCTTTTAGCACAATAATGCTATTACTTTCATGCCTCAAATTTGTTCAACCAATTTGGTGGGTACTTTGTTTCTAGTACTTTGCTACCACTCAAAGTGTTGCTCTAAATATTTTGGTGTGTGGGTGAGATTTCTTTTTTGTCACTGACATTTTTGGATTTTATGCTTAGGACTGGAATGGCTAGGTCAAAAAGTATTGACATTTTAGTCAGTTTCTGGAATAATTCTAAATTGCTTTTTTCAGAATGGCTGTTCACCAGCCATGGATTAGAGTGCCTATCTTTCCACAATCCCTCCAACACTGATTATTTCCATCTTTTGTCAGTTTGTTTAGCTCTACATTTCTCTTATTTTTAATGATTTTTGGAGCATTCTTTGTTTCTTAATAGTTTGCAATTCTCTTGAAAACTGTAGTCCTTTGCTATAACTATTGATCTATTTACAAGCTATAATATTAATTTTATTAACTAAGAAACAAGAACTTTAGAACACTAAAATGGAGAGTTCCCTTAAATGGTTTAGTAATCCTTCATTGCCTGATTTGGGGTAGCTAATGGCTAGTTTTGGAATGAGTTTTTCCAAGTAAAGTCATTGAATAAAGTTTCCTTATTTACAGGATAGCAATGATGTCATTATGTTACTGGGGGGTGAGTGGTTTTATTTTAGGGAGATTGCGCATAATAAAATACTTTGAACATAATTTATCTCCTGCTGCAGTACATTGCCCCTTTCAGAGTCATTTTGGAAGTGAATCTGAGCACCAAGTGCACGCATCAGTAGTATCAATTCATATTCCCTCAGAGTGTTCAGCCATCTTGCCCAGGGAGAATTCTAAGTGTGGGTTTGCTTTCAATTAGAAATACGAAAGCTGTTACTTCAGATACAGAATACAGTAATTCATTATAAATCACTTTCAGAAGAAAGTTTGGGTAGGACCTGAAAACTCTACTTTGAACTTTTCCCTTTTCTCAAGAAAACTCCCCAACACATCAGAGAAGTGCCCTTTAAAGAGAACTACTCTGGTTTTGGACTTGATCTTCTTCCATAATGTACATTAGAGTCACTCTGTCAATTATATTTTTACAAGATTGTTTGTAATAGCCTTGGGAAAGATAAATAAATGAATGAAAAACCATTAGCTTATTAAGTGCCAAGCATTTTGCTAAGCTTTAGGCTTGCAAATATAAAAGTAAAAGCAATTTTTGTCTTCAGAGAACTTCTATTCTAAAAGAAGAAACATCACATTAAAGAGACTGGTGGCCAGTAAGGAACAATTGGCTTTGAAAGATGGGGAACAGATTGATCAACATCTTCCTGGAACTATGGCATTATGGTTCAAGAGCTTGAAAGTGGATAAGAGAGGTAAGTAGTGCAAGCAGGTTCCTTCTGAAGTAAAGCATGGTAGGGCTCAGTCTAGATATAAGGGGTAACCATTAATCAGATAAAGACTTTTATTTAAAAGGGGGGGGTTAATTAGCATAATATAATAAAGATTCAAGATTAAACTTTAATTCTGTTTAAAACAACAGTGATATTTTTTCATCCAAAAGTAGAGTGTTCATACACAATGGTATGAACAAAAATCTCCTTTATACCCATACTCACAGCACAGATAAAAATAGATTTTTATCATGCTTTCCTATCTCAACTTTTCTATAAACAATCTTTAAGGAAGAAAAAGTATTTTAGTTTCCCTTCCTATTCAACTACTTGCCTCTTTCCTAGAAATGGGTCTCAAAACCCAACTCTGAAATAAGGTATGTGTGATAGTTCCTCCAAGGACATCTCCATATTATATTCTAGTTCATGAAATCATGGAATTTCAGATTAAAATTTCAGAAGATTTATATAACAAAGTCACCCTTGTTCCTCTGTATTTATATAGCACAATTAAAAAAAAATTCCCATTAAAACAAATCTTGAGAAAATTAAAGGAATTTAGTTATTTTTTAAAAATAAAAATGATATTAAGAAATAATATTTGCCTCTAGAGCCCTTTCTAAATCCATGGAAAGGTGCAGGGGGAAAAAGTTTTTCTTAAGGAAAAAGGGATTGATGATGGAAACCAACTTTTGGATAAAGTCTTGATGAGGTCCTAAATAGTTGGTTGTGGTTGACAGAGAAATATTGAGGCAAACAGGGAAGGAAACTGATGGAAATCAGGATAATCTTATAGTCCCACCTTGCTATGTCCAGCCAAGAAATTTAAGTTATGTCAAATTCCTGAGACTCACCTTCTGAGGCTGTGGGCAGCCTCATCTTCTTATATCCTATCAGAAATCCCAGTTACGTCCCTTAGGTTAAGTTTTCCCTATAAATCTGCCCATGGACCGTGCCATCTTTGTTGAACTCCTTTGGGTCAGTTCACCACAGTGTTCTACCTCATGGTGTCTTTCCTCTCACTCCTCCCACATGACATTGTCTCTTCTTCCATCCCCTCACCATATTTCATGGTGTCTTTCCTACTTATAGCTAACTTTATTAGGGTGCTGCCAGCTAATGGGATACCCTAATCTCTTGAGATGTTTCCTTTCTCCTGGTTAATTGTAAGTTCTCCTAAAAAACTTGTCTTTTCTATCATTAATTATTTAAAAATTCCTTGCTTTGTGCTCTCCCAACTCTATTGTATCTCTTTATTTTGTCTCTAATCTCTTCTCCTAAATAAACTTGCCTTTTGCCAAAGAAAATGGCCATTGTGATTTCTTTACACGTGGAAACCCCAACATGATGCACATCATCTGATTCCTACAAACCACATCATTTGCTACATCAACCACATCAGTCTAATCTACTTGATTGAACTAGTCCAAGAGAATGTCCTCTTCCTTTACAAGGGAATCTCCCTTGCAGTTTTTAATTCAGAGAAGATTCTCAATCTTTGACATAATCTTTGGGAGAATTCCTATTGATTCCTCCCAAAGCATGGTCCAGGAGAGATAGGATAGTGATGTGTTACTTAACTATTCTGAAATTTTAACCCAAATTGTATTTTTACATATTGTGATTTCTCTTTTTCAAAATCCCTATAGAGGTTATCAAAAATTTTCTTGGTACTGTAGCTCATGTCCAAGAGCACCATTTTGGACATATTTCTCTCCAAGTTAGAAATGGCCTGAATATATATTAATTGACTTAAAAAATTCATTTGGGCAGACTTGTGCCTAAAACACAGAGTAAAATATTATTTTTTTTCTTTAACACATTTGATAAATGGTCATCTAACCTTTCATCAAAGATTTCCAATAAGAATTGTTAGAAATATGAAAAGTCAGGTTTCCACAGATATTGTTAAAACAGGATGAAGGGAGGAGCAAAAGATCTTGTTAATATATTTCCAACCAATCATGGTGTTGTCAAGGAAATAGCTAGACAACAAAGTTCCTAACAAAGGAACCCAGGTCTAAACTGGTCCAAACCGGATAAGTTCAATGACAGGCTACTTTTTGTTATATGGAATGGGTGACTAAAGAGGATTATAAATCCAACTAATTGTAATTCTTAATTGCAAATGTGATCAAATTGTAACTCAAATTGTAAATCTGACCAATTGTAACTCTGATTGTAAATGCGACCAAATTGTAACCAACTCAGATTGTCAATCTAATCAATTAAAACTGATTATAAATGCAATCAAATTGTAACTCAGATTGTAAATCTGACCAATTATAATTCTGATTGTAAATCCGACCAATTATAACAAACTCTGACTATAAATCCAACCAATCCAAACCATGAAGAGAAAGGTTGAGGAACCAAACTAATAAAATAAAGCTTGCTCCTACTTTGGGGTATGTGGCCAGTGAACACACCTGCTTCTCATGAGAATCACTGAATATTCTTCTCTCACTCCAAAAGAGTGAGAGTTTTAACATTACTCCTAAACCAGTTTGCAACTGGGGAAGCAGTGGGCAGAGATAGCTCCTCCCGGGCTTAATCCCCAACCTTTCTGAGTTCCTTGGGGTCTTTTAATAACAGAATGAATCCCATCATCTCTGGAGGTAACCCAGTTTACTTTTTCCCTCCAATACCTCTAATTGTTTGGAGTTTTCCTTGACATCTGGCCTAAATTTGTCCCTTTTCAACTTTCATACATTGCTCCTAATTCTGATATAGTTTAATGTTGAATAAGGGAAGTCTATTTTTAGCTCAAACTTCCAACCAGCAGCCAGAAAGAACTGCATTTTTTAAAAATAGCTTTTTATTTACAAGTTATATGCATGGGTAATTTTGCAGCATTGACAATTGCCAAACCTTTTGCTCCAATTTTTCCCCTCCTTCCCCCGACCCTCTCCCATAGATGACAGGATGACCAATACATGTTAAATATGTTAAAGTATAAATTAAATACAAAATAAGTATACATGAAGGACTGCATTTTTAAAACTACCCAATTGAAACCATTTCCCTTTCTCCTTTAAGATAAGTCTGGAGATGAAGTCTCATTCAGTTACAGCTAGGAAGGGGAGTGTGGGACAAAAGTCCACCTTTCTCTCTCTTCTCATGTTAGGACCTGTGGCCTTGAGTACCAGCTTGGGGGTATTGGTCTGTTTCATTTGACCTTTTCAGTTGTAGGCACAGGTGATGGATCCACAATGGGTGATCTTAGAGCCAGGATTCCAAGCCAGGTGTTGCTGCCAACCTAGCAAGCATCCCTTAGAACACAGAAGGGCAGAAGGCAAGCTCAGGATGGGTTTTCAACTTGGAATTTGGACGATGCTATCTATACAAGAACTGAACAAACTGAAAACTGAATCTCCCTCCTCTTCCTAGAACCTGGAGAGGAAGTACATAAAAGGGATCATGCCCCCAGCTGTTGGGGATGGGTTAATATTTGTATTTTTGTTTATAGCTTTGAAGCAAATATTACTTTATTGAAGTAAACCAATCAAGAAGACCCAGGTCATAAAATCTTTTTGAAGTCTTCACAAACTAACAGAATATAGTCTTTCCCATAGTCTCTCAGGGCAGTAGGGGAAAGAAAATAAATAAAAACAGGATTAAAATTCCCAATTCAAAGCCAACCAAGAGTAAGGACTTTCTTGAGTTGCAATGGAAATACCTCTCTAGGAAACAGCCTGCTCCATCTGTCATAGAGAGTGGCTCTGCTTTCATTACTGTCAATCAGCCAGCTCCCTCTGCCACTTCCTGCTGCCATTTCAGGTTTCTTTAAGGACATGTGATAAAACTTGCCTGTTCTGTCTTTCTGATGTTTCTGCTTCCTGTAACTGTTCTTTAAACACCCAGCTTGGAAGACAAATGACTTATTGAAAACTTTTGTAAAACTGAGTAACCTGAGACCATGGGCACTGAGATAGTAGAATATATAGACATGAAGTTGGTTCAGTTCTTTTCTTCATAATCATTGGCTCATTAACAAATCCCTACCCCAGAATCTCAGGGCTGATGCCAATTATGGCTCACAACACTAGGATTCTTCCAAAGAGGCAAAGAGATAAAGTATTCATTTAGTCCAGTATCCTCATTTTACAGCGAAGTAAACTAAGGCCCAGAGAAGTTACACAACATGTAATAGGATGGACAGGTACTTTACTCCACTCACAAACACACAAAGAAGAATGCTTTATATAAAAGAATTCAAGCAAACATTAATGAAACTTTTTGGACAGCATGTGATAAAAATTTCTATTTAGTTACAACCAGTTGGAAGGCTAGACACCTACATAGTTCACTAGAAAGAGTGTTGGATTTGGAATTAAGAAGAATTCAGTTCAAATCTTTAGATAGTTTTTAACTGGCTGATTCTGGGTGAGTCACTTAACCTTACTCCTTCAGTTTCCTCATCTGTAAATTAGGTATAATAATAGCATCTATTTCACAAAGATTTTGTGAGGATATATAAATAGCATTTCTATAAACCCGAATACTAAGATTCAATGGTCGACCTAGGGTCACATGTGCAGTAAATGATAGAGAAGGGATTTGAACCCAGGTTCTTTAACTCCAAAATCCAGTGAACTCTTTTCATTAGACCACATTTTCCCTCTGAGGACTCTGAATGCTCTAAAAAAAAAAAAGTTAAGATGGAGAGAACTAATTCAACTGTAGGATATCATGGACATTTTAGCACTTAAAATGAGGCTCAGTGGGCAGAATGCTGGACCAGGAGTCAGGAAAACATACATTCAAATTCAGCTATGTGATACTGGGCAAGTCACTTAACCCCATTTGCCTCAGTTTCTTCATCTGTAAAATGAGCTGGAGGAGGAAATGATAAACCACTTTAGTATCTTTGCCAAGAAAATTTCAAATGGGGTCATGAAGAGTTGGACATTACTGAAACAATTGAATAACAAACAAACAAACAAAAAAAACATCTAATTTAGGCAAGGATTGTAAAAATCGAAGTTAAGTTGAGAGTAAATTCTAAGCATGAGGAATGATTTGTATCAATCTACAAAGAGTAAAGGTTACATAATGTATGTCATCACAAGTCTGGTGAAAAATATTATTCCAGTTTGCCTGGAAAATGGAGTTTGTGAAGGGAAATAATGCTAAGTAAACTGGAAAGAAAGGCTTGAGTTGAACCGTGATGGGAATTAAATGCTTTGTGTTGGAATTTTATCCTTGAAGTAACTGGGAGCTATCTTTAAGCTAAACATGATCTTTTATCTTTAGATTAAACATTCTTAATTCCTTCAACCAATTCCCACTGAATTGACAACCAGTCTCATGGATTTGAGTCATTTTCCTCATTTGGGTCAACTTTTTCCAAATACTCCTCAATTTATTCTCCTTAAAAAGTGCTACCCAGAGCCGTATAGTTTTCCAGTTTAGGTCTCCTTTCCTTGAGAGGGAAACCTCCTCAAACTATTGTCCTATGTCTCTTTTGCTAAACTCCTAGAAAAAATAGTCTGCATTCTTTGCCTTCACTCCCATATTACTCACTTGGTCTAGGTTGGGGAGAATTAAGGGGAGAATTAATTAAATTAAATTAAGATTCTAAAGAATTAATTCTAAAGAATTAAATTAAGGGGAGAAGATTGACATAAACTTGTGTTAAAATTATTAATTAAGATTATAAAATATTAAGATTATTTTGACAACTGCATAAAGAAGGAAGGATTGGAAAAAAAGAATAGAAATGGTAAAAACCTGATCTAGGTTGTTAGCAGTGTAGTTGAAGAGGACAGATATGAAATATACTATAGCTGGGAGAATCCACAAGACTTGAAAAAATGGTTGAATCTTAGGGATAAGAAAGGAGAAAAAGTCAAAGATTAGATAGTATAATTAATGCAGTAGAAAATAAATTAGATTTGGAGTCAACTTAACTACTTAATATCTATATTAACCTCTATGGTCTTCTTCCTTGTAAAATAAGATTGGATTAGATAATTGCTAAATTGCCTTCCAGATCTAAATCTATGACCAGATGATACAAATTTAACCACAGGTGATTATGAGGATGGACATTCCATCAACATAAATAGGGGAATTTGGAAGAGGAGGAGTTTTAAAGGTGAAGCTTTGAATGTTCTGAGTTTGAGGTCTCCCAGCAGGACAATAAGGTGGAAAAGTCCAATAGGCAAAGTTGGAAATGTGAAAATAAAGTTTACAAGAGAGATTAGGAGTTTACATAGATATTTGGTAACCTCCATAGAAATGATAATTGAAGCCATGAGAGTGGGATAACCAAAGGAGGTGGGGGAAGGAGATAATAGGAGGAACAGAGAAGGAAAGAGAGATGGGGAAAGGCAGAGGGAAGGAGAGAGAGGCAGGGAAGAGAGGGAAGGAGACAGACAGAGACAACAGAGACAACAGAGACAAAGAGAGACAGTGACAGAGATAGAGACAGAGAGAGAGAAAAGAAGAAAAGTAGTAAAGAAGAAGAATAGGGAAGAGAAGAAGGAAGGAAGGAAGGAGAGAGGGGGAGGGCAGGAAGAAGGAGAAAAGACCCAAGATAGAGCTTTAGGGAACAGCTAAAGCTTAGAGGATTAAAGTATGAAGATGGAAACAGTGGAAAAGACCAAGAAGAAGCAAACAGGGAACAGGAGAACCAAACAAAAGTAGTAACATGGAAGCTCACTATGAACGGTGAGGTGATTAGATGATGAAAGTGATCAGATATGGGTTAAATTAGAAAGCCACTGAGTTCCCCTCAAATTTTGAGATTCTGAGATGAGAAAGTATCTGGGAGGTTGGAAAGTGAACACTGAATACTAAAGATAGGATAAAGAATAGTTGAAAAAAGGCATTGAAATTAATAATTTTTGAGAGAGTGGCTTCAATAGAATAGTTAAATAAGCCAAATAGTAATGGGTTTGGGGACCAAGTGAGTAATATGGGAGTGAAGGCAAAGAGTGCAGACTATTTTTTCTAGGAGTTTAGCAAAAGAGACATAGGACAATAATTTGAGGAGGTTTCCCTCTCAAGGAAAGGAGACCTAAACTGGAAAACTATATGGCTCTGGGTAGCATTTTTTAAGGAGAATAAATTGAGGAGTATTTGGAAAAAGTTGACCTGAATGAGGGAAATGACTCAAGTCCATGAGACTGGTTGTCAATTCAGGGGGAATTGGTTGAAGGAATTAAGAATGTTTAATCTAAAGATAAAAGATCATGTTTAGCTTAAAGATAGCTTTCTTCAAGTATTTGATGGATTGTCATGTGAAAAACTGATTAGATGTGCACTATTTGGCTCCAAAGGGCAGAACTAGCAATAGTGGTTGGAGATACAAAGGTTAAATATAGAATACTTTTCAGGTAAAACTTCTAAGATGAATGCTATCTAGAAGTGGTTAGAGCTAGGTCTGTTGAGAATGACGATAGTTGCTTGTCCTTTGTTTCAGAGAGGAACAATGACATCATGGGGTATTATCTTGACTCTTAGGTGGATTGGATTTAAATGAGATCCAGCTGCACAAAGTCATCAGCCTCATTCTCTCTTCCAGAGTCAGGAAAGTCCAGGAGCAAGACAAAAATCAAGATGACTGGCAATAACCAGGATATAGGGATGCCTATGGCATCTTCTATGTCTGACCACATTCTAAGCACTCCACAGCACCTGCTTTAGCCCTGCTTATGGCCATTAGAACAAATTGTTCTCATATCCCATTTTGCTAGTGAAAGGCTTTATATGCTTGGGGTAGACACCCTCCCTAACTCCTAATTAGGGAGGAAATAGACATGTTAATTGTAGCTTATAATTTCATTGTTTTTTATATTATTTTATTTTTCCCAATTACATGTGGAAAACATTTTTTTAATATTTTAAAACATTTTTTAAAATTTTGCTCCAAATTCTCTCCCTACCTTCTTCCTTCCATCCTTCTTTGTCTCCCTCCCTGAAACAGTAAACAATTTAATATGTTATACATATCCAATCATGCAAATCTAGTTCCATATTAGATATTGTCATTGTAAAGAAGTTTGATAAAGGAAGAAACAGTTAACACTTGATAGAATGGTCAAGAGTTTTTTCTTTGGATTAGGGGAATAGAAGAATTTGTGAAATATTTGTGAGCTAAAGTCAAGAAGATGGAAATAATATGCAAGAGAGAAGAATGGACAAGTTCACAGATAAGTCACAGAATATTAGAGCTGGAAGAGACTTTACCAATTATTTGATCTGACTCCCTTCATTTTACAATGAGAAAGTAGGTTCTGAGAGGTTAAATAATTTGCCCGAGATGACTACACAAATTAATTCAGGTTTCTTGAGGCAGAAGGGGTAAGATCAAAAACACAGATGTGTGGAGGTTAAGCTTGGCAAGGAAAAAGAATATCTCTTCTAAGATAGGAGGGAATGAAAAGAGAATGCGTAAAGATAGAGAAAGATTTGGGGATATAAACAAGAAGAGATAAGGGAACCCGTATTGTATTGTTTTGTTTCATTAAAATAGAAGGGGAGGTCATTAGCTAAGAATGAGGAAAAGAGTGAGATGGTTGTGAAGAACAGGATAAGAGCATGAAGAGAGATAAATAACAGCAATGAGAATTTAGCTGAGGCTAAATAGTTCACATCTATAATATTATTGATAAGGGGAGAAAGGCACTTTATCCTTTATCTCCATAATATCACTACCTTTTAACAGAATAATGTAGACCAGGGCATGTAGGTGGTCCAGTGGGTAGAAAAATGGGCCTGGGAGTAGAAAGACTCATCTTGTTGACTGCAAACCTGTTACTAGTTGTATGACCCTCAACAAGTCACCTCACCCTGTTTACCTTGGTTTCCTCATCTATAAAATGAGCTGCAGAATGAAATGGCAAATTGGTCTTTGTCTAAAAATCCCCAAATGGGGTCACAAAAAGTTCAACATGACTAAAATTAATGCTCAACAAATAAACAGAAATATGCCATTATTTGTGTTCTATGATTTAATCTCCTGTTTATTTTTAATTTATTATATTATACATTGAATTATAAATTACATATTATAACATATAATTATATTAATAATTTAATAACCTGAAATCTCCTACCTCCTCCCTTCACCAAATAAATAAATAAATAAAATTCTAATTATCACTTGCCAGAATACTTAAATTACTATTACTACAGTCAGTCCTTTGATTAACATCATTACTAATATCATTTTATTATTTGTATATATTATATTTATACAATTTATTATTTGACATATTTATATATAAACATACTTGATCTATTGTACAAAAACATATAATATACATATAGTTATAATAGATTTATAATAAATCAAACCAATCTATTCTATATTTGCATTATATTATCATATATAAATTTAAATAAATACATTTATATGTGAATATAAACATTCTGTATTATTAATTTTATGTATTACATGTTTCTCTACTGTTATTAGTATTAACAATACTAATATTTATATGAGTAGAAACACTATGTGAGATAAACTTTCACATATTTATCTTTAGGTTTCCCTTGCAGTATTTCTTTTCTGTTGTTCTTGATCTACATCTGTTAATAATATAGTGGCAGCCTTGCCTATATATAAATCCATCAGCTTGCTTGGTTAATGAATTTCTCTTTATGGAAGATGCTGATCCAAGAGAACCTTCATTATGTATGAGGAAGGGACATTGGAAAAAATATGGAGAATTCATATTCCTTTTGTAACTGGATCTAATCATCTAACTACTTATTGAGGAAGAGACTCATTAGTTACTGAAACATTCAAAAAGACCTGTTAACTTCAGAGAAATTCTTTGTACTTCATTCATGTCTCAGGAAATTCAGCAATTCTTCTGCTCAACGTTTCTGGTTTCTCATTTGTTTTCTTTCCATTTTGGGTGAAGGAAGTGGAACCTTATAGGGCTTAGTAAGCTCAAAAAATTGTAAGGGTTCTCTGGAGTCTTACCATTCCAGAGCCTGGCTACTAGATTTGATGTTACAGCCAGTTTCTTACAGATACCCTGAAAAGCAAAGAACAATCTTTAGGACCTTCTGGACCCCTGCCAATGAAAGTTGAAATCAGGATTCATCCAGTAGAGATATTGCCTTTAGATAAGAATTTAAGGGACCAGTGCTGTCTAGGAACTGAACTAAGTTTTGAGCTTACTTCCTCAGAGACTAATGTGGTAGAGGAGAAAGTCCGTTGTGAAGATATTGGGAGAAACAATTGTAAATCTGTTTTTGCTATACCTTTTAAGGAGTATCTCTTTATAAATACTGCTCAGTGTTAAATGGTTAAATGGAACTTGGGTGCCTAAAAGGCCCCTAATAAATGGATGGGTGAGAGTTCAAACTGATGGATTAGAAAAAAAAAAAACAAAACAAAACAAAACACTTTAACCTTACCCACTGCAACCCTGAAGGGAGATGTAATAAGCCTGGCTGTGGAAAAGAAGTCTGGAGCATATATTTTAATAAATCTTAAAAAGTAAAAAAAAAAAAATGCCAATTACCATACATTATGTGTACTAGTTTTTGGAAGACTCCAGGGCCTCTGAAAACTTTATGGACTTAGAACTTGTCCAACAGGGAAAGTAGCCCTAATAACTTTAATAATCTCCATGATTTTGATCAAACCCATAGGTATTTGATCTCTTCAGTTCTGACCCTTAGTTCTTTAGAACTATTACAACAACCAAAGCTTTGACAGCCATATGGCAATCCAACAAAAAAGAAATAGTTTCTTTTACTTGCTGGTTTGAGTTAACTCCTCCCAGATACAAGGGCTACTTCCCATTCCAAAGAAGAAAGATAGAAGAATCTTTTTAAAGAAATGCTATCCAACCATGTTGGAAAACAATCTGGAATTTTGCCTACTATGTATACCCTCTGACCCAGAAATACTATTATTAGGTTTGTTCCCAAGGTGATTAGGGCAAAGGAAAATAACTTATATGTTCTAAAATATTTATAGCAGTTTTTTTTTTTTTTGTGGTGACAAAGAACTAGAAGTTTAGAGGATGTATTTCAACTGGGAAATAACTAAATAATTTATGGTATATAATTGTGATAGAATACAACTTGTTCTATAAGAAATGGTGAGTTGGTTGATTTTAGAAAAACATAGAAAGCCTTACGTCAAATAATGAAAAGTGAAATGAGCAGAATAAAGAAAACATTGTACACAATAATATAAATATTGTCATAAGAATAACTTTGAACAACTAATTCATTTTGAGTATCATAAATACTCAAATCAACTACAAAGGGCCTGTGAAGGAAGATGCTATCCATCTTCAGAGAAAGAACTGATAAGTAAAGTACATATCATGATGTTTTACATATATATGTATGTGTGTATGTGTGTATTTATGTCTAATGGTAACTTTCTCTAGATGGGATGAGGAGGGAGGGAGGGAGGAAAATATTTTAAAATTCAGATAGGAACAAAAACAACTTGAAGCACAAAAAAGGGTAATTTTGAAAATAATACGTATTTATTGATAGATTTATTTTTTATTTTAATAATAAAGCTTTTTATTTTCAAAATACATGCAAAGATAGTTTTCAACATTCACCTTACAAAACCTTGTGTTCCAATTTTTTTTCTCTCCTCCACTGTACCCTCCTCCCCAGACAGCAAATAATCCAAAACAGATTAAACATGTGCAATTCTTCTAAACTTATTCCCATATTTACCATGCTGCACATGAAAAATCAGATCAAAGGGAGAAAAAAATTAGAAAGAAAAAAGCAAGCAAACAACAACAAAGGTGAAAACTATTTGTGATCCACATTTAGTCCCCATAGTCTTTTCTCTGGATGCAGATGGCTCTCTGTATCACAAGTCTATTAGAACGTGCCTGAATCACCCTATTATTGGAAAAGCCAAGTTCATCAGGTGTTGATCATCACATAATCTAGTTGTTCTGTTACAATGTTCTCTTGGTTCTATTCACTTCACTTACCTGTTCTGTTTCTCCAAGCTTTTTAAATCACCCTGCTGAATAGATTTTTTTAAATGTAAACAGTAGAAATCAAATTCATGCTTTTAATTAATTCTCTTATTTTGTTCTTGGAATAGAAATATTCTTTTTTATTATCTTTTGCATTTCAGTTTAAAATGAATTTTTTTTAAATTAAAGAAAAAAAAAACCTATAACCACAAAAAGCCAAAGAACAATTGATCTGTGGAGCAGAAATACAAGAGCTGTTGTTGATAGCATCAGTTGGCAAATTAGACAATAAATATAAATTCCCTACCCCCCAAAAAAATTTAATAAATTATTTTTTAACATTCAATGAGAATTTAGCTGAGGCTAAATAGTTCACATCTATAATATTATTGATAAGGGGAGAAAGGCACTTTATCCTTTATCTCCATAATATCACTACCTTTTAACAGAATAATGTAGACCAGGGCATGTAGGTGGTCCAGGGTGAAAATGGGCCTGGGATAGGATCATCTTTGTTGACTGCAAACCTGTTACTAGTTGTTGCCCTTAACAAGTCACCCCACCCTGTTTACCTTGGTTTCCCATCTATAAAATGAGCTGCAGAAGAAAATGGAAATTGGTCTTTGTCTAAAAATCCCAAATGGGGTCAAAAAAGTTCAAATGACAAAATTAATGTCAACAAAAACAGAAATATGCCATTATTTGTGTTCTAGATTTTAATTCCTGTTTATTTTTAATTTATTATATTATAATTAATTATAAATTATATTATAAATATAATTATATTAATAATTTAATAACCGAAATCTCCTACCTCCTCCTTCAAAATAAATAAATAAATAAATTTAATTATCCTTCCAGAATACTTAAATTACTATTACTAAGTCAGTCCTTTTGATTAAATCATTATTAATTATTTTTATTATTTGTATATATTATATTTATAAATTTATTATTTGAATATTTTTATATAAACATACTTGATCTATTGTACAAAAATTAATATACATATAGTTATAATAGATTTAAATAAATCAAACAATCTATTCTATATTTGATTATATTATTATATATAAATTTAAATAAATAATTTATATGTGAATATAAACATTCTTATTATTAATTTTATGTATTACATTTTCTTACTGTTATTAGTATTAATACTAATATTTATATGATAGAAAATTTGAGATAAACTTTCAATTTATCTTTAGGTTTCCCTTCAGTATTTCTTTCTGTTGTTCTTGATCTACATCTGTTAATAATTAATAGCCTTGCCTATATATAAATCCATCAGCTTGCTTGTTAATGAATTTCTTATGGAAGATGCGTCCAAAGAACCTTCATTATGTATGAGGAAGGGACATTGAAAAAAATATAGAATTCTATTCCTTTTGTAACTGGATCAATCATCTAACTACTTATTGAGGAAGAGACTCATTAGTTACTGAAAATTAAAAGACCTTTAACTTTAGAGAAATTCTTTGTACTTCATTCAGTCTCAGGAAATTCAAATTTTCTGCTCAACTTTCTGGTTTTCATTTGTTTTCTTTCCATTTGGGTGAAGGAAGGGAACCTTATAGGGCAGTAAGCTCAAAAATTTAAGGGTTTCTGGAGTCTTACCATTCCAGACCTGGCTACTAGATTTGATGTTACAGCCAGTTTCAAGATACCCTGAAAAGCAAAAAAATCTTTTAGGACCTTTTCTACCCCTGCCAATGAAAGTTGAAATAGATTCACAGTAGAGATATTGCCTTTAGATAAGAATTTAAGGGACCAGTGCTGTCTAGGAACTGAACTAAGTTTTGAGCTTACTTCCTCAGAGACTAATGTGGTAGAGGAGAAAGTCCGTTGTGAAGATATTGGGAGAAACAATTGTAAATCTGTTTTTGCTATACCTTTTAAGGAGTATCTCTTTATAAATACTGCTCAGTGTTAAATGGTTAAATGGAACTTGGGTGCCTAAAAGGCCCCTAATAAATGGATGGGTGAGAGTTCAAACTGATGGATTAGAAAAAAAAAAAACAAAACAAAACAAAACACTTTAACCTTACCCACTGCAACCCTGAAGGGAGATGTAATAAGCCTGGCTGTGGAAAAGAAGTCTGGAGCATATATTTTAATAAATCTTAAAAGTAAAAAAAAAAAAAAATGCCAATTACCATACATTATGTGTACTAGTTTTGGAAGACTCCAGGGCCTCTGAAAACTTTATGGACTTAGAACTTGTCCAACAGGGAAAGTAGCCCTAATAACTTTAATAATCTCCATGATTTTGATCAAACCCATAGGTATTTGATCTCTTCAGTTCTGACCCTTAGTTCTTTAGAACTATTACAACAACCAAAGCTTTGACAGCCATATGGCAATCCAACAAAAAAAGAAATAGTTTCTTTTACTTGCTGGTTTGAGTTAACTCCTCCCAGATACAAGGGGCTAGCTTCCCATTCCAAAGAAGAAAGATAGAAGAATCTTTTTAAAGAAATGCTATCCAACCATGTTGGAAAACAATCTGGAATTTTGCCTACTATGTATACCCTCTGACCCAGAAATACTATTATTAGGTTTGTTCCCCAAGGTGATTAGGGCAAAAGGAAAATAACTTATATGTTCTAAAATATTTATAGCAGTTTTTTTTTTTTTTTTGTGGTGACAAAGAACTAGAAGTTTAGAGGATGTATTTCAACTGGGAAATAACTAAATAATTTATGGTATATAATTGTGATAGAATACAACTGTTCTATAAGAAATGGTGAGTTGGTTGATTTTAGAAAAACATAGAAAGCCTTACGTCAAATAATGAAAAGTGAAATGAGCAGAATAAAGAAAACATTGTACACAATAATATAAATATTGTCATAAGAATAACTTTGAACAACTAATTCATTTTGAGTATCATAAATACTCAAATCAACTACAAAGGGCCTGTGAAGGAAGATGCTATCCATCTTCAGAGAAAGAACTGATAAGTAGAAGTACATATCATGATGTTTTACATATATATGTATGTGTGTATGTGTGTATTTATGTCTAATGGTAACTTTCTCTAGAGTGGGATGAGGAGGGAGGGAGGGAGGAAAATATTTTAAAATTCGCAGTAGGGAACAAAAAAACAACTTGGAAGCACAAAAAAAGGGTAATTTTGAAAATAATACGTATTTATTGCATAGATTTATTTTTTATTTTTAATAATAATAGCTTTTTATTTTCAAAATACATGCAAAGATAGTTTTCAACATTCACCCTTACAAAACCTTGTGTTCCAATTTTTTTCTCTCCTCCACTGTACCCTCCTCCCCCAGACAGCAAATAATCCAAAACAGATTAAACATGTGCAATTCTTCTAAACTTATTCCCATATTTACCATGCTGCACATGAAAAATCAGATCAAAGGGAGAAAAAATTAGAAAGAAAAAAAGCAAGCAAACAACAACAAAGGTGAAAAACTATGTTGTGATCCACATTTAGTCCCCATAGTCTTTTCTCTGGATGCAGATGGCTCTCTGTATCACAAGTCTATTAGAACGTGCCTGAATCACCCTATTATTGGAAAAAGCCAAGTTCATCAGGTGTTGATCATCACATAATCTAGTTGTTGCTGTGTACAATGTTCTCTTGGTTCTATTCACTTCACTTACTATGTTCGTTTAAGTTTCTCCAAGCTTTTCTGAAATCATCCTGCTGAATAGATTTAATTTTTAAATGTAAACAGTATGAAATGCAAATTCATGCTTTTAATTAATTCTCTTATTTTGTTCTGTGGACATAGAAATATTCTTTTTATGTATCTTTTTGCATTTCAGTTTAAAATGAATTTTTTTTAAATTAAAGAAAAAAAAAACTTCTATAACCACAAACAAGCCCAAAGAACAATTGATCTGTGGAGCAGAAATACAAGAGCTGTTGTTGATAGCATCAGTTGGCAAATTAGACAATAAATATAAATTCCCTACCCCCCAAAAAAATTTAATAAATTATTTTTTAACATTCATTTAAAAATTGTTTGAATTCCAAATTTTCTCTTCTTTCAGTTAGTAATTGTTTTTCAGATGCTAACAATGTAACATCAATTAAACATGTGAAATAATGCAAAACATATTTCCAGATTACTTGTGTTGCAACCAAAAAAAGCAAAAACAAAAGGCAGAAAAATCATAATTCAATCTACACACAGATTCCATCAATTCTCTCTCTGAAGGTAGTATTTTTCTTCATTTTGTTTCATCAATATTTTTCAGAATGTTGTATATTATTGTATTGATTAGAGTAAAATCTTTCACAATTGATCACCATTATAATGTTTTTACCTTTTACAATGATCTGGTTCTGCTCACTTCATTTTGTGTCAGTTCATATGAGTCTAAGATTTTTTTTTAAAGCCATCTTTCTTTTTATTTTCCAAAGAAAAAAACTTAATTTTTTTAATCCAGGAAAAAAAGATTTTAATATCTATGTCTATTTTCTATAATTAAATTATAATTAATTTAATTAATTAATTAAAAATAAAGATACAATTCTATGTGATATGTAATTATGTGTAATATGAATTATCACCGGTTATAATATCTAATATCTGACATTTATATAGCACTTAGAAGTTTGCAAGGTGTTTTATACATATTATTTTATTAGAGATTTTTGAAGTAATAGCTTTTTATTTTCAAAATTCATGTAAAGATAATTTTCAACATTCATAATCTTTTCTTTCATAATCTTTAAATCAACATTTAAAATCTTGTCTTCCAAATTTTTCTCCCTCCCTTCCCTCATACTTTCCATTAGATAGGTAATAATGTAAAATAATACATTAATATATAATAATATAAAAAAGCTTTAATAAAAAAAAAAAGAAGAAAGAAACAGAAAGGTTCATGCAGTGGGCTGCCTGACAAGACCCTGGAAATCTTAGGGGTCAGCAAAAATGACATTATCATAAGGACATCAGTAATTGTGACTATGTTTGTAGATCTCATTCCTGGTTGTGTGTCAGTGCTAGAGACACTAAAACCAACAAGAGAACTTGAGGACTAGAATAGAAAAAGAATATCCCAGAGTTCTTCCACTAGTACCTTCTCATCAGGCACTGACTGACCTTGGGTTCCAAAGTAATTATTCTAAGGAGGGAAATGCTAACTGTCTCCTTCATGGTCCTATCTTAATTCTCTGAATTTTTCTCCCTATAAAATTTTCCTCCAAGTACCACGTTTAGTTTTCCCTCCAAGAACACAAGTTAGGTGCTATTCTCTTCCTCATGCCCTCCAAAGAAATTAGAAGACAGTCCCCTACTTCTATATGTATGTATGTATATATATATATATAGATATAGATATAGATAGATAGATAGACTCACTGTATGTAACACATATGACATATATACATTTATGTACATATATGTGTTAAATCATATATATGTAGTGGAAAGAGCACTGATACTGGTCAGGACCTGATACTTGCCATGAACAAATGACTTAAAAATTGGGTTATTAATACTGATACTATCTGCTTCAAAATATTGTAAGAAAAGTACTTAGAAATTTTGAGTAGACATAGAAAAGTGAATTATTAGTAATATTTTTAATGATTAGCACTTGTCAGTTTCATTCTGTAGTGGTGCTCTAGGATCTAATATTATTATTGTTTCTATTTTTTTTGTAAGACATTTGTCTCCCTTTCCTAACCCATCATCCCCATCTTTTTTTTACCTTAGTTAATGCTGTCACAAAATATAGTCAGGATGATGAAGTGTTAGGACATCAACCAGATATTGACACTTTGTTATCCCTTTATGAAATACCAACATCTGTGATTGCATTTCGGGGCATTATTGGATCAACAAAATTGAACATGGCCTTGCAGGGATTTAGATAGCTATCTAGGCTCGGTTTGGCAGTGCTAATTAGTGAAAGAGAGAGACAGAAGTCAGGGAAAATCTTGCTCTTTACCTTTTACAGACAAAGGTGAGAATCTTGTCTCCTGCACATCCTGGGTACTTAGCATCTACTGCTCTGCCTGGTCTCAACTCAAGAATATGGATTGTACAACATTATACAATGATCGGTTCTGATGGATGTGGCTCTTCTCAACAATGAGACCAGTTCCAATGATCTTGTGATGAAGAGAGCCATTTACACCCAGGGAGAGAACTGTGAGAACTAAGTGTGATTCACAACTTAGCCTTTTCACACTTTTTGTTGTTGTTTACTTTTTTGTTGTTTGTTTTTTTTTCTCATTTTTTTCCCTTTTTGATCTGATTTTTCTTGTGTAGCAAGATAATTGTATAAATATGTATGTATATATTGGATTTAACATGTGTTTTTTATCATATTTAACATATATTGGATTACTTGCCATCTAGGGGAGGGGATGTTGGAAAGGGGGGAAATTGAAACACAGAGTTTTGCAAGAGTCAATGTTGAAAAATTATCCATGCATATGTTTTGAAAATGTTTAATAAAAAATTTTTTTAAAAAGAATATGTATTGTATCCTCTCATCAGATAATGACCTTCTTGGGGAGAGGAGTAGGGACTGTCTTTCTTTTTTTATAATTATATCCTCACTGCTTAGCACAGTGCCTGGCACTTAATAAAATATTAATTGGTTTGGATGGATTGGATTCCCCAACTTGCACAGCTTTTTTCAATGATGCTACTCACCAGAAGGAAGTGCCCCATCCAACAGTTTGATAGTATTGGTTCAAGAAATTTCAAGTCATAGTTAAAAAACATGCAAAGAAGCATTCACTCAAGGCTGAATATAGCTTCAAGGAGCTAAAAAGAGAGAGATGAGGCTGAAAGAATTACCCTACTTTTCAAGTTTCTCTAAACCTGATAAATGGACGTAATTTTGACAACACATTCAATAAGACATTAAAAAAAAAAAAAAAAAAACCCTGCCTGGAATGTAAATGCTTATAATGCTTTGATAAAGTTACTGGAAATTATATGCAACAATTTAGCAAATTTTAATAAATAACAACATCTTGTTTGAAACTCTTATTCCCTCGGAGTTGCATAATTTCCCTTGATGAGGCACAGAACCGTTTAAACATTTACATAATTGATAATTTGTGTATAATTTTCTAAACTTTGGAACATGATTATCGCCACTTGTCTCTGAGTTAGAAGGAAAACCAAACACTTTGGTGAATTTTCTTCAGATGCTATCAAAGTTTGAAAGAAAACAAACATTCGGAGGAAATGAAAATTTGACTGGGCTACTACCAGTATAATTGTCATATACATTTTATACTTAATAACATCTCAGAACAAAATTAATTTGGGCATAACCAGATAATTGATTTAAATCAGACAGATTTTAATGGGCTTAAAAGCTCCTTCTCTTTCAGTTGAATGGGCAGCTCCTAGTCCTTTGATTATTTATTATGCACTGGAGTCAAGAGCTAAATTAAAAGCTCCATGAGGAAATGGAGAATGTTATAGTAATTTCTATATTTCCTTAAAAAATGACATTGTGTTCAACACTTAGGAGAACCTTAATAAATTATTGTTAAATAAATGCCGAATAAATGAATGAATAAATTAATACTATGCTAGTCCATCCTATTTATCACTTCTTTAATTTTCTCACCTGTATTAAGGAACAGTACCTGCTTTGCTTAACTCAAAAGAATGTTGTGAGGATCAAAAAAGATTATGTACTTATATATCCAGGAGTATATATGAATAAGCTATAGCAATTATGAAATTCCAAACAAATATAAGGTTATAGAATTAGAGATGGGGAAAGACATTAAATTCATCTTGTCTTGACTTTAAGTTAAGGAATGTTTTGAAAGTTAATAAAGAAGCTTTACAGAAACTTCAACAGTTATTTGAAAATGACTGATGATAAAGAAAACCAAAAGGAATCAGAAACTCTTCCATCTAGTCTAGGAGTACGCAAGAATATGGTCAGAAATTAGTGGATGGATATCACCAAGAAAGACAGAAGGAGTTTAGGTAAACAAAGGTAAATAAGGTAGAATTAGGGGAAAGAATTCTTACATATCATGGAAACCAAAGTAAGTACATGTAAATGATTCCATCAGTACAGGTGGAGTCCCACCAAGCAAACCAAGCAGAAGGTCTTACAAGCTAGCCAGTGCCCTGGGCAAGCTAGTTTAAAACAGGAACCTATTGTAACAGAAAAATGGACAAAGTCAATTATCCTAGATCTCTATGCAGGAACATAGGACCTAGTCATGCAATCCTTGAGGTCCAACAAGAATCCAACAAAAATCAGGGACAACCTGTGTGCCAGTACCAGGAGGACTATGCAAGAGACCTGAGACTAACATGATCTCCAGCATCTCACTTGAATTTGTGAGGATCATAGTGGCAAACAGAGTCAACTTTTCATATAGGGAATTGTTCAAGGAGAAAAAGACAGAATCTGACTAAAGAGAAGGCTGACAGGGAATCATCAAGCAACTGTGGGAATTGAGGTAGCAGCAGCAGCATTCAATCTATGGAGGGGATGATACTTAACAAAGTCTTGTCTAACCCATTCAAAAGGTGATGGGGACTAGCTCAAGCACAAAATCCCAAATCAAAACCTGAGGCTAAGGTAAAGAAAATAAAACACTGGACAGAATGAAGAAATACTGTGGAATAAAAGAATTCCAGAAGAGAAACCCAGAATTGAGTGATTCTACAACAACTGCAAAAAAGAGCCCCAGAGAAAAAAGGGGGACACAGTCATAACAAGTGCAAAAGTTGCTAGAAGTAAAGGAAGAAATTATAAATAAAACTAGAAATTTAATTACTTTGGGAGGGAAAAAAGGAAAGGAAAATTCCATCTATTGTAACAGGTTTGGTTTGCCCCCAATCTCCTTGCTATAAGACAAAACACATGTAATATGTAAATACCAGTGATGAGCATGGTTACTTAGTGAGTGGACAGAGGACTATAATTATCTAGTAAGCCTTGCTGAAAGGGAAGATAGATATAGGGAAGCAATAATGTGAATGCTGAAAAAAAATTATAAAAAGAGATTCCTATTGTATCCAATGGAAAGTATCCTTTCTTTCCTAAATTGATTTGGATCTGCCACAAAGAAATTATCTTTTCTAGTCTAGAGGATTTAAAAATTTGCTTCATCTTATTTATCCCTCCCTGTTTATAACCTCTCCTATAAATCAGCTTCGTGCTGGCTAATGAATATAACCACAGAGTGACTAAAAAGGTTTGTGATAACTAAAGACTAGTTATCACAGAAGTTGGAACCATCTCTTACTTTTCCTAACACTGACTAATTCTGAATCATCTGTCTATATTATACAATTAGCAATTACATAAAATCACCAATCATAGAATTACTAATAATAATGATTACAAAATATAATAGTGGGGCAGCTAGATGGAACAGTGGATAGAGCACCAGCTCGGAAGTCAGGAGAACCTGAGTTCAAATCTGACCTCAAATACTTAACACTTCCTAGCTGGGTAACCTGTTCAAGTCACTTAACCCCAATTGCCTCAGAAAAAAAATAATAATAAAATATAATATTATAGTGATCTAGTCCCTGCTGCCTAAATAGTTTCTTGAGCTCCAAGATCAGATATGTTGTTGAGTCATTTCAGATTCTTCGTGACCCCATTTTGGAGTTTTCTTGGCAAAAAAAAACTGAAGTAATTCACCATTTCTTTTTCCAGCTCATTTTATGAATGAGGAATTAAGGCAAATAAATGACTTGTTCAGGATTACACAACTGGGTAAGTGTAATGAAGTAAGGTCAGCTTTGAACTCGTGAAGATGAGTCTTCCTGATTTCAGGTTCGATGCTCTGTTCACTGCGCTTAGCTGCCCTAGAAGAATGACCTTGGGAGCTGGATGAAGAATAGATTGAAGTGAGAAAAAATTTTGAGGCAGGGGAACCAGTTAGAAGGTTATCACAGCAGTCCAGATGAGAAGTGATGAAGGCTTGAACTAGGGTTATGACTGTATAAGTGAAGAAAAAGGGATGGACATGGAAGTTGTTATGAAGATAGAAATGATAAAATTTGGTGATTGTTTGGATATGTAGTAGAAGTGAGAATTCTAGGATGACATAAAGGCTGTAAACCTTTGTTTACCTTCCGATGACTGAGAGAATGATGATACTTTCAACAGTAATAGGAAAGTTCAGAAGGGGAGAGCATTTGGAGAAAAATAATGAATTCTGTCTTGAACACAATAAGTCTGAGGATGTCCAAGCTGAGACGTCCAAGAGACAGCTAGAAATTTGTGACTACAGTTCATGAAACTGGATAAATATATCTAAAAATCATCTACAAACTATCTCTCCAATTCCACTGCCTCAAGTGCTCAGCTCAGAGATCTGTCACTTCCTAGGAAGGAGATGGGAGGAACATATCCTCTGCTTTTCACCTACTCTTCTTGGTTCACAGATGGGTTCCCTGGGAGAGAGATCTCATCCTAACTTATGGTAAACATTAGGTACATTTCTCATATCTTCCTCTCTGATATTCAAATAAGTGATGTAAGAAAAGGTACCAAAGCAATCTGTGCCTTGGAGGCAAAATCATTGTCTCTGCTGGAGGTGCTTAAAACTTCAGATCCCCCATAAAGTGTAAAATACGCTTCAGTTACACCTAAAAGACTTTACCCATACATTTTATTATCTACCTACTACGTTCCATATTTCAGAATATACACTTTTATACTAATAAGAAATATGCAAATTAAAACAACTGGCGTTCCACTTCGCATCTATTACAGTGACAAAGATGACCAAAAAAAAAAAAAGAAAAAAAATGTCCATTGGGGTTGTGGGAATGGGAGGAATGGGACAGGACTACCAATGCAGCTTTGCTGGAGGTGTGAAGTCATCCGGCCATTCAAAAAAGATATTTGGAGCTCAACACCAAAAGTCACTAATTTGTAAATAGTTTCTGATCCAACACATGTATGTGTTATACACATATATACATGGGTGTATGTATATACATGTTTGTATAAGTAGATACACAAATATTATTATTTTTTAAATAGCTTTTTATTTATAAGATATATGCATTGACCCTTGCAAAACCTTCTGTTCCAACTTTTCCCCTCCTTCCCCCATCCCCTCCCCCAGATGGCAGGTTGACCAATACATGTTAAATATGTTAAAGTATATGTTAAATACAATATATGTATATATATCCATACAGTTATTTTGCTGCATAAGAAAAATCGGCCTTAGAAATAAGGTAAAAATAACCTGAGAAGGAAATAAAAAATGCAGGCAGACAAAAACAGAGTGAGTAGAAATGCTATGTTGTGGTTCACATTCATTTCCCAGAATTCTTTCACTGGGTGTAGCTGGTTCTTTTCATTACTGACCAACTGGGACTGATTTGGATCATCTCATTGTTGAAGAGAGCCATGTCCATCAGAATTGATCCTCAAATAGTATTGTTGTTAAAGTATATAATGATCTCCTGGTTCTGCTCATTTCACTCAGCATCAGTTCATGTAAGTCTCTCCAGGCCTTTCTGAAATCATCCTGTTGGTCATTTCTTACAGAACAATAATATTCTTACGGAACAAAAATACTCCATAACATTCATATACCATAACTCATTCAGCCATTCTCTAATTGTTGGGCATCCATTCATTTTCCAGTTTCTAGCCACTACAAACCAGGGCTGCCACAAACATTTTGGCACATACAGGTCCCTTTCCCTTCTTTAAGATCTCTTTGGGATATAAGCCCAGTAGTAGCACTACTGGATCAAAGGGTATACACAGTTTGATAACTTTTTGAGCACAGTTCCAAATCGCTCTCCAGAATGGCTGGATGTATTCATGATTACATCAGTGCCCTAGTTTTCCCACATCCCCTCCAATATTCCACATTATCTTTCTCTGTCATTCTAGCCAATCTGACAGGTGTATAGTGGTATCTCAGAGTTGTCTTTAATTTGCATTTCTCTGATTAATAATGACTTGGAGCATCTTTCCATATGGCTAGAAATAGTTTCCATTTCTTCATCTGAAAATATCCTTTGACCATTTACCAATTGGAGAATGTCTTGATTTCTTATAAATTAAAGTCAATTCTCTATATATTTTGGAAATGAAGCCTTTATCAGAACATTTTATTGTAAAAATGTTTTCCCAGTTTATTGATATACAAATATTACTGCAAAATAGGAAATAATACAGAGAAACCTTAGAGGACTTGCATGAATGAATGTAGTGAAGTAAATGAAAAAGGAAACCAATTTATGTAATTACTACCACATTGTAAAGAAAAACACTGTGAAAAATTTAAAACTGATTGATTAAAAAACCAATTACCACTCCAGAAGACTAACAATAAATCACACAACCCTACCCTATTACTTAGCACAGAGATATTGGACTAAAGGTGTGGTACAGGACATAAAGTTTCAGACATTGTCAGTGTGTGAATCTATTTATGGAACTATACTTATTTGTTACAAAGGAGGGCTTTTATTTTTCTTTGTAGGGCATGTGAGAGATAAGTAGAAAAGGGAATGAAAGGGTATTAATTCTAAAAATGGAAGAAAAGAAAAAAAAAGATCAGATGAATCATTAAAAGAAATACAATAGAGCAAAAGGAAGTTCAGAAAGGGGCACACAATCAGAACAGTGTTGATATTTCCATGTTAAATTAAAATTACACACTCATATCAATAAACACAAGACTCAAACTAAAAGTAATGGAAAAATTGTACATAACAGAATTTCATAGTTTCTTTACTGAAATGCTCATGTTTGTCAATGGTTATTAAAACATAATTTTTAAAAATTATGTAGTATAATGCTTTCATTTTGTAAAAACAGAAACGAAGTCTTAAGGAAGTGGAGATTCACCCCAAGTCATATGGAGTTTCAGAGCCAATATGCTTTTCATTGTATTACCAGATATATTATCTCTGCATATAATGTATACTTATAATTTATATATATAACAAACATACACAATAAATATATAAAGTATGTACATATAAAATATAAGTTAATTTTCTTCTTTTACATATACATGCATATATGAATATATAAAGTATGTAGACATAAAAAAATACTGATAAGTATAAAACTTTCTCTTGAAATGTCTTAGATTATAGAACTTATTTTTTACAGATAGTCCTAATTTTAATAGAGGCCTAATTTTAACAATGAAGATTAAGATGAAACAACAGAAATATTTTCAAAGCCTTACTAATCCAAAGAAATGTAAGTGTAAATTATTAAGCCAGCATTTAGAAAGGACCTGAAAAATCATACAGCCCAACCTGTATCTAAGTAGGAACTTCCTATACCACTTGTGTTCAAAGACTCAAATGGTGAAGAACTCATCATAGATTTGGAGCTGAAAGGGACCTTAATGGTCATCTAGTTTAATCTCTCTTTTTATAGATGAGAAAACAGAGGTACAAGGATATTAAATTACTGGCTAGAAGTCACATAGCTAGAGAGAGACAAAGGTAAAATTTGAATTCAGGCCCTTTGCAGCCAAGTACAGTTTTCCTCCCACTGAGCCAACCTGCCTCTTCAATCTATTGGTAAGACCAGTCTATTTATGTCAACTTCCAATTATTAGCCAATCTTTTCATCATATCAAGCTAAATTATCCCTTTGCAACTTCCATTCATTGTTCTGACTTCTTTCATCCATTTCACTTATTTATCTTTTTGTAAACAACTCAATTCTTATGATAAAAGCCAATATGATTCAATTTAAAGAAGTCTATTTTACTAGACATCTTTTGAAAAAACATAACCAATTTCAGAAAATGGAAGATAGCTGTATAATTCCATTTCTATAGTTTCAAAGATGGGTTCTTATGGTAAAAACCAATATGATCCAATTTTCAGAAGTCTATTTTACCAGACATCTTTTCAGTAACATACCAATTCTGAAAAGTGGAAGATAGCTATAAAATCCCATTTCCATAGTACCGAAGATAGGAGTACTCACATTATAGGGCTAATGACCACCAAATTCTTTATTCATGAGTGAAAAATTTAAAAACAGTGAATTCAGTAGAAATAGAGTTCAGAACCATTCTAACCCTAAATAACAACAAAATATATCATAATAATGAGGCACAGAGTTTTAAAGATGCCTCAAAGTATCATCACTTTAAGTTTCTAAAACAAAATTTTAAAAGACTTGTTTGGGACAGGTAGGTGGTGCAGTGGACAGAGCATTATAGTTAGAAAAACCTGAATTCAAATCTAGCCTCAGATACTTACTATCTGTATGACCCTGGACTATTACCTCAACCCCAAATGACTCCCCAAATAAATAATTAAATAAATGACTTGCTTAACTATACATTCTTGTAATAGAGATTTTATTTTCTTGCTTTCTAAGGGAACAAAATGAGAGGGGAAAAAGTTAATCTTTGTTTGAAAATAAGATAAATTCTAACAAAAAAAATCAATAAAAGATGATTCCCAAGGCAGCACAATTTATAGCAGCCAGTTAGAATTTGATTACTGAAAATAATGATAATTCACATTTTTATAGTTTTTAAGGTCTCTAAAGTGTTTCCAACAAATAGATGTAGGCTTTATTATCATGGTATGACAGGAGTTAGAACTAGAATTCAAAGACGGGACTCTTGAAAGCCAGCCTATTTTTTTTTTTTTTACTGCTGTTCCATAGATTCTTCTAACATATTTCACTTATTATTTATTTGTTTCATTGTCTGTCTGTTTATTTATTATGACTTGGATCTGTGATTTTATTGGTGTGGGAACTCTCAGTGAGGAAATTCACCCAATGCAATCATTTCTTCCCCCACAATTTAGTCTTAACAGAAATACTATGGACAGAGAATGGATGAAAACCTTGCTCAGGATCACAGTCAATATGTGTGCTAGGTTAAACTTGAACTCAGCTTTTCCCTCACTACTTCTAGACCAACTCTCTATTTGTTGGACCTCAATATACCAAGAATTAGGACTGTCCAAAAGCAGAACAGACGGTTTTAGAAGATAAAAGAGTAGAGTTCTCTAAGCAGGAGGCAAAAATTGGAGATATAGAGGGAACTCCTGATCAAGAAAGAGTTGGACTCAATGACCTATGAAGTGACTTATAATCATGAGATTCTATAATTCTGTGACTTATTTTATTTTTGGTAAGGCACTTGGGGTTAAATTGCCTAGGATCACACAGGTAGTAAGTGGTAAGTGTCTGAAGCCAGATTCGAACTCCTGACTTCAGGACTGGTGCTCTATCCATTGTACTATCTAGCTGCCCCTAGACCATATTTTAAACTACATATATTTACTGCATTTAATGAAAAAAGGGAAAGGAGGGGGAAATGTAATACTGATTATGTAAATGGAGAATAGGTTAACACATTCTGCTAAATTAATAGTTATAGTATTTAACATCTAAAATGTAATTAGTTAATAATAGTTAACTCCTTGAAAGGGTCACACCACTTTATATAGTAATTAGCATTAAAATTGAGTCAAGTATTAAGTTTCTATCTCAGAGACATTTTCCATTAAAATATCTCTTCCAGAAAAATTATATATATATATATATATATATATATATATATATAATTTCTTCCTACACCAGGAAAGCAATTTCAGATGCTTTTTTTAATCAGCTGACTAGAAAGGATTGTTTTCCTTTGTTCTGATCAATATTGCATATGTTATGAGCTTTAAATAAATGTTCAGTTATAATAATTCCATCAATAATATATTCAAATGGATTTGATCTCATTGGTTTAGGTGTTCCCTTCAATGAAGCAGGTCACAACTCATCCCAGCTGCCATTGTATACCTTTTATGACCATAATTCCTCCAAAAGGGGATCACGTCCTATGAGTTTAGAGGCTTTCCTAATTTTTTCCTGATGTCAAAGGTTAACAAAGGAGCACTCATGCAGTCTCTCTCTCTTATCTTTATCTTTTGCCACATAATCAGCCCTTCCTTTACTATACAAGTCTTTAATAGCATCTTTTACTCCAATTCTTCAGAATTCCTCATTAGTTACATACACCAAGCTGTTCCCAACTACCATAAATTATCTCCTTTACTCTCTATGAGATCTTCCATTTTAATTCTCTGTAGACTGTTGTATTCTTTGTCTCTCTTCCAGAAAGCAAGATCAGTAGAATATTACAGGGGAAAAAATATGGGCCTTAACTTTCAAGAGAAGCTTGGAACCATTAAGAGCTTTGTAATTTCCCAAAAGCAATTCAGTTTGATTTCTTCGTTCCATTTAACTTTAGGTCTAATTTATTGACCATTTATATTGTCTGACTCAGATATATAGAATGATAAGTTGTTCATTCAAAAGCATGTTGAGATCCAGGCAATAGTTATTCTTCCCATACTTGGTTTTTGCTTTGTTGATGTAATCCTTTTAGTGTTGTTGATGATCCTTTTAGTGATTATAGGTCTTTTAAAGGAGGCTCTGAAATTTTCTAGAATTAACTTACATTAGATTTCTTACAATCGGTGTCAATGTTCTATTCTCCACATACTATTTTTTATTTCCAATAACTTGTTTTTAAAGTAGAATCTTTTGTTTTTATAGCGCTAAAAACTTCCATATAAATTCACCCTTCCTTTCCTCCTCCTCTGAGAGCCATCATATATATGGATCAAACAAAAGAAAAACAAAAAAGAAAGGGGAGAAACTGATCAATATCTCCAACAACAAAAAAATTCACATTATATGCAATGTTTCACAATAGTGGATCTCCCACTTCTTTGAAGGAATGGGACAGAGGGCTAGAAGAAGGGGCTTTTCACATGACTCTTTGGACTCAAGTTTATTCTATATTATTTTACAACATTCAACTATTCTGCCACACACAAAAAATGACAAAAGGTATGGATAGTTTCAAAGAGATCTAGGAAGAATTGTTTGAACCAATGCAATGAAATAAATAGAACTAGAAGAACAATTCACACAATAGCAATATTTTAAACACTAGCAACTTGGAAAAATTGAAAAACTCTAAGCAATACTATAGTTAGCCATGATTCCAGGACTCTGATAGTGATGCATGTGGTGACTAACAGAGAGGTGATACATACAAAATGAATGAGTTATATATATTTTTGACATTGTCAATGTGGGAATTATTTGTTTTACTTGACTACAAATATCTGATCCAAAGAGTATGTTTTTCTTTATTTCAATGTTAGAAAAGAAAGAAGAAAAAAGGAAGAAAATAAAATTAAGTTCTTAATTTTAAAAAATTTAAATAAAATTGAAAAATTACAACATATATATTTTTTGTTTTGTGATTATTGTCCTTTCCATTTAAATTGATATAATAATTATATTTACTGTTTTCTTGACATTTTTCACTTTCACCTTTCATCAGTTCATGTTTTCATACTCTTTATTTTTGATAACATATTACCTTTATGTGCCATTTGTTTAGCCATTCCCCCAGTTAACTAACATCTACTCTGTTAGTTTCTTGCTATTATGAAAAATGCTGTTGTACATATTTCAGTGTTCTTTTTGTCCATGACTTTCTTAAGGTAGATATCAATCAGTGGAATTTCTAGGTCAAAGGATATCAATATTTTAATCATTTTCTTGGAATAATTCCAAATTATTTTCCAGAATAATTGCACTAATTCATAACTTTATTATTAGTGTACCTATCTTTCCACAACCCTTCTAACATTAACTATCTCCATTTTTTTTGGACACATTTATTTATTTGCTGAGTATGAGCAAAGCATTCCAACCCTCTGATGCTGGTGATAAAGATAAAGGGCTGAAAATTTGGAAAGAAATTGATATATGCATTATACATATATATGTATCCTATATGTATATACACAGATACATTTATTTATTGGATTCTTCCCTGTTTCAACAACATACTTTCCCTGAATTGAAAAAGATTTTAAAGCTAAAAGGAATCTTAGAATATAACCAGCCCAATTTCCTCGTTTTATCATCAAAAATGTTATAAATCTAAGGTTTTTTCTTAAACAAACACAAATAAAGAATAATATTGGGATAGTCATTTTATCTAAAATTTCCAATTTTAAATATAAGCTGAGTGGTTGTTGGTGGTGGTGGTTTTTGTGGGTTTTTTAGTTTTATAATACCTTTATAAATATATTTTCTTTTTCTTCTATTTTTAAATTAAAGCTTTTTATTTACAAAACATATGCATGGGTGATTTTCAACATTGACCCTTGCAAAGCCTTCTGTTCCAAATTTTCCCCTCCTTTCTCCCACCCCCTCCCCTAAATGGTAGATAGTCCAATAAATGTTAAATATGTTAAAAATATATGCTGAATCCAATATATGTACACATATTTATACATTTATCTTTCTGCAAAAGAAAAATTGGATCAAGAAAAAAAAACTGGGGGAAAAAAACAAAATGCAAGCAAACAACAACAGAAAGAGTGAGAATGCCATGTTGTGGTCCACACTCACAGCTGAATGTTTTTGAGTTATAAGAGTTGTATATAAGCGTTATATAACACTTGTAAGAAAACAACCATAGAGAGCTTAGATTCTAACTCTAAGCAAAACCTTTTCTCTCCTTTAGGAGACAAAAACAAACTTTTTTCCCCTAAACTGATTTAGATAGTTTCTTTTCAGAACAAGTATACAAATGCTAGCAAGATTTCAAATTTTAACAAAGTAGGTAAATTCACAAAACAAAAAACAAACGCACTTTAGACAATTTCAGTTCTGGAAAAAAATTATATAACTTAGTGGGATAGAAAGAATGGAAAGATTATGAAGACTAGAAATACTATGAAACTGGAGATGGGCAAATATTTTCAAACATTTCCTCATTTTCCAAAAAAAAGGAAAGAAAGTTCTTCCAACTAAATGGCAGTGTTAGTTTGACTTTGATTTTTGACAAGTACTTGAATGGATTTTTAAAAGATTGATTTGTGAGTACTTAGAATGGGAAGGCTCACTATAAGCCATCATAGATCCATTAAGAACACATCTTGTCAAACAAAACTAATTTTTTTAAAAGGATTACTAAAATAGAGATATGGACATGAAGTCAGGAAAAAGCCAGGTTCACATTTCATCTACAATACGTGCTAGATGACCATGAGTAAGTCTTCATTTAACTTCTCTGAATTTTAGCTCCTCATTTACAAGATGATAATAAAACCTGTAATATCCTCATCTGTAAAATTGGGATCATAATATTTTTAACACTTCAACAGTCTATTATGCATGTTAAATGACAGTATGTGAAGTATTGGCAAACCTTAGAGTGTATATAATTGTCAGTTATTATCCTGTCATATGTGTGTTTCTATAAAGTACTTGAAAAAGTTTCTTATGATATCCTTCTATGTAAAATGGAGGTTAGGGATTGGATAATAGTATTATTATGTAAATTTGGAATTGGTTTATTGACTAGACCCTAAGAGTGGTAAGTCCCAGATCTAGATAAACTTAGAGTAGGGAATTACTTTTTCCCCCCCAAACTATTTACTCAAATGGAATAACAAGAACTGCAGTTCTCCTAATAGTTTAACAAATACACAGGTTGTTCAAGGAGAGCAGAGTTGGCACACAATTAAACTACAATGGTAGCAAAAGACACATGTAGGGAGGGTACATGGCCAAGGTAGAATCGAAACTTTAAGGCCTCAATTCCCTTTTTAGCTTTCAAAACATCAAATGTTGTTCACTTCAGGGCAAGTTATTGATGATTAGATAGTTACCTTGTAGAGTAAGAATTCTTAACTCCTTTTGTGTGATAGATTCCTTTTGATAATCTGGTAAAGTTTATGGATCCTTTCTCAAAATGATTTTTTTAAGGTATAAAGCAAAATATATAGGATTACAAGGGAAATCAATTATGTTAAAATGCATTTATCAAAATAGTTTTCCCAACCAAATTAATGGACCCCTAAAATCTATTAAGAGAGTAGCAAGTACACCCTTTGATCCAGCAGTATCTTTACTGGGTCTATATCCCAAAGAGATCATAAAAGAGGGGTAAGGACCCACATGTGCAAAAATGTTTCTGACAGCCCTCTTTGTAGTGGCAAGAAACTGGAAACTGAGTGAATGCCCATCAGTTGAAGAATGACTGAATAAGTTATAGTCTATGAATGCTGTAGAATATTATTATTTCATAAGAAATGATGAGCAGGCTGATTTCAGAAAAGCCTGGAAAGACTCACAGGAATTGATGCTGAGTGAAGGGAGCAGAGCCAAGAGAACATCGCATACAGTAACTACAAGATTATGTAATGATCAACTGGATGGAAATGGCTTTTAACAATGTGCTAATTCAAAGCAATTCCAATAGGCTTGGGATGGAAAATGCCATCTTCATCCAGAGAAAGAACTATGGAGACTGAATGTGGATCACTGCATTTTATTTTCATCTTTTTTGTTTGTTTTTTCTTTCTCATGTTTTTTTTCCCCCTTTGATTCAATTTTTCTCTCACAGCATGACAAATATGGAAGTATATTTAAAAGGATCACACATATTTAGAAAGAGAAAGTAGCAAGTAATGGGATATATCTCAATCTGAAGTCAACATTCTTAACTATGTTTGTCATGGACAGAACCAGTCAGGGTCAGAATGTATAAGCAAAGAAAGTTAGAAAAACAGTCTGTCTGAAGCTCAGGAAGCAAACAAATCCTTAGATTGTTCAGTGTCTGCTCTTAGTTATCTGTGTCTTTAGTTAGTTCCCTGTTTTCCTAGTTTCTCAAGATCCTAGTTCTGAATTTGTTTACAAAGTCCATGGTTAAAGCTTTGGTTTTATTTTTTTGACCTATGATCAGTATTCTTTCCACATCAATTTATTGTTAAATAATCCTGGAATGATTCAAATTTGGTTTGTGAGAACATCTTCTGATTGTCCTTGGTCTAGGAAGCAGTTTCATGAGGAAAAAGTGTTATATTTGGAGTAAGGAATCATAGGTATGAATCTTAACTCTTGACATTTATGAGCTGTGTGACCATCGTTAATTAAAATTGGTAAGTCACTAAATATTTCTGAGATACAATTTTTTCAATCCCAGAAGCAGCTGCTGGCACAGTGGGTAAAGTGCTGGGCCAAGAATAAGACCTGAGCCTAAATCCAGACTGAGATACTTGCTAGCTAGGTGGTCTTGGACAAATAATTTAATCAGTTTGCCTCAGTTTCCTCAATTAAAATGGGGATAATAATAGTACCAACCACAAAGAATTATGAAAACATATTTCTAAAAAGCACTTAGCATAGTATCTGGCATATAATAAATACTTATTTTCTCCCTCTCTATTCTCATCTATAAAGTGAGGCTAATTAATTTCACTACATAGCTCATAAAAATATTGTGAGGAAAATACTTACCAAATCTCAGAAAGACATACAAATGTAAAGTTTTACACATTATTTTCTGATGAACATTTTCCAGTGTCAGTTTAAGTTTTCCTTTGGCCACAATTTTCAGATTAAAATCTTTGTAGTTGATAATGATTCACATCTGAAGACTCTTGAACCTTCCAGATTTTTAGGTGATAGAAAACTGCAAAGGATTTCTAATAAAGAAAACACTAGTAGGAAGCAGGGCAAAGGAGGCTGTTAAATTTAAGAGAAAAGCAAGCATACTAATAATCCTGAAAAGCCAAGCAAAGCTGTTTTCCAAAGTGTCTTTAGAACACTGAGATCAAATGAGCTGAGATGGATGGGGGAACATATTACTCATTAGTGAATTCAGAACAAACCAAAGGAATCTATAACAGATTAAGAAGCCAAAATATTAAGATTCCTAGGGAGCTGAGACTTTTAACAATTCAATCTGTTTCCTCAAAGTTTAGTCTTTTTATTATCCCAGATTGGGTGCCGTTTTCCCCACTGAGATGCTTTTCTTTATATCACCCCTCATTCACCAAATACATCCACAGTCCTCAAGGCTGTAGCATGTTGTGATAACTTTGATGGAAGGACACTATAATATCCAAGGTAAATACATTATGCATTTTCTCACATATTCTTTCCTTGACCTCATGCTTGTGCCAGTCCAGTAATAAAGATAAGAGTAATATAGTATTTTAATGTTTAATATGTCCTTTCCTTATAACTCCATGCTACCTTTTAAAAATACTTTTTGTTATTCTGCTTTTGATGAAATATTGATTAACAAACATTTCTGCACATAAAAAACAAACATTTCTGTATAAAAAGAACAGCTGCACATGAAACCATGAATCTCAATTAGAAATAAAATTTTAAAAGCACAAAATACATTTAACATGTTAGTTTCAAAGGTATGTTGCTTTGTATTTCTCTCTAAACATTTTTCTGTTCTCTTCCATATTGTTAATTGTTTCACTTACCCTCTCTTTTTTTTTTTTTTTTTCACATTTCAAATCATTCTTCTTGATCCAATCAATTATTTTTAAAAGCCCCCTTTTGGATATGAACAATTTTCAGATGAAGAATTGAAACTATTTCTAGCCACATGAAAAGGTGCTCCAAATCACTATTGATCAGAGAAATGCAAATTAAGATAACTCTGAGATACCACTACACACCTCTCAGATTGGCTAAGATGACAAGAAAAGATAATGACGAATGTTGGAGGGGATGTGGGAAAACTGGGATAGTGATGCATTATTGGTGGAGTTGTGAATGAATCCAACCATTCTGGAGAATAATTTGGAAGTATGCTCAAATAGTTATCAAACTGTGCATACCCTTTGATCCAGCAGTGTTACTAGTGGGCTTATATCCCAAAGAGATCTTAAAGAAGGGAAAAGGACCCACATGTGCAGAAATGTTTGTGGCAGCTCTTTTGTAGGGGCCAGAAACTGGAAATTGAGTAGATGCCCATCAGTTGGAGAATGGCTGAATAAATTGTGTTATATGAATGTTATGGAATATTATTTTTCTGTAAGAAATGATTTCAGCAAGATGATTTCAGAAAGGCCTGGAGATACTTACATGAACTGATGATGCTGAGCAGAACCAGGAGATCATTATACATGGCAAAATAAGACCATAAGATGATCAATTCTAATGGATGTGGCTCTCTTCAATAATGAGATGATTCAAACCAGTTCCAGAGGGAGAGGGAAAACCGAGGGAACAGAGTGTGGAACACAACATAGCATGCTCACTCTCTCTGTTGTTGTTTGCTTGCATTTTGTTTTCTTTCTCAGTTTTTCTTTTTCTTCCTTTTTGATCTGATTTTTCTTGTGCAACAAAATAACTGTATAAATATGTGTAAATAATGTGTAAATAAATAAATACACATATATATATATGTATTGGATCTAACATGTATTTCAACATATTTAATATGTATTGTACTACCAGCCAGCTAGGGAAGGGGGTAGGAGAAAGGAGGGGAAAATTTGGAACAAAAGGTTTTGCAAGGGTCAATGTTGGAAAAATTACCCATGCATATGCTTTGCAAATTAAAAGTTTTAATAATATAAAAAATAAATATAAACAAAAAATTTTTAAAAGAGGAAAAAAGCCCCCTTTTCACAAATAAACATAATAAAGCAAAATAAATATAAGCATATCACATCCAAGAATTCAACTCTAGCCCTGCATCTTATTTTCATCATCTGTCAAGAGGCGAGGAACATGCTTCATCAATACATAGACTTTATTGGATCATTTAATTAATTAGAAATTTTAAAGCTTTCAAAATTTGTTTCATTGATTCAGAGCCTTTCATATTACATCCATTCACATCCATATGTTTCTCAGAATCTATTTCATTATTTTTATAGTGCCATAACACAATTTATGCAGCTATTCTTTATTGATAGGTACTCTCTTAATTTCCAGTTATTTGCTAAAACAACAAACATGTCACTATTTCATAAAAATTGCTGGAAAAACAGGAAAATAATATGTCAGAAACTCAACAGAGATCTACATCTCATACCCCATATCAAAATAAGGTCAAAATGGGTACATGATTTGGGCATAAAAGGTGATAACATAACCAAATTAGGAGAGCAAAGGATAATTTCCCTATGACATCTTTGGAGAAGAGAGGAATTAATAACCAAAGAAGAACTAGAGAATATGATGAAATCCAAAATAGACAACTTTGATTACATTAAATTAAAAAGATTTTGCACAAACAAAAGCAAGACAAACAAGATTCAAAGGGAAGTACAAAGCTGAGAAAAAAATTTACAACCAGTGTTTCTGATAAAGGTCTCATTTCTAAAATATATAAAGAATTGTGTCAAATTTATAAAATTACAAGTCATTATCCAATTGATAAATGGTCAAAAGATATGAACAATTTTCATATAAAGAAATTAAAGTCATCTATAATCATAAGAAAATATTCTCTAAATCATTTTTTATTAAAAAATGCAAATTAAAACAACTCTGAGGTATGACCTCACACCTCTGTAAGATTCCTGTAAGATGACAGGAAAAGATAATGACATATTTTGGAGGGGATTTGGGAAAACTAGGACACTAATATATTGTTGATGGAGTTGTGAAATGGTACAACCATTCTGGAGAACAATTTGGAATTATTCCCCAAAGACTACAAAACTCTGCATACATTTTGAACCACCAATGCCATTGCTGGATCTGTATCCCAAGGAAATCCTAAAGGGAAAAGATCTCATGTGCAAAAATATTTGGAGCAGCAGTTTTTATGGTAGCAAAGAATTGGAAAATGAGCAGATGCCCATCAATTGGGGAATGGCTGAACAAGCTGTGATACATGAAAGTAATGGATTATTACTGTTCTATAAAAAATAATGAACAAGCTGATTTTAGAAAGACCTGTAAAGATTTATATGAACTGATGCTTAACAAAACATGCAGAACCAGGAATACATTGTATATATACAATAACAGCAAGATTTTGTGACAATCAACTATGAAAGAATTGATTCTTCTCAGTGGTTCAGTGATCCAAGGCAATTCCAATAAACTTTGGAGAGAAAATGCCATTTGCATCCAGAAAAAGAACTATGGAGATTGAATGTAAATCAATACATGTTATGTTCACTTTTTTTTCCTTTTGTCCTCCTATGGTTTTTTTTCCTTGGTTCTGATTTTTCTGTCCTGACATGATTCATAAAAAAATTTGTACTTTAAAAGTTAATATACATATATCAGGAAAAAAAAAGAAGTGTGTTGTATATATTTGTGTACATCGAGATAATTTCCCTTTGTCTTTGATCTCTTTGGTGTAAAAGTTTAGTAATGGTATCATTTCAGGCCATTTTCTGTTTTTGTCATATTTCTCTATCTCATAAATTTGAGGTAAAATTTCAGAATTGTTTTATATTATATTCTTCTTATTAATAATGATTTAGAGCACTTTTTTTTTTCACAATTGTTAATAACTAGTTTTTCCTTCTTTCTTCCTTTCCTTTTGGAAAATTATCTGTTCACATCCATTTGACCATTTGTATATAGAACACAGTTCTTGCTCACATATTTGAGTCAATTTCTTATATATCTTGGATATCAGGCATTTATTTTTTAAACAATGTTCTATTTTTTCTTATATACATATAAAGACAATTTTTAACATTCAATTTTTAAAAAATTTTGTGTTAAAAATTTTCTCCTTCCCTCTTTCACTTCCCTTCTTCCTGAGATGGAAAATAATTTTATTTAGGCTATACATGTACAATCATGCAAAATGTGTGTGTGTGTGTGTGTGTAGCTTATTGAATCACAATAATCATGCAAATGTACAATCATGCAAAATGTGTGTGTGTGTGTGTGTGTGTGTGTGTGTGTAGCTTATTGAAAGATATGAAATGAGATGTTAGTCAAAATCTAATTTCTGCTATTCTGATTTCTAATTTCCCGAAATTTTTTCAAATAGTGAGTCCTTTTTCCAGTAGTTTGTAGTTTATCTAACAGTATGCAATATGTTAATTTGATTGATTATTCCATAGTTTTACTTTTTAATTTGTCCAAATAATTTTGATAACTACTATTTTATAATATAATTTGAGATTTGAAACTATTAGAGGCATTTCCTTCTCACTTTAAAATCTTATTTTCCTTGAGATTCTTAACCTTTTGCTTCTCCAGAAGAATTTTGCTACCTAAAATTACAACCAGTGTAATTTTACCTAAAATACACCTTGGCTACCTAAAATAATCCTTGGAAGTTTGATTGGCATGGCACTGAAAAAATAAATTTATATAGATAATGTTGCCATTTTATTACAGTCACATGGTATAGATATTAACAATTGACATTTCTCTACCTAGGCCTGTATTTATTTCTGTAAAAGAGTATTTTTAGTAATGATTTATGTAATTATCAAATGTGCTTCAGCACTGATTCACAGATTTGGAATACATTCTGTAGTAAATACAAGTCTCTTCCTACTTAATTCTATGCTACCATATAGAAAAGCTGAAATGTATTTGTTTATTTTAGATCCTGCAACTTTGCTAAAGTTAGTTATTGTTTCAATTAGTTTTTAATTAAATCTTTAGTGTTCTCCAAAGAAACCATTATGCCATTTGTAAAAAGGAATAGTTTTTCATCCTCTTTGTCTTTAGATATTCCTTTAATTTTTTTTGCTATTTATATACATTTGATATAGAACTATCATTCCTAGCACTATGTCAAATAATAGAGGTAACAGTGGAATCCATACTTTACCCCTACTCATATTGGAAAGCTTTCTACAGTTTCTCCATTATGAATGATTCTCTTAGTTTTGACAGATATTTGCCGTATTAACCCAGGGTCCATTTATTTTTATGCTTTTCAAAACAAAGGGATGCTATATTTTATCAAAAACTTTTTTTTCTCCTTTATTTATTAACATGTGATTGTTTTTGCTATTAATAAGGGCTATTTTATTAATAGTTTTCCTAATAATGAACCCAAACTGAATTCCTGATTAAATTCAACGTATTTTTAGCATATAATCTTTTTACTATGTTGTAGTCTCCTCATTAATATTTTATCTAATATCTTTGGATTGGTCTTTATAAAAGACATTGATCTATAGCATTCTTGATATAATTTCCTATAACTTACAATTCTAAAAGAGGCAAGATAGGGAAGATTCTGGGAAGATGGCACAGTTGGTCAAGAAATTTCAAGCTCTGCAGATTTCTTCCACCAATAGAATAAATTTGTGCCTCAGGGCAAATATAGATTGGTGAAAAAGAAAGATTTGGGGCAGATACAGATCTAGAAGAAAGAAAGGCCCCAGGGCAAGGATTAACCCAAATAAAGTGCCAGTACCTCAGGTCCAGCTCAGAGAAACACCAGGTGGGGACCCCTGGGGTGAGCTGGATGGGGCTGGAGCCTCAACAGGAACCACAGACACTTTCACCTCTTGGGCAGTATGAAAAATGGGGATCTGAGTTTGGGAAGACTGAGGGAACCTCAGCTGATTAGGAACATTGGACCTAGATGTGCTGGAAAGATGTGGCCCTGAGTGAGAAGGAACCAATCTACCGGTGACTGCAGAGGCAGAAAGGGCAGAGGCGCTGCTGACTGTGGGCAAGTACTTGCAAGATGGGGTAGCTCTTGGTTTGGGGTTCCAAGTCCAAGGGGAGAGGTGCCATAAAGCTAGAGACACCATCCCCACCCCATAATTATCTTATTTTCATATATCTTTTTTAAAATATATCTTATTTTTATATCTCATTTTAAAAAAATGAACTGCAAAGAAGAAAGAACACCACCATAGAAACTTGCTATGAGAACAGTTCATCTTCAGAGAAGAACACTGAACTAAAATAAGCTTCTACCCCAAAGAGTAATGTTAAATGGCTCCCTGCCCTGAGAGAATTTATAGAATTAAAAAAAAAATTTAAAAATCAAATGAGACATTGAAGAAAACTTTTAAAATAAATAAATAAATAAAGACCATCCAAGGAAAACAAGATTATAAAAAAAAAAAATTAACCAACTGGAAAAAGAGATATAGAGTCTCAAAGATGAAAATAATTCTTTGAAAATTAGAATTGGGCAAGGGAAAGTCAGTGAAGCTACGAGAGACCAAGAAATAACTAAACAGAATGAAAAATTAGAACAGAATGGGAAACATTCTTTAAAAAAAACAAAAAAACAAACAATGGATCTAGAGAACAGGTCAAAAAGAGAAAATATAAGAGTAATTGGAGTGCCTAAAAGTTGTGACCAAAAAAAGGACTTTGACACAATAATACAAGAAAAAATCCAAGAAAATTATCCCAGAATGACAAAACAAGAGGGGAAAGAAAAAAATAGAAAAAAAATTCACCAGTCACCACCTCGAGATCCTTTATGGAAAACACATATGAATATTATTGCAAAATTTTGAAACCCCCAGATCAAAGAGAAAATTTTGCAAGAAGGGGAAAAAAACAATTCAAATGCACTGGAGCTACAGTTAGAATTGTACAGGATTTAGCAGCAGCCAAAATAAAAGACCGCAAGTCCTGGCATTATATCTACTGACAATAAAAAAGAACTAAGCCTGCAGCCAAAAATATCATATCCAGCAAAAATTATCTATAATATTGAAAGAGAAAAAAATGGACATTCAATGAACTTGCAGATTTTCAGGATTTTCTATCAACCAAACAAAAATTTAATAGACAATTTAATATACAAGAATTAATATATCAGTTTCAAGGAACTCAACATAAACATATTGATTTTTTTTTTAACATGGGAAATGTATACCATATGTTTAAGATCAACAATCTTGATTGTTGATTGTCAATCTTGATTGACCGAGAAATTGAGGCAGAATTAAGGTAAAAATAGCAATCATGTTATACAAATGAGCTACAGAGGAAGAATAGACACAGAGGCAATAGAGGAGGAAGGAGGGCTCATAACTGAAAACCTATTCACATTAGGAATATATATATATATATATGTATGTATATATCAGGAATATACATATATTTCATGAAGGATATAGCCCCCTTCAAAATGTATAAAGAAATAGAGAGGAGGGATAGGTGAATAGGGAAGCAAAGAGTGAGGAAAGAAGACAAGAAAGGCATCCATGAGTAGGGAAGGTTAAGTAATAGAAAGGCAAGTTATGGAGCAGAATTTAATTAAAGAGGAAGCAAGAACGGGGGAAAAAAATGTGTGCATGTGTGTGTAGATGAGGGGTTGGCATGTATGTAGGTGTATGTATGTGTATGTACATATGTATACATAAATATATTCTTTCTTAACTTGTTTGGGAGTGGTGAGGTGGATGGGAAAAAAGAATAAAGTTAAAAAGATGCACAGCAGAAAACAAAAGAAAAATTTACAAGAAAGGAAAGATGAACTCTCATGCATATAATTTTTTCTACTTATATATATACTTTCTTGAACTGGTAATTTCTTGTTATACATTTTGAGTCCTCCCTGATATTCTGCTGGGCACATGAAAATGTTCTTTTGTTTTGTATTTCTTTTCTGTTTTTCTTTTTTCTTGTTCTTTTTTAAAAAATAAAATAAAAGAGGCAAGATGAAATTTTTTTCTTTTCCTTGAATGGATGAGTACTTGTAATAAAGACCTATATGCAGCACTAAATGCCTAGACAGTCAAAGTGGAGTTTCTTCTAATCCTCAACTAATAGTGTGACTGGGATATCAGTTTCAGATGAAAAATTTCCAGATTTTCTAGTGAAAGTTACCTGATGCTAAATGTCCTAATTATGCTATGCAAAAATGAATTATTTTATGGGTTCATTTATGGAACACATCCACTGTATGAGTGAATATGTAGTGTCAAGAAAGTCTAAGATATCATTATCCTATTCCCTAATCAGCTCAGAGAAACCAAGTGATTTGAAATATTGGGTTATGCAAGTTTAAGTTAAATGCTCCTTTTGAGCAATTCGTTTCAGAGTTGTAGATGATATATGGATGCACCTCAGAGATCTACCCTATTTGTTTCCAAGTCTCTCTGTTATGGACTGCAGCATGTTCATGAAAGTAATTTGAGAAAATTACCAAGACTGGATACCCTCAGTATCCCTGTTTGGATGAGGCAATGAGAGTAACATTACATTATTTGCCCTTCACCCCCCTATCCCAATACCTATGTAAACCTGGCAGTTGTGGGTAGTGCAAACTATCAAGTGGCCAGAAGATAACCTTGAGGAGATAGAGACACCCCCCCCCAATGGTACTGAGGGGAGCTACTCAATTTGTGTCACTACTTACTCTATAAGGAAGGTGTCCATTTCTTAATCGGGCTATAGTCTGTGGGTATTTGGGGCAGTGGAATATCCAGAGAGTGCCATGTTTATCTCTGTAGTCAATGAGCCACAAGGAGATGAAATAGGAATCAATCCAAAGAGAAAAATCAGAGAAGTTCCTGATGAAGAATTGAATAGGGTTCTAAGGAGTTTATCATGGCTCATCCAGAGCCATACTTGACAGAATGACAAAAACTAAAGTCAGAAAAGGAATCCACGGGAATCAGAGAAAAACAGAAGCCATTACAGGAAGGGGGAAAAGTCAGTATAATCAAGTTGCCAATTGTCATATGGAAGGTGGTTAAAATAATTCTTCAATAGGATAGGGGAATATTCCAAATTGACAAGAGCCATAATAAGCAGATCCATGGAAGGACATGTTGCTAAACTCAGGCAAAGAAAAAAATCATTCATAGCATGTCCAGATTGTTCATGGGACCAAGAGACAAAAGCATGTAGATCAATGGCAAAGTAATAAGATAGTTTGAGAGAGGGCATCAACCCATGTTCCAGGAATCAGAGATATGGTTAGATCCACAATGGAACATCAGCATGGTAAGTGTGGATAGAGATGGAGACTGAAGTTCATGACAGGTTGGAGTACCGCACAAATTTATTAGCAATAGTCCAATCACAGGAGGACCATGCTCCAGACCAGGCAAAAAGGCCATTGGCAACAGCCCCAGAATTGCTCTGAATTCCAGATAGCAAGTAAGTTCTTTGAGAGAAACACTGATAATTTCAAAGAAAGGAACCTTCAATATGATATCTTTGAAGGAGTAATAGATGAATCCATCTGGAAGAAGACATATATCAAGAGCAAAAATGAAGTTGTCTCTTTCTTTAAGGAAATTATATTCTAATGGGGTAGACAGCATGTCTATTCATAGAAATATGTGCATCATATATGCTGGTAACACAGTGGAATGAATATGAGGAGGTGAGGGAATGAGAGGAGGGGACTGGGAGAATGGGGGAATCAAAAAAATGTTTACATAGGAGATGGGAACTTACCAGGGCTTCCACAAGGTCACAGTGGGGAGGGAATATGTTGTAGACATAGGAAACAGCTAATATAAAGCACAAAGATCAGAAATGAAGTGCTGGGTATGCAGAGAATTGAGTAGACCAGTCTTGTTAGAATGTAGAGAAAATGCAGGGTAGTAATATGAAAGAAAACTGGAAAAGTAAGGAGCCAGGTTCAGAAAAGTTTTATATGTTAAATAGAGTAGCTTGTAGATGATTTTTGAGGCAACAGAGAGTCACTGAAAGTTTATTGAGTGGGATAGTGACATGATTAGATCTGTACTTTAGGAAAATTACTTTGGTATCTAGGTGGTGCATGGATTGGAGTGAAGAAAGGCTTGAGGAAGGGAAACGAAACAGGAGGTTATTACCACAGCACTCACTACAGGTCAATCCCACATGTTCAATTAACAAAACAACATTTAGGATAAAAAGAGATTTAGGAATTATATTTCTGGCAGACAATCATTACATACCACGAGCCATCTGTTTTAAAGACTAAACAAATAAGCTGGTTAAAATGTGAAATAGTTGGAAAAATAACACTCAAAACCGGGCTAGTTCTGCAATGGCAGTACCCAAGAGAGAAAGGGAAATTTCTGTTTGACATATTTGGGCTACAGTGGGGTGAACAATGACATAGGATCTATGCTTAAGATATCCACATAAATTATGCATTTGGGTTAAAAAGAGATAACCCCAACGGTGAGAGGGTAGTAGCCAAAAGGACTAAGAATAAATTACAAATATTTGTGAGATGGACGCCATAGGCCTCTAAAGTCTCTTATTGCCCCATTAACTTAGAAGAGTTAATGGGAGTAAGGGTGAACTCAGGCCCAAAAGGCATAGAATTAATGGCATAATGGACTATGACAAATATGAAAGGCCATGGATTCCAGTCAGAGAAGAAGATGTGAATGAGTAGATCCTGTTCCCTTCCAAAGTCCTAAAGAAATTAAGTACAAGGGAATAGGATTTCCTAATTTTTTTGCCCCAAATTGCTTAAATTGATGAGTGTGACCAGAGTATATAAAATTTGGTGTCCTGGAGCCAGTTGGGAGTGTAAACCTGAATAGAAAATTTAGTCTCTCTGGTGGAATTGAGGAAATGGCACCTTAAACAGCTCCAAAATGATTTTATGTGTTCATCAGAGAGAAAGTAGGACTATAGTCAATAGAAACTTTCAAATATCACTTTCAAGAAAACAATGCAAGTTTTCTGGAGAAGGAGAAACCTGAGAGCAAACAGAAGGAAAGTTCCCTTCAAGGTGAGCTTGTGACTCACAATGAATGGGATAAAGCAGGTTGTTCCAGTAGTATTCATACCTTGAAAAGCCTGAAGGTCATGAGATTTTATATAGACATCTATAGACAGCAGCTGGGGTTATCAAGGGTAAATAGTGTTGCCTTCAGGGAAGCTGGGTCACCCTGAAATATAGAAGAGTTTAAAGAAGGTGAAAGAACAGGTTTTCTCAGGGGGCCAAAAATTAAAACAAATGGCAAGGAAAGGGTCCAGGGTAACAGGAGCTAGACCCTGTAGATTGTGTCTTCAGAAATATTTTGCCATAGCAAGTAAATTTAGATTCCAGGCAGTAATGTGTCAGTTCTTTCCTTCCTTCCTTCCTTCCTTCCTTCCTTCCTTCCTTCCTTCCTTCCTTCCTTCCTTCCTTCCTTCCTTCCTTCCTTCCTTCCTTCCTTCCTTTCTTTCTTTCTCTTTCTTTCTTTCTTTCTTTCTTTCTTCCTTCCTTTCTTTTTTCTTTCTTTCTTTCCTTCCTTTTTTCTTTCCCTCTTTCTTTCTTTCCTTACTTCTTTCTTTTTTCCTTTGTTTTTCTTTCTTGAAGTCACATAATATTTGCATCATCTCTCTTTTCTAAAGCAACTGTTTTTCCAATGAGAAATTTTCTTGTATTTGTTTTTACTTTTTTGATTTTGCTTTATTGTATCTTGATGTCTTATAAAAAGATTAGCTTCCACTCATTCAATTCTAATTTTTAAGGAATTGGTTTCTTCAGTAGGCGTTTATACTTCCTTTCCCGTTTGGTCAATTCTATTTTTAGGGAGTATTTTTCTTGGTAATTTTTTCTATATTTTTTCTCATGCTATTAATTCTTTTTTCATTGATTCTCTTATATTACTTTCATTTCTTTTCCCAATTTTTCTTCTACTTTTCTAATTTTCTTTTTAAAATCCTTTTTAAATTCTTCCAGGAATTCATTTTTGGGTCTGAGGCCAAATTACATTTTTCTTTGAGGCTTCACATGTAGCCATTTTGACCCTATTGTTCTCTTCTAAATTTATGTCTTGATTTCCCTGTCACTATAATAACTTTCTATAGTCAAGCTCTTTCCTTGTTTGTTTGTTTGTTTGTTTTTGGGGGGGTTGTTTTTGTTTTGGGGTTTTTTTTGCTCATTTATTGTCTTTTTTGTGACTTGCTACTTTTATGTGAGATTTGGGTTCTGGTCCTTCATTTTCCCAAGCTTTTTTTGTTGGGGCTCAGGGTTTAACTACTGGCTTTCACTGAGCTTGTACTGAGGCCTTTCTTTGGGGTTGCTCTTGTAACAACTGGAGGCTGACCCTGGAGAAGAATCTTGTTGCTGGCCTACCCAGAGATGAGCCCTTGCTGCTAGGTTTCTATGGAAACAGGGTCTCTTTCCTGATAGGATTCAGGGGTTGGGTCTTGCTGTTGGGCAGCCCTGGAGTGGGGCTTCACTATTCCCACCACTGGGTCAAGGCCTTGCTGGTGGCTAGTGCTGGGGGAGTCACCAAGGAGACCTTTGCTACCTTGCACAGATTGCTTACTTGCTTAGGGCTGCTGGTTTGTAGGACAGCAGGGACTTGCGGATGGATTTCCCCAGGCTTGGAACCCTGCTGCAGGTCAGCTGTAAGTCTGGATCTCGCTCCTCTCCCACCCCAGTGAGAAATATCTTTCCTCCTAGGCTGGCAAAGCTATTTTCCTGCTAGAAACAGGCACTTCTTTGGCACTGGAAGTCCTTCTTATAGATTTATTATTATATTATATATTATTATTATTATAACATATTATAATATTAATATTTATATTATAATTATAAGATAATATTATATTATTATAGATTCTTATAGATTTAAATAACATATATCATCTAACCAATCTAATAGGTTGAGATGATATCTCAAGAATGTTTTAATTTGCATTTCTCTAATCAATAATGATTTAAGGAATTTTTCCATATGACTTTAGATAGTTTTGATTCTTCATCTGAAAATCACCTGTTCATATCCTTTGGCATTTATCAATTGGGGAATGGCTCATATTTTTACAAATTTGACAATATTCTTTATATATTTGAGATATAAAGCCTTTATCTGAGAAATTTGTCTATAATATCCTCATCTGTTCCCTCTCCTTCCCCCCCCCCCCCCCCCAATTTTAAGCTTTTCTTCTAATCTTGACTATATTGGCTTAATTTGTTTGGGGTTTTTTTGAAAGGAAAATTTATTTAATAAGTTTCACTTAGGGCAATACACCTAAAAGGAAATCAGAATATAATAAAAGACTTCAATCAAGTCCTCAGAATTTAATACAAACACCAAGATCAAGTCCTAAAGTATCCATATTTTATCTCAAAATTGTCTCCATTAACTTAAAAAAAAAAAAGCTTAAATGTAGGTGCCTTCCAGGATAATAAGTGAAATAAATTAGAACAAATTGGCTTCATTTGTACAAAACATTTTAAACTTAATGTAATCAAAATTATCTGTTTATATCTCACAATGCTCTCTCTCTCTTATTTCTTCATCAAATTTTCTACTATCCATAAAGCTGAGAAGATGTTTTATATTCTCCTAATTTATTTATGATATCTTCCTTTATGTTTACTTCATGCACGTGTTTTGACCTTATTTTGGTAAATAAATTGAAAGATATTAGTCTATACCTACTTTCTGTCAGACTACTTTCCAGTTTTCTCAACAATTTTTACCATACATACAGTGAATTCTTATCCCAAAAGTTTAAATCTTTACATTTATCAGATACAAGGTGACTATAATAATTTACTACTGTATATTGTATATCTAATCTGTCACTTATCCCCAGTCTATTTCTTATGACAGCTTTTCTAATTACTATTTTATGATATAGTTTGAAATCTGGTACTGCTAGCTTTTCTTCCTTTGTTTTTTCCCTCATTAGTTCCTTTGAGATTCTTGATTCATTTAGTCCAAATAAATTTTATTTTTTTCCTAGCTCAATAAAACAACTTTTGGTAATTTAACTGTAAAGGGACTGATTAAATAGGTTAATTTAGATAGAATTGTCATTTTTATTATATTGTCTTGGCCTATCCATGAACAATTAATATTTCTCCAATTATTTAAATATGACTTATTTAGATAAAAAATATTTTACATATGTGTGTGTTCACATAATTTCTGGGTTTGTCTTAACAATATAACAAGTATAAACAATATAAAATACTTGGGAGTATACTTGTCTAGACCTTCAGAACTTGACAGACATATTCCCAAATATTTTATACCGTCTATACTTATTTTAAATGAAACTATGTCTTCTTTTTGGTGATATATAGAAATGCTAATGATTTATGTGGGTTTATTTTACATCCGGCTACCTTATTAAAATTATTTTTCAATGAGCTTGTTAGTAGAAACATTAGAATTTTTCAAGTATGCCATCATATTATCAGCAAAAAAGAGATACTTTTACTACCTCATTACCCATTCTGATTCCTTCATTTTCTTTTTTTTTAATTGCTATTGCTAGCATTTCTAGTACAATATTAAATTTACTTCTTCTAAGTCTCCCTTACTAGTTCATTATTCATATCATCCTCTCTAACTGTGGATGTTGCTCAAGACTCTATCCTGGGTCCCCTAATCTTGCCTATATATATTTATTTTTTCATGTAATCAGAGCTAAATGATTTTTCCAGAGGCACTCAACTAGTAAGTGTCTGAGGTCAATTTTGCCTCAGTTCCTCCTGATTTCAGGGCTGATGCTCCACCCAGTACTACTTAGCTTTCCCTACATTCTTTTTTTAGTAACTTCATGAGTTCCATAGGTTTAACTATCATTTCTGCATGGATGATTCACAGATCTATATATTCCATCCTATTCTCTCTCCCAAGTTTTGGTCCCACATCACCATTTATCTATTGCCTATGAGACATTTATAAATTGTTTGTATTAGATATATCTCAAACTCAGCATACCCAAAACAGAACTCATTTTCTTCCCCACTTTTTCCCAAAACCTATCTATCTTCTAAATGTCCTTGTTTCTTTGTGTGAAAGTCACACCATCCTTCTAGTTTTCTAGGTTTATAACTTTAGCATTAGTTTTGAATTTTCATTCTTCCTCACACCACATATCCAATCAGTTGCCAAATATTGCTATTTTTTCTTTCACAATTTAACTGATTTTCTCTACTCCCACAGCTACCAGTCCTTATTCCCTCTCACTTAGATGATTGTAAAAGCCTCCTCATTAAACTCCCTGCCTGAAGCCTCTCCCTTCTTTTGTCCATCTTATACAATGCTGCCAAAATGGATCTCACCATGCATCTCAACTTAATAAGCTAAAATGGTTTCCTACTACCTTTAGGATCAAATATAAAATTCTCAGTTTAAATTTTTAAGCTCTTCACAACCTGTCTTTCCACACTTATTAGACATTACTTCTCCTGGTCTATTTTCTGTTCTTCAAGCATAGATACTCCATGTCCCTTATTTGTGTCTTTCTAATGGCCATCCAGTGTGCTTGAAATATACTCTTCTTTTCACCTCTGCTTAATAGAATATCTTTTCTTTTGAGATACAACTCAAACACTCATTTCAGCACTAAGCTATTTTTTTTTTTACATAGATCTGTGAATCACCTGCATAGAAATGATCTTTATGGAAAATAAATAACAAGCTCCTTAAAAAAAATACTAAGACAATTGAAATATCAGTTTAAAACCAAGAAGAGAATTCTCATGAATCTGGACCATCTTTAACCATGGAAGCAGGTAAATTACTATAAAACTATCCCATCCTCATCACCAGGTGTTCTAAATTTTGTGAGTGTAATTCCAAGGTTCAGAGGAATAAGGAAGTTCTCCTGTTTGCTCCTTATAACTTAAAAGCAAATGCTCTTCAAATGAATAGTTACATGGTAAGCATTACTTCATTTGTTTGTTTGAAAATGTTTTGTTTTGTTTTGAGTAAAGCAGTTGGGGTTAAGAGACTTTCCCAGGGTCACACCACTATTAAGTGTATCTCAGGCAAGATTTGAACTCAGGTCTTCCTCACTCCAGGGTCAGGGCTCTTTTCACTGTGCCTTTTATCTGCCTCTGTAAATATTTGCTTCCTAATCCCTAAAAGATAAAAGCAAAACCCAAAGCACACAGTACTGGATAATATACATTACTGTAAGTTACAGTCAGCAGAAAGTTACAGGCAGCTGAATCTTGAATGAAATAGCAAGTAACAGGATCACAAAAGTTGACACAAACTCTACAGTAGATACTTCCAGATTGAGAATGACACTTCTGATTTCTAGTGTTTCTGTCCCTTTACCGACTTTCTCCACCCCAATACAAGCATCATTAACTTTGTGAAGATCAAATGATGAACCTTCAGCACCAATGCAATTTGAAGCTAGATTGTTCCTGCTTATGGTATAGCAAAAGAGGTCTGCTTCTGAAACAATCCAATCATAAGACCCCTACTCTTGAGATGTCCTTAAAGATTTAAAAATATTTAAGTAGCCCGGGCTTATACACAGCCATTTGCATTATTCATTATTGGTCTTTGAGGCAACTCGGCTTTGACACATAACCAAAATCTTCAGTGGCCTTAGACATAGGTACCTGTTATCTATCTGGTGGTAAACCGGGTTCTCCTAATTTATCTAAAAATGACAGATAATTGCTAACTTGAATTGTTGTTGTTCATTCATGTCTAACACTTCAAGGCTCCATTTGGGATTTTGTTGTCAAAGATACTAGGGCAGTTTGCCATTCCTCCAGGTCATTTACAGATAAGGAAACTAAAAAAAAGATGAAGATTAAGTGACTTGCCCAGGGTCACATTAACTAGTATTTGAGTTCACATTTAAACTTCAGATCTTCCTGACTCCAGGTCCAGCATTCTGTTCACTGCTCCACCTAGCTTCTAAATAATTTGAATAGCTCACAATTATCTCAGAAACAGTCTGCTGTTTGGGTACTAATAAATACCTGAAGAATTATCTTTTTATTTTTTAAGGTTTTTTTTTTTTTTTAAAGTAATTGTATGTATGTATATGTGTATGGGGGGGGGGGGGGAATTGGGATTAAGTTGACTTGGCCACAGGGTCACATAGCCATCAAGTAGTCTGAGGCTGGATTTCAACTAGGGTATTCCTGACTTTTTTTTTTTTTAATAGCTTTTTATTTACGAGATATATGCATGGGTAATTTTTCAGCATTAACAATTGCAAAATCTTTTGTTCCAATTTTTCCCCTCCTTCCTCCACCCCCTCCCCCAGATGGCAGGTTGACCAATACATGTTAAATTTGTTAAAGTATATGTTAAATACAATATATGTATACATGTCCATACATTATTTTGCTGCACAAAAAGAATCAGACTTTGAAATAGTGTACTATTAACCTGTGAAGGAAATAAAAAATGCAGGTGGACAAAAACAGAGGGAATGGAAATGCTATGTAATGGTTCATACTCATTTCCCAGAGTTCTTTCACTGGGTATAGCTGGTTCTCTTCATTATTGAACAAATGGAACTGATTTGGTTCATCTTATTGCTGAGTATGGCCATGTCCATCTGATTTGATCATCTCATAGTATGGTTGTTGAAGTATATAATGATCTCCTGGCCCTGCTCGTTTCACTAAGCATCAGTTCGTGTAAGTCTCTCCAGGCCTTTCTGAAATCATCCTGTTGGTCATTTCTTACAGAACAATAATATTCCATAATATTCATATACCACAATTTATTTAGCCATTCTCCAACTGATGGGCATCTATTCACTTTCCAGTTTCTGGCCACTACAAAAAGGGCTGCCACAAACATTTTTGCACATGTGGGTCCCTTTCCCGTCTTTATGGTCTCTTTGGGATATAACCCCAGTAGAAACACTGCTGGATCAAAGGGTACGCACAGTTTGATAACTTTTTGAGCATAGTTCCAAATTGCTCTCCAGAATGGCTGGATGCATTCACAGTTCCACCAACAATGTATCAGTGTCCCTGTTTTCCCACATCCCCTCCAACATTCTGCATTATCTTTTCCTGTCATTCTAGCCAATCTGACAGGTGTGTAGTGGTATCTCAGAGTTGTCTTAATTTGCATTTCTCTGATTAATAATGACTTGGAGCATCTTTTCATATGGCTAGAAATAGTTTCAATTTCTTCATCTGAAAATTATCTGTTCATATCCTTTGACCATTTATCAATTGGAGAATGGCTTGATTTCTTATAAATTAGAGTCAATTCTCTATATATTTTGGAAATGAGGCCTTTATGAGAACCTTTGACTGTAAAAATGTTTTCCCAGTTTATTGTTTCCCTTCTAATCTTGTCTGCATTAGTTTTGTTTGTACAAAAGCTTTTCAATTTGATATAATCAAAATTTTCTATTTTGTGATCAATAATGATCTCTAGTTCTTCTTTGGTCCCAAATTCATTCCTGCTCCACAGGTCTGAGAGATAAATGATCCTATATTCTTCTAATTTATTTATAATCTCATTCTTTATGCCTAGATCATGAACCCATTTTGACCTTATCTTGGTGTAAGGTGTGGGTCAATGCCTAGTTTCTGCCATACTAATTTCCAATTTTCCCAGCAGTTTTTGTCACACAGTGCATTCTTATCCCAAGAGCTGGGATCCTGGGCTTTGTCAAACACTAGATTATTAAGATTATTGCAGGTGCTCCTGACTTAAGAGCCAGCACTCTAACCACAGTGTAATCTAGCTGTTCCTCAAAAATTATCTTGACAAAAGTTATTATTATTGAAGATAGTACTTCTCTTATACCCAGGCAAATTGAACCCCTTTCCTGAGCCCTGAACCTGGGAAGGCCCCAAGCATTGGAGAATTCCCTTATCATAGGCTCTAAAAACTTATTAAGGAGATCTTTGTTTATGGAATGTCTCATGATAGGGAGATAGGTACTATTATCCTCATTTTACAAGTGAGAAAACTAAGGATGATAAATGTTTAAGTTCACTAGATTGGAAATCACTATCTTTGAAACCTCAGAAATAATTTTTGTAAATTTTTTTTAATCTGTTGCTACAAGCAGGGGATAGGAAGTATTAAAAGTAGTATATTTCATCTGCCAAGGGGGCAAATCTCATCTGCTGCTGAGAGGCAGCTGATGTTCCCTAATTCAGGAGCTATATGACCCAGGGGAAGTCACTTAAATCCTCACTATCCTAGATCAGTATTCTCTAAATTCTTTTTGGCAGTACATCCCTATCAGTAAAAACCGGTATTTATAAATTACATGTATGTACTTCTTACTATTTTATATTATGCAACATACACAAAAATAGACATTAAAAGGAAATAAGGTTAATACAAACAATTTAAAAATAATTTACTAATGTTACAAAATCTTTTTTGCTCTCATGAAAATATTGATTTTTTAAAAATATGAATTAATAAATTTTAATTTGTTAAGTACCAAAGTGTGTGCCACTATGTTAAGCACTATACAAGTATCTCATTTGAGAATGAGAACAGTGTGATTACATATTAAATTAAATATTATTATTATTTTTTAAAAAACTATATCCAGGCAGAAAAGGCAGCCATAATTAATAATTGTTTAATGAATTGATTATTCAGTTAATTTGATTTATATACTTAGAAAAGCATATGAATTTTTGTGGCTATTTAACAAGACAACAATCAATAATAGATCATAAGTCAGTGAATACTTTTCTATTGATCCAAATAATCACTTTTAGGATAGGGATTAGGATTCTGTGAGTTTATTTGGCATGGTTTGCTTTAAGGTGAGGAAATTCTCTTTACCAATGCAGGCCTGCATTTCCTTTGCAGTTAACAAATTTGCTAATCTAAATCTTTGAGAGGGTGGGTCATTTTGCCAGGGTCACACAGTCTATATATATCAGATGAAGGACTGGCAACCCAGGTTCCAATGCCAGCTTTCTATTTTGCCATACTGCTTTATAAATTTTGCTGCTTTTTATGTGGTTTCTTTGGTGACATATTTCATTCCATACTTCATTTGAAATTGTGCATCGCTATTATTGCATTTTGTTTGCATAACAGACTGGTTTTATACAATTATATTCAGCCCATCAGGACCAGGAACTATTTTCCAAACTCCATCTGCTGTCTCCTGCCTCTGTTCCTATGTACAATCTGTCCCTTGGTCCTCTTAATGCACGCCTTCTTCATCTCAAGTCTGTCAAAGCCTGTTTTTGAGTCAAGGTTCTGCTTAGGGGCAACCTCCTCCCTCATCCTCCTAGCCAAATGTTTCTTGAGCTAGCCTTCCCTGCAGTAGAGTTGTTTGTGTACGGGCAACAGCATGCAAGCTCTGCAAGGGCAGGGAATGTACCTTTATTTTTGTAGTGCCTAATGAACAATCATGCAACAAGAGCCTACTATGTGTTAGGTGTTGTGCTATATCCTGCAGTTACACTGAGTCAGTCCCTGTCCTCAAAGAGCTCACAGTTCACTAAGGAAAAGCAATATATTCACAGAGTACACACAGATTATACACAAAATAAATACACAGTGATTTAGAGTGGTGCTAATAACTAAGTATCAGGAAAGATCTCTCTCTCTCTCTCTTTTTTTTTTTTTTTTTTATTTAATAGCCTTTTATTTACAGGATATATACATGGGTAACTTTACAGCATTAACAATTGCCAAACCTCTTGTTCCAATTTTTCACCTCTTACCCCCCCCACCCCCTCCCCTAGATGGCAGGATGACCAGTAGATGTTAAATATATTAAAATATAACTTAGATACACAATAAGTATACATGACCAAAACATTATTTTGCTATACAAAAAGAATCAGACTCTGAGTTATTGTACAATTAGCTTGTGAAGGAAATCAAAAATGCATGTGTGCATAAATATAGGGATTGGGAATTTAATGTAATGGTTTTTAGTCATCTCCCAGAGTTATTTTTCTGGGCATAGCTAGTTCAGTTCATTACTGCTCCATTAGAAATGATTTGGTTGATCTCGTTGCTGAGGATGGCCTGATCCATCAGAACTGGTCATCATCTAGTATTGTTGTTGAAGTATATAATGATCTCCTGGTCCTGCTCATTTCACTCAGCATCAGTTCGTGTAAGTCTCTCCAGGCCTTTCTGAAATCATCGTTGGTCATTTCTTACAGAACAGTAATATTCCATAATTTTCATATACCACAATTTATTCAGCCATTCTCCAACTGATGGACATCCATTCAGTTCAGGAAAGATCTCTTGAAGAAGGTGGCTCTCAGATTCAGGATTGAAGTATATTAAAGATTCAAGAGGCATCAAAAAGGAGATAGAGAACACCAAACAGAGAATAGCTTATTCAAAAATGCAGAGAAAGGAAATGGGATAGCTTGCACTATATTACAGCTTGATCGTTTGATTTTTTTTTTTTACTGGAAAAAGAAAATTTACTTTATTTTTCTTTTGCATTTGTTCCTCATATATACTTTCATCTCTCTAGGTTTTTTTTTTAATTAAAGCTTTTTTATTTTCAAAACATATGCATAAATAATTTTTCAACATTGTTCCTTGCAAAACCTTGTGTTTCAAATTTTCCCCTCCTTTCCCCCACCCCCTCCCCTAGATGGCAAGTAACTTAATATATGTTATACATCTTAAAATATAGATTATTTGATTTTTAGATATTAATATTACTAGCATACCATTTATTAGCTACATGCCCCTGGACAAATCACTTAATCCTATTTGCCTCAGTTTCCTCATCTGCAAAATAAGCTGGAAAAGGAAATGGCAAATCTTTGCCAAGAAAACTCCAAATGGGTTTTCAGTCAGAAATGACCAAACAAGCACAACATTGGTAGCACATTCTCTATGTTCTGATTAGATATTCTCCATTTGCTTTTTAGAATTTCTACTATGTCTCACAATGGTTGCTTAAAAATTCTGGGTGCTTTACCTAAGTTCTTAATAATTCATAAAATAAGCCACTATTTCTTCAAATTTGTTTTAGAATATATTCTAACCAAAAGAAGAGAATATATCCTAATCATTAATGCTAAGATTATAATTGTAATAAACTTAAAATTTTAAATTTTCCTGTCTAAAGAAAGGGACAGATTTGATAACTGCCATTATGATGTATATGTGCTAATTCATCATATATTATATAGGGCAGTTGCTTCGGTTATGTAACATTAGGTTAGAGCCTGCATAGTTTGATAAATAACTGGAGTATTTTACTTTTGAATTTTTCTATCAATGTATATTTAGACTGTTGCAAACAATAATGCCAAAAAAATAAGAGGTGGGGAAATTTTCAATATAAAAATATTATTATCACCTTATATTAACAATTAAAGCATAAGTTCCACTTGATTTCATTTTTCAAACAATAATTTTGATGTAAGTATATTTAATATGATGAAATGATTATTATTTTAATTTTAATAGCTATTATATTTGAACTTTCAAAAACAGGACTCCATGAAATGTAAAGATAATATTAAAATCCCATTCTCTGCTTTATTATACTGCTAATATAGCAAGTAATATTAAAAATAATAATTCAAAATTTAATTAAGGCATTACAAAAGAAAAGGAAAAGGATCCACATGTATAAAAAATATTTCTACTAACTTTTTTATGATGTATTGAAATTGAGGAGATTCCCATCAATTGGAAAATGTCCGAATAAGATGTGGTATATGAATGTAAAGGAATATTATTTCTATAAGAAATGATAACCAGAAGAATTTCAGTAAAACCTTGAAAGATTTACATAAACTGATGCTAAATCAAGTGAACAGAACTAGGAAAACATTGTACACAGTAACAGCAACATAGTATGATTATCAACTTTGATAGACTTAGTTCTTCTCAGCAAAACAGTGACTCATGACAATTCCAATTTATAATAGAAATGCCATCCACATCCAAAGATTGAAGTATGAAGAGTAAATGTGGAATAAAGCATATTATTTTCTCTTTTTTCTCTTTTCTTCTTTTGTTCAATTTCCCCCAAAAATATGACTAATATGGAAATATGTTTAACATGATTGTACATGTATAATCTATATCAGATTGCTTGCTGTCATGGAAAGAAAAAAGAAAAAGAAGGGAGTTCTCCCAGAACAATTTAGAACTCAAAATTTTACAAAAATGAATGTTGAAAACCATCTTGATATATAATAGGAGGGGGAATAAAATACAAAACAATTTGATGTCATTGATAAATCAGTATAATTCACATGGACTTGTGAATTTTGTAATATACTTGCAATCAAATTATTTATACAGATAAAAGCCCTGTTAAAAATTGCCCAGACCCCTATACAATCTATCGAACACTCTGACTAGAAGTAGGATATGGCATAGTGTAAAATTCTTTGCAGAAATTAAAAGAAACATAACTTTTTGCACCTTTAACAAATCAATTTATGAGGCAACAAGCATCTATGCTTCTAAGAGAGATATTAATTGCACATATAAACAGTTTATCATGTATTTATTCTACTTAGGAAAGGATTCTCTCCAAAAGGTGGTTCCACTTATAGTTTCCATAGAAATAAGTGATAATAGTAATACTAATAGCAGCAATAATAATATTGGGTTAATCCATCATCAAGACTCCCTTCTGCAGTTAGAAATTCATATATCATTAGCATTTTGAAAGAGGAAATGGAAGCAAGCATTCATTAAGGGATAGAATAATTATAAATATGAAAATATTCTTTTCAACTTAAATCAATAATTAAAACACAAGTTCCACTTGATTTCATTTTTTTAAGTAATAATTTTGATGGATGTGCCAGACACTAGAATAAGTACTTTAAAAAAAAAAATCTCATTTGATCCTCACAACAATTCTTGGAAGTAGATACTATTCTGATCCCATTTTACAGTTGAGGAAACTGAGGCAGACAGAAATTGCATCGTGTTCAGGGTCCCAAAGTTTGTAAGTGTCTGAAGGTTGGATTTCACTGTAGTCCTGGAACTCTATACGCAGTGTTACCTAGATACCTCTGACCTGAGAGATGGGTCACACAGCTAAAATATAGCCCAAACTGATGAAAAAACAGAACGATCATGGCAGGATTGAGTGGTTTGGGTACAGAAAAATGGGTCTTCAACTGAGTTTTAAAGGATGGATAGAAACGATAAACAGAAATAAACAGCTAAGGTATTCAAGAAGGAAAGAATGGTATGGGCAAAGGGGACAGTGAGCAGACTAGCTTACCTATAGCAAATTCAAGTAGGGAAATGGGAGGTTTTAAAGTGACAGACATCATTCAGCCCACTTGCAGAGGGCCTTCAAAGCTAATTTATATGTACTGGAATAAAAGCAACTGACTTAAAAAAAAAATCATGACTGTTCAGTTAGATTAGTATGCCTAGTTTAATACAAGAGAACTTGAGGTTATGTTTAAATATAAATTTGTTTTAACTGCTTTAAATTTCTTTTATAACTTATGCAATTTTTCATATAATCTTTGTCATAAAGTCTACTTTATTTGCCTTAGGACATATTTCTGCCATATCCATCATTTTTATTGTTTTCTTTCCTTCTATTATAAATGGAATCTTATAGTGCAAACTTTTACAATATAATCTAAGCAACCTAGATTCTCTTTTGGACTTCCTTTTCCAAGGATAGTAAAAGGAAAGTGATGCAGTGAGAATGTCCTGCACCAAGGCTTTTATAGATTTCCCTGGAAGGGCTGAGAAAGTGGAAACAAGCATGGTCTGGAAGTGACCTAACTCCTAAAGTCCTATTTCTTCTTGAATCAAAAACACAAAAAAATTAGCTATTCATATTGAATCACTATTAAAGTAAAATTTTAAGATTTAATCAAATCTTCTGCCTAAACATTTGTGCTTTTCTACCTAAACCAAATCCCATTTGCCATGTTCCTGTCTTTGATTAGTCTGTAGAATGATTTTATTTTAATTTCACCATGGCATAGTACCAATGAAAGATACTGAGAAGACAGAATTCTAGGCTTGGCACAATGCTTTATTAACCATGTGGTTTTAGGAGTTTATATAACCTCTCTTAGTCCTCAGTTTCCTCATTTGGAAAATGAAGAAGTTGGATTAAATGTTTTCTAAGGTCCCTTTAGGCTCTGACCAGTGAAAAATTTTGTCTACCTAATTGTGGGGAAATTGCACAATTCTTTTAATGACCGGAGTTTCTCCCTGAAACAGAAATCCACCTTTTTGACACAAGTATTCCACCAATGAAATTATATGGCCAAAAGTCATGGAATATTACAGTATCCAAAGAACTTCAAACAATGAAAACTGAAGATTACCCAAAGGGGAATGAAGAGGTGTATAGTGTGAGTGAAAATGATGCAATACATTATAAAATGAGGAATTAGTTGGACAAGTTGTATGAAATAGAGAAACATACATTTGAAAATTATGATCACCCAGTCACATCATGAAAGCAAAGGATAGTTAGTTAATGGGCTTCACTAATGCCAAGGGAACAAAGTCCCTTTGTTGTTGTTGTTGTTGTTGATGATGATGAGTCTCATCACAATTGATATAGATATGTGAGAATTACACAAGGTTAAAAGGCATAGATTGGTTACAGTCTGCATCAATGGAGAAAATACCCACAAAAATGAGATCACCAGTTTCTTAGAATCCAATTTTATACTCACGAAATAAATGTCCTTGAACCCTTTCTCTGGTGACTATACACAAGGTTTGCTACAGGACCTGAATTATCATTTTCAGTACATATTAAACATTAAGAGAAAATGTTTGAAACATTTTACCTTTTTAGCACCATAGAAATGATTGTTAGTTATATTAAATTTACTCACTTAAGACTTATACCCTTGAATTCTTCCCGGAAAGATGTGAGGCAGTTTAAACAAATGAAACAATACCAAATGTAAGTGTTAAAGATAAAAAGAGAACAGAACCTGTAACAAAACAGAGATTACTGTCTGATATAATACTAGAAATGCTAACTACAGCAATATGACAAGAAAAAGAAATTGAAAGAATAAGCATAGGCAAAAATGAAACAAGATTATTACTTTTTGTAGATTGACTTAGAAAACCATAGAGAATCAAATAAAAATTAATTGAAACATTAACTTCAGCAAAGTTGCAGGATATAAAATAAACCTATATAAATCATCAGTATTTTTATATATTACCAACACAACCCAGCAAGTAGAGATGCAAAGAAAAATTATTTTTAAATATTAACTGCTCAAGGGTAGGTCAAGGCAACATAATAAAAATGACAATATTAGCTAACTTTATTTATTTAATGCTATACCAATCAAACTACCAAAGGATTACTTTTTAGAGTTTGAAAAAAAGAATAACAAAATTCATGTGGAGGAATAAAAGGTCTCCAATCTCCAAAAGGAAATAATGGGAAAAAGGGGAAGGAATGGAAATGAAAGCAGCTTTGTAGTACCAGACCTCAAACTATACACAATGGAAGAAAAGAAACTGGTAATCAATTAAGATAAGCTGATTACTCCATTTGGTCACCTAAATTGACTTTAAGTTTACAGGCTGTAAAGCAAAAAAGGGAAACACAGTAATTTGCATAATTTCATCTATATTAGTGTCTCACCTTACCCAACCTTTGTACAAGTCTATTATTATTGGAATCACTAATAAACAACTAAGCTTCTATTCTTTCATAATTCTTAGTCACAACATCCCTTAACACATTATCCAGGATGATGGCAGAGTGGAGGTGAAAAGAATGATCCTTTTTTGACTACTTCATGGCCTCAGGTTAATTGTTGGATAATTTAATAACCAGAGTTTATAGTTATCATGACAAGCTCTATGGAAACTTGAACAGAGATGGATAAAGTTATAGAGTAATTATTATGGTTAATAATTTTCTGCTTTACTACATGACATTATCTTGATCAGTGTGTTTAAAAGTATTATGGAATGAAGGAAACAGTGATAGGAAAAGCAGTTTACTGTGTTTTTAATCATTTGGATTTTCTCCTTAAAAAAAAAAAGTTAAGATGATATGGGAAATTGTTTCAAATCATAGAAGTCATAAATCAGTATCTAGGCATGAAACATTTAGGGTATGTCTTTACTTGGCAAGACAAATGATCTGCCATGCAGCTAACCTGGTTAATGTAGTTAGTTTTTGTCGATATTAAAAAAAATACAGATTGCTAAAATATTATATAGTTCTGTCATTAGCAAGTAGCATAACTTAGAATAAGGATTTGTAATAGAAGTATAGCTAGTACATATAAAGAATTGTGAGAAAATAATCATTCTTTATAACATAGTAGCTCATTACACATAACATAGCAATGTCTCCCAATATAAAAAGAAAGAAGGAAGGGAGGAAAAAAAGGGAAGAAGGAAGGGAGGGAAAAAAAAGGGAAGAAGGAAGGGAGGGAAAAAAGGGAAGAAGGAAGAGAGGGAGGGAGGAAGGAAGGGAGGAAGAGAGGGAGGAAGGAAGGAAGGAAGGAAGGAAGGAAGGAAGGAAGGAAGGGAGGAAGGAAAGAAGGAAAGAAAGGAGGAAGGAGGGAAGGAAGGAAGGACGGAAGGAAGGAGGGAGGGAAGAAGGAAAGAAAGGAGGAAGGAGGGAAGGAAGGAAGGAAGGAGGGAAGGAAGAAAGGAGGGAAGGAAAGAAGGAAGGAGGAAGGGGAGGGAAGGAGAGAAGGAAGGAAAGAAGGAAGGAAGGAAAGAAGGAAGGAGGGAGGGGAGGGAAGGAGAGAAGGAAGGAAGGAAAGAGAATTACCTGATTACCTTGCAGAAAAGAATTGACATTCCATTTGTTATAAAATAGATAAAAAGCCTACTCCCAACTCCAGCATAATTTTTTATTTATTATTATTATTATTATTATAGCTTTTTATTTGCAAGATATATGCATAGGTAATTTTTCAACATTGACCTTGCAAAACTTTCTGTTTCAAGTTTTTCCCTCCTTTCCCCACTCCTTCCCCTAGATGGCAGGTAATCCAATACAGCATAATTTTTTAAATGAAGAATTTTCATATTAGTTATTTTATGCAAGAACACTCAAATAAAAGAAATGAAAGAAAGTAAAAATAGCATGCTTCAGTCTATATTCATTCAATATCAGTTCTTTGTCCAGAGACAGTAGGCTTCATCATTAGTCTTTTGGGATTGTCATAAATCATTGTAATGCTGAGAATACCTAAGTCATTCACAATTCTTCATCGAACAATATTGCTGTTACTCTGTAAAATACTCTGGTTCTATTCAATTCACTATGCATCAGTTTATGTAAGTTTTTCCAGGTTTTTCTGAAATCATTCTACTTGTCATTTTTCATAGCACAATAATATTCCATTCTAATTATATACTACAGCTTGTTTAGCCATTCCCTAATTCCTGGGCATCCCTTTGATTTTCAATTCTTAGTCACTACAAAAAGAGTTGCTATAAATATTTTTGTACAAATAGGTCCTTTCCCCTTTTTCTGAATGTCTTTGGGATATAGAACTAGCAGTGGTATTGCTGGATCAAAGGGCATACACAGTTGTAAAGCCCTTTGGGCATCAATCCCAACATAATTAAGGAATTCCACTGTACTGTTTTTAGTATGCCCACCAGCTGAAGCATGAAATTCAGAAATTGGAAAAGGTCCAAAAGGGAACAAGAAAAATAATTGCAAAGACTAAAAAATGGCTCCTGTAAGGAAATACTTTTTAAAATAGGCTTTTTTAGCCTGGAGAAAAAAGCCTTTGTAGAAATTGTTAGACATATATATTATGTAACACAATTTTGTTATATGCCGTATGTCTAACAGTGACTACTCTGGACCCTACTCCTTGAAGACTAGCTGTATTACATTTCATCCCTCCCTCCCCCAGAATTCTTCACTACCCTGAAAAGAGTTTGGGATAGTGTTTGGTCTCTGCCATTGCTTCAAAATGATTTTAATCCCCCCAAATTTTAAGCCTCCCAGTTCCATTTAACTACTTAACAGTCAGATCTGGTTTTACAAGGGAATATTTGCCTCAAAGAATATATATACATAATGAACAAACATTCCCCATCCTAATACCTGGAGGAAGAAAGTCAGTCTATCTCCCCATGTTCTCAGATTTGTGTCTGCCCCCTCAAGAAAAAGCTCATCACCAGGAAAGTCATCATCATCATGGAGATTGCATCAGCTTTGGTACTCACACCTTTATCAGAACCTCAGCTGCCTCTGATTGGAGGGCTGGAATATGGAGCAAAAAAACTCCTTTCAAAGTCTCCCTTTAAAGAAGGCTTAGAAAACCAGGCAACTCATTTCCTACCAGCTGCATCGAACCCTACAGTCATCCTTTTGGGTACCTTCTTCCCCAGCTCCTCACTTTCACCTTCCTTTTGTTTGTTGTCATTTGCCATTAGATTGTCAATTTCTTGAGGCAAGAATTATTTTTCTTTTTCTTATTTGTATAACCAACATTTAGCAGAGCACCTGGCATATAGGAGACACTTAATATATTATTTATGATCATTGGTCTCTAGGAAAGGGAAAGAGAGAAGGTTCACATTTAAGCTTATACATTTATCCTATTGTATAAATTTCTTAGAAATACAGCAGAATTGATTAATTAGTGTAATTAATTAATTGTAATGAGTATGTGGATTAATCATATAATGGTATTGGTATGATTTGGTCTTCTAGATCTAGAATTGCCTCTTTGTGCTCCCTGCACCTAGAAATGAAAAAGACAAATAAAATAGACTCAAACCCCAAGCTTTTTTCTTGAAACCATAAGACCTAAGGGGAAAGGGAAGGGAAGGTGGACCTTTTCTCAGTGCAGGGTGCCCAGGAGGTGGGGGAAGAAGACCTTCACCAATGTTCATTACCAGAATGAGAAAAACATATATCTCTAGAAGGTAGATTTTAGTATGCAGGGAGTTCCAGCTATAAAGGCAATAAAAAAAGGTTCTCTCACCCATTAGGGGAATGGAAAATGTCTTCTCCTAGAAACGATCCCTGGCATCTTCCACACATGAAGGAGTCCCTCCAACTTTGGTGACCAGATCACCTATCAAAATTCGTTATATTTGAATATGCATAACTCATTTTTTTATCCATTATCATGAAAAACATGGAAATAAATTGGAGGCAGAGGACTGTTACACATTAAGGAAACATCTAAATTGTAAGAATTAAAAGACATTGGTACGAATTATAAAGTGAGACTCTGGAATCCTTTTCCTGATGATTCTTAAGAGAAGCTTTCTTCTGGGGCTATTTGGGTGCATTGCATTTAGAGGAAAGTATATGAATTATGTAATTCCTTGAAGTCTTTCCAGTTCTGTAATTTCATAAAATATAAAATGCAAACCTAGGGTCACTTGGCAATGAGGAGGGTCAGACTGAAAAAAAGCCAAATCTAAAAAGTGGTATGAAGGCCTTGGCAACGAGGGTCAGACTAAAAAAAGCCAAATCTAAAAAATGTATGAAGGCCTAAAAATTCAGACAAAGAACAGAAGCCTGAGTCTTGTAATAAAGCCAGTAGTCAGATATCCCAGGAATGATACAGGAAAAGGAACAGGTGGGGTATAAATAATAATAATGGGGAGAAAAGACAAATTCAGTCCAATATATCTCTTTAGGTAGGTTTGACTAGGTTATCAAGAAAAGTTCAAATAGGAGTCATTTGGGGGAAGGGAGAAAGCTTTTATTCAGTGTCTATTAAGTACTAAGTGTTTTATAAATCATATATATATATATATATATACAATTCTTCTAAATATATTTCCATATTTATTATGCTACATAAAGAAAATCAGATCAAAGGGAAAAAAATGAGAAAAAAAAACAAGCAAACAACAACAACAATAACAAAAAAGTGAAAATACTATGCTTATATCTTCATTTAATCCCCATAGTTCTCTCTGTGGATGTGGATGGCACTTTCCAACATAAATTTATTGGGATTGCCTTGAATGATCTCATTATTGAAAAAAAAACAAGTCCATCTCAGTTGATCATTATATAATCTTGTTACTATGTACAATGTTCTATCAGTTCTGCTCACTTCACTCAGCATCAATTCATGTAAGTCTCTCCAGGCCTCTCTGAAATAATCCTGCAGATTATTTCTTATAGAACAATAATATTCCATAGCATTCATATTCCATAACTTCCTCAGCCATTCTCAAACTAATGGGTATCCACTCAGTTTCCAGTTCCTTGCCACTACAAAAAGGGCTACTACATTTTTGCACATTTCCCTTTTTTATAATCTCTTTGGAATACAGTCAGAATTTTTTTTAAAAACTTGATAAGACTAGAGATTTTTTTTCATGATAGCCAGCCAATGAACATTTTTAGACGCTTATAAGTGTCAGGCTGGGATGCAAAGAAAGGTTTGAAAGAAAAGTCCCTGTTCTCAAGAAACTTATAGTCTAACAGAAGAAAGAAACAAAAAATAGTCCAAGAACTCCCATTCTAATAAGAGTGACAACATGAAAGCTTCATACAAGCTTCTTGCAAAAAGTAGAATTTTAGCTAAGACTTGAAATTAGGGAAGACAGAGTTGGAAATAAGGATAGAGAACATTCTAAGCATGGGTAACAGGCTTTGAAAATATGGGAAAGCTAAGAGTCAGTGGCTTAGAGCAAAGTTTCTTAAATTGTGGGTTAGATCACAACTGAATGTGGGGGTCATGAAAAATGTGGCAACAGTAAAAAGTATCACATATTTCCCTGATTTAATTTTTTAAGTAAAAATAAACAAGGACTTCCATCTCATTAGTGTACAAATTTACTTTCATCTTTAACAAATGATCAAATTATATGTATCCCAAAGAAGAATTTTAAAATAAATTTCTTTATAATTTATTATCAGTAAATATTTGATTTGTATACCTATTTTATATACTCAGGATTTCATAAAAATTTCTCGTGGGAAAAGAGATCAAAGAATGTAAAAAGTTTAAGAAGCCATAAGCTAAAAGCACCAGTCCTGGAGTCAGGAGAACCTGAGTTCAAACCCAGCCTCAGACACTTACTAGCTATATGACAGCAGGCAAGTCATTAATTCCAATTGCCTCAAAAAAGAAAAGAAAAAAGAATAGTCAGGAGTGTCTTATTCCAGGGCTTTTTTAGTCAAGAGGCCCGTGTTCAAGGCTCAGAGAGTATTTGGAGTGGATTGTATAAGGTAAAAGAAGACTTGAAAGGTAGGGGGAGGACCAGGTGTTAATTTTCTTCAGATACCTTTGTGAATGGATGCCTTAATGCTTTCATAGAGGTGTCACTTCCATCGAAGATCTCTAAATCTAACAGCATCTAATTTCCTTCATGTTATTCTGATCTCCTCTGGAAGCACCTCTGAGACTGTTATTAAAGTTTGTGTTATTGTTCCACTTTTCATTTGATGGAGAAAGAAATGTATTATAAAAATCTTCTAAGTCTTTTCAATTTAAAAAATTGTCTTTTGTTTTCATCCTTTAATGCTCTCAGGATGACTTTTTTTTTTTTTTAAAAGGAATATATTTTATGATGAAGTTATATTAGATGTCTACACAGGAGGCACTGCCTTCCAAAGAGAAAAACAATGAGGATTTGCCCACTCTGGTTTTTATGCTAGTCAGATGTCACTGGGAAAAAAGGTCATGTGGGGAAGATATTTTCCCAGAGTGTGATCATTAAGCTTGGAATCAGGAAGAGTGATCTTCCTGAGTTCAAATCTAGCCTCAGGAACTTAGTAGCTGTGTGATCCTATTTGCCTCAGTTTTTTCATCTGTAAAATGAGCTGGAGAAGGAAATGGCAAACTACTTCAGTATATTTGCCAAGAAAATTCCACAAGGGCCCATGAAGCATTGGACTTGACCAAATAACAATTTTTTCTTGTTCACTTTTGATAGAAACCCAGAAGGACTCTTTTAAGAGGGTAAGCCCTAGAACTTAAGGTAGCACCCACTCCCTGGTGACCCAACCTGCCAAGCTCAGTTCAAATTGTGGATGTGAACTCAGAGGGGATTCATCTACATGAGGGTGCAAAGATACAGTTCAGTGTAGTCTCCCAAGTTCAGCCTGAAGGAAATTAAAGTATAATTGAGAAATATTTAACAAGATAAATAAAAATATAAGAGGACATAGATAATGTTAATATGTTTTTCTAAGTCAATGTGAAATGAATCTTATATGGTTTAATGATCCTATTTCTCTTTTATTTTGACACCACTGATCTAAAATATATGTGAGCTACCTACATTTGAAGGAACCTACCAGAGATTTCATTATTGATACTATAATTTCACAGGGATCTACTGTAGAAAACTTTTAGTTGTGTGTTTTTTTTTTCCTTTTTCTCTTTTGGATTGCAATTGTGGTTGTTGAATCATTTCAATCCTAGAATATGATATGAGAACTCAAAATGTTTAATTCTCTCTGTCTGTCTGTCTGTCTCCCTCTGTCTGTCTGTCTCTCTGTCTTTGAAAGACCAAATTCATCCCTCAGTAGACATTTAGAATTTCCCAGATGCCTCAGGACTTCCTAGAGAAACTTTTGTTACCCTAGGTGGTGCAATGATCCTAAGGAATCTTTTAGGCCACAGTGACTTGTTTTCCCACCTGAATGGAGAAAGGATTATTTCTACTTGTCCTTTATCCCTATGGAGTGAGCCCTATTCATTTTTGAAGCTTTGTGGCTTAGGAAGGAGGAAGGAGGAAGGGGAAAGAAGAAGGGAGAAAAATTTGGAACTCAAAGTATTATAAAAAATGAATGTTGAAAATTGTCTTTGCATATAATTTGAAAAAACAAAATACTACTGAAAAAGAAGAAAAAAAAAGCTTTATAGGGACCAGACTTGACTTCTGAGATAAGGTTGATTTTCCTTCCCTTTTCTTTATTGCCATTACTTTGCAGTAGGCATCCCACACACTAAGACAATAAATTCTGAGCAATCAATGAATTCTGATGAACTTTATAAAATACTCTTTATTTGTTGAATCTGCATAAGTATATATTTGGGGGGTAGAGGGAGAGCTAGGTGTTGCAGTGGATAGAGCACCAGTCCTGAAATCAGGAGAATCTGAGTTCAAATCTGGCCTCAGACACTTAACTAGCTGTGTGACCCTGGGCAAGTCACTTAACCCCAATTGTCTCAGCAAAAAAAATAATAATAATAATATATTGGGGGATGATTGTGGTTTATGCATGTAAGCTGGGACAGCCTGAATACTCAGTAGCTTTGGGCCCTAAGTCAGATGATGTTCAATCAATCAATAAACATTTATTAAGTACCTACTTGGTACCAGGTATTAAGCTCAGGAATTGTATGGACTTATAAATTATTTTATCTGATCATAACCTTCTTATCATTTCATCTTTCCATTTACCTTGGTCCTCTGTTTCCATTCTTCATCTTCATCATGATCTCCAATTTTTCCATCCCTCAGTTTTTTCTAGGCTACACTGGCTACTTTCTTCTTGCTTCCCTATGTTGGTCCTTTTGGTGAATCTGGGTAGCTCTGTACTATCCTCTTTACTTCTCTCCCTTCCCACCTTATCCTGAATTGATCGTACTTTGTCAAACCCCAAATTACTTCAACAATTCTTTCATGAATATTTACTCCCTAATGAATAGGATAGGAGGGAAAAAATGGAAGCTTCTCATTGACGCCACACCAATTACATGTTATTCATCATCTGCATCCTCATCACATCAAGGCATTCCTTTTGTATCTTTCTAGTCAGCAACATGTTCACTCCCTGTAGGGACTATTCCAAATCTTTTCATCGTTCCTTAAGTCTCCCATGACACTTCCACCCCTACCCTCTCAGCTGAAGACTTTTTTATACTTTACCCCCCTCTCAAAATTAAAAGTTCCTCTTTTCCCTTCCTCTTCTCAAATTGAATATCTCTTCCCACTATCTCCTCATTGACCCCATGAAAATGTGACATTCCTCCTTGCCCAGGCAAATCCCACTACATGAATTCTTGGTTCCATCACCTATATTCTGCAGGAGATTTCCCTTGCTAATCCCCAATGTCTCTTATTTTCAGTTTCTTCCTATATATTGGTTCATTTTTTCTAATGTTTATAAATATATCCATGTGTCTCCCATCTTTAAAATCTTTCACTTCATCTAACCATTTTTCACTAATTAACTTTCTATATTTCTCTTCTTTTTTTCTGGCTAAACTACTTAAGAAAGCTCTACTTCGGGTTTTTATTGTCATCCTCACCTCTGACTCCTTGCTTTCTTCAAAACACAGTGTATTCCTTTGGTTGCTGTTTGCTAGAATTTTATTTTCTTTCTCATTTTTTCTTTTTTTGATCTGATTTTTCTTGTACAGCAAGTATATTGTACAATTATGTATGTCTATATTGGATTTACATATATATTTACTGTGTTTAACAAATATTGGATCACTTGCCATCTAGAGGGGGAGGGAAAGGGAGGGTAATTGTAACACAAGGTTTGCAAGGTTCAATGATGAAAAATTATCCTTGCATATGTTTTGAAAATAAAAAACTTCAATTAAAAATATCCACAATGCAAAGCCCACCTTTTATAGGAGACTTTCCTTGGTCCCTTTCACTCCTATTCCCTTCCCTTTCAATTTATCTTTCATTTATATTACATATATCTTGCATGTATCTGGTTATGTCCCTGTTGTTTCTTCCATTAGAATATGAGCTTTTTAATAATAATAACTAGACAGAATTCAATGGAAAAAGAATCTAGTGTTGGGAAAGATTGAAAGTAAAAAGAAAAGGAGATGGCAGAGGATGAGATGGATAGACAGTGTCATGGAAATAATGAACAGATTTGGGGCAGATTTTGAAAGAAAGTGGGCCTGGAACGCTATGGTCCATGGTCCATGAACAATTGGACATCATCGAACAACATATAGCACTTTAACATTTGACAAACACTTTAGAAATATTATTATATTTTATCCTTACAACAACTCTGTGAGGTGATATTACTATTCCCATTTTGCAAATGAGAAACTGAGGCAATCAGAAGTAAAATTTGTCCAGGATCACATAGCTAATTAGCACCTCAGGCTGCATTTGGACTCATTTGTTTTTGACTCCAGGTCCAGTGCCCTATCCATTCATCACCCAGCTGTTGACCACAAGGCTGCAATTCTGTCCTTTTTTGTATTCCCAATGCTTGACACATTATCTAGCACATAGTATCGACTTAATAAATGATTGTTGGTTGATTGACTTATCTTCTTTATGAAAGGAAGAGGATACATGAGAATGATTTTGTCTCTTGAGAAAACCCAACATCTAGAACTCTCTCAGATTCATCTGGGAGTTAACCTCTGAAGCAATCCTCAGTGCTGGTACTGCTACACAGAATGCTTTTTTCTCCTAGTATACTAAATTATAAAAATATCTCACTCAGGGAATTCAGAGTTCTCCTGTCCTCTACATAGGAGGTCAAGAATCAGGAAAATATGCCCTGGAAAGTCTCTTCTCAGGCTGCATGCAAAGATATGACTTCTGTTTCTGTTGTAAGATGCCATTGCCAATGAGGAGAGATGAGAGAGAATTCTCTTCTCCCCTTGCTATACTCAGTAATAGGTGCAAGAAAGTCCTTGAAAGTTTGAAATCCTCATGACTCTTTCTTTCTTGTAGAGCTGATTCTTAAGAGTTAAACAATTCCAGAATGAAGACAACGTGCTTTGTCTCAAGTGACATGGTAGATTTTCAGTCAGTTCTCAGAAGTTGTCTGGATCCTAATTTTACTTCATTTATTGGCTAAAGCCTTATATTATTATCAGGTTACGAAAACTCCCCTGTTTGAATAGGAACAGCTCTGATCTAGCTCCTCTAGATATATTTATATATGTACTTTTCTTCTCCCCTGATAGTTTGTTTCATGAAATTTTTTTGTCTACCTTATCACACCGCTGACTCATATTGGACTTTCAATAAAATTAATTGCTCATATCTCTTTTATACAAGCTATTGTCTAGTTGCATCTTCCCTATGCTATACTTCTGCAGTAGATTCTTTGAACCCAAGTGTAGAAACATTACATTTATCCTTAATAAATATCATTAGATTTGGACCATAATTTTAGCCTGGCAAGATCCTTCTGAATACAATAATTTGGTCATCCATTGTGTTAACTATCCCTTCTCAGTATAGTGTCATCTTCAGTTATGGTAAAGATATCTTCACTCCAAGTCACTGATTAAAACATTGAACAGATATAACTAAGGATATATCTCTTTGACATTCCATTTAAGAGTGCTCTTGACTTTGATATAGATCTATTTATTGTCCAATAGTTAGGAGTTTCTAAAAATTATTCCAAGCTTCAAATTATGGTTTTAAGTTTGTAATCTTCATTATTCTATTAGTTTTAATGAATTAATAAGTGCATATTAATAATAAATCTTAATGAATTAATCTTAATTAAAACCACAGATTATGAGCCCCCTGTCTTGCTACCCATTTTAATTTTGCCAGATGAACTAGAGAACCCAGTCATTGCAAGAAAAATACATTTAATTAAACAGCATAGCAAAATAAATGATGAGAAAAATTCCTTCTCTACCATCCCCCTTTTACCTTACACACAGAAATACAATCTATGTCCAGTTCTCTCATACCACCAGTGGAAGGAAGAACACATATTGCCAATATTTGTGTCCAGAGTACATGTATGTATGAGATACACATTTGGGAAACTCATGTACCCAGGGAATATATACAGCCAGACAATTCATTTCCCCAGAGCTAAATCCCCACTGGAACTCATCTATGCTTTTATTTCTGCTGTTTGTTTTCCCACAGAAATGTTGATGTTGCCTGATAAGGTCACTAGGCTGTAAGTAACCCTCTCTATTCCCAGTTCCTGAGATGCCCCATTACTCTCTCTCTCTGTCTCTGTCTGTCTGTCTGTCTATCTCTCACTTGCTGTCCTGCCATCTGCTAGCATTTTACTGAGCTGGGTTTCCATTGCTGTCATCTCTTAGTTTTTTGACTGTAGCTTGAAGGGTCACAATTCTTATAATAGTCCCAGTAACAATAAATGAGTGAATGAATGAAAAAGTATTTATTAAGCATTCTTTGTATTCCAAGTGCCATGTTTTCTTCATAAAAAATGGAAAAGCAAGATGACCTTTGCTTTCAAGGAGTTCACATTCTAATGTTGGAGACAAAATATAGGAAGTTTTAGCTATAGGATAGATGTAAAAACCTCATATCATAGGTCCATAGTTAACCAGTTAGCCAGAGAAACCCCCTTAGTAATTTTTCTTTTGAACTGCTTTGAACTCTGCCTCAACTGCAATCTGTTGAATTCAGTTTGTTCTTTGTGGGAAAAGATACAACCTCTCTTTCTTTGAACTCTTTGCAATCTACTCTTCCCAAATCTAGAGTATATGTTAAAACTAGTTTTCCTTTCCTTCTTTACCATAAATTCTATGATTAAGCTTTGACTTCCTCCTCAGTTCCTCATAATTTTTACTTCAGCAAACAGGTTGTCCTTATATGTCAGTCAGGTCCAGAATAACAATTTCCCCTGCCACCACTTTTATGTTTTGGAGAATGAAACTGTCTTTAAGATAAATCAAGAATTTATTGGTTGTTTTGTTTTTAGCAGAGAGAGAGAGGGTTCCAACAGATGTCCATGTAACTGATGTCTCCCATCACCATTTACTTTTTTCTTAATTATAGGTTTTTAATTTTCAAAAGATATGTATGGATAATTTTTCAATGTTAACTCTTGCAAAACATTACCCTCCTTTCTCCCATCCCCTTTCCTAGATAGCAAGCAATCTAATACATGTTAAATATGGTAAAAGTATATTAAATCCAATATATGCATAAATATTTATACAATTATCTTGCTGCACAAGAAAAATCAAATCAAAAAGGAAAAAAATGAGAAAGAAAATAAAATGCAAGTAAACAACCATAACAAGTGGGAATGTTATGTTGTGGTCCACCCTCAGTTCTCACAATCCTCTCACTGGGTGTAGATAGCTCTCTTCATCACAAGACCAGTGGAACTAGCCTGAATCATCTCATTGTTGAAAAGAGCCATGTCCATTAGAATTGATCATCGTATAATCTTGTCATCATTTCATTGTGTTTTCCTGTCATTTTAGCTAATCTGAGATCACCATTTACTTTTATGGCATATTTAAATCTGTTCTGTGAACTTCATTTATTTCCTTCTTTTGATTGAGTGATACTTCCATCAAATTATAAAATCATAGGATCATAGATTTGAAGGTGAGAAGGATCTTTTGCAGAAGAGGAAACAAAATACTCTTTGTTTTTTCCATCATTTCATCCTTATCCAATATTGTCTACTGTGCTTTTCCCCCTCTACTTTCTGTATTGTCATGCCTTAATACATAGTATTGCTCCTCTGACATTCCCCCTCCCCAATTCTGTTCCTTCTGATAAGTAGCAGTCTGATATAATGAATTGAGAGCTATCTTGAAAACCAGAAAGATCTGAGTTCAAAAAATTTCTTTGATATATACTGGCTTTGTGACCCTGAACAAGTAATCAGTCTTTTAAGATACCTCTCAAGATTATAAGTCACAAAGAAGGTGCTGACCTACATTAATAGGGAATTCCCTATTTCCCTGGGAATTCATCTGGAAAGTTCCTGGTATCAATGAAATCACAAGTTCCAGTCCCTATACTTTTCCATTTCTTTTGAATAAGATAGCTATAGAATTCACTATACAAAGAAGAGCTCCATATACATAAAATAGAAATGGATGCCTTCTATTTTCTAGGTTATGAGGGAGAATGAAAGGTTTCTTGAAAGAATGAAAGAATTATTTCTAAGGGGAAAAAAAAGCCAAAAGAATATGAAGTAAAAAGGAATTCTATCAAGCTTTAATGAAAACTATGAATTTAAGTTATCTATTTGTGTTGATGCCTTGTTTAGAAATATCTAAGGTCATGAATTTAATTGTTGGCTCTCTTCATGACTATTGTCTCTGGTGAATTACTACTCCTCTACTGAGATTCTTCTGCTTTTGTTGTGCCTGCTATTATTTGTGGTTTCTTGTTTGACAGATAAAAATGGGCAATTATCTCTTTGCCCTGTTCCTTTGAAGCCTTGATCAGATTTATAAGACTCTATATAAAAATGTATACATTTTTATCATCCATTGTTTAGTGCACTCTATCTCTGATCAAAGGACAAGGTTCCTCTATTTTAAGTCATAATTAAAAACAAACAAACAAAACAACACCTCATTCTTATACAGCCTCTTTAAAAAGGAATTCTGAGAAGTATTTTATTTATTTATAGGTCTCCCACCCTAATGAAAATAAAAACCTTCAAAAAAATTCAAATATGAGAGAGTGAGAAAGAGAGAGAGGTGGAGATGGGTCAATCTGTATTCAGACATAATTAATTCTTTTTCTGAATATGGAAAGGATTTTTCATCATAAATCCTTCAGAGTAGTCGTGGATGATCATACTACTCAGAGTAGCAAAGTCATTTACTTTTTTAATTAGCTATTCATCTACCAAATCTAAAATTCTCTTCCAAAGTTCATTATTTCAATTAGCAGGAGTGATTAAAATTACCTATGGTGCTAAGGTCTTCAGCATTTTCACACATGATCGCTAGGTTCCTTCTGATGGTTGTCTTCATATGAATCATTAGAAAAAGAATATACTAATCAGGTTCAGTAAGACTTGGCAGGCTCTCCATCAGCTCTTTCAATTCATTATAAGAAGATAATGTAACTCTTTAATATTCATGTCAGATTGAAAGATAGCTGGTTTGTAACTCCTTAGTAAGAAGTCCACTATCAGCATTGAACACTTTTTCCTCTGACTAATTCTGTATAACTTCTCTCCAGGAAGCACCTGTACATGTGCAACTCAATTCCTTGAACCGCAAAAAGCTTTTTTCTTTCTCATCAGGTCCAGCTCTATTTTCTATGGAAACACCTTTCTACCTATTATATGGGTCTGAATATTCAGTAATCCTCCCTTTCTTCTTTATGTATCTTATGTATTCCTTTACCCTTTAACTGTCTGATCTGGGAATTATGCTCCTTCTGTCTCTTCATTTTCTTTTGTTCTTTCTTTCCCCTTACAAGTACTTTTTTCATTCTTTCAAGGAACCCTTCATCCTCTCTTATAACCTGGAAAGTGGAAAGACATTCTTTCAGCTCAATTCCTTTTCTTCTCATGGGGAACTCAACTTTCATTTATTTGTATATAATACTATTAGATTGAAAAATTCCTTTTGCCATCCATATGTGGGCAACAGCTACTTTCTCAGTTCTTTGTTGTTCTTGTTGGTATCTCTGGCAGCTAACTCTAATGGCAACAGTGGGATATCATTAACTGTGGGCTCCTGTTCAGCCTTTATTTCTAAGAGGTTTGCCTGATTTTCTTTGAAATATGACATTAGGTTCCCCAGCTAAAACCCTAATATGATCAGAAGCTATGCTCAGCACTTTTTCTAGGAGATTTTAAGTAGAAATCTAGCTTCCAGTCACTGCTCTCATTTTCTTTCTGCTTAAACAACTATTTTCATCTCTTGTCTTCTGTCACAGAATATTCTGTGCGCTCTGTTTGCTTAAGTAATTTCAAATGACTCAATAACCCTGAAGTTATTGAAGTTATATAACCCTAAGTTTCAAAGGCCAGAGAACAGAAGAGAAGTATCATATATAAAAGAAATCTATCTTCTACCTCCCAACTCTCTGATAGAAGAGCGACATCAAAGTCTGGCTGTTGTAATGAGAAACACTTGGCCATTCAACTAATACTTCTAGCAATACAAGGGAGCATTGCTCAGGAAAAACCATAGTAAGGACATAATATTTTATCTTCCTCAACAAATTATTTTGTTGAGTTTTTTTAATGTAAAATTTGAAAATATTACAAGATTCAATAATATTTAACATTTTGAATCTGAACAACATTCAAAATAGTTAAATATCTCTTAGCAGTTGTATGTACAGAATACTATTTGAAAACTGGATAGGTAAGGAGTTTAAATAAAGCATAGACCCTACCTTCATGGATCTGACAATTTGATAGAGGATTGCTACATATACACAAACAAATAAAATGCAAAATAATATTCCTTAGTCTTTTAGCAGGGTACAGAACAAAAGTACTTTATTAAGTCCGGGGAAGAAATGATTATTGATGAGGAGGGATATGAAGTCAAAGAGGAGGTGAAATCTGAGTTAGCCTTTGAAGGAAGAGCTAGGTGATGCAGTAAATAGAACACCAGACCTAGAATCAGAAAGATCTGAGATTTTTAGCCTTAGACACTTAATCCCTATTTACCTCAGTTTCTTATTTGTGAAATGAGAACACACTGGAGAAGGAAAAGTCAAATCACTCCATTATCTTACCCTATGGACAAAGTCTATGAGGTCAGATAAAGTTTGACACAACTGAACAACAACAGAAATTCAGTAGGTAAATAGCATCTTAAGACTATAAACTATTATTGACTGGGCTTGGATAACTGAGATTTTATCCTAAGAATTGAAATTTAGAAGCTGTAGATAACATTTATACTTCTTTTTCAAGTGGAAACAACTTAGCTTAGTATCTACTTAGCAAGAATAATTAATGAAAATGGCCAAACCCCAAATATTCTCTTCTCTGGACTCAAACTACCCTATTCCCTCTACAGAACAGGCAGGGATTTTGGGGGGTCGTCTAGCCCACCCCCCATATTTTACAAATTTGGAAATGAAAGCTCAGGAATATTAAGTAACTAGCCCAAAGAGACAGTAAATGTCAGTCAAAGTTTGAAAACCCAGTTCCTTTGACTAGAGCTAATATTTTTCAGTGTACCTCAAAGGCATTCCAAGTAGAGGGAACAGGATGATTAAGTCATCACTGTACATATAAGCAAAAGGTATAATGAAGGAATAGTATATTAGTCCAATTTGGTCATTACCAAAGTAATGGAAAAATAAAACTGAAAAGGTAGGATGATATCTAACTGCAAAAGGTTTTGCATACTAAGAAAAAGAGTATGAATCTTATTCAGTAGGCACTGAAAAGTTTAGAGAGAAGGAATGAAATAACTGGATAAAAGCAAGATGAATATGAAAGATAGGTTTGACCAGGGTGAGAGTAAGAGTAAGAAGATCTATTAGAAAGTTAACTTTTTAAATGTTTTTCAACAGAGTTGATTTATTATAGGCAGAATTTAGTGCTATTTCCATAATAAAAATCTCTTTTTGGTCTTCTAGAATATAGTCTTGTAAAGAGACATAATTAGCAATTCTAATATCTGAATGAAAAAGATGAGTCTAGGAAAGATATAAAAAGTATTTTCAAATAAACTTGATAAAAAAAATTCATGTTAGGATAGGAAATATCAAACTCTTGGACACAGATGCCTGTGCTGTAGAGGAAATAGGGCAAGGCCCAAGAAGAGCATATTTGGGATTTGGCCATAGTTTTCCATTTTCATTAATTATTCTTGCCAACTAGATACTAAGTTGTTTCCACCTGAAAAAGAAGTATAAATGTTGTCTACAGCTTCTAAATTTTAATACTTAGGATAAAATCTCAGTTACCCAAGACCAGTCAATAATGGTTTTGTCCCTCTGCCTCAATAATATGCAGATTAACGAAGAGAATTCCCTGAGTTAAAATTAACACAAGAGGTTGGAAAAATTCTAGACTGATTTTGGTTTTTTTGATTCTTATTTTTTGACTGGTTAAAAGAAGACATTCCTTGCCTCAATTTCTACCTACCCTTAATTACTAAATGGGTGTCAGTCAAAATGAGACATGTTGAAGACTTTAGCTTAAAAAAGCCAAGGTCTCCCATTTCATCCAGGGCCATCTCCCATACCCCTGACCTATAACTTGCCACTAAACTCAAATGGCTCTGGAGGAGAAAGTCAGGGTGGTGATTTTGCACAGCCCTCCTTCACTTAAATCCAATTCACCTGCAAGTCATGGCATTACTTTTCTGAAGCTATGGTCCTATTTGAAAAAAAAGGACAAACAACATTAAATGACCAAACAATATTAGAGAATAATATGAGAATTATTAGAGAATATGTAGCGAATACATGATCTATAAAATCCCTTCCAATTCTAATATGCTATAATTTTTTTAAATTTTTACCTCTTTTAACAAAGTTTTTGACAGTGGAATATCTTCACTGTGATTGACATATTTATTTTATGAGTAGAATAAGAATTTCCTCCTCCAAATGTCCCCCAAAACAAATCAATAGACAAGTGTGGTTTTCACCCAGATGTGAATGAGTATGATACAAATCCTGTGAGATCATTCCTGGTGAAATTGTATATGTATGCTAGAAATGATGGAGAATGGTTGCTCAGTGGCTAGAGCACTAGGCCTGGAGTTCTGAACTCTAATCTAGTTTTAGATACTAACTGTGTGATCCTGGGTTCTTAATCTGTTTGCCTTAATCCATGGAAAAGAAAATGGTAAATCACTTTAGTGCCTTTGCCAAGAAAAGCCTATGGACAGTACTGATGTCTTGTGGTCCATGGATCAGAGTTGGATACAAGTGATCGACTGAAACTGAACAGCCATAACTACTGATGATACTTGTTGACTCTTCCAAGTCTATGGTTCAGATCTCAAAGTTTTCAACATGTTCAACAATGTGAGGTTAAAGTTCAGCCTGTGGGTTTCCTTGCCAATGGTAAGGAGTAATACTGGACTTTTTGATGGTGGCCAAGACTAATATTTCCTTGTAGCTTGCCCTCAGAATCTCTACCTTCATCAGAGTGAATTCTGACAGGGAATTCATACATTGAAAAATATTGTATGTGAAAGATCCAGGGGCAGTGGATAGAACATGAGCCCTGAAGTTAGAAGGATCTGAGTTCAAATCTGAACGCAGATACTTAACACTTCCTAGCTGTATGACCCTGGGCAAGTCCCTTAATCCCAATAGTCTTAGAAAAAGAAAAAAGGAAAGAAAGTAAGGAAGGAAGGAAGGAAGGAAGAAAGGAAGGAAGGAAGTGAGAAAGGAAGGAAGGAAGGAAGTGAGAAAGGAAGGAAGGAAGGAAGTGAGAAAGGAAGGAAGGAAGAAAGTGAGAAAGGAAGGAAGGAAGAAAGTGAGAAAGGAAGGAAGGAAGAAAGTGAGAAAGGAAGGAAGGAAGAAAGTGAGAAAGGAAGGAAGGAAGAAAGTGAGAAAGGAAGGAAGGAAGAAAGTGAGAAAGGAAGGAAGGAAGAAAGTGAGAAAGGAAGGAAGGAAGAAAGTGAGAAAGGAAGGAAGGAAGAAAGTGAGAAAGGAAGGAAGGAAGGAAGTGAGAAAGGAAGGAAGGAAGGAAGTGAGAAAGGAAGGAAGGAAGAAAGTGAGAAAGGAAGGAAGGAAGAAAGTGAGAAAGGAAGGAAGGAAGAAAGTGAGAAAGGAAGGAAGAGAAAGAGAGAAAGGAAGGAAGGAAGAAAGTGAGAAAGGAAGGAAGGAAGAAAGTGAGAAAGGAAGGAAGGAAGAAAGTGAGAAAGGAAGGAAGGAAGAAAGTGAGAAAGGAAGGAAGGAAGAAAGTGAGAAAGGAAGGAAGGAAGGAAGTGAGGAAGGAAGGAAGGAAGAAAGCAAGGAAAGAAGAAAGAGAGAGAGAAAGAAAGAAAGAAAGAAAGAAAGAAAGAAAGAAAGAAAGAAAGAAAAGAGAAAAAGATCCACAAGGAATTGATGAATGAGGAAAATGTCTTTGGGGACCAGACCAATCCCCTGTCCTGACTGTTCTGGTTTCCCTAAACTGGATCCAATTTTAATTCCATACCCTTGCAACTAAATCCAGTGTAAGTACGCCCATTTAATTCACAGTAATAAAAGATGGATGTTACTCTGATAATTACCAGATTAAGATGTCCTTGCATCAAGCTTTCAGGCCTTCCATTCCCTGAGGCTTCTATCTTTTCTAGGAAAATGGGACTGGACACTGTTTCATCTCTCACCTGATTGCCTCAGGTTCTGTGACTTCAGCTGGACACCGATGCTGCTGCTTGCTGTATCTTCTTTCTCCTATGACCTATGCTCAAGAAGGCCTGGAGTCTGCTGCAGCTGAGCTCTATGAATTTTTGTATTGATCCTTGAAATTTAGGAACCCTTGTCTGACATGAGTCATTGTTGGCAACGTTATCTGCATAACTGTGATGACATTAGATGTGTAAGGGTCAAATACTAAGCCCTGGAACAATTTTTGCAATGTAAATTTTGCTGGACTCTCATTGTTTATCTGTCTCTGTACATGTCTCTTTACCTTGAGGAGCAATTCAACAGGATTTCTCCTTCACACCACACAAGAATTAGACACAAATTAGCAAAAGGGCCTTTTAATCCAGCCCTCCAAGCCTGCCCCTACTCCACTCCCACTTTTCAAACATCACAGCTAAAAGTGTGTACTTTGGGTAAAATTTGGTCTTGCCTCTAATGTCTCTATCTATTGTTATTGCAGTGATTTCCCTAGGCTATCTGTCAGGCTCATCACTTTGGCTCAGGAGGATCTTTCAGTATGCTATGTGCACTTCTAGCCTGTCTTGATTTAATTGTGACTCTTATAGGAATTTATTTATTTATTTATTTAATTCATTATATTCTTCATTTCTTTAGGAGGCCATCTATTTCTTTAAGCAATACTTTATCTTCAGAGGTGGACATGTCTGGAATTCCCAAAAATTTTTTTCCCTAGAGTCAATTCCTTAAGTATATCCTATCATCAAAATTCTTAAGAACTAGAACATCTTCCTGATTTGCCTTATCTGCCTTAAAGCCAGTGGCCTTAATTGAATAATCTTCCAATCTTTTCATTTTTTTTTTTCTGCCCAATATCCTTTCAATTGTCCTCATTCTTAAGGTCTGGATCTACTTCTAATAGAAGATATTTATGCTTTTCAACTGCAAAAGAAAGACTGTACCCCTCAAGTTCTTGACTTCCTGTTTTTTCTAAGAGATTGCTCCATGTATGCGCATATCAATTCAAAATATTAATGCAATTAATAAATACACAGTATTTTTATAATAGCTTTTTAGTTTTCAAAATACATACAAAGAGTTTTCAACATTCACCCTTGCCAAAAGTTGTGTTCCAAATTTTTTTCCTTTCCTCTCCATATTCCTATTCCCCTAGCCATCAAGTAATCCAATAGGGGTTAAACATGTGCAATTTTTCTAGAACACATTTTCACATTTACCATGCTGCAAGAGAAAAATCAGATCAAAAAGAAAAAAAATGAGGAAAAAAAAACAAAGCAAGCAAACAACAACAACAACAAGAGATGAAAGTACTCTGTGGTGATCCATATTTAATCCCCACAGTTCTCTCTTTGGATGTAGATGACTCTCTCTATTTCAAGTCTTTTGGAATTAGTTTGAATCACCTTACCATTGAAAAGAGCCAAGTCCCAGTTAATCATCACATAATCTTGTTGCTGTGTATGGTTCTCTTGGGTCTACTCACTTTACTTAACATTAGTTCATATAAAGCTCTTCACCTTTTTCTTATAGAACAATATTCCATTACATTCATATACCATAATTTATTCAGCCATTCCCAATTGATGGGTATCCATTCAATTTCTAGTTCCTTGCCTCTACAAAAAGACTGCTACAAACATTTTTGCATTTTCCCTTTTTTGTGATTTCTTTGGGTTACAGATCCAATGTTAACACTGCTGGATCAAAGTGTATGCACAGTTTGATAGCCCTTTGGGCATAGTTCCAAATTGCTTTCCAGAATAGTTAGATCAGTTCAAGTGTATTAGTATCCCAGTTTTCCCACATTCCCTCCATTTATCATCTTTTCCTGTCATTTTAACCAATCTGAGAGGTGTGAAGTGGTTCCTCAGAGTTGTCTTAATTTGCATTTTTAATCAATAATGATTTAGAGCATTTTTATATGAATAGATATGGCTTTTAATTTCTTCCTTTGAAATTTGTCTGTTCATATCCTTTGATCATTTATCAACTGGAGAATGGTTTGTATTCTCATAAATTTGAGTCAATTCTCTCTATATTTTAGAAATGAGACCTTTATAAGAATTCTTGGATGTAAATTGTTTTTTCAGTTTTCTCTTTCCCTTCTAATCTTGGCTACATTGGTTTTGCTTATACAAAAATGTATAATGTTGCATTACATTATTTAAATTAAATTATTATTTATAATAATAATTATTATTAAAAATTATTTATTTTTCATTTTCATAATGTCCTCTAGTTCTTCTTTGGCCTTAAATTCCTTCCTTTTCCACAGATCTAAGAAGTAAACTATCCCTTATTCTCCTAATTTGCTTACAGTATCATCCTTTATGTCTAAATCATGAACTCATTTAGAGCTTACCTTGGTTTAGGGTCTAAGGTATTGGTCAATGCCTATTTCTGCCATATTATTTTCCAATTTTCTCAGAAATTTTTGTCAGATAGTGAGTTCATATTCCAGAAGCTGGAGTCTTTGGGATTATCAAACATTAGATTACTATAGTCATTAACTATTGTGCCTTGTGAACCTAACCTACCACACTGACTTTCTAAGTCAATGAAGTTTTGAAATTTAAGATTGATTTACCTGAGGTAACACAAATGTAAATGAAAAGGGTTAGGTAAGAAATGAAACAAAGGAAATAATCCCAGGATTCATTCTCTCAAAAATTTAGTTAGGAAAAAAAAATCTTCTCACTAAAGTTTCTCACCAAAAGAAAAATTCCAATTATAAATACAAAATGTAAAGCAGGTGATTTGTAGAAAATAATTCCTGTTTTAAACTCATTAAACTAGCAAAAATATAAATAAAATTAATACAATGCGTTTTATATAATTGAAAGCTGGAACTTTTCAATAGCCACTCAATAAAAGTCTGAGGCAATTTGGGCTAAAAGATTTACTAAGGTAGGCCCATTTAGAAACACTAGACTGTTTTTGAGAAAAATTTATTGGAGAAATACAGAAGATAACCAAGATTTTTAGAAAAACAAGTAAAATGCCCACAATTTCTTGCAAAAAAAAAAAAAAAAGCAAGTAGAAATTATACTTCATGGAAGCTCCTTTTTTTTTCTTAATCTCCCCTCTCTTTGATGCATGATTCCATGTTGAATTTCATTTATTGATGTTTCAAACTCTGTATGCAAGTCTTCAACTGTCCTTTGAACAATTCAGATGGAACTGTGCTTCATCTGTTTCTCTCACTTTTCCCTTCCATATTTATTTATTTTCTTTCTTGAATATGAGTGATAATAAATTCCACCACTTTGCTCCTACTTTTTTCCATAATGGGTTCTGTCAACTGGACTAGAACTGTCTTCTAACCTGTGGGTAGCCAGAGTTGTACAAAGCAGGCTAAAAACAGGAGAGTCAGAAATCAAACAGAAGTTTAACATCAAAATGAGAGAAATGGTTTGCAAGCAAGAACATATGCCAGAGCAGGAAGGAAGTATCATTGCTAGCCATTGTTTGCTTGTAAGCATAAAAGGGGGAAGGTGCAAGAATGCAGAAGGAGAAAATACTAATACAAGCTTGAAAACAGGACCTTGATGTTTGGATACATCAGAGAAGAGGGGAAAAACAAAAACAAAAACAAAAAACCTAGGACAATAAAATCAGCCCTTGTCCAGAATCTTGGGACAGAAGATTTATCTGAATGTCAGCTGCTTCTGGGGCCATACTAAATGAACTTTGAGGTCCTGAAGGATTCTGCTGTTTACTCTGGAATGGGGTCTTTCCTCACTTGATCCAGGATCCATACCCAAAAGCTCGGCAGCTATGGGAGTAGTCAGAAGGAACCAGTAGGAGCCATTAGAAACAATGATTGATTATCAATACAACTCCAGTTTTCAGATAAGACATATGGATTACTTGATATGTAAAATTGTGAGAAAAATTCTTTGTTTCAATCTTTGAATCTGAGTTTCTTGTTAGCATAATACAAATTCTTGGTTTAAAAGTCTGTAAATAGCACATAGAGATAGTCTACTTTCCCAATCATGCAGGGTTAGGTTCAAACAACGCAATAAAGTTTTCTCCCAGTTCCCACAATTGCATAAAGTTTTCTTTTAATACAGAGGTTCAACTAGACCTATAATTGAATCAGGACTAAGCTAGTTCCAAGACTGAGCCAGTTCATTTAATTTTCACTATTAACCATGTACTGTTCTAATCCACTTAATCTACTATGAACCAAATCTATAAAGTTTTTCATAAATTCACTATCATAATTATATCAAATCAGATTATATTAATGTGAGGTTACAGATCAAACAGCTTAGAGGGCTCCCATGGATTAGGTTTGAGAAGGGAGATTTACATGTCGCTAAGGTAACTTAGAAAGCTTAAACATAAACATCTTGATGCTAAGTGAAATGAGCAGAACCAAGAGATCATTATATACGTCAACAACGATACTGTATGAAGATGTAATCTGATGGAAGTGGATTTCTTTGACAAAGAGACCTAACTCAATTTCAATTGATCAAGGATGAACAGAAGCAGCTACACCCAAAGAAAGAACACTGGGAAATGAATGTAAACTGTTTGCATTTTTGTTTTTCTTCCCGGGTTATTTCTACCTTCTGAATCCAATTCTCCCTGTGCAACAAGAAAACTGTTTGGATCTGCACACATACATTGTATCTAGGATATACTAGGACATATTCAACATATATAGGACTGCTTGCCATCTAGGGGAGGGGGTGGAGAGTGGGAGGGAAAAATCGGAACAGAAGTGAGTGCAAGGGATAATGTTGTAAAAAAAATTACCCTGGCATGGATTCTGTCAATAAAAAGTTACTATTATAAAAAAACAAAACAAAACAAAACAAAACAAAAAAACATAAACATCTTGAAACAAAAGACCAAATCAAAACAATAGTTATCAACAATATTGGCTAACATCTCTTTCTATTCTAGTGACTCATTCTCAATAACCATTTAACCAATGAGTTTTGAGTCCCAAATGTCTTATATAGTTATCTGTATCCCCAGATAACTTTTCCTGGACATTAAGGTTACACTCAAAACAACTCTAAAAGGGATTTTCTTTCTTTGTTTCCAGATATAAAGGTTCCTAAATAATTTTGCTAGTAATATCATTTAAATTTAGTTATCCGGTTTTGAAACAGAGAATTTCAGTTCCTATACCCTTTGCTGTTTCTATCCTTACCTAAATCTTGTATCTAAGAATTTTTTTTAATTTATAAGCTATTTTTTCTATTTCTTAGCCAACACCAGATAGGTATGATAATTGCTGACTTACAATATTTTTTAAGAGCTGATACTGCTAACCTTTTTTCTTTGACATTTTTATTAGTTCCTTTAATACTCTTGACTTTTTGTTCTTCATTTTCATTATATTGGTCCTGCCTACTCATGAATAATTTATATTTCTCTAGTTCTTTAAATCTGATATAGTTCCTGCATACTTCCAGGTATTTTATACTGTTTAGATTCTATAATTATTTTTAAGGGGCCTCTCTTACTACCTCTTCTTGCAGGATTTTGTTTGTGACATATAAGAATGGTGATGCATCATTTTGTCTGGAAAAAGGAACTATATCAGATTTAAATAACTAGAGAAATATAAATTATAGTTAGTTTTATTACCTGATTCCCCATTTTTACTTCTTCTATTTCTTTTTCTTCTCTTATAATTATTGCTGGTATTTCCTGTCGGACATCTTTTAAGAGCTCAAAGCATATAAGTCCTTTGATCTCAGAGGTGAGATGAATGAGGTGGGAGACTTGTAGGGTGGGAAAAGAACTCCAGTTTATTATGCTGTACAGCCTTGTTGATAAACATTTTTGCAAGTGTGATCAGCTGGTGTGCATAGTATCTACCAATGGGAGGAGAGCTGATCCAGCAATTCAGCAACCTGCTCACAGGCAAGAGGCCCTGTCAAAGCATTCCTGCTCATGAGCAACTAGCTGTGACCCTTGGCTTATACCTGTTCCCATGAACACAAATCATTGCTCCTTGCTCAACAAGGGCATTTCTGCAACATGGCAGAAAACTTATTGTGCATCAAAGGTTGAGGTGGCCTTGGTACTCCCTCTCAGCAGAATCCCATAATTTAGCAATTTCCAATAAAATATTGAATAATAATGCTGACAATGGGCATGCTTGTTTCACACCTGAAAGGCTTCTAGTTTATCCTCATTACAAATTATGCTTGCTGATGGTTTTGGATAGACATGCTTTTTTATCCATTTAAGGAAAAACCTATTTATACCTATATTTTCAAATGTTTTAATAGGAAGGAGTATTGGTTTTTTATTTAAAAAAAAAACCTTTTCTGCACCTATTAATATAATTATATAATTTTTAATTATTATTGATATAACTAGTTATATTCATAGTTTTAAATCATTCCTGCATTCCTAGTATAAATGACATTTGGTCATAATCTAAACTCTTTATTATATATTGTTGTAATCTTTTAGTTAAGATATTATTCAGGATTTTTGTATCCATTTTTATTAATGAAATTGATCTATAATTTTTTCTCCCCTGTTTTTGCTCTTCCAGGTTTTATGTATCACTATTATATTTGTTTCATAAAAGGAATTGGTAGAATCCCTCCTTTTCCTATTATTCCAAAGAATTTATTTAATATTGGAATTAGTTGATTTTTAAATATTTGATGGCATTCACTTGTAAATCTGTCTAATCCTAGTGATTTTTTTTTTTTTAGGAAGCTCATATATAGCCTATTCTGCCTTTTAAAATATCAGACAGATACCTTTAAAATGGGAAAATAACTTCACTATCTTTACCATTATCAGTACAATTTATGTATAACTTTTTAATCCTTAATCAATAAATCCTTAATTCACTTTTGAGGACTTATTACTAAAACATACTCAAAGTCTAAATTTCCATGATAGATAAATTTGGAAGCCAGTCATATGTATATTGTTCTTAGGGGAAACAATCTAATCCTGTTGCTTTTTCAAAACTTATTCTCCAATTTAATTAGAAAACTTTTTAGATTACATCTTTGTCTTACTACTTTCTCTAATCATTTTTTGGGAGGACATCATTCCTATATTATAATTTGAAGACAAAAATTGGTTAAAATTGTAAAATGTTCCTACTTGCATTCTGTTAACTCTGAAATGTCTTAGTATCAATCTTTTATTTAATAGATTTAATATTGTACTTGCAAAACTTCTTGATTTTAGAAATTTGCTATAAAAGGAAAAAGAGGGATGTAGATATAACAATGATAATTGGACCAGAACCAGTCTCTAACTTGTGGATGGTCAGAGCCAGATGGGCAAAGCAGGCTAGAAACAGGAGAGTCAGTAATCAAAATCTATTTTCACTTTACCTTCTGATTTTAATAAGGCTGGGCAGTTTTCATCCATGTTTTTCTGGTGGAAAAAAGAAGATATTTACCCTTGTTGTGGTCAAGATTTTCAAATAATAGGATCAATTTTAATATAATCAATTTTAGGTAATCTCTTCCTAACTGGTTTAACAGTTGTGTTGTGTTTGTAAGAAAAATTTACTTAGATTTTCAGATAAATTTTTGTTTTTCTATTTTGTTCCAGTATTTCTTGGTGTTTAATGAAAGACACTAATCTTGGGGGCAGATAGGTGGTGCAGTGGATAGAGAACCAGTCCTGAAGTCAGGAGGACCTGAGTTCAAATTTGGGCTCAGACACTTAACACTTCCTAGCTGTGTGACCCTGGGCTAGTCACTTAAAACCAATTGCCTTAGGGGAAAAAAAAAAAGAAAGACACTGATCTCTGACTGATCCAATATAATCTGCAGGAAGTCTGTGGCTTGGAGAGAGTTTTTCATGTCCTATACTCATATGTTTATTCCCTTTCTAATTCTTTTAGTGTTTTCATTTCATTTACACTACCATTTAAAAAACAGCAAAACTTTGATTCAAGAGAATCATTTATTCTAGGAAAGCCAATAGAGCTTATTTAAAACTTTGTTTATTGTTGATGTGGAATTATTATTTTCTGGAGGATTAGTATCTCGAACATTCCTGGCTCTATAATATTTCTTTATCATAGGTATTTTCTTAGGTTTACTAATTTTTCCAACCCTACTTTCTGAATTGGGACTCTGTGTCAGGTCTAGGATTTGTGCATTTCTGGGAGAATTGGTGAGACCTTCTTTGTTACAGATTTGTATTATCTAGGATCTGGGTTATAATATTCTTTAAGAATTTCAGTGGATGATTGTAGCTAAGATGGTTTATTTGGAGTAATGATGGAGCAACCAGGCCCTGAACAAAGGATCTGTAATGGGGTGGTATGGTCCTGTCCTTGGTCCCTGTGCTTAAAAGCTTCTCTCCCCTATGATATCAGGTTGGTTTTGTTTGGCTGAACCCTTTCAGAGAAGAGTAGTGGAACAGAAACAGATTGCATCACTTCTAGATCACTAAGGTTTTCTCTCAACATCCTTTTCTCTCTAAGGAGGTGAATAGTGGCAAAGGCAAAGAACAACACAAAAGGAAAGGATGGAGAGAAATACAAAATTCAAGATCATAATTGTGAACATGAATGGAATCAGCTTTCATAAAATGGAGGAATATAGCAGCATAGATGAACAGAATAGATTCCATGTTGGCACATCTGGATCTGGAATCCGATTTATTTTGAATCTGCTCTCATACTTACTAGCTGTGTAACCCTAGGGAATCTACTCTCTGTCTGACTCAGCTTCATCTGTAAGATGGGAATAATAGTAGCACTTATCTCCCAGGGTTGTTGTGAAGATCAAATGAAATAATGATTATAAAGCATTTAGCACAGTGCTTGGCAGACAAAAATAAGTACTATATAAATGTTAGCTATTATTTTTAACTAACATTACTTGGGAAATGTTTAAAAAAATAAACAAAATACAACATAGACAATGTTAATTTGTGGTTTTCTAACTCAATATGCAACCCACAATGATCCATTTGTAATTTAATTTGATATCACTGCCCTAGACTAACAATATTTAAAGAGAGAAGAAAGTATCATTATAGCCCCATTTTTCCTTTCTCTGAGGATAACTCCAATCTTCTGTTTCCCTTCCTAGCAGAAAGCAGTCTCCCTGGAGGAGGAGATGTTAGTGATGTGTCTCTTCCTGCCTCCTTTCAAGTCATAGCCTTACCACACAAGAAATACACTTGGAACACAAAGAATCACATAAAATTTAAATAAGAGCAAAATCTGTTATGCTTCAGGTAAGCTAAAAAAGAAAAAAAGAGGAGCTATCAATTATAGTATCAGAAAAAGCAACAATAAAAATAGATTTGATTATAAGAAATAAATAGGAATACTACATAATACTTAAATATATATTTTGAGACAGAAGTTATAATTATATTTTTCTGAAGCAGAATTGAACTTATAACTCCAAGTCCAAAACTTTAATCACCACTTTTGTGCTACCATAATGACCTGTCTCTACTCTAAAAGCTTTTCTAGCTTGTCTGTACTTAGTCAATAGTCAATAGACAATAAACATCCTTCAAAAGCTTACAATTTAATGGGAAAAAGTAATACACAAAAGGCAACTGATATCAATAGTGTGTGTGTGTGTGTGTGTGTGTGTGTGTGTGTGTATGTGTGTTTAAGAGAGAAAGAGACAAACACAGACACAGAGAAAGAGAGAGGTGACCCTAGAGGGTGTATGGCTTGGGGAATGATGCTGGACCAATATATTAATGGATTCAAAACCAAACCTTAGCAGCTGATAGTAAATAAAACTAGGCTGAAAAATCTGAGCTCTCTGTGGAAGATCTTGGGAGAACTTCATAGCTCTATCTTTTTGCCCTTTAATGAGAAGCTGTACTATAACTTGTGCTCCATTTGCATAGCTTTCAAAATCCATGGTTATTTCCATGGAATTAGAGGAAGATTTAATTGGGGGAGTAGTAATGAGCCAATTAACGAAAATCGATTACCAAATGAAATGATTATTTATTGACATAAAATGATTAGCAACTGCTAAGGGAATCATTTCAGAATTAGCTGTGTGAAGTCATATCACTCACTTATTAAATGGAAGATCAAAGTAAATTCACCTTAGCAAAAAAGACAAAGGTAAGAAGACACAATATGCAATTAGAGTAATTCTAACTCAGGCATTCAACTCCCTCCCCCCTACTCCCCTCCCCCCCAAAAAAAGAAAGAAATTAAAAAGAAAAGAAATGAAAGTAAAAGCACTGACTGACTTGATTGCCTTTTCTTAGGGAAATTGAACTACTGGAAAAACATTATTTGCTAGAAGAAAATAGAACTACAAAGCTACTTCATTCAGCAAACTCTTAAACTCCTTGACAAAGAGCAGCTAAAACCAACACCTATTTAGAGCACATTTTGAAAAACATCACAGACAATAAACAATATTGCCTTACAAAATAACCACAAAGCAGATGGGGGTATGTGAAGTGGACCTACTTAAACCAGATTAGCACAGAACCAGAAACAAGACCAAACTAGAAGTGACATGAAGCAGATCTATAGCAAACTACTATTATCAACAGAGACAGTGAGAACACATTTGGACATTACCACTTCATTATCTAGGAATAAAAATATTACTTGAGAAGACAAAATCAGAGAGGATGGATGAACCTGGCCAAATATTACTGCAGAAAACCATAATGGAAGTAAGAAAATCTCAATGGTGTTTGAGGATTTACTTTCAAGATTTCTCAAAGATTTCAAAAGATTAGAAAAGGTCATAAATAGTGCTGCTATCACAAAGAGTAGTAACTATTGACTCACATACTCATTTTATCACTTTTATGAGAATAGTCTATACACGTATGTGATCTGGACTTGTCTGGGAATGTTTAGTCCTACTAACATGAAAAAAGCATGTCAAATTGCCTAACATGGAGGCCTTTGTGTCCCTTACCTTGTGGATGGGTATAGCCTCTTTTGACTGACTGCCTACATCTTTAAAACTGGTGAGACTTTCTCTTTTTTTCCCAGCACTTTTTGTGCTTTTTCCAATCTGAATTCGCCCATAGCATGGATGCCATAAATTGAACTGATGATGGGGAAGGACTTCCTTCCCTGTTCCTTTTCTTCTATTCTATTTCCTTAAAAAGAGCCTGATGTTATTTATTTCTATTCTGTGTTGTCCATCACCCTCAGTTTCCAGAACCAGAGAGAGGATCCCATAAGACTTAGGGGTTCAAGCCAACATGACTTCAGAGCCAAGATTACAGCCAGGATGATATAGTCAGTTAGCCCAGCATGGAGGCCCAGTGAAACTAGGGTACCTATGATTCAAGTCTGAGGGATAGTTTTGGACTTGGAAATAGAACTGAAACCACCTAATTCACTTCCTTTCTCCAGAAATTGTTCAGAGACTGAGAAAGGGGAAGCAGATTTTATTTCCTATATATTGTCGGAGTAGATTTGTATATTTGTGATTATTGCTTTTGAAGTAAATATTTCGGTATAAAAGCAAATCTGACTATTTAGTAGTCAAAAGAAACTGGGATCTAGGGGATCTACACCCTACAATGAAGTCATTGGCAGAGAGCCTAGATATCCCTCCTTCCCCAATTCCCTTTAAGGGTACCAGAGAAACACTGAGTATGAAGGAGTGAAATCTAACACATTTAGCTTTCAGACAGTAGGGAACATGATAGTCAATGCTGCACATATATATATATATATATAGATAGATAGATAGATATAGATATCCTTTTTGAAAATATTAGTAGAAAATTATATCTTTTCATGTTGTGATACTACTACTCAGCCTATACCTCTCTAAAGAACTCAAAGAAAGAAGAAAAAAGACCCATATGTTAAAAAATATTTATAAATACTTTCTTGGGGATGAGAAAAAATTAGAAAGTGAGAATACTTATTCATTAGGGAAGGGATGAATAACTTGTAATATTATTATATTAATTATAATATGTTAATTGTGTAATTAAAATATGTATACATAATAATATATAGATAGATAAATAATGAAGCAGGCAAATAATAATGAAGAGATACTTTACACAATAACAAAATAGTAAAAATGTAGAAATATGAAAAACTTAAGAATTTTGATCAATGATATTCCAGAAGACTGATGACAAAAAACTGTTTTTCACCTCCTTATCAAGAGATGAGGGACACATTTTTAGACATGGGAATTTGTTTTTCTTGACTATGAATATTGATTACAAGAGATTTGTTTTGTTTTATTTTGTTCCCTTTTTCAATGTGGTGGGTGGGAGGAGATTTAAAAAGGTTTGAGAGACATAGTTTCTGGGTAAATGAATTATTTTATTAATAGGGCCAGCAGGTTATTCATAAAAATATTCTTCTCTTAGACCAAAGACAATTATGGCTGGTGGATTCACAGTTTATATATCCTTCAAAACAGTAGGTGGCCCATCAAACAGTAATCAAATTTAATTAGTTAATAGGACTGGGAGGTGGGCTATATTAAAATAAAAGGCTGAATATCTCTTGAATAGGGAAAGTTATCTTTATGCCAGACCATCCATAGCTTTAGGCTATCAATTCAAAGAACGCATACCCCACCCAAACCTGAGAAGAAGACTATAGCTTCCACCAAGGTGGGGCCTTGAACAAGAAAGTGAGTCCAGTCTGGTTATTAGCACAGTCCTTAAGAACGGAACTTAAAGTCAGGACTCTGTAAGAAAATGGGAGGTGTTCTGAATCTCCCTAAGATATTATAAACAATCATTTCAGAAGATAAATGTTAATTGAAAAAAATTTATTTTTAAAAAGTCACAGAAGGACAGAAGGAAATAAGAGACCAGCAAGTCAGCTTTGAAATTTACAAGTTTAATTTATTGCATACTTTAAAGGAAAATCAGGTTCTACATAACATCTTGCAGTTTCATTTACAATTTTGTTTTCTTATTCTACTTTGCATATATGATCATTTTATTTGGTGTTTATTTAATTCAGAATAAAAATGAAATAAAAGGTGACTTAAGTGGAAGAAACAGGCTCATAATTTTGCAGTTTTACTGCAAAACTACTCTTTTACAATTATCTAACAATTGACTGAATGATGTAGAAAATATAAACTTCTTTTCAGTTTAATGATTATTGACTACAAAAAAAAAAAGAACATTTGATTTGGTAGTGCAAATATTTAGTTTCTCCTTTAAGGTGTTCACAAAGAAGATATTAGGATCATTTAGATGCTACTAACCCTAATTTTAGCCTTCTTGGTAACCATCTTCTCCAGGAGCAAATGCTCCAAGAGTAAGCTACCACAACCAACACCAGCCATTGACTATGTGCCACCAGTAGGCAGGTCAAAATAGACTAAGAAAGCAATGTACCCTCAGTGAGAGGGTAGGCATTATTGATGTAGTTTGATAAAGTTTGGGGTTCCAAGGAATAGTACAAAGAGAGGCAGCAATTCCACTTATGTTGCCAGGGGGAAAAGTTTGAAAGGCATACAATTGGGGAAGGTCCCTTAGGCATGGCTCTTGAATGGGAGAAGATCATGACTTACCAAGTAGGGGTAGCTGGGTTTTCTCATCTGTAGAAATGCTTTTCTGTATTATCTCTCCATACTAGAATATGAGCAAGAATTTGAAAGCAGGAACTATCTTGCCTTTTTTTCTATTTCTATCTCCAGTGATTAATTGTACTTTACATGTGGTATGTGTTTAATAATTTTTAATGCATTTATCTTTTCGTTGCACTCACAATTTGTTGTTTAGTTGTTTACTTGTGTCCAATTCTTCATGACCCAGTGGACCATAATGCACCAAGTCTATCTTCTATGATCTCTTGAAGTCACTTAGGGTTCATCTTCCTTGTTGCCATGACACTATCTAACCATCTTATCCATCCATCCCCTTTTCTTTTTGCCTTCAATCTTTCTCAACTTCAGGAGCTTTTCCAATAAGTCCCATATTCTCATTCTCTCCCAAAACATTTAAGTTTCAGCTTTGGTATTTGACCTTCCTGTGAATAGCCTGAATTAGGTACAACTATAGAGATAACTGTTCAATATATATTCAGAAGTAGGATCATTGTATATACTTTCTGCTTCTACAGGATGGAGAAACCTAGTCTTTAAAAAAGAAAAAAATTTAAAAAGGAAAGAAAAAAAAAAGAATGTCTTTTGCAAAGTCTTAATAGAAAAGATTTTTCTTATGGATGGAGTTTTCCAGATCTCCCTTTTTGTGGAACGCATTGTGCTGATTGTATTAAGTCCTGAAATGTTATATGGAGTCTTTTCTGTGACATCCATGATTACTCAACAGGAGTAAGTATAGTCATCCACAGTGGGAAAAAAAATGGATGATGACTATCAGTAATGACAATAGGACCACAACATTTGGATACCACCACTTCAGTATCTGATATGCTATCTTTGGGAATAAAAAAAGGTTACTTAAAAAGATAAAACTACAAAGAGTGATGGATCTGACAAAATATTACAGAAGGAAATCATGCTGCAGGTGATATAATTTTACAAGTATTTAGGGATTGATTTTCAAGATATCTCAAAGATGGAGATTCCTCTGAGTTAGATAGAAATGATCTAGCTTTGACCCCAAACACCACTGAGTAAAGCCCATTGGTACCTAAAATTGGAAAGACACTGCAAAGGGACAGTGAGCTGGACCCAGAATTAAATAGGAATAAATAAATCATCATAGAAAGCTGTATAGCACTTGTTAGTGAAATGGTGAATTAGTCATTTTGGAAAGCAATTTGGAATTATTCCCAAAACTGGAGCAGGAGACAAGAAGACCCAGGTTCATATCTGGTCTCATTTTCTATCTGTATGACCCTAGGCAAGTCATTATAGTTTCTCTCTGTCTCAATTTCCTTATCTGTAAAATGGGGATTTTAATAGCAGTACTTCCAAGGAATATTGTGTGTATCAAATCAAATTATCGTAAAGTGATTTGTAGACCTTAAAGCACTAGTTATTGTTATTATTGTTGTTACTAAACTATGAAAATACTATGGAACTACTAGGTCTCAAGAGAGATTTTTTATTAATTAAATTTTTTATTATTTACTTTATGTATTATTATTTTATTAAAAGCTTTGTTAAAGCTTTTTATTTTCAAAATATATGGATGGATAATTTTTCAACATTGACCCTTGAAAAACCTTGTGTTCTAAATTTCCCCTCCTTCTCCTCATCCTTTTCCCTTTGATGGCAAGTAATCCAATATATGTTAAATATGTTAAAAATATATGTTAAATCCAATATATGTATACATATTTATATAATTATGCACAAGAAAAATCAGATCAAAAAGGAAAAAAATGAAAAAGAAAACAAAATACAAGCAAACAACAAAAAGAGTGAAAATGTTATATTATGATCCACACTCAGTTCCCACAACCCTCCCTCTGGGTGCAGATGGCTCTCTTCATCACAGGACCACTGAAATTGTCCCAAATCATCTCATTGTTGGAAAGAGCCACGTCCATTAGAACTGATCATTGTATAATCTTGTTGCCGTGTGCAATGATTTCCTGGTTCTGCTCATTTCACTTAGCATCAGTTCATATAAGTCTTTCCAGGCCTCTCTGAAATCATCCTGCTGATTGTTTCTTATAGAACAATAATATTCCATAACATTAATATACCATAACTTATTCAGCCATTTTCTAATTGATAGGCATTCATTTACTTTTCAGTTTCTTGCCACTACAAAAAGGGCTGCCATAAACATTTTTGCACCTGTGAGTCCCTTTCTCTTAAAAAGATTTTTTTACAAGGGAGGAGAAAGAAGGTCTCTATGTACAAAAATACTTATAGTAGCATATTTGTTTTTAGCAAAGCACTAGAAACAAAGGAGGTGTCCATTAACTGAGGAATGGCCAAACAAATTGTTGTTTATAATGGTAGTAGAATATTATTGCAATATAAGAAATAATGAATGGTGTGTTTTGGGGGAAGTGATATGTTAGTGATAGTATTATCAAAAAATAGAAGAAAAAAAGAGAGGGTCATGGAAGCATTTTTAAAAATCAATAAAAGAAAACAGAAGAAACAGATAAAGACAGTCATGAAAGTGACATTGTGAGAACTGGATAGAGGTTTAGTTTCCACAATTGCGAAAACTGAATTGAGAAATACAGAAAAATAAAACTTAAATGAGAAAATTGAAACCTAAGAAATGAGAGTCTAGAATGGGCAATAAGGAAATAAAAACAAAAGGAAGGGGAAAATGCAATTAGAAAGGGAGATTCAGATGTATAAAAAGAAAAGGATAATGTAATAAGGGTAGAAATTTAGAATAGGAATTAAAAGGTGGAAAAAAAGGGTGGAGGGAACAGATGTAATGATGTGATCAGAGGAAGAGACATACTCAAGAGGCAGAATTAAACTCTTCAGATAATACTCAGCCAATAAGAAATCAGGGGAAGTATTGAACTACTTCCAAATAAGGTGAACACTAAGGGAGGAATAACGATGTTATCAGGGATAGATATTCACACTCATGTAGGGGCATTGCACATTCTTGATAGGTTGTGATCTCTGTTACTTAGCCTATGGAGCATCAAAGGAGGGACTTGCCTATTGGGGTATAAAAAAGAGGACAAGAATTGATTCCAAGAGTATCTTATACTTTAGGAAACTCACAACTACAGTTATGAAATTAAAGACTTGTAACTTCACTTCTCCCAAGTCCAATGGAAATATTTCTTACAACATTGAATACATTATAGCCTTTTTAAAAAAGGCAACTTTTGTGTGTAACATAAATATGTGGTTTCAGATATAATTCTGTTTGTTTTTTTTTTTTTTTTTTTTTTTTTTACTTTGTATGGGAAACTTTGCTTTTTGGTACTATTAGAATAGTTAAATGTAATCTTTCCATTGTGTAGAAGCACTTGGCTTCCTCTCTACGATCTTCTATCCTATCACAAGGACAGTTTCCTAATAAAGGTAAAGATTTGGAGCAATATCTGGGATTGTCATTAAATCTGCATTTCATTTCATGTGGCCCATCATTGTCTTCTATATCTTCTAGTGATGTTCAGACCTGAAATACCCTAGAGGGCAAATACTTGCTAACTTGGAGAAGAAAAACAAGACAAGAACTAATTTATAGATCCAGCAACTATAGCCATCTTTAAAAGTTACTTTTTATTGAATATCATTCCCACCCTATTCTTCAGTTCTCTCCCCCTTCTTCTGCATAAAAAGTTGCTCTCAGAAAAGGGTCTGAATTTAAGTCATTGCATTATCTCTCTCTTTTTTTTTTTTTTTTTTTGTTTCTAGTGGTTTTTAAATTTTATTTTAATTAAAGCTTTTTATTTACAAAACATATACATGGGTAATTTTTTCAGCATTGACCCTTGCAAAACCTTTTATTCCAAATTTCCCCTCCTTCCTCCCACTCTCTCCCCTAGATGGCAGGTAGTCTAGTACATGTTAAATATGTTAAAATACATGTTAAATCCAAAATATGTATACATATTTATACAGTTATCTTGCTGCACAGGAAAAATAAGATCAAGAAGGAAGAAAAAGAAAAACTAATAAAGAAAACAAAATGCAAGCAAACAACAATAGAGTGATTACTGTGTACACTCTGTTCCCTCGGTTCTCTCTTTGAGTGTAGATGGCTCTCTTCATCACTGAACAAGTGGAACATCTCAATGTAGAAGAGAGCCACATCCATCAGAATTGATTATCATATAGTCTTGTTGTTGCTGTGTACAATGATCTTCTGGTTCTGCTCATTTCACTCAGCATCAGTTCATGTAGGTCTCTCCAAGCCTCTCTGAAATCATCCTGCTGGTCATTTCTTACAGAACAATAATATTTCATAACTTTCATATACCATAACTTATTCAGCCATTCTCCATTTTATGGGCATCCACTCAGTTTTCAGTTTCTTGCCACTACAAAGAGGGCTGCCACAAATATTTTTTGCACATATGGGTCCCTTTCCCTCCTTTAAGATCTTTTTGGGATAGAATCCCAGTAGAAACATTGCTGGATCAGAGGGCAAATGCATTATCTCTTTCAGTGTTATTTGTTTTTAAAGTCATATCTTTGTAGAACAAAAGTCTTTGTCCTTTATCAAATAAGGTAGGAGCAATGTGCTTTTTGAGTAGATGTACTTCTCTGGTAAGAGCAGCTAGGCAAGATATGTATGGGTTGCGGGGAGTGTGAAGGGGCAGCTAGATGGCAGAGTGGATAAAGTGCCAGATTTGGAATTGGGAAAATACCTTCCTGACTTCAAATTTGGCTTCAGGCTCTTATTACCTGTATGACTTAGTGGAAGTCACTTTATTCTGTTTGCCTCAGTTTCCTCATCTATCAAATGAATTGGAGAAGGAAATGGCAAATCACTTGTGATCTTTGGCAAGAAAATTCCAAATGAGGTCATGAAAATGGCTGAACACATCAGCTCACAATATCTTTCATCCACAACTATGTGTCAAGTATTTTGTGTAAAAGATACTAAAGAAAGAAATAAAAATACCTTATCCTCCAGGAGATAAGTATTTAAGTTTATAAGAATTAGGTTTTAGATAATCATTTTCTTTGCTACCTAACTCTGGAGAATAAATTGCAATGAGATAAATCATCTCAAACATTCTCATCCTTCCTATTTCTAAAACTACTATGTCTTTCATTTAAGGAATAGCATTTCCTTCAATTAAAGAACAATCAAAACCAAATTTGTAGCTTTTCTTTGATCCACCTCCCTACCCCCATATCATTCTTGCTGAATAGTAGAGTTTAAAAGCAACTCTATCTATCAGTCAGTAACATGCTGCTTATGCTTGATAGAGTATACTTTCCCCCACCCCCAAGCTGGGTAGTCTGGGTGGGCAAAGGGAAGAGAGTATATATGCTGCTTCAGAATGGCAGTTAAATGCCAACTGTCACTTCAGAACTTTAAAACACAAGACATGATGAAGAGCAAATCAGCTGAAAAGAGAAAGTTGTCTATCTCCCTATTCAATAACAGCTTTAATATATCCATGTTGGAGCTTGGGGCTGGACTATATGTTGGCAAGATTGGATGTATGTTGACTTTTCAAAAGCAAAGAGCGTTGTCAGTTCACCATAATCCACATTATTGTGTGAATTACTATAATGAATAGTAATTGGTATATGTATAGTTCCTTAAAATTTTCAGAGAGCTTTACAATACATTATTTCACTTGATTCTCATAACAACTTACTGAGGTAAGTTCTTTAGATATTACTCCCATTTGAAAGATGAAATGGAGGCTTAGAGAGGCTGTTTTCCAAATTGCTAACAGTAAATATGTGTTATGAATGCGATCAAGGGTCTGAGAACCCCCAAAATGATTAAAAGTCTCCTGAGTGAAGGGGCACTTATTATGTTCCTGCAGGAATCAGGAATCCCTCTGGTACAGAGCTAAACTAAAGTTTCCCATGTACCACCAGTCTCCTCCCAGCCATTTCTGATTGGTCAATATTCTGCTAATTAATAGCACTTCTTTCTCACCTTTTCTACACCTTTCTATATATGATCCCCCTCCCTTGTCATGAATCCCATGTTCAAAGATGGCAGAAAACTCCTCCTACTAGGTATGTTGGTTAATATTCAATTAGTATTTTAAGCATGCTCATTCATCATTTTCTTTGCCAGGTCATTGTCTGTGACTAGTTTGAGCCAGATGAGGGGCTGTGGTAAGATTGTGGTTGGAAAGGAGGTAATGGACCTATTTCTAATTGGTTGAATCCACCTGTTACGCAACTTTGTTAACTACTATCATATTTCTCAGATTTCTAGGTCTGTGGAAAACAAACTGTTTTGTTACCCCATCCTGGGGTCCATCTGTCACAGTATGTAAGGTAAAATTTAGATTCAGATCATCCTTATGTCAAACCTTTCCCTCTATTTACTATGCCAAACAATGAAAATGAGGTGAAAGAGGAAAAACATAAAAGCAGGTAAGAAACTCTTTTTAGTGAAACATTAGGGCAAAGAGAAAGAAAAATCAAAAGTTTAGTGATGTATCTACTTAGCATTAGTATTATCCATGATGTGCTAAGTAGATACATCACTAAACTTTCTCTTTTCAGCTGATTTGCTCTTCATCATGTCTTGTGTTTTACTAGTAGTAATATTGCAAAACCAAATCACCACTACCATATATCAGTCTATGGCTATGCCTCTGGTAATAGGAAATAACATCATTGCAAATATAAGGTAGTCAGAGAAATTAGTATTGGCTCACAGGACCAATTCAAAAAATATTTGAATTCTAAAATCATTCTTTTCACGAGAAGTTTGAGTAAAAATGGAAAATTAGTTTCTTACTTGGCTTCTCCCTTTCTAGTGTTATATTTATTTAGGCTATAGGTGATAGATAACACAACAGATCAGCCCTATGATATTGGTAAAAATAGGAAAAGCTGGTGACAATTAAATTATTTGTGAAGCTTCCATAAAAGATGATGGAATTCTGTTATGCAAGTTAGAATAAATCATATTTATGTTAGCAGACCTTTTATATTTTCTATAGTTTTGTTTGATATTAGCTCCATAAATAAGCTTGTTGCTACATGACTCAGGTTTCTACAATTTTGTCAGGCTATTAAACATTAAGTATAAATTGTTTAGAAGTATATTAATTTTATATTTCTACAACCTATGAGAATAACTATTAGTTAAGAATAATGCTATTGAATTAGTTGCTGCTTCCTAACTAGATAATTTAAACATAGAAATGTGGTGGTTAATCTAACTTCAAAAATCTGCAATTTTGTTCATGTGTATGTATTCACTCCAGTATGGTAAACTGAAAACTCATCTTTGAGACTTGCTGATTGAAACATTAATCACTTTGCAATCAACCTACTTATGTGCCTCTCTGAATTTAGCTAGGCTTTTCCTTAGAAAGTCTATCATCCAGCCCAAAGTCTAAGACTTTCCATTTCTAGTTAGATAGGATTTGCAAGAGGGTGGATATAGTATTTGGCAATGTGGGGTAGCCTCAATGTCACAAGGAGGTATCAGAGTAGAAATTATATATGATTAATCTTTATTTTTTTTAATTTTTAATAGCTTTTTATTTACAAGTTATATGCATGGGTAATTTTACAGCATTGACAATTGCCAAACCTTTCATTCCAATTTTTCCCCTCCTACCCACCACCCCTCCCCTAGATGGCAGGATGACCAATACATGTTAAATATGTTAAAGTATAAATTAAGTATAAAATAAGTATACATGTTCAAACCGTTATTTTGCTGTACAAAAGAGTCGGACTCCAAAATATTGTACAGTTAGCCTGTGAAGGAAATCAAAAATGCAGGTGGGCAAAAATATAGGGATTGGGAATTCTATGTAATGGTTCTTAGTCATCTCCCAGAGTTCTTTCGCTGAGTGTAACCAGTTCAGTTCATTACTGCTCCATTGGAAGTGATTTGGTTCATCTCATTGCTGAAGATGGACACGTCCATCAGAATTGATCATCATATAGTATTGTTGTTGAAGTATACAATGATCTCCTGGTCCTACTCATTTCACTCAGCATCAGTTCATGTAAGTCTCTCCAGGCTTTTCTGAAATCATCCTGCTGGTCATTTCTTACCGAACAATGATATTCCATAATATTCATATACCACAATTTATTCAGCCATTCTCCAATTGATGGGCATCTACTCAGTTTCCAGTTTCTGGCCACTACAAAGAAGGCTGCCACAAACATTCTTGCACATACAGGTCCCTTTCCCTTCTTTAAGATCGTAGGTGAGTAATCTTAATTAATTTAGTTAAAATTCTAACTTTCTGAATATTTTTACATCAAGTAACAAAGATTTATGATACAAAGTAAGAATAAGTGTTTATTATATTCAATTTTACAATATAAAGGAAGAATATAATGATGAACATGTTGTATGCCACCTCCTTCCTCCCTTCTTCTCATCCCCTGAAAACAAAAAAGAATGAAAAACATTTACAAAGGCTCACCTACTCTGTTAAGCAAGGGAATAGGAAATAGAAATACAGCCAAAGCTAGAGAAGATCCCCAAATAAGAGCCTCTTCTCTAACTATAAGTAAACATTTTTCATCGCTAAAAGTATTCATTATAAGTATGCTATGTAAAATTACTGATGTAGCTGTCTTTAAATCTAGTAAAGATAGTAAAATTGCTGAATAAGATGCTGGTATGAACCTTATCATGAAATACTAACTATAGCATGATGTAACCACTACTTTTGACTTCATTGTAACTCTCCCTAAGCAATACATTAATTTATTTATCCATTAAATCATTAAAATATTTTATTGAGACTGCTATATTCATGGCACTATGCTAGATATTGTGGGGGGATATTAAAAAAATAAAATATAGCTCTGGCACTGAAGGAGTTTTCAATCTATATACATAAAACAATCACACTATGAAAAAGAGGAGGGGCAGCCAAATGGTTAGAGCACTGCTTTTAAGTCAGAAGGACCTGAATTCAAATGTGTCCTCAGATACTAACACTTACTTGCTGTGTGATCTTGGGCAAGTCACTTTTCCCAATTGCCTTGCAGCAAAAAAAAAAAAAAAAAAAAAAAAAAAAAGTTTAAGTGAATAGTGAAAGTTTATAAGCAAGATGTTAGAAAAGTCCATAGAAAGGAGAGCTTTCCAGATTCAGATCCAGGGTAAAACTTCATAGAAGCCATTTGAGCTGAGCCATAATGATTAAAAGTTTGGAATTTCAGGAATTAGGGATGGGGAAGATATTCTAGACTCTATGTAAGATCTCATAACTGAATGTAGGGGTCACAAAATTATGATTTATAATCAGAAAATGTGTGATTTGCACGTCTATTTCATACACCTATATATGCAGGGTCATGTAAAAATTTCTAGAGCAAAAAGCAGTCTTGAGTAGAAAAAGTTTAAGAAGTCCTATTTTAGAGCATGCTAGCTGTACAGGAAGAGAACTGGTTAAGAAACAAGGAAACTGTCAAGAAAGGTGAGAAGAGAACTAGGAGAGGATAGACATAGAAAATTATATTTTGAATATCTCATGCTAATTTAAATTACTTGTTGTCTTTTGTTCTTGAAGAGGACCAAAATGATATCACTATGTTAAAATCGACTTACAGTGTGTCCAACTGGCTGATCAGACCAATATAACTATGCTCTTCCACAAGTTAGACACAAGTAGTCCCTATGAACATTTGGAGTGGATTCTCTAATTTTGCACATCTCGTGTTTCTTCTGAGCTAATTCAGTTTGGCTTTGTCCATAGAGCACAGAATCTTCTCTGATGACAGTACGCTTAAGTGGTCCTGGGTGGTATGACATGATCTCTCCCATGTCATACAATGTAGAGGGCCACAGATAGTGGAGGAACTCTGGGTGAGGTATAAGACCCTTCAGCCCAGAAGGAACCTCTGACAATGTCTTGTTCAGCTGTCATCTCCTCAGCTTTCCTGAGTAGTCAGGCAGCCTGACAACTTGTGTTCTACTTGAAGCAGAAATACTTGCAATAAAGAGGCATTTACATAATAATAGCAAGGTGCTTAGTAGCACAAGCTCAGTGTGCTGTAGTGATGTAATTGTACTAAGGTATTTAAGGCTGAGAGAACTTTAAATAAATGGACTTCATATTTGACCATCCATGTGGGCTCCTGCCTCATCACTCCTAAGACCAAGGACTCAGGCTGGTACCAAGATCCTCCAGAAGGATAGTCCAGATAGTACAATCCAATCAATTCCTAAAATTCTTGAGAGACCTTAAGAGTATCCTTATATTGCTTTTTCTTAACACCTTGTGAACACTTGCCTTCCCTGAGTTCCAGTTCAGAATTCCAGTATCAACTTAATACCTTCACTTTATATACTTCAGCTCTGGTTGCAAGGTGTTAAAAGTGGATAGAGTGTAAGGTCTTAGTTCAAATCTGGTCTTAGACAGTTATTAGTTGTATGACCCTGGGCAAGTCACCTAATTCTGTTTGCTTCAATTTCCTCACCTATAAAATGAGCTGGAATAGAAAATAGCAAAGAAAACCCCAAATAGGACCAGAGTCTGAAATGATTGAACAACAAAATACAATATACTTCAGTTCTCATAGAAATTATATGCCTTTTATTTATTTCATCACTAACTAATGTTCCAGCTACATGATTCATGACTGAAATTCTTTTGACTGTAAACTCCTATCCAATTCTTTCCTAGAATCAGCTCTTTGAACTCTAGTCTTACCAAATTTTATAGTACAACCTCTAGTCACTTTGCCCTTTCCTACTTTCTCAGTCAATTATCCTTCCTTTATGTTCTTTCTTTCAACATCTGGTCAGCAAATTCAACTTAAAGATCTTCTGTACCCTGGATTCCTTATTCTTTTCCAAATCAAAGTCCAACCTTCATTTATTCCCCACTTACCCATGTCTTCTCTACAATTGATGAGTGGAGTTGCAGGAAATCATATAAGTGGTAACTTGGTTTATTATAGATACATGCTAGCTAATCTTATTTGATTCACACCTGTCTTTTTACTCTTTAACTTCCTAACACATTTTGGACAGCATCTGTTCCAAACCTTCTCTTTATCTGTCTCTTTATCTCTTGAAACAGTGTAATCCACCTTTCTCTTCTCCAATCCCCTACCCTTCTTTACCCTATTCCTTCAATGCATTCTGGCTTCCTGACTTCCATCAACAAGCTGAAATTTCTCTCTTCAAAGTTACCAATGATGCTTAATTGCCAAATCCAATGGCCTTTTCTCAATCCTTATCCTCCTCCTTGATCTCTCTGTACTCTACCACTCAAATCACTCTCTTTGAAGAGATACCATTTCCTGCTTATCTTGACCCTACTCTTTCCTGGACAACTGTCTGATGACTCTTCAGTCTCCTTCACTTCATCCAAGTTATGGCCACTAACCATCTCCTGGATGTACCTCCTTGGTGAAATAAATGAGCACTGGGCCTACAGTTAGAAAAACCTAAGTTTAAATCTGGCCTAATTGACTTCTTCTACCTCAGTTTTCTCAACTGTAAAATGAGGATATTAATAGCACCTATCTTCCAGGGTTGTTGTGGGTGATCATCAAATGAGGTATTTATCTTAGCAACAGTGTCTGGCACATTGAGGCAGGTGACCTTGCATAGCCCTCCCTCACTTAAATACAATTCACTTGCTTGTCATATTCTTTTTCCAGAATGGACAAACAACAGTCCACCACATAGTAGGTATATAATAAATGCTTCCTGTTTTGTCATTCATTCTTTATAATCCAGTTTTTCCTTTCCAGTCTTCTTGTATCTTAACCTCCTCCCCTACAATACTCTTTGATCCAGTGATGCTGGCTTTCCTTGTTATTTCTCAATTAAGACACTTTTGGTTACCAGCATTTCCCGTCTGTACTACAAACCTGGAATGCTTTCTTCCTCCTTATCTGACTCCTAAGACTGCAGCAGAGGGAAGAATTTATTAAGCACCTACTATGTGCTAAGAGTTTTATAAATATTATCTCATTTGATCCTTTTATCAATTCTTGGAGGTAGATACTTTTATGATTCCTCATTTTACAGTGAAGGAAACTGAGGCAGAATTCCTGAAGAAAGGAACTGTTTTTTTTGTTGTTGTTGTTGTTGTTTTGCTTTTCCTACTTTCCAGAATTTAGCCCAGTTCCAGGAACATAGGAGGCACTTAATAACATATTAATCCACTGAGTAACTTTCTATTTCTATTTAGATGACCTCCAAATCTATACATACAATCCTTGTTTTTCTCTATAGATTTCTAGTCCCTACATTATCAAATTTCTTTTAAGAATTTCATAACATTTCAAGTTAAACTTCATGTACTATGGGCAACTGGAATTCAACATGTTCAAAATGGAACTTATTTTCTAATTTCTAAAATTCACTCCTATTCCTATTTTTCCTATTTAGTTCTTTTATCCCCAGAAATTAGCACAGTCCTTGGCCCATAGCCTGAGCTTAATAATTACTGAAAAAGTGAATGAAAGCTATATTATTAGCATATTTAAAATATGCTGGGGATACAAATACAAAAGTGAAACAGTTGTCTTCGGGAAGCCTATATTCTCAAGGAGGGAGACAACAGATGAGAAGAGAGAGGTAGCCATAAAAAAGTTTCCAATATCCTAGTCCCTCCTATCCCACTAGACCTCAAATCTCGTTGAAGACTTTGTCTCCCATTTTTCCCCATTAAAAAAATTACCATTGCAAGTTTACCTTTCACCTTCAAGGGCAGGGAACATCCTTGAGGTTAAGGCTACCATAGGCTATCAAGAGCTCAAAGCTAGATACCACTATCTACCACTCCTTGAATTAAGGTGGTAATTTTCTATGGCCGAAGAGTGATATTATAAATATCCAAATGGCCCTCCACAAAAAAAAAGGTTCTCCACCCCTGATATAACTCTCAGCATTCAGTCTGATCCAGCATGCAGCTCCTTTGGCTAATTAAAAAATATCCTTCACAATATGGCTTCTACTTTTTTAGACATTTTATATGCTATGTTCCAACTACACATTCTACTTGTGGTTTCCCATACGCAGCATTCTATATTCTGACTATTAATTTCCTCAAGGCTCGAAATGTTTTCCTTTCTACATCTGCTCCCATTGCAGATGCAAAGCCTTTCTGGATCTTCCCTTCCCCTCCCAATTCTGTTGCCTTTCCTGGAAGTTAATTTTGCATATAATTTTGTTTTAGTCCCCAAAGAATGCAAGTTATTTGAGGGCAGTGACTACTCTGATTTTTTTTTTTTTTTTTTTTCCTTTTGAATCTTACTGAATCATCCAATGCCTAGGATAATACCTCGAATTATAGTAGATAATAAATGCTTGAACCGACAAAGTGAAATTAGTAGGGATTATTGAAATTTGGAGAAACAGCTTGGTTTAGTGGATTAGGAGTCAAATTTATGTGCCAATAACACTTGAGGCTAGCTTCTCAATATTCAAAGAATGAAACAATCCCTTCTGTCAAGGAAGTTATATTTTTATGAGGAAGGCAACCATTATAAACGCACTTACAAAATAAATACAAATAAGTTAAAATGCATGGCAATTTGGGAGGGATAGAAGGGATCAGAAAAGGCTCAATTTAAGAGGTAGCCTTTGAGTTGTGCCTTTTAAGAAGAGAAATATTTTGATATCTCAATAGGAGATAGTTTTCCAAATTTGGGAAGTGGAATGAAGGGAATAGAAATGCTAAAGGTTTGAGATGGGATATGGAATGCAGTATGTGTGGGATTTCCAGAAGCTCGGGTTGGCTGGATTGGTGTGCAGTCAGGGAATAATGAAGAATTAATCAGGAAAGATAAATTGGGGTCTTTTTTGTGGGTAAAAACTGAACAAAAGGAGTTTTATTTTTTAATCCTAAAATATGCATTGAATAGGGGAAGGATATATAATATAATTTATTAGAAGATGGAATTTTTAACAGGCACATATCAAAATTTGGCTATGACCAAACTCTAAACTCAAGAATAAGATATCAACTCTTAAGGAAAAATGTTCACTTTGGCAGATATGTGGAAGATGATACTAGATTTAAAGCAGAATTACTAATCAGAGAGCCTTTATTTCCTCATCTAGAGAAGTATTGAGGCCTGGAACTAAAATGGTAACTGTATTAACAGAGGGGGAAGGGATCAGATGCAAGTGATATTGTGGTTGAAAACGGCAAGATTTGACAACTGATTGGATATATTGGGTAGGCAAGAACAAGATGTGGAGGTCAAGTCAAGGTAACAAACCCATGAGACAAGAAGAGTAGTAAGTGTCTGACAGAAATAGAGAAGCTTGGAAGAAGGGTGGATCCGGAGAAAAAGATAATGAGTTCTGTTTTGGACACAAGTTTAAGATGTCTCCAAGACAATTTATCGGTCACATGGTGACTTTTGCAGATGCAGTTACAAACCCCAACTTTCATGTATCAATTCAATCTATCTGCAGAATCTCAGACCCCTTACAGTTATACAAATGAAATGTAATATACACAAGGACTAAAAGATGCGGACACAGCATAGTAGATCAAATATGAAATATAATCTACAGAAAACTGGAATGTTAGTCTAGTTTCTACTCTCAGAGGAAATATGCACATATTTATAATGAATTGGAATTTTAAAACTTAATACCTAATATTAATTTCTGAGACCTACTACTGAACAATGTCTTCCCTGTATTTTCCAAATATAGAATCGAGACAATTGTTGTTAGTATCTGAAATACATAGAATCCTATTAAAATACATGCCAAATAAAAGGTTTAGTAAGGAATTCAAGGGTAAATTTATTGGTCATTAAATCTATTTTACTATTTCCTTCTCATCAATGTTTGCAGGTCTTACCTAGAAGCAAATCTTTGCTCAGAGATTACCTTCCAAGTGTTGCTTATTTTAACCGGGCAAATGCGGTAAGCCTCATTTTTGTTCTTTATTTTCCCGTTTTCTTCCCATTATACTTTGGTCTTAAGTTATAGGTGTTTATTTATACATAATATTAGCCATCAAAACAGCACCTTCACAAATGCTATAATTGTCAGTAGGGTTATTTATTGGGAAGCAGGAAGCTTAATGGAATCTTGGACAAGTCAATACATCTGGGTTCTATTCCTAGTGTTGCTACCAAGTTTTGGGCAAATCTCAACCTCTCAGTCTCATTGAAGTAAAACGAAGTGGGGAAATGGGGAGTGGAGTGGACACAACGGTCTTTCTCAGCTCTTAACATCCTATTGTGTGGCATGGAGTGTCTAATGACAATTTTCCCTTGGTGTCCCATCACCCGAGCTGCTCCAGCCCGCTGGCCCCTCAAAGTTCCTACCCCGGTCGAGGCCACCAGGGCTCGAGGAGTTGCTTGAAGATTACATAGCATGAGCCAACATGGAAAGGAAAAAATAGGGCATTTCATCATTCAGTTTTCCATCATTTAGTCTCTAAGAGTGACTGAGCAAAGAGAATTTCTAGAATATGCATGGAAAAGGTGGACGTAGAACTGGGCTCGTTTGACGTAACCAGACGGCGGCCTCCAGCCTGGCATCCATCACCCAGGGTGGCGACTCTTCCCGCAGAGCCCACCCGGGCTGTCCGCTTCCTTGCGGTGCTACTCGGCCAGGCTTCCATTCGCCTCAGAGGTTATTTCCCTCTACCCGAATCCCATTTTGGGGGGGAGCTTGGAGCCCGAGGCATGACCAAGGGTGGGCCCCGCGGCCATCTGGGTGGGGTGGCAGCCGCGCCCTCCCCTCCCCCTCCCGCTCAAGCCCCGGGGTGTGTGCGCTGGGGAAGCCATTATTACCCAGCGGTGCCAAAAGCCAACGCCTCGCGCCGAGGGAGGGGGAACCCGTGACGGCTCCTCCCTCCCTCCCTCTCCAGCCCGGCTGCACCCACGGACCCACGCCCCCAGGAACGCAGAGGCCACCCGAGGAGGAGCCACGGCGGCGGTAGCCCGAGAGACCCGAAGCTCGCTGGATTGCTTAGGAATCGAATGGAGACGCCCCGCCTCCGCCGCTGCGTTAACTGGACACACGCGGCGGACGAACCCTCACACCCCGAACCTCGCCCTCTTGCCCCCGCCTACTCCCGAGCCCCCTCCCTTCGTAAGCCCCCCGCAGCTCCCGAGGTGACACGGTTCGGACCCTCCATTCTTTTCACGAGTATATTTAACGAGTACAACCTAACATAATGTTCCTACACGTTGACAACCCTCCCCCGGACAGACGCACTCTCGAACCAACCACAGGCTGAGCCCAGGGGCCATCCCGTTCCTCCGTCACCAATCGCCGGCGGCCTTGGTGGGCGGAGTCAGAAGAACTAGCAAGTTGAGTCGAGGCGCGGCTGACGTGAGTCAACAAAGGTCACGTGGGCCCGACTACGGGACTGGATTGGTTATGCTGAGGCCGGGCGGGGAGGGAGGGGGGTCACGGCGGCGGCGTGGGGTTCGCTCTGTGACACAATTACAACAACTTTGTGCTGGTGCCGGGGAAGTTTGTGTCTCCAACAAATCCCCTCTGGGCGCCCCTCAGCGCCGCTCTCCGGCTTCCCCCGCTGTCCCTGCCCGCCGCTGCCCCACACCTAACCCCCGAGATGTGACCCCAGTGTTGGGTTCCGCTGCCGTCGCCAGACCCCGACCCCTCGGGGTGTCCGCAGCCCCTGCCAACGCCGCCGCCGCGTTGTGATTTCTCGCCGCCGCCGTTCGCGGTGGAGGAGGAGGAGGAGGGTGGAGGAGGCGGAGGCGGCGATAAAGTTGGTGTGTCGGTCCGCCCGCAGATTGGGGGGTTTTGTTCGCGGCCCCGGCCCGGGGGGGTCTCGTTGTTGGGAGTTGTTAATTCGCTGCGTTTCCATGAAATCCTGCGGAGTGTCGCTCGCTACCGCCGCCACCGCCGCTTTCGGTGATGAGGAAAAGAAAATGGCGGCGGGAAAAGCGAGCGGCGAGAGCGAGGAGGAGTTCCCCAGCCTGACAGCCGAGGAAAGAGAGGTGCTCAGTGGACTCGACAGGTACTGACCGCGGTCCGGCCTGGTTCGGGACGTGGGATCCGCGCCGCTCTCCCTCTGGGGGAGGGAGGGGAAACTTGGTGATTTGTCTCCGGGTGGCTGGAGGCGGCGGTGCCGTGTGCGGCGGGACCTGCTCCCTTTACTCCCTGGCCGGCCGGCCGGCCGCTGCCATCGCTGCCGCCGCCTCCGCGGGGGCCTCCCGGGCGGCGGCCAGGGAACGTGAGGGTGGGGGTGTGCTGACTCGGGGACACTAAAGCGCTCTCCGACCGTCTTCCCTTGCAGCCGCCTCTTCGGATTTTTGAGGCTTCATGAAGATGGCGCCAGAATGAAGGCCCTGCTGGTAAAGGTAAGGAAGCCCGGGGAGCGAGCGGACAAGCCGGCCCATCCTCCTTCCTGACCCTTTCCCTGGCGTCGGGGAGGGGAGGCCGTGTGGAGACTCGGGGCCTGGATCACCCCCCGCCGGAACTCGGACGGATGATAGCGGGACCCCCTCGGACCTCGTCTGCCCCCTCCCCCACGGCCCCTTTCCCCTCCCGGATCCACTCCCTGCTGCCTGGGGAGAAGGAGGGGGCAGCTCGGGGCGCTGAGAAATGGTCGGGGGAGAGATTGGCAGGAAATTCTGTTCCGTCCCCTGGGCCCCCGCCCCTCGTCCTCCCCAATGTGGTGCCCCCCGTGGTGACGTTCCCCCCCCCCTCACTGCGGTCCCCCCTCCCCCCAGAACATCGTAGTTGAAGTCCGAGGCGACGGCGGCCCGGAGCCAAGCCCTGGGCTTGATCTCAGCCGAGTGGAAAAAAAAAAAAAACTGCCTGTTATCCGAGCCGGGGCTCGGGGCGAACCCCCGCCCTGGAGTGGCGTGGATTTTGGGGGGAAGGGCCAAGGGTTGTGGTGCTTGTTAATTTGTGCAGGAGCTGGGCTCCTCGCGCCTCGTGATTGTAAATACACCGAAATGAGTGTTCTCCCGGTGGAGACGACGAGCCCCCTGAGCCGCGAGGGCTACCCGCAGCTCGACTCCGGCGTTTTCCCGGCCCTGCTTGCAGAGAGACTGGGCGCCTTGCACTTTAGTGTAAGGCAGAGAAGAGTTTGGATTAAAGCTGCTCCCAGTGACCGATTTTGTGTACGTTTTACCTGAAGTTCAGTGATGTGTTTACTTTTTTGGGTCCAGCTGCCACTGAAATATTGCAGTGGTGTCTATGTGGGTGCAGGTGAATGTCTTTTCTTTTCGGAGCTTCTTTTACGGTCTTATTTGCCCCGGGCTCCATGCTAACATTTGGGGTTAGGCTGCCTGTTTATTTGTGTGGAAAGTTGTTGGCCCTGTCATTTAGTTAAGTAATGGCTGCTCCTATCGGCCCAAGATGGCGGGACGGGGTGGGAGGAGAAAGTGAGGGGGGCGGGCTGGGGGGAGGGAGAAGAGGTAAACATGGAAAGAAATAGTAGCGATGAATAGGTTTCTCTATAGAAGAGTAGTCTTAACAGTGTTTAATAAAAACTGTAAGTGACTAGTGTCAAATAATTTACTCCTTTCCTGGTATTGGAAACTACATTCATAAGCTTAATGAATCCTTATCAACCTGTAGCATATTTAGTAGCCTATCGGTAAGCTATTTGAACAAAGGCTGTAGAGTCTGTCTCTGCGTCAGTTTGCATCTCAGGGCTAAAGCCGTGTTTGGAGTATTTGTATGCTTTCATTTCTTTTTTTCCTCTAAAACTCAAGAGTAGGTGCATTAGGCAGTACACCGTTGAGATATGGTGTCCTCTTTCATAGTGTGATTAATAACTTTGCACTTGACACCTAACCTTGTTACATTTATAAAGAAAGTTAGTAATCAAAACCTAGCATGTTTTCTATTGGTTTTTGTTATTTTAGTTCTGAGGAATTTCAGTCAGCATTCTAGCCTATAGGGTTTTTGATTAGCACTGATAATTTTTCCATATACAAACTTTGTCTTCAAAGTAAATAGAAAAGAGTCTGATTTTAGCTAGTTTTTATAAGGCCACTATTTGCAATCATTCTATAAATAATTGCTTTTCAAAAAATCCTGGTAAGTATGAATATTGTACACAGTACTTAAACTTTTAATACTTAGGTTTTATTAGAAGTAAACATGCGTCCTGGAAAAACGGTTATAAATACACTAGATTTAATCATACAAAAAAATTTTAATATCTTAAGTTATGAAGTTTACAGTGAAGACATTTTAAATTTTGTTTTGAAATATTTGAATTATAACCAAGTGCCAATTTAGCAACTAATTTCACAACAGTTTAGAAGTTACACTTCCCTGTCATTTAGGATGGATAATTGAAAGAACTATTTGCACTTGGAAAAGTTTGGCCAAATCAGTTAAATTTTAGTTCTTTTAAGTTACTTCTTTGTTGATTATTTTTAATGGATTTTAATTTTTTAGAAAAGGAGACCTGATATATTTGCAGAATGTTAAGCCTTACCTGATTTTAAGTTGGTTGTATTTTTGTGCCAGTATTTTGGATGGAAATATGGTTATATCATTACAGATGTAACCGAGTTAATTGGGCTATTATGTTTTAAATTTTAGGAAATGCTTTCATTAAACTAATATGCTAGCGTGAAAATAATGCTTTACCAACCTTTTCAAGCAGATAAATTTATTGGTTGCCAAAATTATAAGCTTCCTAAAAATTTGGACAATATTAGAGCTTGACAAAATACTTAGTATCTAGTTAAGATGAAAAAAGCTCAAATTTAAACTGTGTGATTGAATGAGTCAGCTTTGAGGCTTATTGGGTTGTGAGTTCCTACCTGATTAGGTCAAGACTCATTAGCCATAACATTAAAGTAACTGTTTTAAGTTCAGTAAAACACTCTTAAATGTGTGGTTGCAATGTCATGCAATTCTTATTTGTAGTCTGGTGAGCCTGAACATAAGTTAAAATATGTGTTGTAAAGTACAGCCCCATAACCTTTCTTGCTGTTTGTACTGTTGACCACAGAATGAATGAGCTGAAATCCTGGTATAGGAAGTATTTAGTTAGTTTACCAGGAATGTTATAGGAAGTATGAAACATTTTGTATTTTGCAAAATGTTGGAACTATGTTGGTGAAGAAAAAGTTCTTCTAAAGTTCTCATTGTCTTGGGCATGTAACAGACTGAAAAAATCAATTGTGCATTCTAGTCTTCTGTCTTAAAGGCTGTGATTTTTGTGCCTTCTTAGTACCCCATCCCTCACCTCTTTGCTACTTCCCATCCTTAGAACCTGACTGGTTACTGAAGTATTTTAATGGTTTTTCCTCAAATCTTAAGGTGACTTCATTTTTCAAGGGATGATGTATTTCTTCTCCCAATCTCTCTTAGACTCCCCATCCTACTCCTTGCAGTTCTCTAAATTTGGCTCCGATTATGAGTATATTTTATATTTTTATTATCCTCATCCTCAGTTTCATCATCAGAAGCAGATACTTTACATCATACTTTGATGTTTTACAAATAAGTGTTTTTAAAAAGCTTTTTTCCATATTTTTTCTTATCTCCCCCTTCCATCTCTTTTGCCCCCCCTCCATGTGCCTCTCTCATTTAGGCCAAAGAATACTTTGCTCTAAATTCTCAGGTCCTTTGATGTTTGTATTTATTATATATACATTTTTATATTAAGTTTATTGAGAGTGTCCTTTTAATGTTCTGATGTGATGATGCAGTCTACTTGGTTTTTAGTATTTATTATTCTTATATAAAGCTAATGGTTATATGAAAAATCTTCAATTGGTTAATTATGCATATGCTAGGAGAAACAGTGTGGTCTTTAAAATACATGTATTAAAGCTCAAGTTTTTAAATCTGAGTCTTTTGAACAATCTTAAGTATGTTGACACTCAAATCTATATAATTCAGGGATTCTTATTTTTTAATTATAGTGGAGTAATTGAAAAGTAATTAAGTCAAACATTTTAACATAAAAACATAGCTATAATGACTTTTGTCTTTTAAAAAATCTTTTGGGTTAATTTTGTTTTCATCGGAATAAAACTAGAGATGCTGAATTAAAGGATAATTATGGGTTTGCTTTACTGTAATACAAGGGAGATGGAGAATCTGGGTATCTATACTATAGAATAATTAAAGTACCTTTGATAGCCCTTTTTATCAAGCCTATTTAGCATCAAATTTTCATGAATTTCAAGTTTGATCTTGGTATGTTGTCAAACATTCTTATTTATGTGGAGTCAGATCACCTTTTGAGATGTTTTAAGTACTTAAAGTAAAAATAAAATTTTTTCTTTGTGAAAAATTATTGAAGTAGCTTTAAAAATATATTTTTCTGGGTTTTGGAACTAATTTAGTGGATTTTAAAGCATTAATTTTGCAAAATTATGGTTTTCTTGGCCTTGACAGGTTAAAAGCAGAAAACAATGATACATTACAGGGGTTCTTGATTTATAGGTGGCAATGTTTGAAGAATTATAATTAAAATCATTTATTATTGCTGTACTTTTTTTTTTTTTTTTTTTTTTTTTTTTGCCATGAGCTCTGATGCTCAAATACACACAAATAAATGTGTTAATCCTTAATGTTTTACAATGGTTGATGTTTCTATTGGTACATTGACAATGGAATTATCTTGTTAAAAAACAACTATGAACTTTACTGTGTGGAGAATTTTTGAACTATACCTTTTAGAATTTAGATGCTGTTTTTAGAAGTTTGAAAAGTGATTTTTCAAACAGTTGATGAAATTGGACATGCTCATGTGAATTAACACAATTTTGTTGTTCAAAAATTGACGAATTTGTTGTATGCATTATGTAGAGTGCAGATGTATTACTTCTAGTTAGGAAAACAATCATACTTTGAAAGAGTGTTGATAGTGTTTCAGGTACTTATAGCCTTGGTACCTACAAAAGATGGTACTATGCAACCTTTACATGAAATGTCAAAAACCCTTTTCGTTTGCTCAATGAGCTAAGATAACAGAAAATGATTGGTATTTGGAGATAAGTTAGGATAAAAAAAATTATATGATAATGCTTAATTTTAAGCTAGATGTTGGTTTTTAACAAAATAAAATTGATGGGGGTCAACTATTTTAAGTTATTTAGAAAAAGTACAAATGAAAGGAACGCTGATAAAAACATGGTTGATAAAGGGGAAAGTTTTTTTAAAACCACGTTATCACAATTTTAGTACTCATTTTGGCTTAGGTAAGAATAGTATGTATTCATATGGTATTGCATGTCTTTGATTCATTTTTTTTTTATGGAAGTGGCCGAATGTTATTTTGCAAATTCACAAGTAATATAAGGTTAATTTTTTTTCCTAAATAAAAAGTAAGGTAGAGGTGCTTTGTGCTTATTGGAACTTAGGATAATGAATATTACCACTGTTCATTATTAGTAATAATATTTTTGAAATGTGGTATCTAGAGAGCTAATTTGTGTTAAGAAAACAACAGCAGATTTCCTAAGAACTGAAATGGTGGTTAGGCTATTTGTGGAACCACTTGGAATAGTTAATTAATTAGTTTGGAGGTTATTTAATGAATACATAATTGACAATCATATATAAACTTAACGCAGTTTAATATTATTTCACAGATGATTGCAATATTTAGTATTTTTAGCATTGTATTCAAAGTCTTTTTTAACTTTTACAGTCTAGTTTCCAGAGAGTTAATAATGCATTACTTATGATAAAGGTACAGTTTTAAAGTAGTTCTAAGTTTGTCAAGCTTTTATTTGTTCTCAAGTTTGCAAATTGACTTTTAAATGTGTGAAAGATTGCATTTTCAGATCTTTAGGAATTTCCAGGGCCCATAACAACAACAAATGTTTGTATTTTTCTTTCTTTTTTTTTTTTTATTAGAGAATAGGTCTTTGAACTCAGATTTTGGCAGATATTTAAAGGAAGAGCTTATCTTCTCCTCAAGATGTTAAGATTTTTATCTACCCATTGATATTTTTTTTGTTGAAATCTTACATCTTTTAAAAAGAGAAAATGAAAACAAATTTTTGTTTACAAATTGGGGAGGGGGTGTAGAAAACATGTTCATCTTTGAGGATATGGCATAGATTATTGTGCTTGTTTTCCTCTTGGTTGGGACCCAATAGTAGCTGAAGGATGGAGTAAGAAGTGCTTGGCTTGGTTTTTCTGCCTTTTGTATCATATATAATATATAAGGTAATTAAGTGATTTGATCTTGACTTAGGATAAAAAGTTGTGCCTTTTAACTCTATCAAATAACATAGCTTGCCACCTTGGAGGAGGAGGTAAGACTTTCTGGGTCTCAGAAAGTTTATTCATTTGTAATGGAGTTTAGTTGTCTACTAAAGTCTCTTGAAGTTATTTGATTTGGTGTATAAAGTAAAAGAATTATATAAAATCATAGAGCTAGTTTGCCAAAAGCTATATTATTTATGGTTTTGTTGTGATAAGTCTGTGGAATAGAAATTATAGAAATGACAGAGATATAGCAGTATTATGTTTCTAAGAGCTTTATCTATGACATTATACTTGGAATTAAGTTTACTTGAAAGACATTGATCTGTGATCTTGGCAAAAAAAAAACAAACCCAAATAATTATTTCCTAAGACTTTTCTTTCTATAATAACCTCAGAGTTATCAACAACTGGTCAACCTTTCATATATTCCTTTTTCAATAAGCCAATCCAGTGGCTTCATATTGCTTCGAGGATTAAATATACTCTATTTTTGGTATAATAGTCCTTTGAACTTGTATTCAGTCTATCTTTATAACTTTTAAGTGATTTTCTTATATGCTCTCTATGGTCCAGCTAAACTGACCTTTTTTTCTTGTCTTCCCATTTCCCTGCCTTTAATGTCTTAAAATTACTAGATTTATTTAAAACTCTGTGGAGCTGCCAGCTTATACATGCAGGATTTTTGTTCCCCTCCATTCCCACTCCTTTGGGTGCCACCTCTTTATTGAAATGACATAGTTATTTTATATATATTCTATGTATGATTAAATGCTTGTTCCCATGAGCCCCTCTTCCATGCTGCTCTGAACAATAACAGGCTATTGCCTTGTCTTTATTTGAAACTTGTTTGGTTTGGAAGAACTTTACAGAGCTTGTGCTTCCAGTAGCATAGATTTCCAAGAACTTGGATCTTCTTCATGTCACAATGAGGTTGGTTATTAAGAGTAAGACATTTACATACATAATAATTGTGGCCAACAATATATTTTGGCAATGCATTCCAGGAAAAAGATTCTCTATTCCCATTTTACCCTGTTATACCATTGGAAATGATTTTCTTTTGAAAAAAAAAATTTTGGTTTTAATCATTGATTAATTAGCCCATTCTTAAAATATCTAATATGCTTTGTAATAATTCTTAAATGGAAAATTTAAGTACTTTGTAATATTAAAACTGGAATAATGAAAATTAAATATAGACTCCAGCTTGTCTTTATCATCCTATATAAATTTCATAGCAGCATGTTTACAAACAAGTACAAGTGGTCATAGAACAATTCAAGTGAATTTGGACCTGATTGAAGGGCTGAACCCAACCTGTTATGATTCACAGCTTTAAGCTTTTAAAAGCTTTTAACAGAATGTTTCCAGTGGTGTCTATTCAGGGATTTAGTCTTATCTTAACATATTTTGGATAAAGGCAAAGATTGCATGTTTTATCAGATTGGTAGAATTTCCCCCCAAATTAGAAGACTTTGGGTTTATAGTTAATCTGTAACATTCTGTAGCCTTCCCTCTTTTTGAAAAACTGGAACTGTTTTAATTATGTTAACTTTTTTGTGGTCTTTCAAAAGTTAATTAATCACAAATGATGTTTGTTAACAGTATCTGATTATGTAGTTCATTGGTTCCTATTCATTTGAACTCTTGGAATACTTAGGTTCTGTACATTGTCTTCCTGTCTTCCTTGGTTATTCCTATTAGCCACTATTCTTTCCTTTTTCTTTTCCCCCAGAAAAAATAGAAGCAAAATGTGAGTTCGTAGCCGTCTTTATCATTGTCTATTCCAGAAACAGCCCCTGTATTTTTTATTTTTCTTTTGTTTTTAATTTTACTTGCCAGAGTAAATTTTTTTTTTTTTTTTTAGCATTCCTTATACTATTCTTAGAGTGGATACATTATATTTAATATGCTATTATGTTAATGTACTATTACAATAATATACTCTTCTTACTGACTAATCTTACTTCCTTTTCTTTTTGTGCTTTGTTATTACTTTCTTCCACATTTATTAAGTACCTACTTATAGGTCAGGATCTCAGAATACAAAAATGCCTTCAAGGACATTACATTCTTCTGTTGAGTAGTGTTGTGATGCCTACACAGAGGAGCAAATACTAGATGTATACAAAATGCAGAATTAACTATAAGATGAGGACTATACATACAGCTTGTGATCACAGACAGATTACTTGCCTTACCTCTGTTTAGTTTCCTCATCTGCAAAATTAAGATGATAACTGTAAATAACCCACCTCATGGAATTTCTGTGAGACTTTGTAGTTTTTAAGTACTATAGAAATGGTTTATTTCTTCTCAATTTATGGGATGGAATTTTCATAGGAATGGTCTTTGGGGCAACTTGCTATCCTGATATTTTTTTTTGGCTGCTCAGTAGGCCATTTCATTGCTGCTGTGTTTTTGTGGTTGAATAAATTATTAGGTTGTAAATTTTTTTGTTGGCTTCATGAAAGCATCCTTGGGACAACTCCAACAGCAGATAGAGGTGATTAAGTTCTTCATCCAAGTGATTTCAACATTTTTAATTTTCTGTATTTTGAAAAGCTTTTGTTTTATGTAGCTTGGAGAACATGAATATTTAATATGCTGTGTCCCCAAATATTGTTCTTAAGTTTTTATGCATGATCATTGTTATAGTCAAATAATTGTGGGTAACTGTTAAATAACAATTTCTCTTTATGAAAATTACAGTATTTACTGGCTGAATTTTCCAGAATATATGTTGTCTTTCGAATTTGTAATTTGTCCAAAAGCGATCATGATCTTATGCTTCTTAATTCTAGCCTACTAGTTGTGTCTTGCTCAGTTTCAGGGTGCTGAATTTTTGCAGCTTGCTAAGCTATTAGATTCTGGTTTTATCTTTGTGTACTCAATCTGTTGGTCACACCCAATACTCCATCTCCCAACTCTTCTCTTTTGTATCCTGGCCCCCATGAATGCATTCTACTAGAAACCATTTTGTCAACATGCTTGTTTATGTAGATTTTAGATCTGAGACTGTTTGAATTTTGACTTTTTAATCTCCAGCACTTTACACAGTGATTGTCATATACTAAATGCGTAATCTATATTGGTATGTAAGTCTGGACACTTTCTGGATAATTTCTCTGAGTTTTGGATGGTGATAAATCTGATCCTGATTTGCCATCACAAACATGTCTATTTCTGTAAACGAATGCATGTGGTGTAATCATTTGTTTAACTTTATTGTTGGCTGATTTCATGAAGGCCTTTTGATTTATTCTTGGATCTTAGCTGTTTTTCTCCGCTCCTCACCTAGGTAAAGCACTTCAATTGACATTTGACAAATCCATTGATTCGTTCTATTGTTGAGTCCTTGTTTCAAAAGTATCTGTATAGGTTTTTGAGTTATCTTGTGCTGTGAGTGCTTTAAGAGTCCTCTTTTTGGAGAGGAATGTTAACTATTCTATGGTTGACTTAAAGAAGGTGCAAGTCCTGTATTTTAAAACTTTATAAATCCATTATACTTCATTTTGCAGTTCCAAAAATATACATTAAGATTTGTACTGTGGGTGCTAATTGATTTAAAATTAACTTTTCTTCATTGAAATTTTTATTCACAATATAATGTTTCATAAGGTATTTGTTTCGGCTTACTGGCTTTCTGCTCAAGGTGTCTTGCCTGGAGAGAAGACCCCCCAGGGTATTTGTGTTACGATCTTCCTCCATTAGTTCAGTTTTATCTCCTGACTTTAAGCTTTTGAAACATTTATGTTTGTTAAAGATTGTACAATTAAAAGTCAGAAAAAATGATAAGGGAGAAAGAATTTGTGAGATGAAGGGGCTGCTTTAATAATGGACCCATATAACTTGAAGGTCATCTATATTAAATATAATGATTAATAAGATATTTTGATTTGACTTGATTTCCTTTAATTTGAAAGCAGACTTCCACTAAAGAGAGATAACAATGAATTTAAGGCTGTCCTCTGAATCGTAGTCATCATCATCATTATCATCATCATCGTGATTGTTTTATCATTGACCACATGGAGTAGTGGCTGGAGAATTGATGTCAGAAAAACAACTTTTCAAGTCCTCCTTTTGACACACTAACTGCTTGATCTGGGCTAATTACTTAATCCCCTAATGCCTCTGGCAACTCTTAACATCTTAAATTGTGGGAGGAGATGTCTTATCTGCATCCAAATCTTGCAACAAATATTAAGCACATAACACCTTGCTAGGCACTGTGCTAGATGCTTGAGGATAGATAAAAATGAAACAGTTATTTGCTCTTAAGGAGCTTACACTGAGAGAGAAATCTCCTTACCCAGCTAACATAGAGCTGCTTATATTGAGGAAATCACAGGTATGGTAAAAAAAAATTATGATTGAAGGGTAATAATGATGATGACGACGCAGGGTAGGTTTTATTTCCACTAACTGTGGATACTGGCTATGTGTTCCTAGGTATGTTAGTCTCAAAACTTAAGTTGTAGAGAATGTGACCGCCTGCAGAATTGGAGGAGTTTACTTATTTGAGAGTTCTCTGTACCCGTGAAATCTCAGGTTCAGCCATTGTCCATCATTCTCATTGTTATCATATCACAGTTATAGTCATATAATTATCATGATTAGGTTATGGATGGAGGACCTTTGGTATTGAGACTTTGTGCAGTAATCCACCATTAGAAGCATCTGAAGGATCTCATACATTAATACTGTAGCATTTGAAACTAGGGTTCCCTTGGTTTGCAGAATTTAGAAATGAGGAGTCTTTTAATTTATCTTATTATTTTGGAAAGGAAAAGGGAATTCAATATAAGACATAGTTGTCCAAAGAAGATTTATTAAATTATGACATTTCTATGAATATGTATGTGTTTGTAATATCTATAAAGAATCTAGAATATTAAAGTATATAACATCTATACCGCTTAACTGAATAGGAGACTGATGGCCTCTTGAGGTGAGGTTCTTTTAACAGCTCCCTAGATTTGGTTTCTGTGGTTGCTTCACGGTCTTCCCATCTTTGCCTTTTTGTTTAAGAAAAGTCCTTCTTCTGACATATTTTTGTGTGGGGTTCCCTAATAGAGATGACTGGAGGAGCAAGGTTATCTGCTGGCTCAACTTTCCATTGGATCTATGAGAAATGTAATTGGTTGAAGGGAAATGAGAGTAAGATATTTGAGTGTTTCCTGATTTACTCAAGATTAGTCAAGGCAACAAGGGAAATGTGGAAGGTGCTGTCTTTGTTACCATGGTGCTTTGGAAGTAGTGTTTAACTGCAGATGGAAACTTTGCTTCTGAAGTTAATTACTGAAAAAACTGGAGGAGACCTTGGTTAGTTTTAGGGGTGAAAGCAAAAAGTAAGGTATAATTAACTACTTCCAGGATATGCTACTTAAATGACATATGCCAGGAGACTGGCTTTGGAGTTATAGACTGGCTTTGGAGTTATTCTCATCAATGAGGAATTAAAGGCCTCATAAGAGTTGTGTTTTCCTTTCCAGTTATGATTCTGCATGTGGCATGTTAGCTCAGATTCCACAGAGGAAGGGAAACAAATTCCCAATACACAGAATCCTAATAAGGGGATAAAAAGCCTTGTGAAAATTGTTTGTGCATGTATTCTGTAATGAGCAAAAATATTAAAGCATTTATATTCCTTGTGTTGATGACAAATAATAACAAAGGTTAGCAATAATGGAAATTCATTGTAGCAGGTAAAAATTTTTTTTTGACCCAACTGCACTTCATCATATGTAAAATATCGTTCTATTTATTCTCTTCACAGAATATCCTGCTTGTCAGTGGTGAGCACCTTGTGTAAGCATATCTCCTAGTTTTTTGTCTTAATATTGATAAACACAGATTTATTGAACAAAATTATCTTGTAGCTATCAAGGAATCTTGTTAATATCTGCATGGGAGAGATGGAGGAAGAGAGGAGAGCCTTTAAGATTGTCTTGTGCTCTACCTGTGTTAGATATATTTTAATAGTCAGCAAATAATAAACACGGAGTTTCTATGTCTTTCAGTCATTTGTGAAGAGGAGGGGCTGTGCTGTGGAAAACTTAATGCAAAAATGTTTACTGATTTCTTAAATTTTTATCTTGTGCCTTTGTAAATGTGAAAAAATTTATAAGGATTTTAGGAAGATGAAGAAGTAGACATATGGTTAGGTTACCGATGTCCTCTTGATTGCCTTTTTAGGGTAATAATACCATCTGTTGTCTCCCCCCACCCATTTGATATCTTCCTTTTCTTTTCAGATAACTTAAATATTTTAACTTGAAAATTGATCCTACAATGCTTTCAGAATTATTTTAGACTCATGTGTGTGCTTATTCTGATATAACTTTTCTTTCTGAACAGCCTGGTTCATATCAAGGGCCATTTCTTCTCATAGCATATTGGGGGAAGAGTTGCAAATGTGACCTCATGTTGTGAATGATGCAAGTAAATTGGTGTGTGCCACAATAATAGGCTCCCACACTTGCAAAGGATGTTTGGATGTTGTGGGTAAAAGACTGCAGGGGAAGGTGGCTTCTCACAGAACCTGGCTTTAGGGCCAAGCTTGGTCATTAAAATTTTACAGCATTTAGTTTTGTGAAGAGTTCTATAAACTATTATCTTACTTTTTTTTGATATATTAGTTAGTTTGACTGAACTGTTTCTCCTCTCCTTTTATTCTGTGTTACAGGGGTAATTTTTTGGGAGAGACAGATGGAAGGAGATAAAATGTGGGTGATGGAAAATCTAAAGATATCAATAAAATATAATTAAAAAATTAAAACATTTATAAAACTTTGACATATTTGTATCATAATTGAGTCTTGTTGTCTTTCTGGTTTCAATGAGAGATTCTTTTTGGGAGACCAGTCTTAATTGTGACTCAAATAAACCTTTTTTTATCCTCTGCAGTTTTTATCCAAATAAATTTTTATCCTCTGCAGTTTCACTATTTTGACAGATTATACTTCTTATAATCTTCCATCCTCCTGGCAATATTTTCTAATAAACAAATGAGACCAGGAACATGGTTTGGTGCAAGGAGCATGGAATTTGGGTGTTAGGAGACCTAGATTCAAATTTCAGTTCTGCAGCTTAACTGCCCGTGGGCGATTTTATGCTAGTCACTACATGTCTTTGGCACTAATTTTCTTCATCTGAACAACATGAGGGGCTTCATGATCTCTAAAGTGTCCTCCATTTCTAAATCTGAGCTTGGGTTTAGACTCTGAATGTTGCTGTTATTGGCTACTATTTAATTATTTTGCTTGGCAAGAGCAGCAAATGTTTGTTATCTGAGGCAGTTTCTGGGCTTCCTTAGTCTATCTACTGAGCTGTTGTTCACTTTGATTAAACCTTTGTAGACTGTGGTGATAATTAAAATCAATGTTTTCATTCATGATGGCAGTATGATACACAGTGGAAAAGAGTTCTGGATTTGGAGGCAGAGGACTTAGGTGTGGATCTTGTCTCTGCCAGTTAATACTTCTATTTCCAAGTGGAGAAATTAGAACTAGATGACCTCTGAGGTCTTTAGCAGTTCTAGATCAGTGATCCTATGAAAATTGTTTCTTTTGTGGTGTTTTCTTTTGAGGTGGTTTGTTTGAGTTGAGGAAGTTTTGGAGATCTTAACATAGAGTTGATGTCATCTTATATTAGACTTTTTTTTTTTTAACTAGATTAGTATTTTAGAATTTATATTCTTAGTATTTGGTCTGACTAAATGTATATTTACTGATTTGAAAATTTCGTTGTGATTAGTGGATTCTATCCATTTATGTAGTCCAGTGATTCTCAAACTTTTTGGTCTTGGGAATTCTTTACACACCCTTCTCTCCCTTAAGAGCTTATGTAGGTTTTTATCTATTCATATTATCAAAACAACTTTGACCTTCTGGACCTCTTGAAAGAACCTTAGGGGAACATATGTTGATAAACTTTGATATAGACAAATTTCCTCATTTTTAATTCTGAAAAAAATTATTTTAAATGCTTGCTTGTGTGCCTCACACTGCTTAAATCCTGGAGACAGATAAAAATGAAATAGTTTCCGCCCTCAAGAAGTTTACATTCTCTTTATTTAGCATCTTCAAACTTAGTTAATAGTTTGCCAGGTAGTAGGTAGCTTCTTAGTGTTAAATAATTTGGTCTTTATTCTTAGTCCTGGACCATAACCTGTGTGTGTGTGTGTAAAGTGAGCATTTCAGTTTACTGAAAATTAAAAACTAAAAGGAAAGCCATATATTGAAATATGTGAACTTCTGTTAAAATTTGAAAAATGCATATATAGTTTAAAATGATAGTAGTAAAATACCTTGCTTGTTGGTATCCCTTCTGAACTTTTTTTTTTTTTTTTTTTGCTTTTCTGTGCATTTTAAAATGGTTACATGATTTCTTTCTTTCTTTTTTTTGCTAAGACAATTGGGGTTAAGTGACTTGCCCAGGGTCACACAGCTAGGAAGTGTTAAGTGTCTGAGATCAAATTTGAACTCAGTACTGGTGCTCTATCCACTATGCCGCTGAGCTGCCCTGATTTATTTTTAATATTTCTAATTTTGCATCACTTTCATACCTATCCACTCTCTCCTTTCCCTTTTTGTAAACAAGTATAGTCAAGTGAAACAAATAGAATTTTTGGCCATGATAAAATATGTGGTCTGATAAATGAAACTTCTGAAGTTAAGTAACCAAATTTATCTGAAATCTGTCAAAATTGTTTGGTAATCATTGTATTGGTTGTCATCCCTGCTCTGCTTAGTATACTCTGTATTACTTCATACATGTGTTAACCCAGGTTTCTTTGAATCTGACATGGTTTTTTTCATTTTTTATGGTGCAGCAATATTTCCTTGCATTTATCACAATTTGTTCTGCCATTCCCTATGCATGCACTTTGTTTCCAATTTTTGCAACAACAAAAAGTCCTATAATATATTAATTGCATTTGACTATATGCACAATTCTGATTTTTTTTTTTTCTTTTTCATTCAGAGGAGTGGGGAATGTGATAGAATTTTAGGTTGTTGTGCCAGGATGATTAGACCAATTTGCAGCATTTTACCAACGTTGCATTAATATGCCTGTCCTACCTTCCTCCAATTATTTGTCTAGTAATTATCATTTTCCTTTTTGGGAGGAAAAAGGGAGGGGGGGGGGTCAGCTTTACCAGTTAGATAGGTGTGAAGTTGAACCTTGCTATTTTAATTTGTTAATAGTATTGGATCTTTTTTTTTTTCCATGATTGATAGGTTGATTTCTTTTGCCTGTTCACGTCTTTTTACTATTTATTCATCTACTGCCATAAACTGTTTCCCAACATAATGTTTGTTGTCTTTTTCTATGTTTGTCTTTGTGTTGAAAGATATAGACTATCAAGGTAAGCATATTGATTTGGTTTGGAAGACCCTGTGAAATAATTACTATTCAAGAAGCAGTGTTATGTCTCTTTTTCTTATGTTCATGTAACAAGGTGAGATGAAGTAATAATATTACCTAAGTTTGCATGTTGAAAACAATATTTTATTTACTTTGCTCCCAAACTGGTGGATCATTATTCTTTTTAACTGCAGCTTAGCATGTCTATATTGCTATGGCTTAATTCTTTTCAGTAGAAAAGAATAGATAAGCTTATTTATTGATTGTTGATAAGGTTCTGTATTTGGAATATTAATAATTGTTACTTTTTATAGATGGTCCAAAAATTCTCCTGCATAAGACTGAACGTTGTTGTATATTTTCTTTGTTTCATGGATTGTCATAGCCAAAGGATTGATTATTTAGTAGTTAGACTACTCTTGAAAAAATAATATATAGTGAATTTTTATAATTAATATAGTTAATCAGTTTTATTTTCAAGTCAGAATTCTGTACCTCTTGTGCCCATTCTCTTTCCCTCCCTCCCTCCCCTTCTCTCCTTCAATCTCCAAAGTCAGAAAAACAAAACTTTTACAAATATGGATAGTAAAGTGAAACAGACTCCCACATTGAATATGTCAAAAGAAAATAAGCTTCAATCTGTATTGTGTTGATTGCCTCTTAACAGGAAGGTGGTTTAGCATAGCATGTTAGCAACATGAGTACTCTAGAATTGTGTTTGGCTATTGTGTTAGAGGTCCTAAGTCTTTCAAAATTGTTTGTCTTGCAATGTTGATATTTTATCATTTTTCCTGGTTCTGTTCACTTTACGTTTGGATCAGTTCATATACACACCCAGATTTCTTCAGAATTATTCCCTTCATCTTTTTTTTTTTTTTTTTTCCGGAGGCAATTAGGGTCAAATGACTTGCCCCAGGGGTCACACAGCTAAAAAGTGTTTAAATGTCTGAGGCAGATTTGAACTCTAGTCCTCCTAACTTAAAGGGCTGGTGCTTTTCTCCCCCTCCCCCCTTTCATCATTTCTTAGAGCACAACAGTGATCTATTATATCCATTACATAACTTGTTCAGATATTCTTCAATTGATGGATGTTTTCAATTCTTGGCCACTGAAAACAGCTGCTAGAAATATTTTTGTCCATTTTGAGTCTTTTCTTTAATCTTTTAGGGTATAGACATAGTACTGATATTGCTAGTTACAGGGGGATGCATAGTTTAATAACTTAGGGGGAGTAGCTAGTAGCTTTCACAATCTTTTTTTATAATTTGGAAAAGAGAAATTTATTGTCATATAATTTGTGGCATTGAATTTAGGTAGAATTTCCTCATGGAATAACTTATATCCTAAGCTTTCTATCCATAATAAGTTAATATAACTTTTTATTTTTGTGAACTATTATGTCAATATTTATGAAAGATTTCATTTGTGTTTTTAGAACTAGTAGCAGATATAGTTTTTCCAGACTGTTGAATGCTTAAATTTGATAATGCCAGTATAATTAATGTCTAGTATGTTTGTATGAGAGCAGTAGAATATCATGGTGGATAGAAGGCTGGCTTCAAATTCTGTCTGATAGTACTTAGCTGCATGTGAACATGACCATGGTCATGAGTTATAAAACCTCAGTGCCCCAGGCATCTCCCTGGAGATTTGCATCAGCGGTGTGTATTAACAGTTCTTACTAGGGTGGTCTCTTATTTAATCTTAGATATTTACCACTTCTCAGTTTTCTTTTTGTATTTTTAAAATTTTTTTTTAAAGCAAATGATCTTTTCATTCTTGGTTTAAAAGAGTTTGCTTTTCCATAAAATTGTGATAATACTCTATTTTTAAAATTTGTATTTCACATTATAGTATATATCCTTTCTCTTTTCCTTTATAATAATGGAATGGAATAATTTTTAAGAGACATGAATTTTGTCAAATTCTCATTTTTATAGAAAACAGTAACATGATTGTGTAATCATAAGATTTCTAATTTTTCTAATAATTCATATTTCTAATATTATTTAGAATACTTTGATATCTGATTTTACTTTTATTCATTAATTTACTAATTGAAAAGAATCAGCCTAGATCATTGTATATATCTAGTTAAGTGGTGCTATACTGACAAATTACATTAAATTGGGTTATTGACATTTATTATTGGGGTTAGATTTCAGTCTGAGAGGAGAAATATTTCAAAGTTTTGGAATAGATTTTTTTCAGCACTAAAATTATTGTGATGTTTAAATCAAATTCAAAAACTTATCTAAAATTTGAGGTAATGAAATTTCTATTAGTCAAAGAAAGGACTTTATAGGCTGCCTAATTCATTGTATTCCTACTTGTCAGATCATTTCATTTAGGTCATATGGAACAAAATTTCTTTGAACCTGAATGACTCTGACACTGACAGTGTATGTTGTTCTGAGCTGGACCCTAACTTCTCCTTTATGCCCCCAGGCACAACTCTTAAGGTGTTCAGAAGGTCCAGACCTGCTTTAATGGCCAGACAACTCTCACTGGGGAAATTCCCGTTTTGGACAATCACCTGACATGTGGAAGAGATACTCTAACCTCTAAATTTTATAGATGAGAAAACTGAAATTCAACAGTGTTCAATTATATGTGCAAGGTAAAAAGCAAGGAGTAATGGGTCTAAGAGACATAATTGGAGCCTGGATCTTGTGATTTTGAGAGAGAGAGAGAGAGAGAGAGAGAGAGAGAGAGAGAGAGAGAGATATCTCTTTCACTACATTATATTTCCATTAAGGGAATTTTTGAAGATAATTTCTTGTAAAAATTTAGTTAGGATTTGAGAAATGTATATTGTGGTTTGTCTTCAAAGATGTTTCTTTTCAACAGACCATATCTTAATATTTTGGAAGTGCTGCAGAACTGCCTGTTTTTGTTCACAGTATAGATTGAGGGAAAGAATATGGAATTGGAGAGAAAGCATCACTATCACTAGGAGAAAAAAAAAACCTAAAAATGCATATATTCTGATATTAATAGCATTTATAGAATGTTTTGAAAATTTGCAAACTTTTATATATTGTCTCACTTGATCCTTATCCCCTCGTTCCCTCATGTCCTTTTGAACATATTAAGGTTCTGAGGGGACATGTTTCTTCACTCCTTTATTAGAATAGAATTGCCATAATAAATTCTCCTTTCAAAATTTTCCCTAGAATCATCAATGTTCTTACTCAGTCCTGGTCTTTTTATCAGAAATACTTGGTCCATTTCCCCTAATCATTAGGATAATCAGATTTTCAGTTATTTTTGTTTGTAAATCTATATTATGTTTTGCAACAACTTTATATTCCAACATCTCTTTTTTTTTAGTAGAAACTGTCAGGTGTTTTGTAATCCTGAGTATACTTCCTCTTAGTACTTAAACTCTTCTGATTGCTTTGCAGTATTTTTGTTTTGACATGGTATTTTGGTTATAACATTACTGGGACTTTTTCTTTTGGGGTTTTTATTTTCAGAAGATATTTAGTGAAGTTTTTTTTTTTTTGTGTGTGTGTCTTCACAAGCTTTATTACCTGAATTGGGGGCTTTGAAAAGGCTCCTGTCCTTGCTGGGTTTTCTTGAGTGGGTTGGGCTCAGCTTAGTCTTACCTTTAATTTTTTAGGTTTCTGAATTGACCTCCAACTCTTAGGGGATTGAGCTTCTCTGGATCTTTGATGTTTGGAGGACTGAATTTTTAGGGGTTCTCCCTAGTAGAGTATAAGAACAGAATTCTTAGGGTCCCTGTAACTCCTGGGGCCTGAAGTGGAGACATTTGCTGACTGTGTGTAGGGGTCCTTCATGTCTGGTTCCTTTGGAAGGCTATATTGCCTCTTGTCTTTGGGATTTTTGACTTATCTATATTTTACCAAATAGTCTATTTTTGTAGACTCTTTTATCATAATTTCAGTCTAGTGAGAACTTAAGGTTTTTTTTTTTTTTTTTTTTTTGGAGTAAGTATGTGGAGGGGAAAGTATTCTGCTTTCTAGTGAAGTCCTTAAATGCTTAAGACTTTGTCTAAATGGATCCATATAAAAAGATCAGTTTTGTTTTTGTTGCTCAGTTATTTTCAGTCATGTTTGATTCTTCATGAATAGATTGCCATTTACTTCTCCAGCTTCTTTGACAGATGAAGAAAAGGGGAAAGTATTCTGCTTTCTAGTGAAGTCCTTAAATCCTTAAGACTTTGTCTAAATGGATCCATATAAAAAGATCAGTTTTGGTTTTGTTGCTCAGTTATATTCAGTCATGTTTGATTCTTCATGAATAGATTGCCATTTCCTTCTCCAGCTCCTTTGACAGATGAAGAAACTGAGACAAACAGGGCTGCATGAGTAAGTATCAGGCCATATTTGAAGTCAGGAAGATGAGACTTCCTGGTCTAGTACTCTTTATTGTGCCATTCATCTCCATCATAAGATTTATTAAGGGCTTATGTGTCACAGAGTGGAGAATACCAAATTTAAGCAATCAAATTGGGTCCTTCCCTTTAAGGAGCTTACTCTTACTCGGGAGAACAACAATAAAGACGTAGAAGTGTTGTGATAAAGTGACACGATTTGAGGTTCTAATTCTAGCAAGAGAAGATGGGCAGGAAATAGATTAAAATTTTCTTGTATTAAAAAATTGTGGGGTGATAGAACATGCATTGTATGGTTGTCACAAGTCTTGGTTGTTGAGCATTAGCTGGGTGACTCTTAAAAATGTTTGAACTAGATGCTTTATAGGGTTATTTCTTAAATTACATGACATAATAGAAGTTACAGCGGTTTGTAAACTATAAAGCTGTTTCTATCATTAAGAGATTTGCCATAACTTGAAATCTTTAAGCTAAATAACTATAAAAGCAATAGTTTAGTGGTATGATAAAATTTATTGGTAGCTAGGTGATTTAAAAGTAAGCCTATTTATAAATGTAAATTGTAAATTATGAATTGCTTCTTTCCAGCTGTTTTGTTCACTAAGTTGTGGTATGGGATATTTTTTCTTAGGTCAAGATCTCATGTTTTCAGTACTCTCATAGTCTTGTGATGGCATTAATCCATTTTAACTAAACCTTGCTCTAATGCAATCTGGCTTAATTGCCATGATAACATGGCATAATAACATATGACAGATGGTTGGTGAAAATTTGAGTTAACTGCTGCTATGTGTTATCTTAATGTTTCACCTAACTTGGGGATTTCATACAGTTAATAATTTGAGCTGTATGTAAGATATGTTATGGTATTTGGAAAGACAGATCTGTTTTGTCATGTCATTATTTTGCTATGAATGATTTGATAAATTCCAAATGAAACAAATTCATAGCAATGTATTGTTTCATGTAGTGTTGAAAGGAACTTTAAGTTGTAGAAAACTGATTACTTCATTTCCTTGAGAGTTGGAAAAATCACTTGATGCATTAATCAGTCTAAAGAATTTCATGTAGATGTTTCTGGATTTACTTTATTGGTATATGTATTTTCATGGTTTCACAGTGTTTGGGGCAAAGGCAAAAAGACAGCCAAAGATCAGTGAAGGGTAGTTATGCTGTGTTTGAACTGAAGAAATTAGTTTTTGAAAGTCTCTTGAACTAGGCATACTAGCTATTGGGTATCTTTAAAAAGATTGTTTCCAACTTGTATATCAACTCAAGCATTCTCACCTGGTTTTATAACCTTATTGTGTGTCTCCTTTTAGCTTATGGAAGCTTGTGTAATTCTCAAAACAATTAATTGTTCCCTTAAAAAATGAATAAAGGCAGTATTTTAATGAAAGGAAGCATAGAGGTGTCATGAAATCAAACTGCTGTTACCCACTGAATGAGATTTGCCTAACTAAGAATGAAAAAATAAAACAGTGGGAAATTACAGAGTGAACATCTTTATAGATGTGTCAAGGTGATTCAAGAAAAATACATAAAATTTAGTTGAGGTTTTCCCTAAGATCAAAGAAGTTAGGTGCTACAATATCTATTTCCAGATGACATGTTTGTTAAGTTAAATTCAATTCAATGACTATCAGTTTGTTTCTTTTTAGAATGTTAAACTCATGTGCTGGGAAAATTTCTGCTCTCCCTGTCATATGCCATATTGAAGAAAATATAAAATACTTTTGTAAGAAGGTTTAACAAGTGTTATTGGCTTTGCTGTTTGTAGTATGGGATGTACCTGGTGGTCATATTAAGTGTTTGTGTTCTTTACCTGAAGTAATTAAAGAACATTAAAGTAAATTTATCTCAGGATATATTTCCCTCCTTCCTTGCATCTAAGTATAGAAGTATTATGTGATTCTTTTACACTGGTAGTAAATTTTTAGTCTATAGAAAAACATCTGTTGTCTGTGTGATTTTTTTTCCCTTGATAAACTTGCAAAATCAGATTATTTTAAGGTTTTCAGTTACCTAATGCTTTAAGTCGGGCTTAAAACTTTTTCCACTCATAACCCATTTTCACCTGAGAAATTTTTACATGACCAGGAAGCGGGGCGGGGGGGGGGGGGGGGGGGGGGGGGGGATATATAATACTAGGTATGCAAATCAAATACTTAACTGATAATCATAATTTTTCAACCCCCTACATTCAGTTATAAGACCCCATTTGAGGTTGTGAAGCAGTTTAAGAAGCTGGGCCTTAAGTGGAAGTCTTGATTAAAAGCAATTTGGAGGTCACAATATTTTCATAGAAGAGGAAATGATTTTTATTTCTTTCTTAATCATTGCCTTATTTGTTCATCTTTCTGCCCTTCCCCCTGCAAGTGTGTATGTTGGTCCTCTTTTCTTCTTTCTCTAAATTCTTCTTGGTAATCTCATCTGCTTCTATGATTCATATCCCATCTGTTTAGATAATTCCCATATCTTTATACTCAATTCTGTTCTTTCTGAATTTCCTCATTTTCATATTTTCCACTGTATTGGGTGGTTAGCTTCACTAAGGTCTTGCTTCTGTCTCAAGAACTTTAGTATGATCAAACTGACTCTGTGTGTGTGGTGTAAATTTTTTTGTTACTTTACTTTTACAGTATTATCATTTCTAAATAATGTTTTTGCCTTGCCTTCCCAAACAACCAGATCAAGCTACATATGGAACATTTTGTACCGATAATTCTCACCTCTTAAGGAAGATGAATGGTGGGTACTGGTGGGAAGTGGTGGTGATGGTACAGTTTACTTCTCCCCAATTCCCTCAGGACAAACTTGGTTATTATGATTTGGTTTTGCTTTACTATTTTATTTTCTTTAAATTAAATTTTCTGGTTCTGCTTATTCATTCCATTAATGTTTATAGTTCTGTGCTTTTAATTCATTGGTGTGTTTTTTTTTTTTTTTTATCATTCTCATGGATGTGAGGAAAGAAGGGAAGAAATAAATATTTGCATAGTGCCTGCTATGTGCCAAGCACTGCATTAAGTACTTTTACAAAGATATATTTGTTCAGTCATTTCCCAGTTGATAGAAATAAGTTTTCTGCTTTTTTTTTTTTTTTTTCTGCAAAGTACTTACATCCCATATTTTGTTAAACATGCGTCCAAGGGGGGAAGGTTCATCTCATTGTTGAAGAGAGTCATGTCATCAGAATTGATCATCATATAGTATTGTTGAAGTATATAATGATCTCCTGGTCCTGCTCATTTCACTCAGCATCAGTTTCATGTAAGTCTCTCCAGGCCTTTCTGAAATCATCCTGCTGGTCATTTCTTATAGAACAATAATATTCCATAACATTCATATATTGCAATTTATTCAGCCATTCTCCAATTGATAGGCATCTATTCAATTTCCAGTTTCTAGCCACTACAGAAAAGGCTGCCACAAACATTTTTGCCCATACAGCTGTATGGGCTTTCCCCTTTCCCTTCTTTAAGACCTCTTTGGGATATAAGCCCAGTAGTAACACTGCCAGTCAAAGAGTATGCAGAGTTTGATAACTTTTTGGTTGCTACCTTTTCTAATACATTCTCCATACTACTATCAAATTGATATTTGTAGTGTGTAGAATTCACCATGCCACTCTTAAATGATCGAAAAGCTTCAGTGTCTCCTCATTCATCTATCAAGTTAAAATACATATTCCTGTTAATATCTGAAGTCCTTAACATTCTGGCTTTATATTCCCTTTATATGCTGATAATACAGTATTCGTTCCTTTGTTCTTCCTCACATATGACATTGCAGTCTCCTCTTTTTGCCTTTTCATTGACTGTTTCTTTACAATACTTAGAATTCTTTATCTCTTCACCTCTACCTCTTGGAACTTGTAGTTCCTACAAGCTTCATTTAAGTTGCAATTGCCATCTTCTTCAATAGGAATTTCCTGATTTCTTCCAGTTGTTATTGTCCTGTGCCCTTCCTTAGCTGTCACTGGGCTGTTAACTATAAACGGTTTCTCTGTAGGAAAATATAAGTGCTTCCAGGATAGTGACTTTGAATACCTAAGTCTTGGTATTTCTAATGTGAGAGGCAAAATTGGCATCATGGTTAGAAAACTGGGTTGAGAGAGCTAAAGAAATAGATTGAAGTTGTCTCACATGCTATGTAGGGTTTGTGTGACACTAATCAATTCAGTATTTTAAAAGACAGGTCTCTAACAATGACAGTTGCAAAGAAAAATGGTAGAGGGCATTTCTTTACTTGGTGGGAAGAGTCTACACCAATGAAATAACAGGATCCAGTTCTTATCTCACATCCCCAGTGCATTGTCTAATGTCTAATAATATCTGGGAGACACTAAACATTTGTTGATCCTATCACTTTTCATCATGAAAATAAGTTTTCACAAATAACTGAGTGAAACAGGTAGAACAAGTTAGGAGAGGAATAATGAGTTGAAAATCCCAGAGAGGAAAATTTCAACTCAAAAAAAGGAAAAACTCCATAACAGCTGTTGAAAGGTAGAATTTGGGAGTTGCTGAGTTTTTCCCCTAAGTAGAGGTCTTCAAAGGGATATTTAAAGGTTGTTTTTCCTGGTATGTTGTTGGAAAGGATGTGAACTATGGTCTTTCGTTTGAAGCCAGATACAGTGTGTCAGTTGTGTTTGCAATGTCTGACAACTATTCAAGAGTGCTGGACCAGAGCCCAGTTAGCAAAAGGAGACAATCTGATTGTTCCATGTTCAGTTTCATGTCTGCCACTTTTTGGTCCCATTCTCCTTTTTATGAAATAAACTTTAAAAAAACCAACCACTTAAGAAAAAATAATTTTGAAATAATCAGTGATAAAAACAAGTCATTCAAGTTATCTACCTGGATTTATTTCTTTGGCACTTAATAGATTCAGAATTGAGCATATTTCTCTTTACTATGAACTTATTTTTTGTTTTGATAGCACTTTTTTATTTCATTCTGGGCTCTACTCCTGATTCTATTTTTTTTTTTTTTTTTTGTTCACCTTGGGAGTACCTTTGCCATTATTAGAAAGCAGCTTTCTCATTTTGGAAGATCCTTCCTTCTCTGCAACACCTTTGTCTGTTCGGTCAGTTTCTCTCAAGAGTTGGCATTTTAGGAAAGAATCTAGGCCATCTATGTAACAGCTTCCTTCATTTTTCTGCTTCTGAATCTCTAGGATTCTTATTCCACTATATTGACATACGGGTATTTCTCTCTTTCCCCTTCATGTCTCCCCTTTATATGTCATATTTCTCCATCAAAATTTTTCCTTTTTGAATACTTGGGATTGTTTTGTTCACATTGCTAAGCAGAATAACCTGGTGTATAGGAAATGGTGACTAATTGATGACTTGACTTTTTTTTTTTATAATGACTATTATGTTGGAAATTTTGATACATTTTATATTTCTTTCCATATAGTTGTTTAAGTGCCCCTATTGCTTCTGTTTCTAAAATGTATGTCTCTTTTATTCCCACTGACGTCACCATAGTATTGGCTTTCTTTATCATCCATCTAGACTGTTCTAGCTTTTTAAAATAGCCTATATAGATCTAATCCATTCTTTACATTGCTATCAGATAAATTTTGCTTATGCATAAATGTGGCCATGTTTATTATTCTGGAAAATCTTCAGTGGCTCTCTATTTTTTTTTTAAAGTTTAAAAAATTTTTTAATACAGATTGCTTTGTGAATCATGCTGGGAGAGAAAAATCATAGCAAAAGGAAAAAACTATAGGAGAGATTTAAAAAACAAACAGAAAAAAGGAAGTGAACATAGCATGTGTTGATTTACATTGTCTTCTTAGTTCTTTTTCTGTATGAAGATAGCATTTTCTGTCCAAAATATGTTGGGATTGCTTTGGATCACTGAGAAGAACCAAGGAGTTCATAGTTGATGATCACACAGTGTTGCTGTTAATTGTGTATAGTATATTCCTGGTTCTACTCGCTAATCATCAGTTCATGTAAATCTTAACAGGCCCTTCTATAATCGGCTTGTTTATCATTTTTTATAGAACAATAATATTCCATTTTCTTCATGTATGTACCTTGTTCAGCCATTCTCCAATTGATGGGCATCCACTCATTTTCCAATTCTTTGAATAGATCTCTATTTCTGACTATCTCAGAAATAGTACCAAAGCCTCTCTCTAATCTGGGACTGACCACCCTACCTTACTCTTTGTTACATACAACTCCATATTTTATACTGTGGTTTGGGTGGGATCAAATAAAGGCCAGATATATTGTAGAGTGAATATGCCACTGGACTTTGGGATTCAGGAAAGAGTTGCATTCACATCTTGTCTCAGATACTTACTTAACTGATTTACTGTGGATAAGTCATTTATAGCAACTCTCAGCCTTATTTTCTCATCTGTAAAATGAGAATGGTACCTTCCTACCAGAGTTGTGAAGATGAGATGATAAATATATTTGTATAAATGCTAGCTATTGTGTATTATGCACTCCAGCCAAACTAAACTACTGTTTTTTATTTTCTTAGTGAAACTACTTTTCCTACAACTCTGTCTTTGATATAGTTATCTCAGTGCCAAACATCCTTTTTCCCTACCATATTCCAACTCTTCAATTAAAAGGTTTATTTACCATGTTATTTCTTCCTTGGAAGCATTCTTTGTCCATAGCCCTAATTCCAATTCATACCTCGTGGAGCTTTTTGTTTTGTTCTTCTCTAATTGTGTTTACTGTATTTTTTAATTGGTTATTAGTAAACTATGATGCATACTTAAGGACAAGCACTGTATGCTATGTATACTTTAGGTCTTCTATTACTTTTTCTATACCACATAGTGGGTATGTTAGCAATATTTATTTAGTGTATTTGAAAATACAGTTCAACTAAATACCAGTAAGTGAATAACATTACAAAGAAGAATATGCTTAACAAAGCTATTTATTTCCTAGTCTCTTTGAATGGTCCTTGGCAGGACGCTTTTATGTGTGATCGTTTAAATGTGTTCATTGCAGTGATTAAACTAAAATAAAATGCTTTTATTGATTTCTATCCATTTACTGGTCATAGTACTACATAGTACTATCCTCAGGACAAAGTATTCTTAACTTTTGTGTGTATGTCTAGATTTCTTCTCAGATTGTTTTAAATATCTAAAATACAATGCATGGGATTACTACAGAAACAAATTATATGTAAACTGTAATTATTTTTTTTACACCCAAGTTCATAGACCTTTCCTTCTTCTGTTCCCCTTCTCTCACCCACCTCCACTGAAATCTATCCACTAAAGTTAAGTATCTTTTTTGCAGGTTGGCAAGGTACTAACAAAGAAGAAATAGGCTGAAACTTAATACTTTAGTTTAGAATTTTACCATATCAGACAATAGGCTTATTAACCTTAAACTTCCAAATATGAATGCCATCTGCCCAATCATATATTTTTACTCTTGCCTCTAAAAAAGAAAAAAATCCAACCGAACTAATATACTAGCAACTTATCAAAAATTGTACCTCTGTCCCCTTAAAAAACAAATAAACAAGCTAAATTCCACAAAGACTTAAAAAGTAGTACAATATTCTCAAAAAAGAGAATCCAGTAGCTTGGAAAAGAGTAGGTAAGGGATTGAATAATATATGTAAGATACTTGGCTTTTCTGCCAAAAATAGATTTTTCAGTCCAGCCAACTTAGATTTCTAGCATTGTGTACTCACTGCACGATTTTACTAAAGGTTTTCTGTATTTTATAAAATGTGGGGAAAGAGCTAGATAGTTTCAAAGGGTTCCAACCTAATTCTAAATATTGTGATTTTTAGTTGTTCTTTGGAGTCTTAATAATACTACTCACATGGAACAAGGAATTTCATTTTTTTGAAGTTTATTAAAAGTAATACATGTAGAGAGAAGAGTGAAATTTTTGCAGAGAATATTTATTGATTATGGACTAGGTGCATAGTCACTTTAAGTGATAATTATTGTATAATGTGTGGGAAAATTTGATGTTGCTTTCTCTCCCAAGTGTTCCTTTAAAATTCATTTTAAAAAATCAGGTTAAAAGCTGTTCATAAGTTCTGTTCTCTGCTGAGATGCCATTTGTTTCATGTCATTAAAGAGGGTTTTGAGGAGGCCATAATGATTGCTTAACAATTTTTACAAATTTCATTTTTAAGTTTTCATTTATATACTTTAAAACATTTGGGTTGTTTGACTGATTTACATTCTTGCCTGGGTTGTGTCGTTGGCAGCCATATCTCAATTTGCCATGTAAGTCGTCAGATGTTTGCTGACTAAAGTGATTTCTGGGTTCTTAGTCTCCTTGTTGTTGGCAATTAATTTACTTTGGTTAAACTTCTGGATGTGATTATAGATGGCTATTTTTGTTGTCTCATTTTTCATTATGAATTGATTATGATTATGAATTTCTTTCTTAGTTTGGGACTGTTTCAGATATGTTCCTTTTCTTTTCTGCTTCCTTTTCATTTTTATGGTCTTTATTTGATGCTCAAGATGAATCTCTTAAATTCTTTTTGATTTTTGAAGAAAGTGTTCACTTCTCATTTCTTATTTCTCAACCATGCTTTTCCATATTTCCCCCCCATCCTCACCTTAATTTTTTTCCTTTTTTAATCAGGAATTTGAAAAACCAGCAACATGATTATTTCAGCATACAAAGAGTTGTATATCAAACTAAACTTACAGATTTTAAAAATGCACATTAAATTTAACACAGTAGCAACAAAGCTTTGCTTGTCTTTTCCTATCTTCACGTGTTGTGATTTCATTTGAAAAGTCTTAGCAAGTTCTTCATAGACTTTTTCTACCTCTTTGTTCTTAGCAGTTGATATTGATTCAATTATTTTTTTTAGTGGTGGTCTTGCAAATGCGCCAAATAAATATTCCAGTAAATCAGTTTTTGTTGGCCTTTGAATGTACAATAAAAAGTACTCGGCCTAATATTTTCTTTGCCTCTCCAAAAAACATCCATGAATTATCCTTTATTTTAATTGGATTTCACATTTAGAGTACTTATAGTCAAATTAAATTTATGGATGAAGATTGTTGATTCTTAGTGCCACTTGCCCACTTTCCTTGCACTCTACAATTATCACTCTAGAAGTATATTATCACTGCACAAGTCTGAGGGCCATTTTGTGTTTTTCTTTATTCGTGAGTTAACATAGCCAAAAAAGTTTTATCAAGTGGTCAGTCAATTGATGATATTTTTATTTTTAGCTAAGTTGCTCTCGAGGAAATGGATACTTTTATTGCTGGGGACATATTTGAAGGATTCTAGCATGGTAGAACTCCCTAGAGCTTATATTGCTATAGCCTGAAATATTGGAATAGAATTTTAAGGAAATGTAAATACCATATATTAAAAAAAACAAAAAACCAAAACTCAACTGTACTAATAAATTGTGGTTGAAGCTTTTCCTTGATTTTATCTCTCTCTTATTTAAGGACAGATAACTTATTTTTTAATTAATTCAGTTTGTCTGTCAGTTCTCCTTCCAAATTTGTTACACAGAGCTCATGCCAAAACTAATCTTTAGATGTTTTTTCTTACTACTAAATTTTACTCAAGAGCCTGCTGTGGCTCTCTGTTGCTTGCAAAATGTTTGTAAGCTTTTTCTCTCCAGAATCATAGCCTTCTGAAAAAGGTTGTTTGTGTATATACTTTTCCTCCTTTTCCAGTCATTTGTCATTCCTTTGAAATTTGGCTTCCTTCTCCGTAATTCCATTGAAACTACTTTCAATGAGTTTCAGGGTGACCAATAATCTGTAAACTACTAAATGCAGTGATCTTTAATAAATGTTACTCTTTTTGTTAAAACTATTGCCTCCCCAATACATATATTCTCCTTGATCCTTAGGTTCCATGACATTGTCCTTTCTTGATATTCTTACCTGACACCTTGTTCTCAGTCTTCTTTGTTCAATCATAATAAGGCCTTCCTTTTTTGTTCTTCCTCTTCCTTTGAGCTCTTGTATTCCTAAGGGTTCAGTTATCTTACATGCAGAATACTTGTACATCTGTCTCTTCTCATTTAAAGTTTTTAGTCCTATATTACTTGCTACCATCTGGGTTACCAGGTCCAGAAATTGTGAGACATATTTTCTGCCAAATCCATCCTTCTTAAATTCCCATGTTTGTTAATGGCATAGTCAGGTTTCTAATAACTGACATATATTGTTTTGTAATCATCCTTGAGTCTTTCTCCATCATCTTTTGTATCTTATCTTTGTCTAATCTTGTTGATCATACTTTCAGATTATCTTTTCTTATATCTCTTCCCTTTCTCTGTAGTCACAAGACCTCTACTAGAGTTTAGGGCTTCAATATCTTGTGTTGTACTATTTCAGTCTTTTCCTTCTTCCTATTCTTCCCCTCACCCCCCACCCCTCCCATTTTCTCCTATTCTGACTGTCCACTCTGATAGTTCCACTATATGGATCTCTGTCTCAGGCTATTCATATGATAGGTAATTCATGATTCACCAGTGTAGACCTCTAACTTTTAGAACTGACTTCATTTGGATGCTGTTGTTATTTTACCTTCAGGCTTCCTAAAACACTATATACAACTGCAGAGTCCCTGACCCTTTTCTCCTCCTTTTCAGTTTTCTTTCAGCAATTCAGAGAGCCGCCTGGCTAGTGCTATGGGGTTGTCTGAGCTGGCATTGGCAGTTCAAAGCTTTGCCGTGCTATTGATACTGGACTGTAGCTTCTAGTAGGCTTTTCCTCCCAAATGGGATGATGCCTGTTGCTGTTATGAGTTCGAATTCTAGTGATGAGTGACTTTGAATGTCTTCTTCCCCCTCCTCACTCCCTCCAAGGCTGTAGGGGAGCTATTGACATTTATTGATTAAGGAGAGTGATATGATCAGAGCTGCACTCTAGGAAAATGACTTTAGTGGTTGAATAGAGGTTGGATTGCAATGAGAAGAGACTTGAGGGTAGGCAGAAACAACCAGGAGGCTCTGATAGTAGCCTAGGTGTGAAGGGAATGTTGACAGTGTGAGAGGAAAAAAAGTTATTAATAGTTAAGGCTTTTTGAGGTGAACTAGAAATGGCTGTCCTTGTTCTCTTCATGCTGTATCAATTTATAAAGATCTAAGTGTCTCTGAATTCTCCCCTTCCATTACTTTATTACTTTATTTATTCATTCATTCATTTTTGTGCTTTGTTTTTTGCCTTTTTGGGTCCTTAGAAATGAAGTGATTTCCTGAATACCGAGGCAAAGATATGCTATATTAGAGGTGACCATATGTTTGAGTTTGAGTCATAGGTTGGTTTTTTTTCCTTTGCTATGCCTTGCTTCTTTTTATTTATCTTGCAAAGAAGTGCTCAATAAAAATTTGTTAATTGCATTGAATTCTTTGACCCTATTTCCTCCTGTTTTCTACTATATATTACTTCAATCCTTAGTTTACCTCATCCTTAGTCGGGCGAGTCCCCTCGTAGCCCATATATGCCCTAACCATTTCTTCCCTATGTTGTTTTTTCTTTTTGAGAGTGGTGATCAGTGTCCACTCCTTGTTTCATGACTTCTCTTAATGATAATTGAAATTTGTAAGAGTAATATTATTCTGCTTCATCTTATGGCATGTAGCTATAGATAATCTTGGGGTTTTGAAGGTTGTGCCATTGTAATGGCGGAAATGGAGTCCTGAAGAAAAGGGACCCAGACATCTTGTCACAATTAGCACTAATTCCTGATAAATTGCCATCCAAGAGTCCTGGAGTTGATAGCACCCCAAGACTACTAGTCCTGCTTCCAACCTAGTCCTTTCCAGCTATCATCTTAGAAAACAATTTCTGTGGAGAAGCATCTAGCCATCTTTGACATTGCTGACTAATTGCCATCTGTGGGCAGACAAGTCAGCATAGCCAAAGGTGTAAGGTACCTTGAAGGGGGTGGTTCATGCTCAGCAATTGAGAGCATAACTCCCCCCCCAATATCTTGGTCACTACTTCTTTCCACTTGACTGAGATTTCCCCAGTCCCCGCAACTCAAAAGAGCCTTAGCAATAGCAATATGTTATTGTTCTTGACTCACTCCGCCCCCCCCCCCCCCCCCCAAAATAAAAGTAGGGGCCTCTGTGAAAGAAAGATTAACTTCTACCTAATACCAACTGCTATAGTCTTGTAAGTAATTTCCAAGATTGTTGGGGTGGGATTGGGGGTCAGCGCTAAGGAGATATGGCTTAGGAACTGCTTCTGCAAGTGCTGGAACTGCTTCTGCAAGTGCTACAGTCACACTTACTGTAGACCTAAAACAGATCTTAATACCTTAATACTGTCGAATGATTCAACCTCCAAAACTGATAAAATTTTATCAAAGTGAATTTCAATAAAGGAGCATTACCAACTGATAAAATTTTATCAAAGTGAATTTCAATAAAGGAGCATTACCACATGTTTTTCTGATGTACTTTTAGTACTGTGTGGCTTTTCCATCTGGCATGTAGTAGAAACTTCTATGTTTTATCGCCTCATTGACTTTTCCTTTTGGTATCTCCAAGTGTTTAAATAAATGTGTTTTAATTTATTTATTGTAAAATTGGAAATAGGGAGATATAAATTTTTTTTAAAAAGATCTACCTCATTGAAACACATATCCCTTCTTCCCCAGATGATTTTTTTTGAAGTACTAAATTGGACAATATTAAATAATTTCTCATTTCCTACTACATGTACCTTTGTACATTCTTTCAATAGACATTTGTAGATCACTGTGCACCGAGGATATAAAGAAAAAATGAAAATGTTCTTCAGGGAGTCCTCCTGTATCTTGCTAGGAGAATGGAAAAAAATTAAAAACAAAATAGAGTATAATTTGGGAGAGGGTTTATATGTTCTGGATTTTGGCACTTAATCATTTAATTTGGTAATTTGTTTCATATTTTAATGTATTGTTCTATAGTTGTCTGATTTTTGTAAAATCTCCTTTTCCCCAAGAGATTTTAAATTATATTCCATAGTCATTTTGTACCCTTAAGATATAGCTGTGTGCAAATAATAGTTCCTCAGTAAATAGTTGTTGAATTGACTTGTGGTAATTTGTAAGTAATTTCAAAGCAGTATAGTATATACATGTTATTAATATACTACAATAAATGATGCTATTTTATGTAATAGTTTGCAAAGGAACAAACATGAACTAATTTCACCAAGATTGTTTAGCCTATAATTTTATTCTCTGTTGTCCAATTGCAGTTAAGTATTAGATTAGTTAAAAGGACAACTTTAAGAAACATTTATGCTTCAGTGGAATGATATGAGATGATACAGTCCCTATTAATAATGAAATATTTAAAAGTAAACGCTATTTTATTGATTTAACTTATGCGGCAACTGAACTGTTTATAAGGATATAGAGCCTAATGGGTCAGTGAAAATAGCATACATTTGTAGCTAGCACATGATTTATTCAAAAGTGCTTAGTTCCTCTAAGAAGTTCTTAAATTGTGTCAGTTATCTTTTCTCTCTTCCCAGTATCTTGCTTTACGCCATTGGAGGTAACAAACCTTTCCTGTCCCCTTCACCTTGGCCACCCCCAAAAAAAGTGGAGGAAAGAAACATTTATTAAAATGGCACCTACTATGTGCTAGACATTGTGTTTAAATACTTTACAAATCCTATTTGAAAGCTTACTCAGTTGTCAAAACAGATGTCACAAAAGTTTATGTACTAAAAATATCTAGATGAGCCTCCTCAGGCCTAAAAATTCAGAGATTGGACTTTGCACTTTGGAAATAGTTCTAGTAAACTACCCTTTCCCTCCTCAGTTTTCCAGCTGTGGGGAAGAACTATTGAGGGTAGAGCCATTAATATCAGAGAGCCTAATAGTGAAGGAAGAGAAATATTTTCATAAAAAGTTGCAGCCTAAAAAAGCATTGCATTTTGGACTCTAGAATTGTTTCAAAGCAGGGCAATATTTGGAATTAAATATACTTGTATAAAAAAATTCTTAAGGATTAAATATATTTATTTTAATAATATAATTAAAGCATGATATTGTTATAGTGTTCTATAGAGTATTTAAGTACTTATAGTTATTATTAAATAGCTTTTATATTTGCCAGCTATTAGTCTTTCTCAATAAATAGGATGATTCACTTCATAAGTTTTTGCTATACAGATATATTGATTTGTGACCCAAATGGTACTATTTCTTACAATATGTATTTAGGCACCAAAGTCAGTTACTACAGTGAATCTTAAATCTTTGAGGCACTAAATGCTGCCTTGCACAGTAATCTGTGCAGAACATTAGTCTCTAAAGTTTTAATAGTGCATACTCAATATATGCTTATACATTATATATTTGCTACCATACATGTGTATAATATACAGTAATAGAAATTAGAAGGGATGAGATGAAGAAAGAAATAACACTTTAAGAAAATTTTTTAACAGTATATTTTTTTTTTTAACACCGTGTGAGCAATGTGATATTAATGTAGTTCAGAAGCCTTGGTTTATACCTGGACTACTTAAACTTTTTCTACTTATGACCTCTTTTTTGCCCAAGAAATTTTTAGCAAATATATGATCCCAGGAATGTAGATATATAAAATAGATATACAAATCAAACATTTACTGATAATAAATTTACTGAGAAAAACTCATATGGGGACATGAACTACAGTTTAAGAAGCTGGAGTTTATACTTTTGTGATACAGCAAATTAAAGATGTGCTTTTGAATTTGTTTGTAATGTCTTGATGCCTATGTTAAAAAAAAAAAAAAAACCAAAAACATATTACTTATTTTTTTCAGTCCTATTCATGAGTAAAGTAAATATTTTTTCTTGAAATTCAGGAGGGAACATGGTAGGAATTTTGTCTAGGAAGGGAAGGTCCCAGGTTTAATAGATAGGTAATAAACATTTATTAGGGACTATACTAAGTACGGGTATACAAAAGAAAAAAAGAGAGACCCTGCCCTCAAGGAGATCATAATGGGGGAGGCAATTGATTAAAAAAATATATATATACAAACAAGTGGGGGAGGCAATAGATGAAAAAATGTACGAACAAGTTATATGAAGGATAAATAGGAAATATTTGAGAAAATACACTGAGGGATTAGGAACGACTTCTCTAGAAGACAAGATGTTAGTTGGAGTTTAAAGCATTTGAGGCATGGAGGATATTATTGCCAAAGAAAATGTTTAGAGCCAAGAGATGAAGGATCTGAATTCTATATTGGAACATTCAGAAAGCTAATGTCACTGAGTTAGAAAAATACATAAGTAAAGTATAAGAAAAATTGGGAAAGATAGGAGGAAGATAGTTTATGAAGGGCTTTGTATGTCAACAGTATTTTCTACTTAGTCCTGGAGAAAATAGACAAATAGTTTATAGAATTGGGGAATGAGTGACATTTTCTTTTAGGACAATCCATTTGATGCTTAAATAGGCAATGGATTGGAGTGGGAAGATGAGGCAAGGAGACTCCTTTTACCCCCAAGCAGGCTATTTGTAACAGTATAGGTATGAAGTGATGAGGATATGGATTAGAGTAAAGTCGGCATAATTGACAAGCCTTGGCAATAGCTTGGATATGGGGGTGGGGTGGGGTGAGGATACGATCTAAATAAGGAGGCAGAGAAGGAAGAAGTGGTCAAATAGGGAGGAGAAGAATCCAAAGAAAGTGGTGTCCCCAAAACCTAGAGAAATAGAGTATCAAGGAAGAAAGAGATTAAAGTATTATAGACTGCACAGAGATCAAGGAGAATGAGGATTGGGAAATAGGACATTGAATTCAGCAATTAAAATCATGTGGAGAGAAAACCTTTTTAATGGAATAATAAAGTTGGAAGCTGGAGATGTTTTTTCAAGAAGTTGAACTACAAAGGACAGGAGGTAAAAGGGTTTTTGAGAGTGTAGGGGGTGGGAGGAGATATAGACATGTTTGTGGGCAGTAGAGAAGCAGGAGACAAGTGGACAGGGAAAGTTTAAAAATAAGTGATCCGAATAGGGAGAACCGAGAGAGGGCAGTCTGTTAGAAGAGACAGTAAGACGATATCTCTTATAAAAGTAGGAATCTTTACACGGCAGTTAGAAAGATTTGGATCATTGTGTTCGCCATACTTTGGAAACCAACTACCGCTGTAGAAGTGAGAAGCTAGAGCCAAGTTTGAGTAAAAGATTTGGTAATAAATAGGAATTAGTCAGCAAATAGGAATTTTCCTGTTTATTATGGGAGAAGATAGGGAAAATATGTCTCAGAAGAATAAAAAATGATATTCCTTATGCCCAAGACTAGAAAGAATGGTATCCAGTACTGACCTGCCTGAGAAAATAAATGCTTAGATGTGAGGCCAGTTTCAAATCTTGAATCAGCAGATTTTTAGGGTTGCATGCATTTATTACCCAGTGAAAGTTATGGGAGTAGGTTTGCTTCTTGTTAGTTGTTAGTTGAGGGACAGGAATAATCCACTATCATCTCAATCATATCATATCAATATTCTGGAAAAGCGTGATTGCTTTTCTGTGACTCAACTTACTGTTGTTTTTATTTTTGAGAAAGAAATTTTCCTATGTCTGATATATCAGTTGTTATAAATTCTATGGCAAGTGGATTGGGGCAGTCACAGTCCCTCAAAACATTAAGTAATCTGAATTTCTAAAATTTGAAATATTTTAATATTCTTCTGTCTCTTTCCAGACTTTCATTCTTTGCATGCAAAATATAGTGATTCAATTTTAAGGTCCTCTAGGTTATAAACCAATATATAGCTTTCCCTGAAGATTATATCTTGTGATGTCTTTTTTCTAATGTTCTTTTGAATTTATTGCATTGTAACATAATGAATTACTTCTTTACATTCATGTATGTTCTTCACAATTCACATATACTTTTTGATGATGGTTATGGTCATTTAATCTATCCCTCTTATTTTATAAATAGAAAAACAGAGCCCTAGAGAGATATGGGCAGGCTATCCTATCTTATTTATCTATCTTTGCATCATCTCCCCTACTCCCACTTCATTGTACTATTCATATAATAGTCATTTAATAAATGAGTTGAAAGAATGAAGGAGCTAAAGATCTTCAGACTATTAAATTCTGTACTTAGTGCTAACAGGGACCTTCCACTACTATAGTCTATTGATTAATTTGAGGGTGGGTTGGGATTTTTAAGTCGGGTTCAGTCTGTCAAAGAAATGTATTGATAATTATACCATGATGAAAAATCTTTTGTCAGTGCTCTTAAGCAAGCAATCTAAAGCAGTGCTGATGAGAGGGTTTCTCAAGGTAGGTTTATTTTGCTTGGTTTATTTATATCATATCATTTTAGCGAGTTGAGAAGTTTTCTGTTGAGGGAATTCTTTTATAATGACTAATCATTCTATAATTTTTTGGATTTAAATTTTCATGTTAGATTTTTCTTAACTGGCCTCATGTATGTTAGCTTAATGTATTAAAACAATTTATAGGCTCTTAATATTATACATATGAAAACAGGGAATCTGACATATTTAAATCTTAATTTGAGCTCATTTGAGGAACTGATGGTATGCGTTAGGGAACAAGAATTATATAATTAAAAAAAAGTATATTAAAAGTTAGAAAGACAACCTTTGAGATAATCCGATGAAATCTTTCATTTTATTTTACTGCTTATGATTGGTGTTGAATAGAATTGAGAGACATAGTTATATCTCATTTACAGTTTGTACTTTAGGACATCTATTCACTTATAATTAATTTAATTAATACACCTAACCATCTTTTCCAAGCACAGGGCGGGTATTCATTGAAGTTCCTTTTACCTTGACTCTGTGATGGTAATTTGCTTATATTCTATTAAGGAGTAAGATGATGTCTGCAGTATTTGAGGTGCTGTCAGGCACAGAGGATGCAGTACAAAAAACAAAAGTCCTTCCCTTTGGTTGCATATTGTTCAGTTGTAAATATATATGCTCCTCATCCTATCCTACAGAGATACAGTGTAATATAATAGAGTAGAATGTGTGTGATGGGGTAGAGGGAGAAAAGAACCTTTTTTCTGCCAAAGCCATTTGGATATTTATAACATCATTAGCTGGCCATATAAAATTATCAGTTTAAAAACTCAAAACAGTAGGAGGTTATTGTAACTAGCTTTCAGTTCATCATTGCCTTAGATTGCCCTGGCAGGTCATATCAAACAATTATAGCCCATAAGCAAGAAGATCTCCACCCTTGTTTTGTAAAGTGTTAAATTTAGGAACATTGGATTTAGAATTTTACCCTTAATGTATATGTGTAGTAATATAAAAATGTTTTAAACTTTCTGAGACCCCAGTCTGTTATACTGCAGGGTGATAATTGGTAAGGAAAAAAAAATGCTTTGTAAGCTTTGTAAGTTAAATCCCTTTGTAAGAGATGTAATGCTCTTCCAGGGAGAAACTTGTTTTTCTTCCAGCCATGATGATAATGACCTGGAAAACCTTGATCAATCTGGAATCAAAAGGGCCTTGGTTCAGATTCCAGCTCTTTTGTGTGAATCATGCAATAGAACATAGCAATAGACAAGCATATATAACCATAAACCTTAGTGTCCTTATCTATAAAATGAGTAGATAGAGTGGGAAATTCCTCTTTGGTTTCTAAATCTAAATACATAGTCCCGTAGAATCTGAATTAAGTTCTAGTAAATTTTTTTGAATTTAAATTTAAATTAAACTTTTAAATGCTGGGATAAACTTAATTATAGGCAAAAAATAGTCTCATGAAGAACCGACACATGATTAAACAAATATATAGCTACTAGTAACCATCATAACTTTATACCTGCTATTTTTTTTTTTTTTAAGAAGAAATAGTTTTAAGGAAAAAATAGTGTGGGATAGAGAAGTAAAAAAAAACTTAATTTAGAGGTTCAGTTGAGGGGGCTTCTTCATACTTGTGTTGTATATGACCCTCCAAAGGAGTGTGGTTTTGATTCATATTAAATTTTAATATGCTTAAAGTCATTGTTTTCATGAAAACATGATTGTAGTGACAGACAGATAGAGGGTAGTTTGTTTCCTAGGATAAGATTATAAATGCTATAAATGGAGGATTGACTGAAAGATATGATGGGTAGAATTTGGTTATGTGTATTAATGATGTTATGAGATACTTTTCAAAGAAAACTCTAACATGGATATACTACATCTATTTACTGAATATTACCTTTTTAAATAGGTGATTTTCTATGTTTTAATTGATTTTTTTTAATTTGATCTTGGACTAGGTTTTTTTTTTTTTTCCCCTGTGACAATGAGGTTCCATTTGAATAATGGGAATCACAATTAGTCATTTAAAAAATTCTTTAGAAATAGATTCAAATGGTGCTATTGAATATGGCTATTTTAAAATTTCTCTTTAGATGAGTTCTTAAATTTTTGTGTCAAATCTCTTCTCAAAATGTTTTTCAAATGCGTTAGAGCATTTCAAAATACATAACATTACAAAGGAGGCCGATTATATTGAAACACAATTAAAAATAATTTAAAATATCAACATTGAATGGACCACAAGTTAATATTTCCCCTTTGTTAATTTAAGGATGTAGTATATGTCTGACCATGGCTACAAGTTCCTGCCCCCAGTGATACTTAGTAGATAACAAATCTGACTGGACACATTTGCATACAATCTCCAGATGAAATTCTGTTACCTTGCTTAAATATCCTTAGCTTGGCATTAACTAAATTGCTTTTGTTAATTTCATTTGATTTGAGTGTCTTATCTCTTGGAATTTCTAAACTGTCCTAAAGCCTGGCCCAAAATGGGATGGAATTTTTTTTTAAATTAAAGCTTTTTATTTTCAAAACGTATACATGGATAATTTTCAACATTTACCATTTACCCTTACAAAATTTTGTGTCCTAAATTTTTTTCTCCTTTCTCCCCTCTCTTAGATGGCAAGTAATCCAATACATGTTAAACATGCGCAGTTCTTCTGTACATATTTCCACAAATATCATGTTGTGCAAGAAAAATCAGATCAAGAAGGAAAAAAAAACAAAAAGCAAGCAAACAACAAAAAGTGAAAATACTGTTTTTAAAATTACAGTGTTTTATTAAATTCTTTTTTAAATTACATTGTTTTATTTATAAAACATGCACAGGTAACTTTTTTCAAAATTGTGTTTTAACCTTTTATCTTCCTTGCAAGATTGACCCTTGCAAAACCTTGTGTTTCAAATTTTCCTCTCCTTCCACGCCCTTCCCTAGATGACAGGTAATCCAATACATGTTAAATGTGTTAAAATATGTTAAATCCAATATATGTATACATATTTATTTATTTATTTAATTATTTTTAAAAATAAATTTGAGTCAATTCTTTATTTTTTAGAAACAAGGTCTTTATCAGTACATTTCAATGTAAATATTTCCCCAGTCTATTACTTTCCTTCTAATCTCATGTGCATTGATTTTCTTTCTTTTCTTTTCTTTTTTTTTTTTTTTTTTTTTTATTTAATAGCCTTTTATTTACAGGTTACATGCATGGGTAACCTTTACAGCATTAACAATTGCCAAACCTCTTGTTCCAATCTTTCACCTCCTACCCCCCCACCCCCTCCCCCAGATGGCAGGATGACCAGTAGATGCTAAATATATTAAAATATAAATTAGATGCACAATAAGTATGTATACATATTTATACAGTTATCTTGCTTCACAAGAAAAAATCTGATCAAGAAGGGAAAAAAATGAGAAAGAAAAAAAATGCAAGCACACAGAGTGAAAATGCTATGTTGTGGTCCACACTTGGTTCCCACAGTCCTCTCTCTGGGTGTCAATGGCTCTCTTCATCACAAGACTATTGGAACTGATCTGAATCATCTCATTGTTGGAAGGAGCCACATCCATTAGAATTGATATATAATTTTGTTTCCATGTACAATGATTTCCTGGTTCTGCTCATTTCACTTAGGAAAATACTATGTTGCAATTCACACTCAGTTTCCACAGTTCTTTCTAGATGCAGATGGCTCTCTTCATCAAAACTGGCCTGAATTATCTCATTGTTGAAGCTCCTATCCAGGGATAGAATTTTTAATACTTATTTTTGTATTCCCTTGCAACCCAGTACAATGCCTAGGATTTAATAAATATTTGCTGACTGTTTACTCTGTCTAACTAGGCAAGTCGAAAGTTACCTTTATAGTTTTGGATATGTGCCACCAGATAGCTTCCTTACCATCTTCTTTTTATATCATATGGAAGAGGACAGGAATTATTTCTCTCCCTCTATATCTTCATTATTCACTAGACTTTTTGCTCTGTCAAATTTGGCCTGATGGGGGGAGGGCTAGAGATCACTGATTACACTAATTTCATAATATGACAATTCAGAGGAAGGCCTCTGAAAAAAGTTAAATCAATAAATTTATTATTTCTGGTTATTCAGTAAAAAATTTTAGTTAATAAATTTCCCTTCCTTTCATCTAAAACCACCAGAACTTTAGGAATGGAATTACAGAATACTTTTGACACTAAAAGTCAAATGTAAACAATTGGGAAAATTTTAATTGCTTGTGAGTAGGCCAAATGACTATAACAAAAAGGAGACAAGTCTACCTAAAATAATCTTATGCAAACATCATATCAATCAGACTACCAGAAATTATTTCATAGAACTAGAAAAAACCATAACCATTCATCTAGAAGAAAAGGTCACGGATAGCAAGGTAATCAATGGGGGGGGGAGGAGGGAGGGGAATGTGAAGGAAGGTCACCTAGTAGCTGTACTAGGTCCCAAATTGTATTATAAATCATCAAATCTTAGGCACAGGTTGAAAAATGGTAAGTGGTAATAGAATAGATTGGGTACACAATAAATTACATTATAGTAATTTGTCATTTGATAATTCTAGAGACCCAAATTTTTGCACCAAAACGGAAAACTATGATAGAAATTCGTTGGATATCAACATCTCATAACTGTGTCCCAGGATAAGATCAAATGAGTACACAATTTAGATATAAAAAGGTAATACTGTAAACCAATTGGGAAAGCTTGGTATAGTTTGCATGTCAGATCTATGATTAAGGGAAGAAATTTTGACCAAACTAGGGATAGAGTATCATGGAATATTCAATGGATAATTTTTATTATATGAAATAAAAAAGGTTTTGAGCAAACAAAACCAATGCAACCAAAATTAGTAGGAAAGTAGAAAACTGGGATATGGGGGAAGAGTTTTTTTTTTTTTTTTAAACATTACATTTCTTTTATTCAAGCCTCATTTCACAAATATATAAAAAAAGAGTCAAATTTTAAAGAATGCAAGTCATTCCTCATTTGATAAATGTTAAACTTTTTTTTTTTTCCCCTGAGGCCATTGGGATTAAGTGACTTGCCCCAGGGTCACACAGCTAGAAAGTGTTAGTGCTAAAGACCACAGATTTGAACTCAGGTCCTTTTGACTTCAGGGCTTGTGCTCTATCCACTGTACCACCTAGCTGCCCCAAAATAGGAGCCAGGAATAGCATCTATTTCCCAGTTTTTTTTTTTTTTGCAGAGGTAATTGGGGTCAAGTGACTTACCCAGGATCACACAACTAGGAAGTGTTAAGAGTCTAAGGGCAGATTTGAACTCCTAACTTCAGGGCTGGTGCTCTATCCACTGTGCCACCCAGCTGCCCTGAATAGGTAGTTTTCAGACAAAGTAATAAAGCTATATCTATAGTTATATAAAAATGCTCCAAATCACTTGACTAGAGAAATGCAAATAAAAACTGAGAATATAACCTTTTAAATATATCAGATTGGTTGGCTAATGTGACAGAAAAGGAAAATGGTGAATGCTGGAGGGGATGTGGAAAAACTGGGATATTATACACTGTTGATGGAATTATTAATTTAACCATTCTAGAGAGCACTTTAGAACTATGCCTAAAAGGGATAAAATTCTGCATTCCCTTTAATCAGGTAATATCACTACTAAGTGTGTATCCCAAAGAGATTTTTTAAAAAAGTGTGGGGGAAATGTACAAGAATACTTATAGTAGCTCTTATGGTAGCAAAGAATTAGAAATTGAGGGAATTGACCATCAGTTTGGAAATGGGTAAATAAGTTGTAATAAATGATGGTAATGGAATATTATTGTGCTATTAAGAAATGACAAGTGGGTTTGTTTCAGAAAAACTTGGAACGATTTACATGAACTGATGCTGAGGGAAGGAAAACCAAGAGAACATTGTACATAGCAATATTGTATAATGATCAACTGTTGATAACCTGGCTATTCCTGGATATACTATGATATAAAACAGTTCCAAAGAAAAAAACTCATGAAATCTAAATTCAGATTGAAACATATTACTTCTTTCTTCCCCCCTTTCTTCCTCTTCCTGTCCTACCTTCTGCCCTTCTTTTTTTCTTCTACAAAATGATTGCTATGGAAACATTTTATGTGGTTGCATATGTAAACTATAACAGATTGCTTACCCTCTCAGGGAAGGGAGAGAGGATTAGAAGCTGGAATTTAAAACTTTAAAGTGGTTTTGGATACAAAACTCAAAAGCATTGCTTGCAGGACCAAGTTGAATTCAAAAGGTAAGTTAAATTCATAAGATAACTAGAAAAAGTGAACTCCTTTAAAATGTGGGAATCACCATTTCATGGTAAGTTATAAGAATAAGGGCCTTTTAATTAGAACATATTGAACTTAAGAAAGAGTAACTTGTTATTCCAGTGCATATTGGTATCTGCTTTGTGATTGATTGGCCTGGAGAATTGATATGGGCACTAATAGTTGAGTAACTTGCTCAAGGTCTTAGTCAATTTGTCCCCCACTCTTGACTTAAAGCCAGGTTATCTTGATTGGCTACAAGAACAGTTAGTGACAGTGACATGAGGCCACAGTTTCTTATTTTTGATTGTTAGAACAAAGAATGAATCAACTGAGATTTTGAGTGGTGTATATTTCCTGCAAAATTACATATATATATATATATATATCTTTTAAGTTTTGCAAAGGGCTTCTATTAAATATACCTATTTTCTGGCTGAGGAAACTTGAGATACTCAAAAGGTTTTAATTGAATTGCCCTAGGTTAAACAAACACCCAGGAAGTATCTGAGGTTGGATTTGAATACAGTTCTTGCTTGATTACAGATTCAGTACTCTTATCTATAAGCTACCAGCTGCCTGTACAGTTTCATTTCACATTTGCATTTGGAGCAGGATCATAGAGACATTAGAGAAATTTTCATTGTACTTTTATCAAATAGGCTCAGTCTAAAGATATTTCACAGATACTGATTTTCTAGAAAAGCAGAAACTTTAAAAAAGTATTAGTGGAAAAGATATATTTGTTTAATGAGATATGTATGCTGACATATGGTATATCCAAAGTCCTAGTGTAGTTTTAAGCTTTAATAAGCCTAGAACTACACCTTGAGCTTCATTTTTCACTACATATAAAACTAAATTAATTTTAAATTCAGACATTTCGATTTTATTGTAAAATCATTCGACAAATAGCAGTTTATAGTATTTATAAGGGTTTTCATGAAGCATAACTACCGTTCTATTTTCATAAGAATTGCTCTTCAGATCTTTAAAAAAGCCAACAGCATATTGTAGCCTGAAAGAAAAGTTTTAGTAGCAATGCATAATAACTTGGTTTAATTTGAAGCCATTCATTAGACAACAAAGATATATTCCAATAGGAAGTCAAGAGCTTCATTATATTTATGACTTTTCCTTGTGCTCACTTTGCTCCTCTTAATTTAAGAGGATAATCTTTCTGCAGAGATTCCCCTTATACCATCCTTCCTTAACTTGATTGTCAAATTCCAGAATTCTTGTGTAATATTTCCTTCTCTGTTTTCCACTTGCACTGCCATCCTTTATTTTAGTCATTGTAAACTCTCAACTAACAGTCTCTGTGCCTTAAGTCTAAACTTCACACCATTTCCAAAAATAATATTCCTAAAGTACAGGTTTGGTCATGTCAGTTCCCTCCTGCCTATAGAATATATAGAAACTCAACCTGACATTTAAAGTCTTGTACAATCTAGCTTTAACCTACTCTTGCAGGTTTATTCAAGCTATTGATTGTTCCTTGATTCTTCCTTTATTTTCTCATTCCTGCAGATTAACCTCTAACTTCGGGGTCTTGCTTAGTATATCTTTTTGGAGGAAATGAAAACTTATTAATTTTTCAAAATTTTTCCTTTTAATCTGAGGATTTTGTTAAGAATTCGGGCAGCTAGTGGTATAATCATTGCACTAATATTCAGTCCATTTCTAGAACCAATTATTTTGCACCTCAAACATAACACATTCTCCCCCCCCCCAAAAAAAAAGAAAAGAAAAATAATTTGCCTTCCAAGTCCCTCATTTTGTTAAAGCTATTAAAATTTTCCCAATCACCCAGATTTGAAACTTTGGAGCTATCCTTAACTCAATCCTTTTTCTTCATTTTCAGTTACCAAATACTGTCACTTTTCCCTTCTTGCATCTCTTATGCTTACATGAGCAATTCCATCATTAAGGATTTATCATTTCTACTCTGAGAGCAAAACTAGATCCCATCCAACTATTCTCCACACCAAAGTTTCTTTTTCCACAACCAGCTCCTTTTTGTCTGAGAATTTTTTATGTTATCTATTTAAAACAGGCATAGAAATCTAAACATTTACTATTATAAATCATAATTTCATGGCACCCTCCTTCCTCCGTTCCCCCCCCCGCCACACACACACACACACATTCAATTGAGATCTCATATCGGGTCATCAACCACAGTTTAAGAAACTGGGCTCTTTACTAGTGCTACAGTAATAATCCTAAAATGCACTAATCATGTGTTGCCCCTTAAGGCTCTGTCCTGAATCCTCTTTTCCTTTTATATTATCTCTTTATCATGTCATCAGTTCCCATAAGTTCAGTGGTCATTTCTCTGTAGATGATTCCCAGATCTATGTATCTAATTCTAATGTCTCTCCTTACCTTCAGTCCTGTATCACATCCCTTTTAGACATTTTGAGCTGTTTGTTCCATGGACATCTCAAAATCATAATGTTCAAAACAAAACACATTATTTTTCTTCTTCCTCCCCATTTCTATTTTCAACTTCCTTAAGGTCTTGCAACCTGAGTATTATCTTCACTTTCTCACTTAGTCTTCCCTCCACAGCATCTTTCCCATTGCTATTCACATAACTGACACCTAGTCACAGGCCTTCATTATCCCAAGCCTGGACAATGGCAATATCCTTCTCGTTGGTGTCTTTGACTCAGACTCCCATTCTAATCATCTGCCACACAACTCAAAATGATTTTCATAAAATTTGGTTTTTACCATTTCATTCAAATTCAAATGGCTCTTTTACCTTAAGGATCAAATATAAAGTTCTCTTCACAACTGGTAAATTTCCAACCTTTTCAGATTTAACTTCTCCATGTATTTTTTGATTCAGTGATACTGCCTATCTTAATATACATTTCATTTCGCATCCCCCAAGTTCATATATTTAACAATTTAAAAACAATTTTTTTCTCCTCCAAATGAAGACTAACTTCTCAGCTCCCAGCATCAGTTGAGAAAATAAGAAAACCAAAATTATATACAAAAACAACATTCCCACATATGTCTCAATCTGTTCTTTCAGTCCCTCATCTCTTTTGTAGGAAGTGATTAGACTTTTTGGTCACAATTTGTCTGGATATTGTAGTCAGCCATCATGATGACTAGCATCCTTAAGTTTTCCAAAGTTGTTTATATAGTAATACTATTCTTATTATTTAAATTGATATTGTTTCTGTTTGCCTTTCTCTGTATACATTCATACAAATTTTCCCCAGGTTTCATTCAACCCCATCCCCTTTGTTACACAATACTACTATTTTCATTCAACCATTCTCCAATTTTTAGGTGCCTTGTGTCTCTGATTTGTGGTCACTGTAAACAGAACTCTCTCTCTAACACACACACACTCTCTCTCTCTCTCTCTCTCTCTCTCTCTCTCTCTCTCTCTCTCTCTCTCTCTACATATATATATGTATATATACACATATACACACATTTTAATGTATGTAAGTCTTTTTCATATTGGCTCTCTTTGGGGCGCATAGAACCTAGTAGTGGTTTTGCTGGGTCAAAGTATTCATAGTTGCTTTTTAGAAATGGCTGAGCCAATTCACAGCTTTGCTAATAGTGCAGTGATGCATATTATCAGTTTCCTGTATATTTTAGAAATGAAGCTTAATCAGAGAAACTTGCTGGAAAGATTTTTTTCAATTTCATATAATCAAAATTGGCTATTTTGTCTTCTGTCTTCCTAGTTTTCCTTTGTCTGGTCATGAAACTCATACATATATATGATAGTTAATTTCTTCCTTGCTCCTCTTATTTATTTGTGATGCCAGCTTTTATGTCATTTATTTCTTTTAAGCTTATCTTGGCATATGGTGTGAAATGTGGGTCTATACTTATTTTCTGCCAGATTGCTTTCTAGGTTTCCCAACTTTTGTGAAATAGTGAGTTCTTCTCATACCTGCTGCATCCTTCCTCTTGCTCCCCCCAGAAAGTGAAGGCTGGAGTCTGTGAGTTTATAAAATACTAGGCCGTTAGTTTAGTCTACTTTTCTATATTGTGTACTTAATTTGTGAGTTTCATGATTAATGTTTAATTGGTGTATTTCAATTGGTGTTTTTGTACAGAAATCAGTATTGTTGACTGATTTTTTTTCCTATTTTCAATGTTGTTGTGGGGTACCCCCCCAATTCCTTAAATGTCAGGTGATTCCATATTTTCCACCAAGAATTAAAAAGTAAATGCCAAATCCATGTAGAAACATCTGTAAAATTGTTATGAATTTCACAAAGAATAAATTATACAAATAACAAAAAAGATTGCATGGCATCATGAAATCTCTTATAATTTGTTTGTTTTTTTAATTAAGTGATTTTTCATAAAAAGTTTAATACTTCCCTACTTGTCTTTATTCTCTTCTGAAGCTGCCATCTTCTCACCTGTTTCTTTAAAAATAAACCATTGTATTGTTTTCTTTATTTTTTTGAGGGTTAGGGTAGTTAGTATTTTCTCCCTCCCCCACACTATTCTCATTCTCTCTCTCTCTCTCTCTCTCTCTCTTCTCTCTCTCTCCTTCCTTCTAAATCAGTGTTATTAATTAAAATAAAATGAACACTTTGAAAAGTTCGTTCTTTCTCAACCTCTAGTTCATTTATCTTTCAACCAAGAAATGGAAAATGTGCTTTATTTATCTTGATTTTATTTATTTATTTGATATTTAATTTACTAGTTTAATTTATTATTTATTAGTCTTCTGGTTTTCATGCTTTTTTCCTTGTTTTCATGTTTTGTTTTAAATCAGGGGATTATTTATGTTTTCAGGTTCATTGAGAATTGGTTTTATTGGGTTCCATTCTTGCTGATTCTCTAGCTGGTTTTTAACCAGTATTCAAATTGTGTGATCTTGAAGTGTCACTTCATGGTCCCTGGAACTTTTCTTCATTTTTCATCTTCTTATTCTACATTTCTGGCTCTTCCAAATGAATTTTGTTATTCTATGAAAATTTACTTGGTAATTTAATTCGTAAAAGTGTAAATTCACTTTGGTTAATATTGCCATTTAAGTTCTGAATTTTGCAGTTATTTAAATTTTCTTTTATTTAAGGTGCACTTTGTAATAGAATTTCTACAAGTCTTTTGTGTTTTTGGTAGATTGACCCTCAGATTCTTTATGCACATTTACTTTTGAGCTGTTCAACATAGAACTTCATGAACTTGGACATTTACCATTTACCTACCCTTGAGTCATTTGAGAGTTTTGCTATTCTGTCCTCCATAAAATTAATAGTGCAATATAGAAATTAAGAATAAGGTATCAAGAACATAATAGTATTATCAACTTAAATAAAGAATTAAGGTATCAAGAACATAGAAGTATTGTCAACTTAAATAGTGGTTTTAATATATCTATTTAAAAATAATTATTTTTTTTTGTAATGAGAAAGGGGGGGAATAATTATTTAAAAGGGATGCTATTATGTTTACATGATTACTTTACAATTGAGCGCTAGATTTCTGAAGTACATAGTATTTATATATGCCTTTTTCTAGCTGAAATACATTTTGACAATGCATATAGACACAAAGAAATCATTTTCAGGACCAGAGAGGGTCATTCTTTTTCAGGGTCTCTGTCTCTGTTCCTCTCCCTGTTTTGGAATGGGGCCATGGGGAGTTGGGTTGTAGAAAATTTCATTTTGGGAGGAGAGGGGTAAGGAAAGGAGACTATCATCAACTATTTCATATGTTTATAGTGATTAAGAAACTGAAACGATGTTATACAATGGGCAAGCAAAGTGTTTTAATGTATTTGGGAAATTCAGATTCTAATTGGAACTATTTCTCAACTGTGTTTTACTTTGGATACTTGAGTACATTAATGGATTTTTCAACCTCATCCATCTGGCTGCTTCCTCTATTTGTGCAGATTATAAGCCACCCGTGCCTTCATATTTTGTGACTCTTTTTCATTCCTTTCTCCAAATTCTTAACAGGGGATCCATCCAAATTTTATATATGGCCTTCCTCTATAATTCATTACTATTTTGGTATCATTGGAGCACATGGGCTAATCAAATATTTTTTTCCTATGTGACAATCATCAATTATATTTATGTCTAATTTATTTATTTGTCTATTAGCTATTCACACTCACTATATATTTTTCAAATTTTCTAGTCACATTTTCTAATCATGTTTTGTATTACTTGTCAAAGATAAACACATTCAAGGATTAATTTCACTTCAGTAACAATAGTAGCAACAATAATAACTAGTATTTATATAAAAACTCTACTAGTAGCTAGATGTATAAAAAATGTATATAAAAAATTAAAATATCTTTTACAAATATCTCTTTTTACCCTCGCAGCAAACCTGGGAAAGTAAGCTACTTTATTCCTCTTACAGTCTGAGGTAGTGAGAGGTTATAAATGACTTCTTGTGGGACAGGTGGGGTGCAAGACCCCCTTTCCAATTAACTAATCAGAGATATCATCAGGTACAAAGAGAAAGCATTTATTTAATACCTGCAGGGAGAGACCCAGACACATCTGGGAGCCATCCTAGCTCCTCCACCATGTGTGCCTGGAACCTGGCCAGCTTCCAGGGTTTAAAGGCAAAAGACTTGAACCCAATAGTCACCAATGCTAGCTGTCTCCCACAGGTCATGTCACTTCCTGCAACTTCCTGTATCTTAGGGTTCAAAGTTCATCCCTTCAGAGATCAAATGACCTCTCTAGGGTCCCAGTTCTGGGAACAGGGATCATGTGACTCAATAGTGAGAAATAGTTCATCCAATCAGTTCCATTCGACTTGCCTAAGCTTATATTGTTAGAAAGCATCTGAAGTTATATGGGAACTCATGTCTTCCTGTCCTTGGCTTAATTCTTTGGACCATCTAGTTTGCCTTTGTCTGTAGTCTGTTCCTTCATAGACTAGGGTATTTTTTAATCTAATCTAATCTGTTTTTTACTTTGAGGATTTTAAAAATTTGTTCCTATATTTTTTTTGAAGCTTTTTGTTGATTTGAGACTCAGTGCAATAATTAACATGTAATTTGTGAATTTGATCGATATGGAGAGATTTGCCAACAATAGGGAGTTGTTTTATTTGTAAAAACTGTTCCTTAAAAAGTAGAAGACTACTGAATATAGGGTGACAAGAGATGTTTTTAGAGTCAGAGGACCTGGATTTGAACACCTGCTTTGTTATAATGTGTGATAGTTTTCTTTTTAAAAAGCAAAGCAAAATAAAACAAACCAGGTGTCCCTATCTCACTCAGGCCCAAGCCTGAGTGAGAGTCCTGAGTGAGGTCCTGAGAGGTTACATTAAGTTACATTAAGGGCAGGACTTTTGTCAAAATTTAGTTGTTGTCAGTTCAATAAACATAAATACTAAGTACTTGTTATCTATCACTTATAGATGCCTTTTCTACTCTGCCAGTGGCTGCCTAACAGTTTCACATTTTGAAAACACTTTCAAGTCATATTTTGTGCTATCATTGCAACAAATTAATAGGAGAGGGTTTAAAAGCACTTTTCAAATGATACTACTATTCAGATGGTAAAATTTTCTTTAGTAATTGGCATGTTTGCCATTATTGTGACCTGAAGAGCCAATTAATTAAATATGTGAACACGTGTATATGTGCACACACATACATGTATGCATACCCAAAATGAATGTAAGGTGATTGTAGAAGGTAGCTTACCTAGTATGTAAGGAAGGGTGGCTCAGAAAAATAGCTTTTTTGTAGAAAGTGGCATTTGAGCTGAGTTTTAAATGAATCCAGGGATTCCAAGAGGAAGTGATGGGGAGTGCATTCCAGAAGCATGGGGTATAGGCGATGTAAGGTCATGGGAGATGGAGTATATGTATGCAGAAGAAAAATAATTAAGGGAGATTAGGTTGAGAAGAGTGAGTTTGATCTTAGAAGTGATAGAGGAAGCACTATGGCAGTAGGTAGCATGCCTTTAAGGAAAATAGTGTGAAGGATGAATTAGAATTGAGGAAGACTTGAGAGAGAAAGAACCACCACATAGGAGGATTAATGCAGTATAGTCCAGGTTAGAGGTGATGAGGCATGAACTTTGGGTAGTCAATTGTGTGAGTGAATTTATGTGAGAATCGTTGTAGAAAACAATATAATGATATTGGCAACTGTTGTAAAACCAGATAACTAGGAAGGTGAAAAAGGGTATTGTGTGGGACAGGTCAGGTGCAAGACCCCTTTCCGAATTAACTAATCAGAGACATCATCAGGTATAAAGAGAAAGCATTTATTTAATAAATATTTGTTTTCCTTCTTTCCCCACACCCTTCCTGAGCCCTCTTTCTTTTCTTCCCCTCTATATTCCCAGAGGTCTGTGGAACCAGATGTCTTGGGCTCAGGTTGCAGGCACTCAGTGATCTCCAGGTCTAGAGGTCTTTAAAGGTCAGACCCTAAGTCAGCTACAGAAAGTGACCTGACCCACAGGAAGCAGACAACATTGGTGACTATTGGTCAATGAGGAGGGTTACTTCCCGTTAATCTATGCAATGAAAAAGCTTGGGTCTTTTGGTATTTAATCAGCTTTACTGCTTCTGGCTTTTCAGGTCTTAACACATGTGGGGAGCTGAAATGTTTCACAAGTGTGCTTGGTTCTCTCCCTGTAAGGACTAAATAAATGCTTTCTCTTTTTGGGAAAGGGTGTCTAGCACCCATCCCATACAATTTGATTCAGAAAAAAGGGGGCATATTAAGTGACCAGCCCCAGTTCACATAACAAAGAAATATCTGAAAGCATATTTAAAGTCTGATTTTTTTTTTATTGCTGCTTAGTGCTGTAATTACTGATTCATGAGCTGCCTCTATAAGGATAATGCAGTTCTCCTTAGAGCAATTAGAGATTGGCTAACTTTGGATAGATCAATTTTACTTGGTCTTTATAGAAATTGTTTTTTTCAGTATTGACTATTTATATTCATTTTCTTCATTGTCTTTGGAAAATTTGTCTTTTTGAGTGTGTGTGTATTCTGAAGTTTTAAAATTAAATGTATAACCTTTCATTTCTTTTGTTCTCCCATTAAGCTGACTGTGTTGTACAGTTAAATAATACTTAAGTATTTAAAAGCCCAAAGGAAGACTCCTTATTACTTTTGATTTTAACTCCAATTAATTTGCTTTTTGTATAAACTTTTTTCAAATAGTCAAATTATTTTACTGCTTTCTTTTTGTAAATTTTTTAGTATACTGATTCTCCACTGATAGGATTCATCTGAGATTTTCTCAATTCCTTTGAGGCTATACTTATCTTGACATACTTTTTTGGAGAGATCTAGGCATTCCCTGACTTAGTTGTATTCCCTGACTTATTTGTATATATCTCTTACTATAGCCTAAATATTATTGCTGCAAGGCCTTGAGGAATATATGGGTAGGAGGTAGTAATGGAAAGGATTTTTGAAAATACTCAGGACATAAGTGCTATTTTTTTCCCACTGTTTTGTAAAAAATTACCTAATTGTCCATGTTCTTTGGTGCAATCATTAGGAGATTAAATTTAATTCTGCATGAAGCGCAGATTCCCCCAGCATGTTTCTTTGGTTTGCTACTTTTGTTACTACTCAAGTTGTGATCTCCTATGCGCTGATATTGAGGCAAATTAGCAAAATTGTTGACCTTGGGGATGTGGATGGTGACAGAGAATAGATTTATGATGAGCTTTTGATATAGATATATGCTGGGAGTTAGAGTGATTTGTCAATAAATGGTGGGTTGCTGGTTATGGACCCTCAGTTAAGGGTTTGCTTTTCCTATTCCCCAGGACCATTCTGTTTTGGATGCTTCCACCTATCATTATCTTGTGTTGAACTATCAGATTCTTTACAGTAGAAAATAGTGTTTTTTTTGTGTTTTTTTTTTGGGCAGGGGGGGGGAATACACAGTTATTAGTTGAGTTGATGGATAAAGGGAACAAGTAGTTGCAGTTACATCTCTGAGATTGGGGTGGAATTGGGAAAGAGAATTCAGATATTCACTATTCATTTCAATGCTATCTATAGATGGCCTGGTGTGCTATGTTTCACTGAGTCATGAAGAGTCAGACATGACTGAACAATAACAATTTATAAAGAACTGTGCTATAGCACAGTACTTTACAAATTGTTCTATGTAAAAGCAAAATGATACCTAGTCCCTATCCTTGTGGAATTTATAGTTTACTAGGGTTTTTAATTTTAGAAGTTTTATTTTCTATTTTTTATTATATCTTCATATTATTTAAGAGAGTTACAAATAAAGTGCTTTATAAGGCCTAAGGAAGGAATGTAGATTGAACTTTACATAATTCTGTATGTGGCATATACACAGAATTGTGTGCTTTAGCCCATTTTCATGTGGACAGAAATAAATATTTTTTATGAAATCAAATTCTTTTCCTTTACTACCTTTTATCTTGTACTCTAGATAAAAATAAGTCATTTAAAAAATGAAGTAGCAATTTATTTTTATATTTATTTTGCCAAAAATAGTTTTAAATTAACTGTATGGGATACTTAACCTATGGTCACACAGTTTTGTTTAATGTGTTTGAGGCAGTTTTACTTTTTCTAAGTTCCAAGTCAGTCCTAGATCTGTTATTGTGCCTCCTCTCTTCCATTTGCCAGAAGGATTATATTTTCTAGTTATATAGACAGTATTTGAAATATGTTCAGTAATCATTTAAAAAATATTGATGACTGTCACATTTTGCCATGTGCATTTCTCCATGTTTATTGTTTTCATGGTCATGTTACTAATAGTTTATTATAAGAATTAAATAACTTATACCTTCATTAAACCAACAATATGTTTTAAATTTGAATGAATCATTCCATTGATAGACATTAACTTTTTAAGTAATTAAGAAATTCCATTTAACATTTACCCTGTCCTCCAAAACAAAATAAAAACAATGAAAAATTTTGTTCCTTTGGCAAATTTCTATACAATTGAACGATCATTAACAAAAAAGCAGGAAAAAAGTGGATTTTGTGTATAAATTAAGATCACTATTTAGTTTCATAACTCACTTTCAGGTTTCCCACTTAACTGAATCTTAGCCTTAAAACATTTTTTGATATTTGTAGAGTAAGTAATAATTTTTAGAAGATGCTTGTTTTGTTGAAATAAGAACATATGTGAAAAGATAGCTGAAACATAAAAACTTATTTTTAGGTAAAGGTTAAAAAAAAAAACCTAATACGGGGAAAGGATTATTGCGAATAATGTGATTTTTATGTATGAAAAATATTACCCCAAAAGCTGTGATTAGCTTATTGAATTAAGGGTCACTTTACCAAAAAAATTTTTCCAACAGTTTTTTCAGTTTGTTTTTTTATAATTTATATAAACTGAATTAAAATTTCTTATTTAGCTAAAAAACTTGTAAAATATTAGGGTGTTTGTATGGGTTTTTTTCTCTTTTACATTTCAGAGAATCTGTATTTGATTGTGATCTAGTATATTTTGTATACTATTGCTCATTCTTTTGAGTAATGACTTTGCATACATGTGACTGATTTATCCCAAACTTGTCAAAATGTTGGAAATTTCAAAAGTAAAATAGGATCTCTCATTTTTTCTTTATCTTTTCCCTCCACCCTTATTTCCATAGTTTTCAGCATAGTACTATTACATCATGAAATCTACTTAACAAGATGCTCATATAAGACAGTTAATTCAGATGATATATTCTCATTTCCCACAAAAATCTTTTTTTGAAATTTTGTTGACACTTCAGTAGTTGACAATACAGCCATCTTAATTATTAATTAGGTAGCATGGTTGCCTTGGGAATGTTGAGAATGGAATTATTTAATGTGTACAATCTCTTAGTTAATATATTTTTTGAAAAAGACGTTATAAGGGAAATTTGAGTATTACCATTAATTTTATTAGTATACTAGATATTAAAGAAACAGTATCATATAACTCCTTTCTAATACCTTCACAAAATTGTATGGTGTAGTGGTTGTTTTTATTTTAGGGACTTTTGCTAAATTTTACCCTTTTAAAATATTTGACATAGTTAATCCTCAGTAATTATTGTAAAAGTTTTCTGCTAAAATTGAATGGAGCAGGGATACCATCTAGTGGTTTTAGTTGAAAGCAAGCAGTAACTTAGTAACTTGAGGTATTCAAGTACAGAAGATTTGATTACTTAAAGTGTGATGCTTTTCAGTTTGGAAGAATGCTAAACTGAAGTATAAATTGTATATATCTGTTTTTTGTTGGATTTCAAGGTTCATATATATATATATATATATATATATATATATAATGTAACTTAAGATAAACATTATGAAATAGTTAAGCACTATGGCAACTTGGAGTAATGAATGAATGGATTTGTTGAGTCTTGTCTTCCCACTGATACCTAATACTTTCTATAAAACTTAACTCAAAACCTTTTCCTGTCAGGAAGCTGATCCAACTAGATTTTAAGTTTTGTGAAGTTAGAAACTTCTTTTCATTACTCAGTAGTACTACATCATAGGAGTTAAATTTTATTAGATATCCTAATTAATCAACCTTTTCACCATTTTGCAGAAAGCACTGGGAAAGGAAAGAGTAGAAGGACTGAATCCAATTTATTTTATTTTTAAATTCTTAAATATCAAGTGAAATGAGATTTTTCTATACATACACTGGAACATGGAGAAGGTGTTGAAACAGGAAAATGCATATCTGTTTGGTACTGCATACATTCAGCATTGTAACATCCAAAGTAGTTCTCTGTGATTCCCTCTGTTCTTCTTTTCCTTTTTATAGGGTAGGGAACTCCCTATTAATTACTCCCATCTTACTTACCTCCTCTCATGGAATAAAGCAACAAAACTCTTGTTTCAAAGATGTGTAGCCAAATAAAAAAATTCCTACCTGACCATCTCCTGATGTGTCTGATTCTGTTACTGTATTCTATCATATGATAGCATGTTTCATCATTGGTTGGTGTTTTTATAGCTTTCAAAGTTGTGTTGATTGTTGGTGTATTAGTGATTTGATATTTTTCTTATGGTTATTGATAAGTTTGGATTTCTTTTGAAAATTGTTCATATCCTTTGATCATTCATCATTTGAGGAAAATAGCTTTTGTTATAAATTGGGAGCAGTTCCTTACATACACTGACTTAATTAGAGAAATTTGCCCCTACTCCTTCCACTACTGGAGTTTTGTCAGAAAAGAGTGGTATCTAAAATTGAGAAAAAGTGTGGTAGTTGTTTATAGAATGAATTGGAGAGGGGGCGATGGACTTCAATCTTGGAGACCAATTAGAAAGCTCTTATAATAGTTCAGGTGAGAGGTGATGAGCCCCTGAACTAAGGATGGGAGAGAAAAGGATTTATGCAAGAGATGTGAAAAATAGAAATGACAAGTTTTGGTAATGGGGTGGGGGGAGAGGAAGGGACGAGGAGGGCGAGAGAGAGTGTTGAATAAAGTTGAGGAATCAAAGATGTGATGCTGAGGTTGGGGACTGGAAGAATGATGCCCTCGATGGAAATAGGACTGTTCACAGGAGTGGTTGAATTAAGCAGAAAAATGATGACAAGAATGCAAATTTAGGGATGCAAAGAGGGCATTCATTTCAAAAGGTCAAGTAGAAAAAGTATGGGACCAGAGCTCAGAAAAGAGACTAGGGCTAGAAGTATAGGTTTGGGGAGTATTTAGAGTAGAGGTGATGATTTAAACTTATTACATGAACTGTCCAGAGAAAGAATTAGTGACACAAGAAAGAATGGCCCAGATCCTCCCATATATTGTGAATAATTAGGCCAAGAGTCTTAGAATCTGGAAATATTAAAGATATAAAGATAATAAAGATAATATTTGCAACTTGAGAGAAAGCAGTTAGTTTCAGTCGAGTGATAAGGTCTGAAATTATTTTGCAGAGTTGAGTAAGAGGTAATAAAAGTTGAGCTTATAGTGACTGTAGATAACTTTTTCTAAGAGTTTGGCTGAGAGAAGGGCAGACAGTAATTTGGAAAGATAGTGGGGTTTAGAGCAGTGCCTTTTGGATGGAGGAGAGCCTTGGATTTTGTTTTAGGCAGCAGAATAAAAGAATGTAGGGGAGAAATTAAAGATCAGAGAAAGTGAAAATAGATGATAGCGTAATAATATAAATAGGGAATGTAAGAATGGATGGAATCAGATACATGTAAACAAATTGGCCTTTTTCATCAAACTAGAATTAAAAGGATAGATAAAGGTATGCATGATGTCAAGGAATTGTGAGATAAAATGATTTCAGGGAAGAGAATGGTCAAACAGGTAAGTATCTTCTCTCTGAATGTTGGGGGAGATCTTGAGAGGAGAAGATTTAGAACTGGGAAGTTTGGGGGGGAGGGTAAAGGGGATGGAGAATTATTTATGGGATAAAAGGATTACCTAAGTACAGTTAGGTTTTAGAAAAATCTACTGTGCCCTAATTGAACTTAACAGGTGTAGTACTCATTATCTCAGACTAGACAAGAGCAAAAATAAACTTGATCGAAAGAATTAAACAGTAAAAAAGCCAGGTAGGTGGATAGAATGCCAGATTCTTCCTGACTTCATAACCGGTCTCAGACACTACCTGGGTGATTTTGGACAAGTCATTTAACTCTGTTTGCCTAAAAGTTTCCTCATCTGTAAGCTGTAGAACAAAATAGCAATTCTAGCAGCTTTGCCAAGAAACGCCAAAGGGGATCAGGAAGGAGGAGACCCAGGACTCAATAAAAGAGAATAAAAAAGGATTGCCTGAAGTTGGTGTCAGATGTAATTAACATACATTTGGTGACAACTTGGGCATTTTGGTCAATGATTTCATCAAGAGCCATTCACCAGTATTAGAAAAGGTAGCGGGTAGCTAGGTGGGACAGTGAATAGAGCACCAGCCCTGAAGTCAGGAGGACCTGAGTTCAAATCTTGCCTCAGACATTTAATACTTGCTATCTGTGTGACCCTGGGCAAGTCACTTAATCCCAATTGCCTCAATAAAACAAAAGAAAAGAAAAGGTATAATAGATGGTATAAATTGGAGTTTAGGGTTTGGCCATCTCTGGATAGACCAGACAGAAACCAGGGATTATAGAGTAGAATTGAATTGAACTGGTTTATACTAAATAAAGTTAATAAATACTGTTTAGCATTCTCATAATAGTTTTTAGTATTTTGGAAAGGTAGTTTTTTTTTTTTTAAAGGTTCTGTTTCCCATAGTAGCAGGAAACATTAGGACAGTTAAAATTTTGTATACTTAACTGGTTGTGCTTTGAATTTAGGAGGGCATTATATAAGAATGTTGAAGAAATGGCATATAACTTTAAAGCTTGATGGGTGTATGCTCTTCTGGGTATATTATTTTGCCAAGGAATAAGAAAATTATGATAAAGTGGAATGGGTAGCTGAGCTTTCTTCATGGTTGGATATTGGTCATATAGTCATGGCTCAAATGACTTGAGGTGTAGTTGAATTTTGTTAACCAATTTTAGTTTTTATATACTAGTAAATAAACGTTAAATACTTGTAAGTGAGCAGTTAAGTGGGACAGTGAATAGAGAGTTGGATCTAGTTCAAATTAAGCTGCTAGCAAACCACTGCATTATCTTTACCAAGAAAATCCCTAAAACAAAGTGCCTACTGTGCTCCAGGTTCCTATCCAGTGATGGAAATATAAACAAGGTTAAAAGAAACAGTCTGATAAAGGAGACAGCATGCAAAGATTGAACTGTAGCATAAATTAGAAATAATCTGTATTTGAAGGAAGTTAAGGGAAACCTAGAGACTGAGAAAGAGACCATTCTAGTTATACCAGACTTCCATTGTAAATGTCTGAAGGCAAGAATTGGAAGTGTTTTATGTGAAGTGGCTTGTGGAGTGCAGTAAAGAGAGACTTAAGGCAAGGAGTAGTAGTGGTTCAACCAGAAAACCATTACAGTTGTCTAGGCTTGAGTAGTTCAACCAGAAAACCATTACAGTTGTCTAGGCTTGGGCTAATGAGAGTCCACATCTTTGTGCTGGCAGTCAAAATAGAGGAGAAGGAAAGGGAACGATATTACAGCAGGAGGAAATGTTGTTGAGAGAAAATGTGGGATGACAATATAAGTTGAAGGAGGCCACGGTGACTGAGAGGATGGTAGTAGTATTCTTAACTGTAACAGGGAAGTGAGGAAAAGGACAAAGTTTGGAGAGAATCAGAATGTTTGAGTTTTAGTTGTCCAGTGGGATATCCAGTGTAAGATATGCAGTAGGCATTAGGAGATTTCAAGAATTCAATTCCAGGGAGGTTGACACTGGATAAGTAGATTTGAGAATTTGAGATTTGAATATGTAGGCGTTTATGAGAAATCCAAGTGACACAGGAAAAAAAGGACTCAAGATACAGCAATTTGGTATGCCCTGGATAGTCTTTGTGATGAAAATATCCAGCAAAGTAGACTCAGAACAAGGTGGGAAGGAGAACTGGGGGGAAAGTAGTGTCCTGAAAAACCTAGAGAAAGAATCAAGAATAGCTACCTATTATAGCAGAGGTGTCGAGCAAATTGGGGCCAGTAATACTCCTTAGTGCACTGGAACTATATTAAATTGTAATTGGGAAGTATTTAATAAAATAAATAAGAATATAACAGAACATAGTTAATGTTGATAGTTAATTTGTTTTTCCAAGTCAACATATCTATATGAGATCTACACCATTGATACATAGTATTAAAGACTATAGAGAGGTCAGGAAAGATAAAGATTAAGAAAAAGAATTGGGCAATTTTAGAAATGGTTAGTAACTTTAGAAACTAGACTTGGAAACCAGACTATATGCAGAGTTAAAAAGACAAATGAGAAGAAGGGGAAACATCTTTAGAGACTACCTCCTTTTATCCACAAAAGGGAGAAGTTATATGGAATGATTGCAGGGTTGAATGGATCAAGGAATGGATTTCTGATGATCTGATAATATTTATAGGTAGTAGGGAAGCAGCCTGTAGACTGAGAATGAAAATAAGTGATGGTACAAGGATGATAGTAATGTTCTGGAGAAGATAGTATGGAATGAGATTACTTGTGCATGTGGCAGAATTTGCCTCATTTTCTAGGAGAAAGGTCTCTTATTATAAAAAAGTTTTAGAAAAGGGCCTAATTGAGTAGGTTAGTTAATTAGGCAGATCATTATAGAAGGATTGCCTTGAAACAATGAAGGCCCAGTTAAAGTTATATGGCACATTTTGCAGTGAACCCCAATCAGAAGTTTTATGATTTTCTTTAGCTTCCTTCAAGCAACACATTTACTAGAAGTGAATGTAATGGATTCTGGGAGTCATCCTGGGTTGGGATTGGCAGATAAGTAAGCTCTGTAGTATAAGAGGTTAAAGGACTAAATCAAAGAGGATAGTATGGTTCATTCACCTAGAGGTCAAGATGGAGAAGGGAGGAGAGTGTACATAGGGCAGGGATGATGATAATTGAGATGTCAGATTGGAGGTCACCCTATAAAGATGAATAATAAGTTGAGGGAGGTAGCAAAAAAATCATGATCAGAGAAGAGGATTTCAGAATTCATAAACATCTTCTAAGGATTTGAAATGCATGTATTTTTAATAGACTTCAGAAGAGAGGCAAGTTAACTTGCTTCTTTTTCTTCTCTTCTCTTCCCTCCCCCCCCCCCCCCCCCCCCCCCAGGTTACAAGCGATTTCCTCATTTCTGGGAAGTTTTAGCCCAATTTGATTTTTCTTTTGAACTCTCTACACAGCTTAACACCCATAAAACTCTTTCCAGCTCCAGCTATTCCCCAGCAGCAGAGATAGGCATGGGCTACTCCTTTTTTTTTTTTTTTTTTTTTTTTGAGGCAATTGGGGTTGAGTGACTTGCACAGGGTCACACAGCTAGACAGTGTTAAGTATCTGAGACGAGATTTGAACTCAGGTCTTCCTGACTTCAAGGCTGGTATTCTATTCACTGGGCTATTCAGCTGCCCCCGGACTACTCTTTTTAATAGATAATAATAGATTTTGTTTGATATAAAAACTTTCACCAAATAGCATGTTTATAGATTAATTGCCAAAATAGCTTTATTATTACAATTTCATTTATTTATATTGTAAAATCTAGCTGTTTTTTCTATAGCCTGCCTATGCAATAAAGGATTTTAGTCAGACCTAAACTAGCAGTTTTGTTTGATGACTGAGAAGACGTCTACACAATGTTCTGCTGCAGCTATATTGGCTTTTCATTGCTGACCATTTAAAAAGAATATTATGGTAAACAAGTGGAAATAATTTTTAAGGAAATAGAAACTAAAGACCTTTTTGAATATATCAGCTTAGTACACATTTATCTATACTGACACATTTTCTGTGATATGCTCAAAATTTTGTATGTATGTGTATGTCTATAAACACAGATGTATGAACAATGCTCAGTCTTAAGTTTCTTAAGCAATTTGTTCTAGGAAGTAGATGTTAGAAATATTATAGAGAACAAAGCAAAAACAGTCTCCAGACAATGAATGAAAGAAACATGTACATATTTAAGCTTATAATGTAGTGATGTGTAAATTTACATAAAGTGAATACAAAATAATCTGGATAAAAAGTCTCCCTTTGGAGAAGGGATGGAGCAAGAAAGGCTTCATGAAGAAGGAGACACTAGATCCATTCTGAGTTTTTGACAATCACATTTCCAGGCAGGAGAACCAGCCTCAGGAGAAGTGAGGAGAAAGGGGCATTCATTGTTCATTGCTTGGTGTTCAAAGACAAGACAATGAAGATTAGAGTTTTGGATGTGAGGATCAGAAAGTGGGCTGGTATGACAAGTAAGTAATTTGTTAAAAAACAAACAAAATAAATTATGATGGAGCTATTTTGCCAGGAGATTAAATGAAAATTGGAGGATTTAGCTTTGATCCTAAAGATAACTGGTTATTACCATTGGAGTTTATTATTGAGTAGGGAGACTAGGGCTGGATACAGAGATTTTGTTGTCTTCTGTATGCGATTAAATCTGCGTGAGGTGATTAAGGTTAAGTTAAGAGCAGCGTGGGGGGGGGGCAAAGGGACTTCTATAATTTTATGAGTACGATGTAGATGGCAATACAGCAAAGAAGACTCATGGAGTAGAACCAAGAAAGCTGTATCATGGAAACTCATAAAGAAAGGGGATGGGCAGTGGTATGCAAAAAGGTCAAGAATAATAAATATCCAAAAATCCTTAGAGGGTTATGGAGTTTGACTGACAAAGGCTTCTATAGGCCTTTTTTTGTCATCTAGTATAACATCCTTATTTTATTTTATAATTGAAGAAGCAAATTTCAGAGAACATAAATGACTAAAGCAACTAAGTTGACAGATTTCAGAATTTGTTAACCAACTTGAGAACATTTTCTAATTGAGAAAAAACATCCAAAACCTAGACCAATTGTTCAAGACGTTCAGAAACAATCTTTTTTTTTAAAAAAAAAAATTGATGTTGATATTTACTTTCTTTGATCATTGTTCCATTATATCTATATTTTAATAGTTAATACTGACTTTAATTACCCATTTTCTTAGAAAAAGGAGTTATAAAAACACACTAGATGAGGACTCAAAGGGATATGGTTTGTTTATTTTCTAACTTTACAGTGTCTTTTTAGGGTATTTATAATTCTTTGGTGACTGTGGTTTTCCAAGAGGCATGACAATATAGCCTTATTTGTGGATTTTTGTAGCAAGTGAAATTTTTGGATCATTGAAGCACTATATAGTTTCTCAAATGAAACCTAATTAAAAGCTGCTTTTTTTATTTCTAGGTTCAGCTCTTCTCTTTCCCCTCCCTTCAACCCCCCGTGGAATAGTCAGGATTGCATTATATTAATAACTGATTGCCCATCTAATTAGATTTTATATTCTAGGCAATAATAAATCAACATTTTGTTTTGTAAATTACAATATCAAGAGCAGTTTTAAAAAGTGCACTCTTGCTATATGTTGAGAAGTAGGTGAAAGAAAAGAAATATTTCCCACTTCTTAGGGTGCCTCAAGACTAGCTTAATACATTACAAAGAAAGAATGTGGAATAGTAGATACAGAATTGGCCTTGAAGACCCACCTCTGTATCATACTAGATATGTCACCCTAGGTCATTTAACTTTTCAAATCCCCAATTATTATTATTATTATTAATTCTTAGATTAACTAGGAAGAATTGCAGAGAACGTGCTTGTCTTCATTGGTAGAATAAATTCCTCATTGGTGGCTCTCTCCATAATGAAAGTTTTGGATCCTTTCAGTGTTTCTAACACTAAAGAAAAATTGTGTGTATGTATCTTCACTTTGTTTACAACAATCTCATCTGTATTAGTTTATACATTTTAAATTTAAGGTTAATATAATTCAGTAGCAAGATCAATTTCAAATGTTATTCTATGTAATAATTCATGGATATGGTCCAGACCTGAAGGAAAGAAGGACATAGGGTACTATTTTATTATTAATACTGAGTTTATCAGATTAATTTGTCACTAGAGAATGCAATAAAAATTTGGACTTGAGATGATGAGATGTCTAGAGTTGGAAACAAGTAGAGATAAGAGAAAGGGTACATGGCTGCTTTGAATGCTGAAATGGATTAGTACCCTGAATGAGAATTGTGATTGATGAAAAAGATGACTTAGAGGTGGGGTGTGGGATGTGGGGGGGGAGATTCACTACTTTTGTGTATTTAGAAGAAAAGCAAAGCTCTAGGTTAGAGTTGTTATAATGCCTTACTGAGCATAGTCAATACCTTGTCATGTAATAATAACAAAGGACACTTAATACAATACCTTAAGTTTTGCAAAGTAATTTATCAAAACATTCCTTTGTGAGGTAGCCTGTATAAATGTTACCCCCTCCAGATTTGCAGAAGAGGAAACCTAGTCCAACCTTGTACCATTTTACAAACTAAAAACCTGAGTCATAAGAACCAGGGTCTTTTGGTTCTTGGGATGCATTCTTTGCATTGCACAAGCACCCTAAAATATTTTTAAATCACTTCATTAAAGATAAGTTATATACAAGCTTTGGGTAGGATTCAATTTCCTTTATAGATGAGGCAGTTTAGAGATTTAAGGGACTTGCCCAGAGTCTTATAGCAAGTAACTGTCAGGACAGGGTTTGGGTTTTGGTATGAAATGAGATAATATATGTAAAGCTCTTCTGTAAACTTTAAGAGTTCCATATAACTGCTATTAATGTTGTTATATTATTTTTATGCTTGTTTTACATTGGTAGTGAACTTATTCACATTTATACAAGTCTGGATTGTATTTTGGTAGGTCCATTTCTGTGTGGTTTATGCATCTTATAGTTAGTTTAAATGAGCTTTTCCTATTTAAAATATTTTATTGTAGACATGCTAGGATTATATGAAAAAAATTTCAATAAAATTCCTGAAGATTCAAAAAAAGACTGAAGACAGTACCTGCTCTCAAGGACTTTACAGGCTTATAGGGGAGACAACATGCAAATAAGATACACAAATCAATCTTTTTACATTGGAATTAAGAAGGATTGGGAAATGTTTTTTTTTGTAGAAAGTGGAAATTTTAGTTGGAACTTAGAGGAAATTAGGGGAGTAATAATAATAACATTCCAGAGACTGGGGATATCTAGAGAAAATGTTTGGAGCTGAGAAATGGAGGGTCTTGTTCTACAACACAACCACCAGAAGCCTAATATCTCTGGATGGAAAAATATTTGGCATTATGAGAAAGATATAAGAAGCCAAAAAAAGTAGTGAGAGATTAGCATTGAGTAAGGAGTAAGGCTGCTGGTGCAGTAGATAAGAGTGCTGGGCCTGAAGTTAGGAAGGCTCATTTTTGTGAATTCAAATTTGACATATTTATTAACTGTTTGTGTGACCCTGGGCAAGTCATTAACTCTGCTTTCCTCAGTCCCCAAATCTGTAAAATGAGCTGCAGAAGGAAACGTCAAATTACTCCACAAAAACCCCAAATGGGATCACAAAAAGGTGTACAAAAGAGCTAAAAACAACAAAAACCACTTCATCACATCATGTGAGACAGGAATTAAGGTAGTAGCAGAAGGCATTTAAGGGTTGACACACTAAGATTAAGAGGGTAGAAGAGAAGCTCAGGGCAGATGACCTTCTTCCTTCCCCTCCTTTAAAAGGTAAATATCTCAGCTGGAATAAGCGGGGAACCAATCTAAATTTGAGGAGTGATGAAACTATTTGAAAGAACCACTGTGGATACTGGGAATAGTGAGTTGATAAGGGAAAATCAGTAGAGAGATTTTTCTAGCAGTAATGAAGACTCAATTGGGATTGTGAAACATAAATTTGTGGCAGACCTATTCAGGTTTTGTAATTATATCTTCTTAATTAAACAATACATATGTAGGACTGACGATATTAAAGGAATGAAGAATGATGGGAGTGATGTGAAACTGAGATGTAATGGGCAATGTGATAATTTATCAATTATAATCTCTAATTGTCTTTCATAATTTTATGTCTTATTGGATTATTAGAGAAAGTGTCGAAAAAGGAAAAGAACTATTCTATCTCATTTGGGTGATTACTCTAGACATTCTTTCTACCTGTTTTTGCAAAAGGATCTTATAATACTGAGAAGTCTTTTATATATGGAGAAAGATAGGAAGTGTGGAGTGTGTGTGGGGATGGGGATAAAACATTGGATCTGTGGTTAAGAAAGTCCTGAATTCACATATATTTTTTGGACTTTTATTAGATAGTGTGATCCTGCAGAAATTACTGAAATCATCTTTTGTAGTTTAAAAGATGTGAATTCAAATATATTCTTAGAAGAATTATGTGAAAACTGAGGCCTCTACTTTTTGCCTTTATGTATGGCACATTTAGTATAAGTTATTAAAGTAGTTGTACTTTTCTTTGTTTCCTTCTGCCTATTTATTTTTTGCATTTAAGAAATGCTTCCATGATCACCTTTTAATTTTCCTTATTTTGAGAGGAGAAAAAGGGGAGCTTGTGAATATGTGGTAGCAAATTATTGTTAAACTTTCCCCCCTTCCCTTTCAATCCATTTCCTTTGGTAAAATAAAATCATGTAACATAGTCTATTAAAGAAAAATAAATTTCCACAATAATCATAGGTTTCATTTTCCATGCTTGAGTCTTATTACCTCTCTCCAGAAAAAAAGTTGGTCATTATTTTGGTCAGAGTTCTTAAGTCAGAGTTATTCTTTACAATCTTGCTATTGTACTAATTATTTTCCGGATTTTATTTAACTTTCTTCTACATCAGTTTACACATATCTATCCAGTTGTCTCTGAAAGTGTTCTTTTCATTAATTCTTATGAAATAGTATTTTCTTTAAATTCAAATAGTATAATTTATTTAACCATTCCGAAACTGGTGGACAGCCCTTAGTTTGTAATTTTTTGTCACTATAAAAAGTGCTATAGATAATTTTAGACATATGGATCCTTTTCCATTCTTTGATTTCGTTTGGTGTGGAAGTGGGGAACCTGAAGTTAGGTTAATAGTGGTACTGTACAAGTGATTTTTTTAAGAGAGGAATTTATTGTTTCAAATTGCTTTGTGGAAAGATTGGATGAATTAACAGTGTCACCAGCAATGTATTAGTGATCCATCATTCCAATATTGACCTTTTGATCTTAATATTGGCCATTCTACCCCCTCTCTGCCTTTGGTCATTATTAATACCATTATCATTTTTCTGGGTTTGAAATGAAATCTCATTTATTTTGATTTACGTTCTCTTATTAACTGTATACTCTTACATATCATTGTTATTTTGGAACTTCTGAAATTCCTTCTTATTCTTTGAGCACTATTTCCCTTTTGAGAGATAACTTGTTTGTTCTTGTAGATTTATTTTGGTACACTTTAGGTTGACTATAATTTTCTTCATCTGTTATGAGCTCCTTTTATTGTTTGTCTTGCTAATAATTCTCCTGATAGCCATACATGTAAGTCATAGCCATTTCTTCCAATTCTGTTATGTTGCCACAACCCTTTGTATTTAGGTCCCATGTCTATTTATTTCCTGCTTGTTTGATATCTACTATTTTTATTATGAATAGTGTCATCTGTGACAACACCATTTTGCTATCTTGAATTTAGTGGCCTTGTGTGTAGAAGTACTTGTCATTGCATAATAAATTAAGACCTAGGATTTAAAAGGATACAACTAATGGTAATTAGAGTGCTAGATCTAGCATCAGAAAAATTCATTCCCTTGAATTCAAGTGTGGCCTCGAACACTAGCTGTGTGACCTTTTTAAAGTTACTTAACCCTGTTTCTCATCTGTAAAATGAACTGGAGAAGGAACTGCCAAACCAGTATATTTTCTAAGAAAACCCCAAAATGAGGTCACAAAGAGTTTGACATGACTGAAATGAAAATGTAACAGGAACAACAAATTAAACTTGAGAGCATGCTAAAATTGAAAAGAGTAATTAAGCAAATGCCTCCTGAATGATGTTAACTGAAAAACTTGCCCAACAACTATACTTTTATCAGTAGATTACAAGTTGGGGTATGACAAAGGAGGCCATCTTTAGTCTTTCAAATTTGACCCATATCAAGATAATTCATTTTATGCTACTATGCAAGTACATTTATATATACACTTTACTTCCACTGATAAAGTATGATGACTTTAAAGTCTTGTGAATCTTTAATATGTCTTATACACAATAGTAATCTTGATACTACTTATCACAATACTATGAACATAGAAAGCACTCAGAGGATTTCTGTTTGTGTGAAATAAAGGTATAGGATGTATAGGACAGGAAAGAACATATTCATACACTTGGGGGAAAGGAAAGGATTTCTATTTGTGGAAAGTAAAGGTATTTTTGATTGCTCTTAACAGGTGAATAGACTTTCAGTAGGCAGTGATCACTACTATGTTTTTGGTCCTGTTGCTGCTGCACCCTCTAGGAAGGACCACTAGAGACTGAGTTCCTTTTTTCTGCATTTTTTGGGCATGTATGTCCTTACATTCACCTCACCTCTTGGGTCCCCTCTTTTCTTCTTCTTTCAAACTACTGTAATACTGCTGGGTTGTCCTTTCCCCAGCGTCTTCCTTGTGAAAACGGATTCAAAGTTCTTATCTTGAGAGTGTCCTCGTATCACTTCTGACTGACCTCCATGGGAGTGCTTGCTATAAAATGGTATAAAATTGTCTTTTAAGCAAACATAAAAGGCCAGCTCATCAGAGTTGGGCACATAATAGGTTAAATGCTTTTCATTTATTCTTATATAGTCTTTTCCTTTGCCTTGACTTTCACTGTTAAGAGACCCAATTCTTTAATATTGTTGAAATTTTATTGGGAAAGAACCCATGAAGAAGAGATAGAGCTTGACTTGCTGGTGGGAGTGAAATGAAGAAAATAAAGTAAGAAATTGAGCCAGAAACTATGGCAGCAACAGTGAGATAAGATGGGCAATTAATTGGGTTCAAACTGGATTCTCTTAATCTTTTTCAGTTAAGATATTTGAGTAAATGGGTAAAAAAATTCTAGAGTAATGATAAGATATAGTTGAATTTGTATGGCATAATGTATAGAGTAATTTTGGTGATTTTTGCCAGGGGTTTTGAAGAAATGTTCTCAAGGTTTGAGGATTGGGGGAAAGTGTAGGGGACATAGGGCAATTACTTAGAATCCTGGTGCTGTCCATGGTACCTGATACTCAAACATGGAATTTTATTTTGTTAAGAAATCAAGAAATTATCTAGTTTTCACTTCTCTTTCTGATCAGGAAGTAGCTTTTATTTTTCCTGTTTGCATCCACTCATCCCCCAATTATGGTTTAAGGGAGAAGGAGTCATTTGAGACAGGACACATACTTTTCTTTTCTCTAACAACTTTATGTGCTTTGTATGTACTGTTCCTTACTCTTTTTTTCACCAGTATTATATCATTTATAAATAATAATAGTAAATATATAGTGAATCTTGAAAAGAGTAATCAATTTATGCCATTGACATCTTTATTTTTAGTATAATTCGTTAACATTTTGTTGTATAAAATGATTGAGGGTTAAAATTTGATGGCAGTGGGAAAGATGACTGGTTGTAAAATGTTAGTAGAGCTATGTTTACAAGAGCTTTAGTTTTTTAAACTTTTAAAGTTTCTTTTTTATTAAATAATGTTGTAAGTTTTAGATTGGTTACCTAAAACACTTCGAAATTTCTTCTTTCGAAATTTTTCTTTCTCTTTTTCATCTCATTGAGGCATTTGGGGTTAAGTGACTTGCAGGGTCACACAGCTAGGTGTTAAGTGTCTGAGATCACATTTGAACTCGGGTCCTCCTGACTTCAGGGCTGGTGCTCTATCCACTGCGCCACCTAGCTTCCTTAAGGCTACAATTTCTAAAAGTTTAATAGTGTAGCATTCAGAGTATGTAGTAGTTATTATTTCATGATTGTGATTTTTGTATATGTTTTTAGTTAATAAAGCTAAGAATAGCATTCGAAAACCTTTAAGAAATTTAAGCTTATATAAAATTGTATTTTTCTTCATTTTTTTCAATTTTCAATTTAAAGTTTTATATTTATTAGAATTTTATATTGTTAGAATTAGGTTTGGATTAAGGGTGAGGGACAATGCTTCATTTCTTATTTTGGCAACAGCAGTTTTTGAGAAGACCAAATTTTTTTAGAGTTTGTTTGGATTTTAACCCCTTGGACTTCTCCCTTTTTTTCCTCTTATGGAGTCCCTTGTCAAAAGCTCCTAAAATAACAATTGAGTTGGAATGGCTTTTAAATCTGACTTCCAAACCTGTTCCTTATTCACCAATCACTTGCTGCTGTTGTTGGCATATGTCTTAAACCAAACTTCATTATCTAGAGGAAAAAAAAAAAAAAACCTTTTGATTTTCTAAACAATTTCTATATTAGTTTAATTATAAGGAATACTTCCATATTCAATAATATTTCGCATAAAATCTGTATGGTCAGTGCCTTTTTTTTTTTAAGTAAAGTATATGCAAGTATATTTTCTCTTCTATTCCTTATTCTTGCTATTTGATGTCATCTTGTTGTTTTCATGTTGAACTTGTCATGACACTTTTTCTGGGCAAAGATACTGGAAAGGCTTGCCATTTCCTTCTCTTTCATTTTATAGATGAGGGACTGAGGCAAAAAGGGTTTAAGTGACTTGTCCATCTTCACAAGCCAGTAAGTATCTTGAGTCTGGATTTGAACTCAGGTTTTCCTGACTCCGGGCCTGTTTCTCTATACATCGCACTACCTACTTTCCCATTTGACACCATAACATTCCATTTATTTTTTTATTTATCAGTTTGTTTAGTACAGGCAGAATTCCATTCTAAGATTTTGGGACATCCATGAGCCGCTAACAGTAGTACTGGTGGTGGTAGTGGTAATGGTAAGAAAAGGAGGGGGGGGTAGAAAATAAAGTTTAGGCCAGTTTATGGAGAGGTTTTGAAAATCTAGAGGAAGTAGGATGAAGGAAAATATGAGGGTAGATTGGAATCAGATACAAATAAAGGGAGGCTTTTCAGTAATTCAACTGTAAGATAATATAGGCCTTAATCAAAGTGATATTGTTGAAAATTTCTCCTACCTCCCACCTTCTATCTCCCCCAAAAATACATTGAAGAGGAGGAATATAATATTTTGTTCTTAGGCTATAGGACATGTTGATTTTTACATAGAATTGATTAGCAGATGAAGGAAGAAAGAACCTATTTGTCTTACCTTGTCAATAGGCTGTGAAATGTTGATCTATTCCTTAGTTTCTGCCATGCAGTTTTCCAGTTTTCCTAGCAATTTTTGTCAAATAGTGAATTCTTATCCCAGAAACTGGAGTCATTGAGTTTATCAAACAGTAGATTATTATATTCATTGTCCATGGTATCTTGTGTACCTAATCTGTTCTACTGATCCACCACTCTATTTCTTGACTACTGTCAAATGGTTTTGATGATTATTGCTTTTTTTTTTTTAATAGCTTTTTATTTACAAGATATATGCATGGGTAATTTTACAGCATTGACAATTGCAAAACCTTTTGTTCCAACTTTTCCCTCTCTTCCTCCCACCCCCTCCCTCAGATGGCAGGTTGACCAATACATGTAAAATATGTTAAAGTATAAATTAAATACAATATATGTATACGTATCCAAACAGTTATTTTGCTGTATAAAGAGAATCAGACTTTGAAATAAGTGTACAATTAGCCTGTGAAGGAAATCAAAAATGCAGGCAGACAAAAAATAGAGGGATTGGGAATTCTATGTAGTGGTGATGATTACTGCTTCATAGTAAAATTTTAGGTCGAGTATGGTTAGGCCACCGTCCTTCACATTTTTCCCTCAGTACCCCTTGATAATTGATAATCCTTGAATTTTAGTTCCAGGTGAATTTTTGTTATTTTTCTCTATAACTGTATGAATTAAATCTTTTGCAGTTTGGTATGGCACTGAATAAGCAGATTAATTTTGGCAGAATTGTCATTTTCATTATATTATGTTTATTATATTAACTTGGTCTAACCATGAGCAATTGATATTTTCCCTATTGTTTAGATCTGATTTATTAGTGTGGTGTATCATAATTGTGTTCATATAGCTCCTACATCTCTCTCATCAAGACTCCCAGATACTTTATATTGTCTACAGTTACTTTAAATGGTATTTCTCTTTCCATTTCTTGTTGCTGGGCTTTGATGGTAATATAGAGGAATGCTGGTGATCTATTTGGGTTCATTTTATATCCTGCAATTTTGTTAAAATTGTTAATTCATATATTTTTTAAATTGATCTCTAAATATTTGTAAAGAGTGATAGTTTTATTTCTTTATTACATACTCTTTTAAAATTCCTTCTATTTCTTTTCTTGCTAAAGCTAACATTTCTAGTACATTGCTGAACAATAGTGATGCTAATGGATGCCCTTGTTTTACCCCTCATCTTACTGGGAATATTTGTAGCTTATCTGAATTACATATAATGCTTGCTGATGGTTTTAGATAGATGCTACTTATTTTAAGGAAAACCTCATTTGTTTTAATGTTCTTTAGTATTTTTGTTTGTTAATGAAAAAACAAAAGCATTATTAAGCATATAATGTTCCAAGTTCCATTCTAAGTACTAAGGTTATAAAGACAAAAGAATTGCAATCTTTGTCTTGAAGGAATTTCCATTATTTCCTTTCTTGTTTGTTTTAACACATATTGCTAATATGAATAATGTTGGGAGAGAAAAATAAGAGCAAAAGGGAAAAACTATGGGAGAGATTAAAAAAACAGAAAAAAAGAAGTGAACATAGCATGTGTTGATTTATATTCAGTCTCCTTAGTTTTTTTTTTTTTTTTTTTTTTTTTCCTAATTCTGGCATTTTCTGTCCAAAATCTATTGGAATTGCTTTGGATCACTGAACCACTAAGAAAAATCAAGACTTTGATAGATGGGCCATCATACATTCTTGCCATTATTATGTACAATGTATTCTTGGTTTCAGCATCAGTTCATGTAAACCAACTCAGAGTTGTTTTAACTTACATTTCTCTAATCAGTAGTGATTTAGAGCATTTTTTCATGTAACTATAAATGACTTCAATTTCATCATCTGAAAATTATTCATATTCTTTGACCATTTCTAAAGTGGGGGATGGCTTGTATTCTTACAAATTTGACACTTTTTAAAAAAATATGTTTTAGAAATGATAGTTTTTAATGTTAAAACATGGTAGAAATGTATATTAAAGCCAACATATGCATACATATTTGTAACAATTATCGTGCCGCACAAGAGAAAAAGTGAAGCAAAATAGTGCAAGCAAGCCAGAACAAAAAGAGTGAAAATGCTATGTTATGAATCATACTCAGTTCCTTAAGGTCCTCTCTCTGAGGATAGATGGCTCTCTTCATCATTGAACAATTGGAATTGGTATGAATCATCTAATTGTTGAAGAGAGCAGTGTCTATCAGAATTGATTATTGTATAATATGTACAATGATATCCTGGGTTCTGCTCATTTCACTCAGCATCAGTTCATGTAAGTCTCTCCAGGCCTCTGAAATCATCCTGTGGGTCATTTCTTACAGAACAATAATGATCCATTACATTCATATACTACAGTTTATTCAGCCATTCTCCAATTGACGGACATCCACTCAGTTTCCAGTTTCTTGCCACTACAAAAGGGGCTGCCACAAACATTTTTGCACATATAGGTCCCTTTCTCTCCTTTAAGATCTCTTTGGGATATAACCCCAGTAGTAACACTGCTGGATCGAAGGGTATGCACAATTTGTTAACTTTTGAGCATAGTTCCAAATTACTCTCCAGAATGTTTGGATGCATTCACAGTAATTAATGTGTCTCAGATTTCCCACATTCTGTCCAACATTTGCCTTTATTATTTTTTTTTTTTTTCTGTCAATCTCAGAGGTGTATAGTGGTATCTCAGAGTTGTCTTGATTTGCATTTCTCTGATCAATAGTGATTTATCTTTAGTGTTTTTTATAGGAATGGGACAGCTAGAGGTATTTTAAGTGCCAGATCTTTGCATCTTGTTTGGTCATAAATTCTGTTCTCCAATTTTGATTAAATTAAAAAGGTTATGCACAAACAAAACCAACGCAGCTAAGATTAGAAGGAAAGTAGAAAACTGGGGAACAGTTTTTACAGCATTTCTGATAAAAACTTCATTTCTAAAATATTTCAAGAACAGAGTCAAATTTATAAGAATACATACTATTGTCCAATTGATAAATGGTCAAAGGATATGAATAGGCAATTTTCAGATGAAAAAATTAAAACCATTTGTTATTCATCTGAAAAAATGCTCTATATCATTATTGATCAGAGAATTGCAAATTAAAACCACTTTGATGTACTACCTTATACTTTTAAAATTGGCTAAGATGACAGGAAAAGACAATGACAAATGTTGGAGGGGGGTAAGGGAAAATTGGGACACTAATGCATTGTTGATGGAGTTCTGTATTGTCCTAGCCATTCTGGAAAACATTTTGGAACTATGTACGAAGGGCTATGAAACACTTTGATCCAACTGTGCTGCTACTGGGTCTGTGTCCTAAAGAGATCCTAAAAGAGGAGAAAGGGCTGCTGTGGATCCTTTCTCATGATGGCAAAAAATGGGAAAACTAGTAGATGTCCATCATTTAGGGAATGGCTGAATAAGTTTAGTTATATGAAAGTGATGGAATGTTACTGTTCTATAAGAAATGACAAGCAGGCTGATTTCAGAAAAGTCTGGAAAGACTTATATGAACTAATGCTGAGTGAAATAAGCAGATGTACATAGTAACAGCAAGATTGTGTGATCAATTATGATATACTTAGCTCTTCCCAGCAGTGTGGTGATGTGATTCAAGACAATTACAATACAATTGGGATGTAAAATGCCTGCCATTGGCATCCAGAGAGAGATTTATGGCAGATGAAAGCATATTGTTTTCATCTTTGTTGTTTGCTTTTCTTTTTTCTCCTTGTGATTTTTTTCCCTTTTATTTATGATTTTTGTTGATTTTTCTTTTCCAATCTGAGTGATATGGAAATGTTAAAAATTGATTATACATATTTTTAGTTTTCTTGCTGTCTTGGGAAGGGAGGAGGTAAGGAAAGGGTGGAGGAAAAAAATGCATCTCAAAATCTTATAAAAATGAATGTTGAAAAAAGTTACGTGATAACATACATTTAAAAGGAACAGCAAGTTGTACATAACAGATTTAATTAAGTAATACATAAATTTATTATGTGCAATCATCTTTTTTTTTCTGCTGGTAATAGAAATGCTTATTTTATTTCTTATAGAATATAGTAAAACGAAGACTTCTTGAATCTGTTCATCATTTTTTATAGAGCAATAATCACAGACATATAGTTGGAAAAGAAAATGTAATTTTAATAATTAACTAAAGACTAAAGAATTATTTCCAAACAGAATAATCTCAGCTCAAAGGCTTTAACATTAAGGGAAATCTGAAATACTATTTTGCCAAAGGTGGGATTTTTAAAAGATTTCAGGTAAGTCACGAAGAAGAGATGAGGGAGGGCTGCATGCTAGATACTGGGACAAGCCAGGAAGTGAAAATGCAGGAAATCAAATAATGGAAAAAAAAAAAAGGTGTGTGTTTTTGTTTTTTTTTTTTAATAGGCTGGGTTCTTTTGAATATGTGAATCAGTGGAATAAAGTATAATTGGCCTGGAAAAGTAACAAGTGGTCAGGTTATTTGAAAGAATTTCAAAATCCAATTAGATAATTTAATATTTGAATTGGTTTTAACCAAGTTGGGTTCAGGCTGTGGAAAAAAAATTCTAAAATGTCAATTTTGAACCTGTTTATTCTGTCTTTCTGTCTTTCAAAGGGAATGGGGGGAAGTGTTGATCAGTGTGTGTTCACCTGTATGAAGATCTAGCATAGGAGACTGAGAAGTGCTCACACAGGTATGAGGAGAGAAAAAAAGTCACACAAACCCAGAGAAAGCTTTTAGATGAGAGCAAAGGTAGTTTAAGAGAATGATAACCTTCAAAAGTCAAGAGAAAGAATTGAGAAAAATTAATATATTAAAGTGGGGCACTTAGGAGATTATTGACTACTTTGGAGAGTGGTTTCAGTTGAATGAATCTAGATGGCAAGGAGGAAGAGGAAGTTGAGGCAGGAAATGTAGGCAATATAGCAAGAATGCTTTGATTAAGTGATTTTTTTTTTTTCTCCTCAAGAAAGGAATGCTACTGTATTTATAAGCAGCAGGAGGGAATGGGAAGATGGTGGGGGTGGGAAGTCAAATGATACAGGGAGATTTAAATATAAGAGGCAAAGGTCATTAATATAAAACAAACTATATATATATATATATATATATATATATATATATATATATATATATATATAATAAAATTTGTTTACTGAAAGAAAATCATTTAGGTTGTGATTCAGGATTTAGATATGTAAGAAGGACCATCAGTATGAGTGAAAGAGTTGGATGAATGAGATGTGCAGAAAGATATCTTAAGATTAAAAGACTCATTTTTTCCTGTAAAGTATGAACTTTGAGAAGGAAAGGGTTGCCACTGAAACCTGAGAAGGATTATTCTAGCCACTTTCTTGAGGGGGTCAGTGAATGGATTACAGAAGATTACCTTTTGTAAAAGGATTTGCTTTTAAGCAAGGACTCAGTTGAGATTATATAACATTTTTAGTGGATCTGATTATTATGTCTTAAATTCACCCTAAAGTTGGGAATCAAGCAAGCTAAGAAGCATAGTTCTCTTTTAGCTCTTTTAAATATTTATTAGATTCAGTTAATTTCAAGTGAGAAAGGACATTGGAAAGATATTTTCTAGGATAATGGTTCTTAATATGTGATCTGTGAACTTGGCCTTAAAATATTAACATTTTTATTAATAATTAGTATCATCAAATATTAATATTGTCATTATCATTAATGTCAGTAAATAATTAAAATTGTTTTAATTGGTTTTCTTTGTAATACTTTGTATTTTATGAATTTTAAAAACATTATTCTCATAAGATATCCATAGACTTTAGTTTTACACAGTGTTATTGACAAAAAAGGTTAATAATCCTTGTTTTAGGTCAACCCATACATTTTATATTTATGAAAATTGAAGTCTAGGAAATTGTATGATTTGCTGTTTTGCACATTTGATGTATACCTTGTTTCTGATTTTGATGGCTTTATATAAGTGCTGATTCATGATTAGAATATAATCTTTCCTCCCTTCAATTTTTTAACCTGGAGTCCCTAGTCTCTTCTATTTAAGATCTTTTCTGATCTTTTACTGGATACCTCTTTCCCCACATTGCCTTATAATTATTTTGTATATGTATGTATGTGCATATCTCCTTACTCCTTTTGATATAGAGGATAAATTATGTAAGGACTAGTCTGTTTTTCAACTTTGTCATCTCCAACATCTAATACTACTGTGTCTGTGTGAAGCCTGGTATAAAAATGGTGTCCTTTCCCACTGTAGAGTGTGGTGGTGGTGGTGGAGTTATGGCTTTCCCTCTTCTCAACCTTCCATCTCCTCTTTTTTATCTGAGGTCTACTATAAATTAGGTAAAATATTTTTCTGTGGCATAGCATTATAGTAGCATTTAGTAGTGGAAACTATTTGAGATTGTTTGAGGTCCTCATTCATAAAGTGTATATTTTCATCCAGTTGATTCTGAAGGGGAGGCAAGGATGATATATTCCTTACTATTTTAATTTTATAATAGACTGGATTTTTAAAATCACTAAGTTGATTATTATATAGAGGAAAATGAGCATCAAGGTTATGTTCCTCTGCTTCTTTTTCTTAATATTCTTTGTGTTTCTTTTTTCTAGGCTGTTCGCTGCTATGAATCTCTAATCTTAAAAGCTGAAGGAAAAGTTGAATCTGATTTCTTTTGTCAGTTAGGTCACTTCAATCTCCTGTTGGAAGATTATCCAAAAGGTAAGGTTTTCTTTCTTACCTTTAGGGGTGTGTGTGTGTGTGTATGTATTTTAACATTAAAAATGATTTTTATGATGTACAATTGTTTTGATAAATGAAATGATAAACATTAAAGGTTTTGTAAACTTTAAAAAGACTTTGTGAATATAATGGGTTATGATAGGGATGAGTGATCTTTGAGTTGGCCAAAATAAATTTTAGATTTTTTTCTTCTGATTTTGATGAAGTTTTTTTATGGAGGAAGGTGGAGGATGGTGGAATGGCAGTTGGGGGTTAGGTGATTTGCCCAGAATCATACATCTTGTTAAGTGCCAAGAGTCTGGGGCTGAATTTGAACTCTGGTCTTTCTGACTCTAGGGCTGATTCTTTAATCCACTAGACCACATAGCTGCCCCAACATGGATCATTTTAGAGAAAATACATAGAGACAAAGTGAATAAATTACTGATTTTAGAAAATTTATATCTTTCACATAGATCAGTTTGTTATGAGAAATAGATTCTGTGTATTCATTTTGTTCATGCATGTCTTCTCAAAAAAGTATATTTTTTTAGGAATAAATACAGTGTGGATGATTGGAGAGGATGATATCCAGTGGAAAGAGAGGATATTTCTAGAGCAGGGATTTTAACTTGGGCCTGTGAACTTAGAAAAATTATTTTTTGTTGTTGTTGTGTTTTTAAATGTGATTAGTTTCTTTTGTTAATTCTATATGGTTTATAATTATGCATTTAAAAACATTCTGAAAACAGTCCATAGAATTCACTAGACTGATTAAGGTAAGGGAATAACAATGTAATAAAAGAAATCCCTACTTGTTGAGTTAAAAAAAATGTTCAAAGTGTTCAAATTCTATTTCTGATGCTTACTATCAAATCACTTAACCTCCCTTGTTATTTCCCTTTGTAAAATGAGTGAGTTTGGATTAGGTGATTTGAGATTCAGAGAAGGCCCTGGGCCAGTATGGAACACATTAGGGGAGACAGGTGTGGGAAAAGTTTTGGTGGTTCTTTATATTCAGAGGACCTCGGCATTCTAATAACTCTGTGACTTTAGGCAAGTCACTTTACCTTCTGTGTTTCACTTACTTTATCTGGAAAATGAAAGCTTTGGACTACATGACCTCTGAAGTACTTTACGTCTCTGATCCCATAGATACCATGGCTTCCCCCATCAGTCCAGCTTTTTTCAACTGCATAATTGCATTGACACAACCCCCCAACCACATATATCCACCTGCATGTAAATTGGAGCTTTTTCCAAAGACACAGCTATCTGTTTACTGACCTGGTTATTTATATGTGAATGCAATAAAAGAGGATTACATGTCTGGATAATTAATTTGTTTCTGGGCCCCTCTGATACCACAGTGTAAATGAAATGAAAACATGGTGTTATAATTAGGAAGGGCTTAGAACTGAAAACATTATTTTACTCACTATCCCCTGTCTCCCCCAAGCAGACTACAATTAAGCAAGGATATATTTACACACACACACACACACACACACACACACACACACACGCATTTAAATATAAGTAGGCATGCACTAAAACAATTTTAATATGACATATATCAGTTTGTTTGTTGTTTGAATTGAAGTTTGACTTTCTCTGAAATAATGATTACTAGCCCTGCCCCTCTTTCTAATAAATTATATTCCTCATTCTTGATACTGTTTGTATATGTCTATTATTTCCCTTTTTTAATTGAAATTTTTTTACTTATTGAACTAAATACAAAATAGGACAGAATAGAAAAAAGAAAGGAAAAAAAATCATGTGAAGAGCAGAAAATATTGGGCAAGATTCAGAATATATAACAATAAATTTTCATTTCAAGAAAATACCTATAATAATAGAAGAAATTGTCATTTTGCATATATTTATATTAAATTATGCTTATGAATGTCCATTCTTACAGGTTATTCTTATGTTCTCTGCTGAGCACTTTTTACTTTATTTTTTTTTCCCCTTTCATAATCTCATTTCTCTCTCTCTCTCTCTCTCTCTCACACACACACACACACACACACACACACACACACACACTTGCCTATTTGTAAACACCGCATCTAAAGCAATAATAATATGGCTGATGTAATGTAGATTTCTTTCCTGGTTGAATCTTTAGGATTTTGTCTTAAGATCAATTATTATTAACCGTTCTTTTTTTTTTTTTTTTTCCTACTAAATTCTACTCCTAATCCTTGTTATAGTATTTGTATATATCTTATTTCTTATCCCTGCTAACTCTTCTATTTAAATTCAGCTTGCCTTGCTTTTATTCAACCTCCTTCCTCCAGGGATCTCTCCCTTAGCATCTTTTCTCATCCTTTCCTTTCCTTTTTATCCCATTCCCATTAATCTACATACCTTATCCCATTCTTATTAATCTAAACACTCTTCCTCATTTTATTCTATGCTGCCTTTCTCCTCTCTCTTTATCCCTTTCCTATTCTATACCCCACCTTACCCAATTCTCTCTTCTACTCTTTTTTCCCACTTTTTCCCACCAGTGAATAAATACTCACTGATTTTGGAAGGTACTATATATAACCTTCATGGTGTATATGTAATGTTGCCTTTTTAATCCTTTCCTGATGTGAGTAGGTTTTCAGAACTCCTAGCCCTTCTCTCCCCTCTAATGCCTCTGTATCCATTCTTCCTCATTTGTATGCTGACTATTTTATTGCCTTTTCCTAGATTTGTTTTTTAGAGCAAGATTGAGGCAGAACTATTGATCTTTCTTTTAAGCTATTCAAATTACTGATGTCAATCATAACTGTATGGTATACATTTACATGTGTGGGATGCAAAGATCCTAACTCAAATTGACTGTTCAAAGGCATGGTACAAACAGAAAGTTCCTTTTTTTCTGATTCTCACAAGAAGTGGGGCAGACCCTTCACCAGAAAGTCCAGAGCAGGAAAAGCCAATTTTACTGAAGTAAGGAGTAATAGTTAAATAGTTGAGATTTACAGAAACTCTATTTACCCATCCTCTTCTGTTAGTCCTTTTAAAATTATTGACCAACTCAATTTTTATTCCTTATTTGTCTTTGGGATAGAGTTGGGCTTTTTGTGGTACCAGGATCTTGGTTAAGGAATAAATGTTTAAAAATGTTATTAAAAAGGGGGGGAGGGGGTCTGTTTTGCTTCAGAGGTAAATAATCAATTAAGCAAAGGAGGGGTCAAAGGTTTCTAAATTACTGAGCTTAGTTAATTAAGGGAATTCAGTCTGTTTCAGGCTTTTCTCTATCAGATAGGGCTGGCTAGATATCTCTAGGCCATTAAACAATTAGTCAGGTTTTTCTCTCAGCAGTTGAGCTTTATCTTTTAAATGTTCTCTGCTGAAGGAGCCTAGAGCCTAATAATTAAACAAAGCCTTGATGCCAATTCTTGAATTACCCAAGGTTATTATTCTGAAAAGCCCTCAGTTTCCCATTTCACTCATGTGTATAAAACAAACCATTTGGATATTTTAAAATCTTTTGGATTAATCTTGGATATGCTCTTATGTTAAATTTTCTCTTAACTTTGGTTTTGACTGTTTCTGGGCCCCTCTGATACCACAGTGTAAATGAAATGAAAACATGGTGTTATAATTAGGAAGGGCTTAGAACTGAAAACATTATTTTACTCACTATTCCCTGTCTCCCCCAAGCAGACTACAATTAAGCAAGGATATATTTACACACACACACACACACACACACACACTCACACTCACACACACACTAAATGCACTAAAACAATTTTAATATGACATATATCAGTTTCTTTGTTGTTTGAATTGAAGTTTGACTTTCTCTGAAATAATGATTACTAGCCCTGCCCCTCTTTCTAATAAATTATATTCCTCATTCTTGATACTGTTTGTATATGTCTATTATTTCCCTTTTTTAATTGAAATTTTTTTACTTATTGAACTAAATACAAAATAGGACAGAATAGAAAAAAGAAAGGAAAAAAAATCATGTGAAGAGCAGAAAATATTGGGCAAGATTCAGAATATATAACTATATAATATATCATATATATAACCATATAATTTTTTTTTTTTTTTTTCTCTTTATGGTTGCTGTTAAATCCTGTAATTGTAGCTCCAAGTGAATTTTTGATCTCAGGGTTTCAAAATTTGGCACTTACATTCCTATTTATCTTCTACAAAGGATCTCTTTGAGGTGGTGATTAGTTAATGTTTCTACTCTTGACTGTCATATTCTATCACTCTGGGATAATTTTGTTGGATTATTTCTTGCATTTTTTTTTGGTCACACGTTTCAAGTAGTCCAATTACATTTTTCTTCTTGATTTGTTTTCCAGGTTGGTTGTATTTTTAAAAATAATGTTTAACATTCTGTTCTGTCTTTACTTCTTTATATTTTGTTTTATTTTGATATTTCTTCACTGGCTTCCTCTTATGTAATTCTAATTTTCATAAACTTTCTTTTTTTTCTTTTTTTTTTTTTTTATAACTTTTTATTGACAGAACCCATGCCAGGGTAATTTTTTTTAAAACATCATCCCTTGCACTCACGTCTGTTCCGATTTTTCCCCTCCCTCCCTCCACCCTCTCCCCAAGATGGCAAGCAGTCATATACATGTTAAATAGATTACAGTAGATCTTGGATACAATATATGTGTGCAGAACCGAACAGTTTTCTTGTTGCTCAGGGAGAATTGGATTTAGAAGGTATAAATAACCTGGGAAGAAGAACAAAAATGTAAGCAGTTTACATTCATTTCCTAGTGTTCTTTCTTTGGGTGTAGCTGCTTCTGTCCATCCTTGATCAGTTGAAACTAAGTTAGATCTTATCTTTGTTGAAGAAATCCACTTCCATCAGAATACATCCTCATAAAGTATCGTTGTTGAGGTATATAATGATTTCCTGGTTCTGCTCATTTTGTTCAGCATCAATTCATGTAAGTCTCGCCAATCCTCTCTGTATTCGTCCTGCTGGTCATTTCTTACAGAACGATAATATTCCATAACATTCATATACCACAATTTACTCAACCATTCTCTAATTGATGGGCATCCATTCATTTTCCAGCTTTTGGCCGCTAGAAGCAGGGCTGCCACAAACATTTTGGCAGATACAGGTCCCTTTCCCTTTTTTAGTATCTCTTTGGGGTATAAGCCCAGTAGGGACACTGCTGGATCAAAGGGTATGCACAGTTTGATAACTTTTTTGGGCATAATTCCAAATTGCTCTCCAGAATGGCTGGATGTATTCACAATTCACCAACAATGTATCAGTGTCCCTTTTCGCATCCCTCAACATTCCGTGTTATCGTTCCTGTCATTCTAGCCAATCTGACAGGTGTGTAGTGGTATCTCAGAGTTGTCTTAATTTGCATTTCTCTGATCAATAGTGATTTGGAACACTCTTTCATATGAGTAGTAATAGTTTTAATTTCATCATCAGAAATTGTCTGTTCATATCCTTTGACCATTTTATCAATTGGAGAATGGCTTGATTTACGTATAAATTAGAGTCAATTCTCTGTATATTTTGAAATGATTCCTTTATCAGAACCTTTGACTGTAAAATGTTTTCCCAGTTGTATAACCTTATAATCTTGCCTGCATTAGTTTTGTTTGTACAAACTTTTCAATTTGATATAATCAAAATTTTCAATTTTGTAGTCAATAGTGATCTCTAGTTCTTCTTTGGTCATAAATTCGTTCCTCTTCCACAGGTCTGAGAGGTAAACTATCCTGTGTTCCTCTAATTTATTAATAATTTCATTCTTTATGCCTAGGTCATGAACCCATTTTGACCTTATCTTGGTGTACGGTGTTAAGTGTGGATTAATGCCTAGTTTCTGCCATATTAGTTTCCAATTTTCCCAGAAATTTTTATCAAACAGTAAGTTCTTATCCCAAAAGCTGGGGTCTTTGGGTTTGTCAAAGACTAGATAATTAAAGTTATTGGCTGTTTTGTCCTTTGAACCTAACCTATTCCATTGATCAACTAGTCTATTTTTTAGCCAATACCAGATAGTTTTAGTAACCGCTGCCTTATAATATAATTTTAGATCTGGTACAGCTAGGCCACCTTCATTTGATTTTTTTTTTTTCATTAATTCCCTTGAAATTTTGACCTTTTATTTTTCCATATGAATTTTGTTGTTATTTTTTATAGGTCATCAAAATAGTTTTTGGGAAGTCTGATTGGTATAGCGCTAAATAAATAGATTAGTTTAGGTAGTATTGTCATCTTTATTATATTTGCTCGCCTAATCCAAGAGCATTTAATATTTTTCCAGTTAGTTAGATCAGACTTAATTTGTGTGGAAAGTGTTTTGTAGTTTTGCTCATAAAGTTTCTGATTTTCCCTTGGCAGATAGATTCCTAAATATTTTATACTATCAGTAGTTACTTTAAATGGGATTTCTCTTTGTAACTCTGACTGTTGGATTTTGTTAGTGATATATAAGAATGCTGATGACTTATGTGGGTTTATTTATAAACAGCAACTTTGCTAAAATTGTGGATTATTTCTAATAACTTTTAGTAGAATCTCTGGGGTTCTCCAAGTATACCATCATATCATCAGCAAAGAGTGATAATTTGGTTTCCTCATTGCCTATTCTTATTCCTTTAATATCTTTCTCAGTTCTTATTGCCAAAGCTAGCATTTCTAGTACAATATTAAATAGTAATGGTGATAGTGGGCAACCTTGTTTCACTCCTGATCTTATTGGGAATGGTTGCAGTCTGTCCCCATTGCATATGATGCTTACTGCTGGTTTTAAATAGATGCTACTGATTATTTTAAGGAAAAGTCCATTTATTCCTATACTCTCAAGTGTTTTTAATAGGAATGGGTGTTGGATTTTATCAAATGCTTTTTCTGCATCTATTGAGATGATCATATGGATTTTGTTAGTTTGGTTATTAATATGGCCAATTATGCTGATAGTTTTCCTAATATTGAACCAGCCCTGCATTCCTAGTATAAATCCTACTTGATCATGGTGAATTATCCTGGGGATGATTTTCTGTAGTCTTTTTGCTAATATTTTGTTTAAGATTTTAGCATCAATATTCATTAGGGAGATTGGTCTATAGTTTTCTTTCTCTGTTTTCAACCCTAGCTGGTTTAGTTATCAGTACCATGTCTGTATCATAAGAGGAATTTGGTAGGACTCCTTCATTCCCTACTTTTTCAAATAGTTTATAAAGCATTGGGACTAATTGTTCTTTGAATGTTTGGTAAAATTCACATGTAAATCCATCTGGTCCTGGGGATATTTTTTTAGGGAGTTGATTAATCAAGCTATTAATCAATAGCTTGTTCTATTTCTTTTTCTGAAATGGGACTATTTAAGCAATTTACTTCCTCCTCTGATAATCTGGGAAGCCTATATTTTTGGAGGTAGTCATCCATTTCGTTTAGATTATCAAATTTATTGGCGTAAAGTTGGGCAAAGTAACCCCTTATTATTTCTTTAATTTACTCTTCATTGGTGGAAAGTTCTCCTTTTCATTTTAAGACTACTAATTTGATTTTCCTCTCTCCTTTTTCTAATCAGATTTACCAAGGTTTATCAATTTTATTGGTTTTTTCATAAAACCAACAATTAGTTTTATTTATTAGTTCAATTTTTTTTAGTTTCAATATTATTAATTTCTCCTTTTAATTTTAGAATTTCAAGTTTAGTAATTGATTGGGGTTTTTAATTTGGTCTTTTTCTAGCTTTTTAAGTTGCAAGCCCAATTCATTGACCTTCTCTTTCTGTATTTTGTTCAAGTAAGCCTCTAAGGATATAAAGTTTCCCCTTATTACCGCTTTGGCTGCATCCCACAAATTTTGGTATGATGTCTCACCGTTGTCATTATCTTGAGTGAAATTATTAATTGTGTCTATAATTTGCTGTTTCACCCAATCATTCTTTAAGATGAGATTATTTGGTTTCCAATTACTTTTTGATTTGTTTACGCCTAAGTTTTTGTTGAATGTAGTTTTTATCGCATTGTGATCTGAAAAGAAAGCATTTACTATTTCTGCCTTCCTGCATTTAATTTTGAGGTCTTTATGTCCTAATATATGGTCAATTTTTGTGTAGATTCCATGAGCTGCTGAGAAGAAAGTATACTCCTTTCTATCACCATTCGGTTTTCTCCAGAGATCTATCATACCTAGTCTTTCTAATATTTTATTTACCTCTTTAATTTCTTTCTTATTTGTTTTGTGATTTGATTTATCTAGATCTGAGAGTGCAAGATTGAGGTCTCCCACTATTATAGTTTTGCTGTCTATTCTCGTAACTCTCTAAACTTCTCCTTTAGGAAGTTAGATGCTATACTACTTGGTGCATATATGTTTAATACTGATATTGCTTCATTGCCTATCGTACCTTTTAGCAAGATGTAGTTTCCTTCCTTATCTCATTTAATTAGATCAATTTTTGCTTTTGCTTGATCTGAGATAAGGATGGCTACCCCTTTTTGACTTCACCTGAAGCATAATAGATTCTGCTCCAGCCTTTTACCTTTACTCTGTATGTATCTCCCTGTTTTAAATGTGTTGCTTGTAAACAAGATATTGTAGGGTTTTGACTTGATCCAGTCTGCTATCTGCCTCTTTATGGGAGAGTTCATCCCATTCACATTTACTGTTAAGATTACTAATTCTCTATTTCCTGCCATCCTAACATCCGCAGATTATGCTTTTCTTTTTCTTGTCCTCTTTTCCCCCTTCCCTAGTATCAAACTTATTGGTCCCATTTGCGTCACCCAGCTCTCCCTCTTTAGTATTCCTCCCTTTTCCCTTTGAATCCCTTCCTTTTTCTTGTACCCTTCCCTTATTACTCTTTTTCCTTTTCACTTTTCCTTTCCCACTTTTTAATGAGGTGAGAGAAGATTCTCTGTAAAACAAATGTATCAATTATTTCTTCTTTGAGCCAACTCTGATGAGAGTTGTTATTAAGTTATTAAAAGTTATTAAGATTCGCACAATGTTCCTCCCCCTCTCTAAGTTCCCTCAGATATGATAGGTTTCCTTTGTCTCATCGACGCATGAAGTTTCCCTCTTTTTATCTCCCCTTTCCCCTTTTTCTGACACTATCCCCTTTCCATTTCTACTTCTTTTTTTTATGCTATATCAGTAAAATCAAATTATACATGTGATTTTTATGTATATCCACAACAGCAATACAGTTCTCAAGAGTTCCTTTTACCTTTTTCTGCTTGTCTTGAGTCCTGTTGTTGGAGATCACATTTTTTGTGTAAGTATGTTTTTTTCTTTAGAAACAGATGGAATTGCTTTGTTTCATTTAATGTCCATCTTCTTCCATGGAAAAAATGCTCAGCGTAGCTGGGTAGTTTATTCTTGGCTGCATTCCAAGTTCTTTTGCCTTTCGGAATATCAAATTCTAGGCCCTTTGATCCTTTAATGTTGAGGCAGCCAGATCTTGTGTGACTCTTATTGTGGCACCTTGATATTTGAATTGTTTTTTCCTGGATGCTTGTAGAATTTTTTCTTTAATCTGAAAATTCTGAGGTTTGGCCACAATATTCCTCGGAGTCTTTATTTTAGGGTCTTTTTCAGAAGGTGTTTGATGGATTCTTTCCACGCTTACTTTATCTTCCGGTTCTATTACTTCTGGGCAGTTCTCTTTAATAATTTCCTGTAAAATAGTATCTAGGCTCTTTTTTTCATCCTATTTTTCGGGTAGTCCGATGATCCTTAGGTTTTCTCTCCTTGATCTATTTTCCAGGTCTGTTGTTTTTTCAAGTAAATGTTTGACATTTTTTTCCAATCTTTCAGTTTTTTGGTTTTGTTTGACTGATTCTTCCTGTCTCAATGCTCAATGAGTCAGTCATTTCTATTTGTTCAGTTCTGATTTTTAGCATGTTATTTTCTTCATTAACTTTTTTTACTTCTTTTTGTATATGTCCGTTTGAGTTTTTAAATGCGTCATTTTGCTCTATGGAATTTTTTTCCATTTCACTATTTTTTTTTTTTTTTTAGTGAGTTATTTTCTTTCTCCAATTCACAAATTCTGTTTCCTTGCACTTCTTGGGAGTTTTTTACCTTTTCCAGTTCACATTTCGGGGAGTTGTTTTCTTTTTCCACTTTGTCAAATTTTTCTTTTAGTGAGTTATGTGTCTTCTCTGTACTCTCTTGCATAGCTTCTCTTTCCTTTCCCCATTTTTCTTCTAGTTCTCTTTTAAGGTTTTTAATAGTCTCTTCTAGGAGAGCCTTTTGTATTGGGGACCAACAATTGTCTGGAGACTGTCTGCTATTAGTCTCTTCAGGGTTGAAAAGCTGTTCTCTTTCTGAGTAGAAACTATCAATCGTCCTTTTGATTTTCTTACTCATTTTGTTAAAGCCTTTAGGGTCTGCCTTCCGGGCCAAGAGGTTACCAGCTTCCTCTGCAGAGCAGTGAGAGGTGTATGGACGGGTAGCTGTCCTGCTAGCCGGCTGCAAAAAGCAGTGAGGTACTGCAGTGCTCTGGGAAAGAGTTCCCCACTTGGAAGTAACTCAGGCCTGCAGGGTGTAATTCTAATTTTCAAAGAATTATTTTCTTCAAGACTCTGGAACTCCTTTTCTAGTTGGTTATCTTTTTAATAATCTTGTTTTTCTTGGATGGTTTTTATTTTATTTTTTATTAATTTTTTTCACAATTTCATTTTATTTTTAAAATCTTTTTTTGACTTTATATATATATATATAAATTTCATTGTCCTCCTCTGAAGATGAACAGTGGTCTTCCCATTCCCATAGTAAGCTTTTATAATTGGGCTTGTTGTTCTTTGTCAGTTGATTTTTAATTTTTTTATGAGACGTTTAGTGTAAATATCTCTGATTTTGATATGGGGGAATGGTGCCTCTAACTTCACATCAGCTCTCCCCTCTGACTTAGAACCCCAAACCAAAAGCTCCCTGCCTCCTGCAAATGCTGGCAACTAATCCCAGTTCCCCTGCCTATGTACCCTTGTGTGCTGGTTCCTTCTCCTCAGGCTCTGCAGCACAGTTGGACCTGGAGTTCCTAATCAGCTGAGGAGATCCCTTTATTATGGTTTTGGTTGAGGCAAATGCTAAACCTAGCTCACCCCATGGGTCCTGGTAGCTCTTTCTGTGGAGTCTAGCTATGGAGCTAGCTATTTGCACTTAATGAGGGTTAATCCATGTCCCAAGGTCAGTTATTCTGGTTCTTTTGCTATTTTACTTTAGTTCTACTCTTTAACTTGCTTTTTTATATTACTTAACCTCCCCTACCCAAGGATTCTTTCCTCATCTTCTCCCTGGACCTCTTTCCCTTAATTTTACATTAATCTACACATTTTATCCCATATCCATTAATCTAAAAACCCTTCTATAACCCACCTTATCCTATGCCACCATTTATCTCCCCTCTTCACCCCATTTCCATTAATCTACATACATTCTCTCAGTGATATAAATCCAGACACCTTAATATACCCTACTTTATCCTACTCCCTATCTAAATGCTCTATTTTGGAGAATGTTATGTGGTATGTGTGTGTGTGTGTGTGTGTGTGTGTGTGTGTGTATTCCCTACTTAACCCCTTTCCAGTTTGAGCAGGTTTTTTGTACTCAGTTCCTTCTGAATTTCTTTTCTTCTACTTTTCATCACAGCTTTCAGGTAGTTTTAATTTATTTAAAGATGTTTCACATTTTCTTCAATTTTTTTATTCTTTTATATTCTTTATTGGTCTCTTACAGCTCCATTAGCTTCTCCTTGCTCTGTTCTAGTTTTCAAAGAGTTATTTTCATCTTTAAAACTCTGGATCACCTTTTCTAGTTGGTTAAATTTTTTATTTAATAATTTTTTTTCTTGCATGATTTTTTATTTTTAATTTATTAGTTTTTCCTCAATTTCTCTCATTTGGTTTTTAATGTCTTTTTTGAGTTCTATAAATTCTTGCTGGGCAGGTAGATACTTAACATTACTCTTTGGGTAAGAGACACTTAAAAAAACAAAAAAAATTCTTTTTCCATGTCCTCTTCTGTTCTTCCCAATTCCCATAGTATTTTTATACTTGGGTTGTCTCCTTGATCTGCCTTTTTTTTTTTTTTTTTTTTTTTTTTTCCCCTAATAAATGAGAAATTCCTCTGGCTTTACTTCAGTTATCTTTGACCTGGAATCCCAAACCAAGAATTTTGACCTTCTTGTAAGTGCCCACAGTCCAGTCAGCAGCTTCCCTGCCCTATTGGTTCTGCACTCACCATGTATGCTGGTTCCTTTTTGTCCAGGGACACACTTCACTATCTCAGTAGTTTAGCTGGGAGCGTTCCTAATCAGGAGAAAAGTTCCTTCAATCTTCCTGGACTCTTCATGACTCCCCATGCTATCTGGGAGGTGAAAGTTCCTGTGGTCGGGACTGAGGCCAACTCTTACCAGCAAGTCCCAGGACTCCCTGTTTACCTTTCTGTGGAACTATCTTGGAATTATTTACATTTCCCACTAGTTAGGTCTTTCTTTGAGTCTTATTGAACTGTCTCTCACTGGGTTTTTCAGTCTATATTTGCTCTGGGGTAAAATTTTATTTAGATAGTGGGGTAAAATCTGGAGAGCTTCTATTTTCTGGCCTATTGATATTCCAACAGTAGGGGAGGATTCTGGGAAGATGGAGGACTCTCTAGAGAAGGGTAGCTAAAATTAAAGATTGGTGAGATTAAATTAGCATGTGACATGAGGACAGACTTTAAAAAGCTAAGTCTTTATTTAGTATGAATAAATGACAGGTGGGTAGGATAGAAATTGGTAGTACCAACCCTGACTCTGTTACTATTTAATTATATTTTTGGGCAAGATTTTCTGCAGTGATATTTGTAAAAGAAATAGCATCTAGATTGGTAATTCTATACTGGCTGCTAGTTTTAGTTTTATCATTTATTATCTGTGAATTCCTTGGCAAGCCAGATAACCTCTTTGACCACTGTCTATCAATGGGAAATGGCAATATTTATATAATTCTCAAATGAGATTAATAATAAAGCCCTTTACATAATTTAGATGTGAATTGTTATTGTTCTAAAACTTTTGATTATGAGTGTATAAAAGTATACATTAAAAAAATTACTATTATAGCTTTTTATTTGCAAAACATATGCATGATATGCATGGGTAATGTTCTCTTTCTTTTTCTAAAATGGGACTGTTTTAAGCAATTTACTTCCTGCTCCTGGGCAGCCTCTATTTTTGAGGGTATTCATCTATTTCACTTACGTTATCAAATTTATTGGCATAAAATTTCCTCTTCGTTAGTGGAAAGTTCTCCCTTTTAATTTTTAAGACTAACACTTTGGGTTTCCTCTTTCTAATTAGATTTACCAAAGGTTTATCTATTTTGTTGGTTTTTTCATAAAACCAACTCTTAGTTTTTTATTAATTCAATAATTTTTTTACGTTCAATTTTGTTCATCTCTCCCTTTTATTTTCAGAATTTCAAGTTTAATGTTTGGGGGTTTTTAATTTGCTCTTTTTCCTAGTTGTTTTAGTTGCAACCCTAATTCATTGATCTTCTCTTTCTCCATTTTATGCAAGTAAGCCTTTAGAGATATAAAATTTCCTCTTCTTATTGTTTTGGCTGCATCCATCCCACACATTTTGGTATGTTGTCTCATTATTTGTCATTCTCTTGGGTGAAATTATTAATTGTGTCTATGATTTGCTGTTTCACCCATTCATTCTTTAGGATGAGATTATTTAGTTTCGAATTACTTTGTGGTCTGTTTTCCCCTGGCTTTTTATTGAATGTAACTTTTATTGCATTGGGATCTGAAAAAAATGCATTTGCTATTTCTGCCTTTGTGCATTTGATTTTGAGGTCTTTTTGTCCTAATAAATGGTCACTTTTTGTATAAGTTCCATGAACTGCTGAGAAGAAAGTGTACTCCTTTCTGTCTCCATTCAATTTTCTTCAAAGAGATATCGTACCTAACTTTTCTAGTATTCTATTTACCTCTCTAATTTCCTTCTTATTTATTTTGTGGTTTGATTTATCTTGTCCTGAGAGTGCAAAGTTTCTCCCACTATTATGATTTTGCTATTTCTTCTTGCAGCTCTCTTAACTTCTCCTTTAGGAATTTAGATGCTATATCACTTGGTTTATGTATATTTAGTATTGATATTGCTTCATTATCTACCCTTTAGCAAGATATAGTTTTCTCCCTTATCTCTTTTAATTAGATCACTTTTTGCTTTTGCTTGATCTGATATCAGGATGGCTACCCCTGATTTTTTGACTTCACCTGAAGCAAAGTAGATTCTGCTCCAACCTTTTTCCTTTACTCTGTATCACCCTGCTTTAAATGTGTTTCCTGTAAACAATATATTGTAGGATTCTGGCTTTTAGTCCAGTCTGTTATTCGCCTCTGCTTTATGGGGGAATTTATCCCATTCACATTTACTACACTACTAATTCTGTATTTCTTGCCATCTTAATATCCCCAAATTATGCTTTTCTCTTTCCTTTCCCCCTTACCCCACTCTCCAGTATTAAACTTATGGGCATCACTTGCTTCATGCAGCCCTCCCTCCTTAGAATCTGGCTCTCCTCCTTTCTTAAACCTGTTCTTTACTATTTCTGTATTCTCTTCTATTTATCCTATCCCTTACCTTTTCATTTTCCCCTCCCATTTTCCATAAGGTGGGAGAAGTTTCTCTGTAAACCAAATATGTGTAATATTTTCTCTTTGAGCCAAATCTGATGAGAGTAAGATTCACACAGTGTTCATCCCCCTCCCTCCTTTTCCTCAGATATAATAGGTTTCCTTTGCTTCTTTGTGAGATGTAATTTCCCTCTTTTTACCTCCACTTTTCCCTTTTTCTGGTACAATCTCCTTTCCACCTCTAGTTCCTTTTTTATATTGTAAAAGTAAAATCAAATTATACATGTGCTCTCTGGGTATACCCATAACAGAAACACAGTTCTCAAGAGTTCTTTTTACCTTTTTCTGCTTCTCTTGGATCCTGTATTTGGCGGTCATATTTTTTGTTTAACTCTGGTTTTTTCATCAGAGATAAATGAAATTCACCTGTTTCATTGAATTCCCATCTTTTTCCCTGGAAGAAAATGCTCTGAAGTTTAGCTGGGTATTTTATTCTTAGCTGCATTCCAAGTTCCTTTGCCTTTCGGCAATATCAGATTCCAGGCCCTTTGATCCTTTAATGTGGTCGCTGCTACATCTTGAGTAATCCTTATTGTGGTTCCTTTGTATTTGAATTGTTGTTATTTTCTTTTTTTCTGGCTGCTTTTGTAATTTTTTTCCTTGGTTCAATAATTGTGGAATTTAGACACAGTATTCCTTGGAGTTTTAATTTTGGGGTCTCTTTCAGGAGGTGTTTGATGAATTCTTTCAATGGCTATTTTACCTTCTGTTTCTATGACATCTGGCTGTTCTCTTTTATGATTTCCTGAAAAATAATGTCTAGGCTCTTTTTTTCCATCATGATTTTTAGGGAATCAAATAATTTTTAGATTATTTCTCCTAGATCTATTTTCTAGGTCTGATGTTTTCCCAAGTAGGTATTTAATAATTTTTTCTATTCATTTTTTAAAAATAATATTTTATTGACAGAACATATGCCTGGGTAATTTTTTACAACATTATCCCTTGTGTTCTGACTTTTCCCTTCCCTCCCTCCATTCCCTCCCCTAGATGGCAAACACTCTTATACATGTTAAATATGTTATAGTATATCCTAGATACAGTATATGTGTGCAGAACCGAACAGTTCTCTTGTTGCACAGGGAGAATTGGATTCAGAAGATAAAAATAACCTGTTCAGAAAAACAAAAATGCAAACAGTTTACATTCATTTCCCATTGTTCCTTCTCTGGGTGTAGCTGCTTCTGTCTATCATTGATCAATTGGAACTGAGTTAGATTTTCTCTTTGTCGAAGAAATCCACTTCCATCAGATTACATCCTCATATAGTATCATTATTGAGGTATATAATGATCTCCTGGTTCTGCTCATTTTACTTAACATCACTTCATGTAAGTCTCTCCAAGCCTCTCTGTATTCAGCTTGATTGATTCTTGATGCCTCCTCGAGTCATCCATTTTCATTTGTTCAGTTTTGATTTTTAATGAATTCTTTTCTTCTTCTTTTTTTAATTTCTTTTTGTATTTGTCCAATTGAACTTTTAAATTTATTGTTTTGTTTTATGGAATTTTTTTCTATTTCACCAATTTTTTTTTTTTTTTTTAAAGAAATTCCCCTCCCCAATCACCCCTCACCCCTCTACATCCCCCAATTTACAAATTGTTTTCCTGGAAGTTCTTTACCATTTTCAATTCACAAATTCTGTTTTCCTGGGAGTTCTTTACCTTTTCTAATTCATAAGTTCTTGTTTTTCTGGGAATTCTTTACCTTTTCCATTACACATTTCAGGGAGTTTTCTTTTTCCAGTTTAACAAATCTTTCTTTTAACGAATTACATTCCTTTTCCAACCATTGTTGCAGAATTTTTCTTTCCTTTTCCCATTCTTCTAGCTCTCTTTTAAGATCCTTTTTAAGTTCATGTTGCATGGGGGAGACCAGGTTATATATCTTCTTTACAGGATTCATCTGGAGACAATGTGCTTTTAGTTTCCTCAGTGTTTGAAATCTGTTCTCTTTCACTATAGAAGCTATCTATAGTTAGAGCTCGCTTTGCCTTTTTACTCATTTTTTTTTTTTTTTTAAGTTGAGGTCTGCTTTTGGGGCAATGAGGGCGTTCCAAGCTTCCTCAACTGGCACCTGAAAGTGACAGCGAAAAGGCAGCAGCTGCGCTGGAATCATACTGAGTCACTACTTGTGTTGGGTGGGTGTGGCCGGGCCCTGTGGAACTCCGGAGCTTTGGGGTACACTGTTTACCCTCTGAGTTTGTGTTGGACTTTTTATGCCTTCTGCTGATCGACTGGTTCCCCTAACATTCTCTGCCCCGTGGAGATCCCAACCCTGGTCTACTCAGCATGTGCTGGCTTCTATGATGTTCTTCCTGCCTGCCTATGGGTGCTTTGGCCTGGCCTCCTCCCATGCCTGCGCACTACAAAACAGATCTTTTCTGGTGATCTTTGAGATAATATTCTGTTGTTAATGTGTTGTACTCCCAATATTCATGGATCCTGACAGTCTAGCACTAATTGAGGCTGAAGGTAGCAGGAGAGCTCAGAAAGAAGCAGGTGTTGTCCTCTCTGCCATCTTCGCTCCACCCAAAAGTACACATTTTTTATCTGTAAGGCAAACAACATAAAATACAAGATTCCATTACCATCCAGTCTCCACACTATTGCTAAAGTCATTTTTCTTTAGTTCAGATAAGATCATGGTACTTTTGTACTCACTAAACAAGTCTTTTAACAGCTTAACCTTAACCTATTTTTGCAGTTTCTTTGTGTGGGTCCTACCTCATTATATGTATGCACATCATGCATTATATTTAATCTAATCCCCAGTTCTGGAATATACTTGGTGATTAATAAATGTTTCTTTTTATTGTTGAGTCATTTCAGTCCTGTGTGACTCTCCTTGATCTCATTTAGTGTTTTCTTGACAAAGATACAGTGGAGAGTTTGCCATTTCCTTCTCCAGCTACAACTTTTTTTTTTTTTTTTTAATAGTTGAGGAACTGAGGTAAATGTGGATTAAGTGACTTGTGATGTTGGATTTAAATTTAAGGTATTCCTTCTATTGGGCTAGTAAGGGCTAGTATTTTATCAACTGAGCCATCTAGCTGCTGGAAATACTTGTTAATTAATGGAGAATATCATTTCATGTGGTAGGTTGCTTAAACAAGTACTTATTTGGAGGATGAGACTAAAATTTGTGTGGTTGAGACTTTGTAACTCCTTCACCCATGTCCTCTCCTATATAGTTCTGAACTTGAGTATATGTTGCTATTTCTCTCTCTCTCTCTCTTCTTCCCCTGCTCTCCCCCTCCTCACCTGTCCCTCTCATGCTTTTGCCATCTTCATATTACAATACCTATATTTTCTCTTTTTCTCTGAAGTTTATTTTCATTGTTATTTTCTTGAATTCTCAGTGGGTTGTATATACTGGTGAAATTTATATTTTCTCTAATCACTAATAAAGCATGGAATAGATATTAAATAGTGAAAAAATTTTCAGATGCAGCAGTATATGTATGAGGGTGTGTGTGTGTGTGTGTATGTATGTATGGAAGATGTCTGTATGTGCAAGTTTTGTAAATATTATGCTTTTGTATTTTTTGGGGAAATAACTGCAAATCATTTGTATTCAAAGGCTCCTTCAAAACCAGGTCTTTCCTTGGATTTGTCACATTGTTAAGAGAGGTTTAGAGGATCTTAGCCTTGGGACCTATCTGAGAAAGTGCATGACTTTTGTCAGGGCTGTTCTTAGATTAATCCTAACCTTTTTTGGACTGCGTTGAGAATGTACAATATGTTTTTTGTTATATATATATATATATCACTTGAAACTTTTGTAGTTGTAATATCAAGCCAGCATGTTTAGAGAAACTTAAAAAAAATGTGATGCTAACTTTGATTTTTGTCTTTTGAAATCTTTTATTGATGTCTTTTTTTTTTTCTTCTTTCAGCGTTATCTGCATACCAGAGGTACTACAGTTTACAATCTGACTACTGGAAGGTTGGTGCATCTTTGCATTTCTGCTGTTGCCACCTAGTTTTGGCATATTATTGTTGAGCTACATCCAAAAAAAAAAAATTTATTGGTGACATTTTATTGTTTCTAGAATAAGGGATGTGATGGCATGGAGATGAAGGATTATTTTATATTTTTGTGCTATTTATTGTCTTAGAACTATTACAACAATGGTATTGGTCTAAAGATATTTTATCCTTCCTGGGTTTTGTACCACTTTGGATTGGTATGTTGGATTGAGGAAAGTGATAAAGAAGAATTCAGAATATGTGATAATGCGGATAAGTAATTATGGCATTTGTATCTTGCAGGGAAGAGCCTGATGGGAAAGTAGCATTCCAATTTTCTTGATATTCCTCTTTTTTCCTATTTCAGCCATGGAACATGTGCCTTGTTTTTAATAGAAGTCTGAAAAATAGCCTCCTATATTTTATAATGACAAGTTCATTCCCTTCCTCTCTCTCTTTCCCCGTCCCTCCTCCTCTCACTTCCTCCCTCCCCCATTTTAATATGGTTTGTGATTGTGGATGAATTTTTCACCCAAGACATAACTTTTTATGTTTTGCACTAATATTTATCTCAATTGATAATGGAGGGCAATAAAATGTAATATTGTCAATCACGAAGTATGAAATACTACAATACCTTATTACCAAATAGAACGTTCTACTTCTTTGATTTTATAAAAGTATGCTTTTCGTGATTATTATTATTCATAATTAGTTTAAGAACAATGAAAGGTGGTACAATTCATCATATTTAGAGTATAGGAAAACCTTGGTTCAAGTTGTTCCTTTGACAAGCTCTGGCTGGTTGACTGTGGGAAAATAGTTTAAGTTCTTATTCCAAACACTTTTCTTCATTGAAATATGACTGTCTGGATTTAGGAGGAATTACATTGGAAAATGTACCTAATATAAGAACAAAAATTGAATAAAATTTTTTTGTTAAAAGATTTTTAGAAAATGTAATAGGGAGCTTCAGGTAATAGAATCACTTCTATGGGTTTAAGATAATTTTGTTCCAATGATCTTAACCTAAGGCACACAGGAACACTCTCCCTTTTACTCATTATAACCTGTGGCCCAGAGTAAAACACCATTGTTTAGGCCATCTACTGAATTTAACTAAAAATGGTAATACGTTATTGCCTGATTACTTTTTAAAGAACTGAAAATGTTTCTGTTTTCATAGTTAATACTCCAAACTTGAGAATTTGCTTCTAGATAAGTTTGTCCGCTAGACATTTGTAGGCCTATTTTGATTTTGATTTATGAAATGCTCTCAGAGCTGATGCCATTATCTGGAAGGCTAACTACAGCAAAGGATCCGTGACACTCTATAGGTAATCTATAGGTATTTGAAGTTTCGAATAGTTTCCTGACTAGAGAAATGTCATCTTTTGCCAACATTTTGTGCTAATAATTGAACAAATAATTGGTAATTATCAGTCTTATTTATAGTTGATTTTTTACATATGTTTTTCATGCTTCTGTTTTTTTTGCTTGGTAGAATCCAGATAATTTATTTTTTAAACTGATGAATTCTGTTTTTTTGTGCATAAAACTCCACAGGTCTGTACTTACAGTTACAGAGGAGACTAGTGAAAATGGGAGATTATTGGAAATGTGGATAAATCAATGCAAATCATGAACATTCCTGACAAAATGCAAGCATGTGTGATTTTTCACAGGAAAAAATATTTCTATCTAGCTTCTGTTTGGAAAAATCATAGTACTCTTACCTTCATCAAAATTCTGAATATGAAATACACATTTTTTTGCATTGAGAGCTTTTCTAATTAATAGTGCTCTTCTATATTCAACTACTTTGTATATATTTGTCTCTGTTTTAATTTATGCACATATAATTTTTATGCACTTTTCTCTCCCATGAGTAGGAATTGTTTTATTTTCTGTATTCCTGCCCATAGGGCTTAGAAAACTACTTGGCACATAGATCTGTAATCTACTGATTGGTAGCATTTTTCCAATTTTTTCCTACTGTACTTTCCACTACTGTAATTCAGCTACACGTTTACCTGCTTTTTTTCACCTACCATATTGCATCTCTTACATCTGTGAATATGGTTAGTTGTCCCTGTATCTGTGAGTTCATTAAGACTTAAATTGTTTGTTGGTAAATTCTCCTTTATGTTTACTTAGCTTGTATTTACTTTGTTTTTACTCCCCCAGTGGTAAATATTTTTGCCTTTTTACTTTGTATCCCACCCATCTAGCTCATAGTAAGTACTTAATACTTGTTGATTGAAGTATTGTGAATTGTGAAGCATGCAAAAAAATTTTTTTACATCCTTTTTTGTTACTGTCACTTAATGACTTGTAATGGAGGGAGAGATTTCCTTTTGTTCCTTTTATCCCCCTATCTTTTCATCAAATATTACTAATCTGGGTCCAATCCACTTTATGCAGCTCAAATCTTCATACTTTCTTATCATTTAACAAGGAAGAACTACTAGAACCTTTTTTGTAGTAGACTTGGAGTGCTAATCAATTTCCAACTAATTGAAACTCTTCCTCCCTGGCTTCTCTCCCCGGCCCCCCCCCCCCCCTTTTTTTTTTTTAATTTCTTTTTTGGCTGGGTGGGGAGAAAGACAGTTCCTTGTATGTAGTCCTGCTTCACTTCTCCTCCTTCCCTCCTCCTCTACTCCCCCCAGGCAACTGGGGTTAAGTGACTTGCCCATGGTCACACAGCTAGGAAGTGTTAAGGGTCTGAGGCCATATTTGAACTCAGGTCCTCCTGTCTTCAGGGCTGCTGCCCTAACCACTGTGCCACCTAACTGTCTCAGCCCTAGTTCACTTCAAATTTTTATTTCAGGGGAATTTAAGTTCCCAATATCTAGGAGGTTTAGGAGGTTTACTATTATCTTAAGAAGTGAATAACAAGTGAGATTTGGGTGACCTTTTAAGATGCGTTTCATTGTAATATATTTGATAGTGTTATTTTAGAACAGTAAATTAGTTTTATGGTAACATGACAGTAATTTTTAAAAAAAGATAGAATGTATAGTATTTTATATACATTATGCATTTTGTTGGTTAGCTTTGAAAATAAACATTATTAGTGGCATTTTATTAAATTGGTAAATGTTCTTAGTTACACTTACATAACCATCAACAAACTTTTGACCACAGTGCATTGAAGACTGCCTACAATTAAAAAACACATGGGGCTACAATCTTGTCCATCATTCTCAGTGTCTTATCCCCTTTCAGCAGGACAAAACACTGAAAATGATGGACAAGATTGTCCTTTTAGATTTGTCACTTTTCATTTTTGAGACTAACAGTTTGATTTTCTTCTTAACTTTTTCTAATCAAATTGACTAAAGTTTATCTATTTTTTTATAGAACCAACTTATAGTTTTGTTATTTAATAGTTTTCTTACATTCAATTTTATTAATTTCTTTTATTTTCAGAATTTTAAAATTGGTGTTTAATTGGGGAGGGTTTAAATTTTTTTTTTAAGCTTTTTTAGTTGTGATCGCTTTATTTTTAGCCAGATAAGCATCTAGAGAGAGAAAATTTCCCCTAATAAGTGCTTTGGCTTCATTCCACAAATTTTGGCATGTTGTCTCATTATTTTCATTCTCTTGGATGAAATTAATGGTTGTCTCTATGATTTGTTGTTTCATTCTTTAGGATTAGATTATTTAGTTCCCAATTAATTTTTGGTCTATTTTCCCCTGGCCTTTTATTGCATGTTGAGCCATTGTCTGAAAAAAATGCATTTAATATTTCTGCCTTTCCGCATTTGATTATTATATCTTAATACATAGTCAGTTTTCTTATAGGTTCCACAAACTGCTGAGAAAAAAGTATGCTCTTTTCTGTCTCCATTCAGTTTTCTCCAAACATTTACCATACCTGACTTTTCTAAAATTCTATTTATCTCCTTAACTACTACTGACTACTACTAGTAGTAGGTTTTTTGTTTTGTTTTGTTTTGTTTTTTTGGCTGAGGCAGTTGGGGTTAAGTGACTTGCCAAGGATCACATAGCTAGGGAGTGTGTCTGAGGACAAATTTGAACTCGGGTCCTTTTGACCTGAGAGCTGGTGGGTGCCCCACCTAGCTGCCTGTAAGATTTTGTGTGTGTGTGTAACAGGAATTTATATATAATATACAATTATTTATTATTTATTTCATAGTTCGATTTATTTAGTTCTGAGAGAGCAAGATTGAGAATCCTCCATTATTATAGTTTTGCTGTTTATTTCTTCTTGCATTTCTCTTCTCTAGGAATTTCCATGCAATACCACTTGAGTATTGATATTGCTTCTTTATCTATGGTACCGTTCAGCAAGATGTAGTTTCTTTTCTTATCTCTTTTTTTAGAAATATTTTTGCTTTTGCTTGATCTGAGATCAGGATCACTACCCCTGCTTTTTTTTTTTTTTTTTTTTAAACTTCATCTGAACCATAACAGATTCTGTTCCAGTCTTTTGTCTTTACTCTGTATGTATCACTCTGCTTCAAATGTATTTATTGTAAACAACACATTGTAGATTCTGACTTTTAATCCACTCTTGTTACCTGCTTCTGTTTTATGGGAGAGTTCATCCCATTGACATTCAGTGTTTAAAATGACTAACTCGACATTCCCACCATTTTATTTACCCCAACTTATGCTTTTCTTTTTCCTTTCCATCTTTCCCTCCTGCCCAGGATTTTGCTTCTGACCACCATTTCCCTCAATCAGGTCTCCCCCTTTATAGCCCCTCCCCCTTTCTTATACCTTTCCCCTGCCACTGTTTTCCCTTCTATTAGCCCCTCTTTTCTTTTCCTCTTCCACTTCCCTATAAGGTGAGTTTCTCTGTGAAACCAAATATGTCTAATATTCTCTCTTTGACCCAAATATAATAAGTAAGATTCATATAATGTTCATCGATCTTCCTTCCTCAATTATAATAGTGTTTTTTGTTTGTGTTCTTTTTTCTTTTTTTTTTTTGGCCTCTTTATGAAGTATAATTTCTCTCATTTTCCTTTTATCTGGTACATTCCCCTTTCCACCTTTAGTTTCTTTTTCATATTATCACAATAAAGTCAAATTATATCTGCACTCTTTAAGTATACTAATAACAGTGATATAGTTCGGAAGAGTTCTTTTCGGAAGAGTTTCTTTTCACTTTTTTATGCTTCTCTTCAATTGTGTATATGGAGACCAAATTTTCTATTCATCTCTATTCTTTTCATCAGAAATAAACAAAATTTGCCTATATCTTTGAATGTCCATCTTTCCCTGAAAGATAATGCTCAATTTAGCTGGATCCTGGATTCTTAGCTGCAGTCCAACTTCCTTTGTCTTTTGGAATATCAGATTGCAGGCCCTTCAGTCCTTTAAAGTGGAAGTTACAAGGTACTGGGTAATCTTGATTGTGGTTCCTTGTTATTTGAATTGTTTCTAGCTGCTTGCAGTACATTTTCCTTGATCTGACAATTCTCAAATTTACCTATAATATTCATTGGAGTTTTAATTTTGTGGTCTTTCTCAGGAAGTGAACTTCTAGGTCACTTGTTTTTCAATGAGGTAATTTACATTTTCTTCAATTTTTTTTGTTTGTTTTTTTTAAGATTCTTCTTGTATTCTTCCAAGAGAGTCTTCTGTGGTGGGGAGTGGGAGGACACGACCAATTCATATTCCTCCTGGAGCTTCATCTGGAGGTGATCTGCTTTTTGTGTCCTCAGAGTTTGAAATCTTCTTTTTCTCTATAAAATGTATCATTGGTCAGAGTTCTTTTTGATTTTTTGCTCTTTTTTTTTTTTTTTTTAAGTTGAGATCTGCTTTTAGGACAAAGGGGAGGTTGTCCAAGTTTCCGCTACAGGAGGCCGTAGCTACTCTGGATGGATGTGGCCAAGTCCCATGATACTGTGGGGTTTAGAGGCTCACCATTTGCCTTTTGTATTTGCATTGGATGTGTTAACAGTAAATCTGCTGATCTATTATCTTGAAACCAGGACAGAGAAGCCAACACTGCTTCAGTTTTTTCCCCATATATTTCCAGTACATGGAGCCCACACTAGCCTGGGTCTCTGCACTGCCTGGGCTCAGCCCCTCCCTCCATGCTTGATTGAAAGACTTTTTATGTAAGTTCTTTCAAATAATTTTCTGCTTGAAATTTGTTACACTCCAAATATTTGTGGGTTCTGTCACTCCAAAACTAGTTCAGAGGCTTCATTTACTGTTAATTTGAGGGACAATTGGGAGAGCTCAGGTAGTCATGTTTCCTTTCCGCCATCTTAGATCATTTGCCATGGCATGCATTTAAGTTTCTTCCCTTCCTCCTTTTCCTGTTTTCCCTTGTTATTTCAGTCTTCTACATGAAGCAGATTTAACTGTCTCCTAAGACTCTTAATTCTTTTACTACTATTCTGTACATAATTATTCACATGTCACAGTTACCTCTTAGGAGGCAGAACTGATTTTATTTGTACTTCTCTCCATCATAAATACATTTGGCCCTAAAGGTCTCATAATTTTAAATTTAGCAACTAGATCCTTAATATGAATCCTATACAGAACAGTAGTATACTTTATTGTTCTTTCTTTTTTCTTTTGGCAGATAAATAGCTAGGCACTTGAAATTTACCACTACTACCAAATAATGCTCTTTGTGTTAGAATGTGATTGATATTTGAAATTATTTACTTTTTCTTTCTCAGAGTTCTGTTATAAATTTAGTAGATGATTATGTCTGCTTTTCAGTTAATTAAGAACTTAATGTGTTTCAGACACTATGCTAAGCTCTAAAGATACAAATATTACCAAAATTAATGGCTGTGTTAACTTTAAGGAAATTATTTGGAAGAGAGGAAGAGAGCCAGGATGGAAAGGAGGGCTACTTTTCATCACTTCACAAAATAGAGAGGTGGAACTTGCCAGTCATTGAGGGCAGTCTTTGGCTGGCTGTGACAGGTATGGTTCCTAGAAATAGGGATATGATAATCCTGCTGGACCTTTTCCCTTGTCAGACATAATCTAAGTTGCTCAATAAACATTAATTAAGCACTATGTATTTAGCATAGGCAATGAGATAACTTGGGTTATAAATAAGAAATGGTAACAATGCTTATTTATAAGGTGTGTTACATTCTTTTCTTTAGCTTGTTAAAATTTTTATTTTCTCCAGTTACATGTAGGAACAACATTTTTTTTGGGGGGGGGGGTTAAACATATATATTCCATTTTCATTAATCAGAACAAAAGGGAAAAACCATGAGAGAAGAAGGAAAAAAGTGAACATAGTATGTGTTAATATACATTGAGTCTCCATAATTCTCTCTGTATTTGGATGATGTTTTCCATCCAAAGTTTATTGGGATTGCCTAGGATCTCCAAACTACTGAGAAGAAGCAAGTCTTGTTATAGTTGAGCATCTAGCAATCTTGCTGTTGCTGTGTATAATGGTTTCCTGGTTCTGTTTGTTCAGAAAACATTAATTCATGTAAAATTTTCCTGCTCTTTATAAAATCAGCCTGTTTTACAGAATTGTAATATTCTATTTCTTTTATATACCACAACTTATTCAGCCACTCCCCAATTGATGAGCTCTACTCATTTTCCAATTCCTTGCCATCAGTAAAAAGATGTAAAAATAAGCCAATTTGAGAGGTATAATAGTTTGGTTCAAAATAGTTACCTCAAATTATTTTGAATTTGGATTTCTGTAATCAATAGTGACTGAATCACTTTTAAAAGTGATTTTGATAATGCAAGAGAGAGTCTTGCATTTAAAAAATATGATTATAAATAGCTTTAATTTTTTTGTACGAAAGTTGTCTTTTCATATCCTTAAAGCATTTATCAATTGGGAATGGCTTGTATTCTAATAAAATTTCACTCAGTTCTTTATATATTTTAGAAATCAGATTTTTATCAAAAATAGCTTTCTGATTCACTTCCAATTTTAGCTGCCCCTAGACGTACTCTTTATATCTAAATCATGAATCCATTTTGATCTTACGGTATTATCTTTAAATCCGACTTTATTTGTGTGAAAAGGGTTTTGTAATTGTCTTCATATATTTCCTGGATATTTGTCTTGATAGGTAGATACCCACCCATTTTTCCTACAGTTATTTTAAGTGGAATTTCTCTTTTTATCTCTTGCTTAGTTAGCATATAGAAATACTGATAATTTCGAGTTTTATTTTATATCTTGTAACTTTGCTAAAGCTGTTGTTTCCAGTAGGTTTTTGGATGATTCTCTAGGATTTTTTTTCTTTTTTGTTTTGCCGAGGCATTTGGGGTTAAGTGATTTGCCCAGGGTCATACAACTGGGAATCTCTGAGGCTAGATTTGAACTCAGGTCCTCCTGACTAAAGGACTGGTTCTCTATCCAGTGCACCACCTAGCTGCTTCCAGGATTTCTTTAGCATATTATCATATCATCTGCAAAGTCTTAGTTTTATCTTCTCATTTTCTACTGTAATTCTTTGTTTCTTTTTCTTTTCTTAGTTGTTAGAGCCAATATTTCTAGTACAATATCAAATAGTAGTGGTGATAATCAGCATCCTTTTGTTTTACTTCTGATTTTATTGGGAATGCCTCCGGTTTCTTCCCATTACAAATAAGGCTTGCCTGATAGCTTTAGATAAATGCTATTTATTATTTTAAGGAAAATTTCCTTTATTCCTGTTTTTTCTATTGTTTTTAATAGGAATGGATGCTACATTTTATCAAAAGCTTTTTCTGCATCTGTTGAGATTGTCACATGATTTCTGTTAGTTTTGTTATTGATTTGGTCAATTATGGGGATAGTTTTGCTTATAGTGAACCACCCCTGCATTCCTGGTATAAATCCCACTTCTTCATAGTGTATTATCTTGCTAATAAATTGTTGTAATCTCTTTGCTAATATTTTATTTAAAAATTTTCTGTGCAGTTTTCTCTTTGTTTTGGCTCTTCCTGAGTATCAGCACCATATTCAATCAAGTAAGGGACTTTCAATCATTTCTTTTGTAATGAGCAGACCAGACCTAAATAGAAATCTTAATCTTAACCTTAACCATAGGACTCAATAGAAGCATATAAAGGTCAACAGAAAAGAAAAAAATCAAACCATAGTACTTAAAGGTTAAACTATTTACATCCCTAGATGGGAAAATGATGCTTGTAAATCTTTTATTGGTGTATTTGGAGGGGGGGCGGTATACATGGTTAGAGAGTATGGGTATAATAAATTGACTCTGATGTGATGAAATCAAAGAAAATTAAGGGGTAGAAAAGAGTTTGTACTGGGAGAAGAGGAAAGGGGAGATATAATGGTACAAATTTGATCACATGAAGAGGCACAAAAGACATATTACAATAAAAGGAAAGAAGGGAAGAGGATGAACATTGTTTGAAGCTTAAATCTCATCAGTTTTGACCCAAAAAGGGAATAACTTTTTTTTTCAGTTCATTTAATTGGGTGTAGAAATTTGTCTTGTGTTACAAGGAAGGAAAAGAAGAAAGGAGGTTAAGGGGGGGGTGGGGAATGGCTGGATGGAATGAGGAGCAAAATTTATGAAAAGGGTGATAAGAGAAGAAAGGAGGGTGATAGAAGGCAGAGCAAGTTAATGGAGGAGTAGATCAGAAACAAAACATTACTAAGTAGGGATTGGGAGAAAAGGAGAAAATTAAAAATTTATAGAAAGGAGAAAATTGGATGGAGGGAAATACCCGTGTGGTAATCATAACTGCGAATATAAATGAGATTGTGAATTAAAAACCAAAATCTATATTTATACGTGTTTACAGGAAACACATTTGAAGCAGAGATTCACATACAGATGAAAGGGAAGAGGCTGGAGTAAACTTTATTCTTCAGCTGAAACAAAAAAGGCAAAGATAGCAATTCTGATATCAGATAAAGCAAAAGCAAAAATAGACCCAGTTAATAGAGATAGGGAAAGAAACTACAGCTAACTACCCTTTAAAAGGTACCATGACAGTGAGAATGAAGTTGTATCAATACTGTGTATGTACCAAGTTGGTATGGCATCAAATTTTTGAGATATTAAGGCAATTACAGGGATAAATGGGAACACTATACAAATGTGGGGGGGGGGGAGAGAACCTCAGTCTTCTCATTTTAGAATTAGATAAATTTAACTAAAAAAATAAACAAGAAACAAATTGGGAATCTTAGAAAACTTAGACCTCTGATGAAATTTGAACAGGGATAGAATGGAATATGCGATTTCTCAGCATTACTATGGCACATTTTTGACCATGTATTAGGGCATAAAAAATTCACAAATCAAATGCAGAGAGAAATAGTAAATAACTTTTTTTTTCAGATTATGATGCAATAAAAACTACATTCAATAGAGGGCCTAGAAAACTAAAAACCAATTAGAAATTAATTTGATTCTAAAGAATGATGAGTGGGTCAGACAACAAATCATAAAAATAATTTCATCCAAGAGAATACAATAATAAGTATATCAAAACCTGTGGGATGCAGCCAAAGAAGTTCTTAGGGGAAATGTTAAATTCAGATAGGTACATGCATAAAAAGAGGAAATCCATGAATTGGGCGTGTAACTAAAAAAGCTAGAAAAAGGACAAATGCAAAACAAAACTCTTCACTTAAATACCAAATTAGAAATTCTGAAAATCAAAGGAGAGATAATAAATGGAAACTAAGAAAATTGTTGAACTAATTAATAAATTGAAAAGTTGGTTTATTGAAAAAAGCCAATAAACTTGATATGTCATAAAGTTGTTAGGTATCCATGTCCCCTATTCAAGCCTAACTGTATGGTTTTCTTCAGTTAGCTTTTCTTTTTCAATTTGGTTAATTCAACTTTTTTAGGTATTGTTTTCTTCAGTGGAATGTTATTTGTTTAATTTTATTTATTTTTGCATTTGGCCAATTTTTTTTTTAATTAGAGCTTTTTATTTTTCAAAACATGCATGGATAATTCTTCGACATTAAACCTTGCAAAATCTTGTGTTCCAATTTTTTCTCCTCCTTTACCAATCTCCCCCCCTCCCCCCCCCCATGGCAAGTAGTCTAATAGTTGTTAAACATGTTAAATCCAATATACACATACAAAATTTATACAGTTATCTTTTTGCACAAGAAGAATCAAATCAAACTGGAAAAAAATTGAGAAAGAAAATAAGATGCAAGCAAAAAAATAACAAAAAGTGAAAATGCTATGTTGTGATCTACACTCAGTTTCCACAGTCCTCTCTCTGGTTGTTGTTGGCTCTGTTTTGTCCCAAGGTCATTGGAACTGGCCACAATCATCTCATTGCTGAAAAGAGCCATGTCCATCAGAATTGATCAGCGTATAATTTTGTTGGCATGTACAATGATCTCCTGGTTCTGCTCATTTCACTCAGCATCAGTTCATGTAAGCCTCTCTAAAATCATTCCCCTGATAGTTTCTTATAGAACAATAATATTCTGTAATATATACCATAATTTATTCAGCCATTCTCCAACTGATGGGCACCCACATGGTTGCCAGTTCAGTTTTTATCCTTTCTTTTCCAAGCTGTTGACTCTCTCTTGCATACTTCATTTCTTTTCCCAGTTTTTCTTCTACTTCTTTTATTTGCTTTTTAAAATCCTTCATGAGTCTTGGGGCTTGAGACCAATTAATATCACTCTTTGAGATTTCCTGTTTAGGAATTTTGTTCTCTTTTGAGTTGATATTTTGATCTTCCCTGTTACTATGGTAGCTTTTTATGGTTAAGGTTATTTTTCTTACACACACACACACACACACACACACACACACACACACACCCCTCCCCCCATTCCTTCTCTTCATTTGTGCAGCTCTGAGCCTTTCCTTGAAAGCACAGGGGGCCCCTTTTTTGGTATCTAGCTCACAGCAGGAGATAGCCCTAGCCCTAGCCTTACCTGCTCTCTCCAGGCAATAACCTGGATTCTTGGGCTGTTAATGCTGTTAATTTGTTCTCTAGAACTGGAACTTTCTCCAATGGTCTCTTCTGCTACTGAGCCAGGACACTGGGTATCAGTTCTGCTGTGATTGAAACCACTCACTGGCTTTCTTGGACAGTATCTGAGCTGAGTTGAACACCCCTTTCAGCCCAGTGAGAAGGATTTTGGAGTCCTTCCAATCTCTCACGAGTTATACATTCTATCCATTGTACCATCTCACTTCCCCTGATTCAAAAGCTATAGGCAGTTTTATATAGCCTTTTGGATTATAGCTCTAAATTGTTCTCTAGGGTGGTTGACACCTTAGAGCACAACTTAACAAACTGTGCTTTAGTGTTCCTACTTTTTCATGGCCATTTCACCATTTGTCATTTACTCTTTCTGTCATGTTAGCCCCATGTCTTGGGTGTGAGGTATGATACTCTATAAATTGTTCTATTCTGAATTTCTCTAACCAATAGTGATTTAGAACATATTTTCATATGACTGCCAGTTAGTTGATTTCTTCTTCTGAAATATCTTTTAAAAACCTTTGCATAATGGGTTTTAGTTTTAATAAATTTGGTTTGGTTTCCTATATATTCTCTTTGTCAGAGAAACTTGCTATAAGAAAATTTCCCATTTCCTCTATATTCTAATTGTAGTTGCATTGGTTGTTTTTGTGCAAAATCTTTTAAAAAATTTTATGTAACCAAGATTATCCATTCTATGTCCTGTGATCCTTTTTATATTTTGTCCAGTTAAAACTCTGCTTTGAACCATATATGACAGTTTTGACTTCACTTTTTTTTGGGGGGGAGGTGCAGGGAAGAGGAGATGTTATTCCCTTTATACTCTTCATTCCTTTTTTGTTCTTCCAGGTGAATTTTTTTGCCCCTAGCTCTGTACAATCATTCTTTGCTAATGTGGCTTGGCACCGAATAGTTAATTAATTTGGGTAGAATGTTTAACTTTTATTATATTGGCTGAAACTTTCCTACCCATGAACATTTAATATTTCTCCAATTTTTTAGAGATATCTTTTATTTCTGTAAAATAAGGTGTTATGTAATTATATATTCTTATAGTTTCTGGATTTGTCTTGGCAGATAGGCTTCCATGTGTTTCATTCTGGGTTTTTTTTTTTTTTTTTTTTTTTTTGGTCATTCTTTCTCTTCCTCACTATATAGGGGCTGTGTCCCAAACTTTTCTGTGCAGCTCTGAGCTTTGCCTTGAAGCACAAGTTAATTTTTTCACCTATTTTAGTTGATTTTTTTCAGGTTCTTTGTAAGTAAACTTATCTGCAGAGAATGATAATTTTGTTTCCTTTTTACTTCTTTTTTTCAGTTCTTTTACTTGTACTTGTGTAACTAATGTTTGTAGTATAGTATCAAGTAATAATATTGATAATGGATATCCTTTTTTCACTCTTGATTTTATTGGGAATTTTAGTTTATTCCCATTACATAGCATGTTTACTCTAGATTTTAGATTTTTTGGGGGGGGTGTTTTAAATAGGAATGGTTGGTTTTTATATTTTGTGGAAAACTTTTTTTTTTTTTTGCATCCTTTGACATCATAGCATTTTTATTGCTATTGATTGATTTGATATTGATAGTCCTGTTCTAATATGTGTCTACTATGTGCGAGGCACTATCTATGTACTTTATAAATATCTCATTTGATCTTTACAACAACTTTTGAAAGACAGGTTTTGTTACTTTACAATTGAGGAAACTGAGAACCTGAGAAACAGAGGTTTAGTGACTTGATCAGGATTGCAAAGATAATAAGAGGTCACATTTGAACTCGGATCTCATTTCTTCAGATCTCTATAACTGACCACTGCTTCACCCTTTTTGCGTCTTTAATGGATAGTGAGTAAAGGAAGGAGATGTTGCTAAGTGATGGTGGCAGAGGAAAATTTCAAATTAGAAATGGGGAGGAACTTCAATTTTAATTCTCAATTATCTTATTACTGATTATAGTATGATTTCATGTGAATCATTCTATAGGCTTTATATACATATAGATACATATATATGTGTGTGTGTGTGTGTGTGTATATGGTAATGCCTATATATATATATATATATATATATAGGCATTACCATTTATCTCTTAGATAAGCAGTACTATTGTCTCCTTTTCAGCTTTAGTAGTTAGAATATGTCCTCTAGAAACATCACTTCTAGTGATACTTAATGAGCTCAAATTTTGTTTCCTACCATTAGAATCTTTTGACTCATTTTGCTTATTTTTAGTGTTGCAAATTTGTGTACATTGCTGAAGCATGAATGCTGTTGGGGGGGGGTTCTTTTGTAACCAATATTATTCTTCCCTTTTTAGTGGTTCTAATAGATAAATCTATTTTGTGTACAGTATGTATGTTAGTTATAGGTAGACAGTTTATTTTTTAAATTTAAATCCTCTAGATTAAGTTTGGAAGGCTCTAAAGTTTATGCAGTTTTATCAAGCCTTTTTAGATGTGTGCACTCATTTCCTGTGTAAAAGACTATTGTTTTATCATTCAAGGATTCAAAATCCAGTTGTTCACTTCCCATATCATTCCTCCCCTCCCCTGTCTTTTCTGGAAGAATTTAATGTTTTGTCTTTTGTGGCTGTTACAGTTTCAAGATTCCTTTTTGCTAACATTAGTCTCACATGAGGCTCTAGGGTTTTGTTGCCCTACTGAAAACTGATGACCTTGGGGGGGGAGGGGGTCTGAATTTTTGAAAAGAAGGAGGGCAGAACCCCTGTAGTTCAAAGATAGGGAGTGGGCATAATTTCTTCAACTGTAAAATGTGAGAATTGGACTGGATGACGTTGAAATTGTACTCAATGGCCAACATGGTCTTCTGTTTTTAAATTTTTGATCCCATGAATTAAGAAAATAGAATTAATGTCATTTAATATAATTAAATATAATTATATTAATATTATAATATATGGTGCATATATTAACATGATATGAATATTCTACATTAACATAAATATAGACCTCTATTTTGTGTTATTCATTGCTTTTACTTTGTTGTAGATATTAGTTTTTGGGGCGTAGCTTGGTGGTGCTAGTAGATAGATAGAGGACCAACCCTGAAGTCAGGAGGATCTGATTTCAAATCTGGCCTCACACACTTAATTAACACTTCTTAGCTATGTGATCCTGGGCAAGTCACTTACCCTAATTACCTCAAAAAAAAAAAAACCAAACAGTTTTTTTAAATTGTCTTTTAAATTGACTGATCAGTTATCTTTGAACTGTCAGTATGTTTCTAATGTTATTCCAGCATTATCCACGTGTACCAGAGAATATAATGGTACAAGTCATAAGTGCTATTCATTAAAACTATAAAGAAATGCTCTCAGTTATTAAAGCCATAGGGACTTTGTGTTCACATACTTTAAAAACAAAAAAGTGATTTGTGGACCTAGAAAATAAAAGAAATTTAGAGTTGTCATTAATTCCTTTTTATAATATGTACAGTATATGTAAGTAAAAAGGAATTAACACCTGCAGAGCATGGCTATAAAGAAATTGCTTATTAGGTACTTTAGATGAGATCCGCTCCAATCTTTCCATTTCACAGATGAAAAAACTTGAAACCCAGAGTAATGAAGAGAGTTACCTACATGAGTTTTGTTATTATTAGTGCTTTGTAGTATGTAAACTTTGCTCAAGTCATGCATTAATTTAGGATGAAAACAATGTGTTTGAGTGGAAAGAACAAAGGATCTGGAATGATCTATTAATTATAGGTTTTTATAATTCCTGATGACCCTAAAAACTTCTTGGACACATGATTTAATGCCTCTGGGTCTCTATTTACTCATTTAAAATGAAGTTGTACTAGATAGCCCACGAGATGCCTTTCAGTTCTTAATGTTATTTTTATTTGTCACATTTTAAAATGTAAAGTGTTTACTGTTTTGTAATTTTACTTGTGAAACTGGGAGGAATGCCATTTCTCTTCATTTCTATAAATATTATATTTCTGTATATTTTTATAAAACATTGCTTGTAGTGTACAGGAAGATTTACTGTACTTGTTGGAATTTGAGATTTGTGAAATAATAGTTTTATCATCAGTACCTAAGGGGGTCCTTGGGTTCCTTTAGGTAAGAAGATATTAGGATCTAATTTATGGCAACATAAATCAAGATAGAAGAGGACTTTGAATGTGATTTTTACTTATATACTTGTATAGTCATAACTACCATCTCCTTTTGCCTTGATAGTTCTCATAGTTCATTCTGTTAGTATCACAGAACTAGTAAATGTCTGAGGCTAGATTTTTGAACTGTGGTTCTCCTGACATCAGGGCTGTGTTGTTCTATAAACTGGACCGCCTCCCCAAATTCTTGAAGCAAGTTTCTTTGCAGAAGGTCTCATTTCTAAGGTACATGAGAACTGATTGAGATTTATAGGAATAAGAGCCATTGTCCAATTAATAAATGGTCAAAATATGCATAGACAAAGGAATATCTCTATAGAATTCTTAGAACTATAAGAGAAAATGCTCCAATTTACCTATACTTAGCGAGATGTCAATTAGAGCAACTCTTGAGGTTCATCTACATATCCTTCAGATAGATAAAGTTAACAGAAATGGAATATTACACATTTGAGCAGGTTTTAGAGAAAACAAGTATAGCAGTACTGTGTGGAACTGTGAATTGATATTTTGAAAAGAAATTTGGAAGTATGTCAAAAAATCAGCATATTTATTGACTTATTAATATCACAGCTAAGTTCATTCCTCAGAGAAATCAAAGAAAGAAGTTCCTAAAAGTAGACAACTTACAACAGCTTTTTTTTTTTTTTTTTTTTTTTAAGTATTGATAGAATTGGTATCCTTTTGGTACTTAGTAAAGTAGCTAGCAGGAACTTTAATAAATGCTTGTTGATTTGACCTTTGAATGACTGTGCATATTGTGGATGTAATAGAATGCCATTGTGTTGTTTAAAAAAGAAAAAGAAATCTAGAAAGATTTGTATAACTGATGCAAAATGAAATGAGAAGAACCCAGAAAACAACTGATAATATAAAAGCACCTATAAAATTATTTTCAATGTCGTGTTCATTCATGATCCCATAGAACCAGTGAGGAAAAATGCTATCTTCTTTTGAACAGGGAGGTGAATGGATGTGTGTGTGTGGGGAGAAGGGGGAGGCGGGAATATGGATAGATCGATTTTTGTGCATGAGAATTTGTTTAGCTTGACAATGCATATTATTCCAAGGGTTTTGTGTCCTTTTTTTCTCTACCTCTTTGTACCACTCCTTCTTCATGTCCCCTTATCAAAAAATACAAATATAGCATTTGTTAAAAGTTCAAAGATCCTAACTGCTAGCATATAGACTTACTGTTTCTTGATAATGGAAAGCAGTCTGACAGAAATATAGTTTATTCCAAAACATCATACCACGTACTGAAATAAGGTGCTGTGGAAAGTTGTAAATGAAACCTTACTCTGTTTTTAAGTTTTTCTACAAGTGACAAATTCCAGTAAATCACTAGCTTTTCTGAAAATATTTTGGGGGTGTAGCATAGATTTTAATACATTTATTCTTTCCAAGATAAAGATAAAGATAACAAGATAAAATCATGTTATTAGGGACATGAAATTGAAATTGAAACTTGCAGAGTGCAAAAAATATAATCTGGTTTTTGAGAAATGTCAGCAAAGTTCAAGAAGCATATAACATAAATTCAATCTGAAAATAGAGTGCAATGAAGATTTAATTCATGAAGAATTCAGAATTTTACTCCAAGTCTGCATGTTGCTATTGTATTTTTTTAGAAAATCAAGCTAAAAAGTTTGATAAAATGAAATTTTACTGGACTGTTTTTATTGTAGTGATTTTTGGACTCTTATTTTCTTCTGTCTTTTTTCTCATCCATATTTCATTGATAAATCATTAAGAATAGTATACTGTGCAAGAAAATTAAACTAACCTAAAAGTTGCTCACAGAAAAGGGATTTCTAAAATGTTCTAAATGCCTTTCTAAAAAAAATAAAAAATTCTTTTCTTTACAGAATGCTGCCTTTTTATATGGCCTTGGTTTGGTCTACTTCCATTACAATGCATTTCAATGGTAAGTCCATTTAAAATGAATGATAATTCTTTACTAAAATATGTGTCCATTTGGATTGTAATACAACATTTTAATGCCTCTTCACATCTGTGGGAGCGTGGTGGCAATAATATAAATATTATTTTTTATATCTGGTTTAAAGATACCAGGATTTTAGGATTGTAAATATCCACTTTCTGTTGTCATATTTATTTTTTATTTATTCTCACCTGAAGTCTAATGTCATAGTCAGCTAAAGAAAGGAGAGTATTATTTGTGTAGTAGGAAGTGTGATGAATTTGTAGTTAAAATTAACCTGGGGTTAAATTCTGGCTTTGTCTCCTACTACCATTATTCTGTGTTGGGTAGGTTTCCATTAATTTCTAGATTAGATGATTCTTAAATTTCCTTATAATCAGTTTGAATTGATAAAAAAAAAGCTTATGTAAATTAGTCATGAGGCAATCCTGTTATTGAGACATAAGGAGAATCTCACCAAAAAACTAAAAGCAAAATTTCACTTTTGACACTTCTTAGGGTATTGGGGAAAATAGCAGTTAAATAGTCAGGAAAAAGCATTTTACGATTTGTCCTGGAAGTACAGTTAGAAATTTTAATAGTCTCAACAGAAGAATTTAGGTCGTAAATGCTTACACCAAAATAATGATAGAAGATAAATCAATAGGTAAGAATTTATTTAGAGAGCCATTTTATTTTATGGTAGGCACTATTCTAGGAACTACTTTTGCATCTATAGCTTTTCTTCTTCATAATACTTTACACTTACTTTTAGTAATATATTGTCCCAAAGGAAAGGAACTGCAACTTTTCTTTAATTTTTATGAGGATAATTAATTTCTGCCCCCTCCGTAAGCTGTAATAAAAAAGGAAATTGCTCTGCTAAAAAGATTTAACAATTTAACAGTTCTTTTTGGAGATATTTAACATAGCCCTACCAGCATTGCTTTGCTGTCTTTAATTATTTCAAGACATAAATGAAAGTATCTGTTTGTTGCCCCCTTTTGAAGAAATACTTTTTCTATAGATAACACTATATGAAGACAACTAGTAAACTGTTACTATAGCTATAAAAGAAGATATAAACAGAATGACATTTCAGATTCTTTATAATATAAATAAGTAATGAAACAAGTATAATCAATGTCATGAGGTATTCTGCAGGAGAGTGGGAGTGGTTAATTCATGGAGAGTACTTAAGCAATATTTGTCTTCTGTTACTCAAAAAATATAAGATAAATGAATAGAAATGATACTGTGGACAAACCATTTAGATATTAAAATTGATGTTTGGGTAACTAGAAAATTTTTAATTTGGTAAAGTAATCCCTCATTATTGAATAAATGAAATTGGGAAAATTAGTTAGTACTATGGCCAAAAAAATCTCCAAAATTTCACTTTATATACTACATTAAGTTTTAGCTAGGTTTGATGTATTTTAGAAAGACATATTTTATCTTTGGGTAAGGGTGTTAGTGTTCTATTCTTGTTATAAAAAATTGTTTTGAACAAGACAAATATCAAAATAAAATAATTTTTACTAAAAGGAAAATTGTAGTCGGAGAAAATATTTATGGTAATGTAACACAAAAATTTATAGAAAATCTTTAAGGTGCCAACAAAAATATTCAGCAGGATTAACCAATGTGATAAAGATGTCAAATACTATGAACAAAAAACTTGTAGAAATATAACTCAATATTCAGGTTCATTAGCAATCAGTGAATAATGCATATTGACATGAGTGGCATGTTCATCTGATAAGAGACCTTAATATATTAAAAAAATTATTTAAAAAAAAAAAGATGGTTATAGAACAACAAATTTAGTCCATATGGCACTATGTGTTAAAATGTGAGTTGGGAGACAAAGCATTCTATAAAAATTAAAAGGAAAGCCATAGCTTTTGGATATGCTTTGACATTATTGTTGAAACACACCTTCCCCTCCCCCCTCGCCCCCCCACCCACATATTCAGAGACTTTTGTAGCAATATTATCTCTCACTGCAAAAATGTTGAAAATAATTTCAGTGCCCTGCAGCAGTTGGTTAGTTTTATTAGAATACTATATTGTGATATCAGTGTTAATGAACCTGACAGATATGAAAAATTTGTGTTAAATATCAAAAATATTTATCAACCTATCAAAAACAATAGAACATAGACTATGGCATAATTGTAATTTATAGTTAAATATTTTGGATATTAAAGAATTAAACAGGAAAAGTTGCCTAAATTAAAAATCACTATGGAAATCCTTTGATATAATACTCAGAAATCATTTCATTGGTTACCTTAAATATTTAATTTAATCATAGTGTCAGTGCTGTGTTGCCTAGGTATTTCCTTGGCTTTTTTTTTTTTTTTTTTTTTGTTAGTTTGGTTATTAATATGGCCAATTATGCTGATTTCCTAATATTGAACCAGCCCTGCATTCCTGGTATAAATCCTACTTGGTCTTAGTGTATTATCCTGGGGATGATTTTCTGTAGTCTTTTTGCTAATATTTAATTTAAGATTTTAGCATCAATATTCATTAGGGAGATTGGTTTATAGTTTTCTTTCTCTGTTTTCAACCTACCTGGTTTAGGTATCAGTACCATGTCTGTGTCATAGAAGGAATTTGGTAGGACTCCTTCATTCCCTATTTTATCAAATAATTTATATAGCATTGGGGCCAATTGTTCTTTAAATGTTTGTAGAATTCACATGTAAATCCATCTGGTCCTGGGGATTTTTTCTTAGGGAGTTGTTTAATTGCCTGTTCTATTTCTTTTTCTGAAATGGGACTATTCAAGCAATTTACTTCCTCCTCTGTTAGTCTGGGAAGTCTATATTTTTGGAGGTAGTCATCCATTTCACTTAGGTTATCAAATTTACTGGCGTAAAGTTGAGCAAAATAACTCCTTATTATTTCTCTAATTTCTTTTTCATTGGTGGAAAGTTCTCCCTTTTCATTTTTAAGACTACTAATTTGATTTTCCTCTCTCCTTTTTCTAATCAGATTTACCAAAGGTGTATCAATTTTATTGGTTTTTTCATAAAACCAACTCTTAGTTTTATTTATTAGTTCAATTTTTTTTTCGTTTCAATATTATTAATTTCTCCTTTTAATTTTAGAATTTCAAGTTTAGTAATTGATTGGGGGTTTTTAATTTGGTCTTTTTCTAGCTTTTTAAGTTGCAAACCCAATTCATTGACCTTCTCTTTCTCTATTTTGTTCAAGTCTCCTTGGCTTCTTGAAAATGTCTAAAAGTCATGAAAGAGGAAGATATATTTGCAATTTAAGTACATTTCCAGTAAGAGGGAGAGACCAAGTGAAAGTTAAGGGAATGTGTTGGGAAAGACTTTAATGATCATTTATTCCATCCCATATATGGATAAAAATTCCCTTTTAAAAATATATTAAAGGAAGTTGCTCTCTAGGTATTGAATGAAGACCTCAAACAAGAGAATCTACTATTTCCGGAGGCATCCCATTTAATTTTAGATAATTGTAATTTTTAGATGAAACATTCATTCTGTTTACTGGTCAATCATTTAGTAGTTTAGATCAGGGTCCTTAACCTTTTTGCTGCAATGAACTCATCTGCATAGAGTATTATTTTTGAATATATAAAATAGTAACAATTATACTGAATTGCAATTATCAAAACATTTTAAAAAAATAAAGTTCCAGTTTAAAAGACTTCAATTTAAAGAACTCTTAGATGTTAGAAGGAATTACTTTTTATTAGAGAATTTGGAAGCATATATTACAGAATATGAACTTTAAAAACAGAAGTTTCATAACTGTATTAACAGTTCTTTCTATAACATCAGCAGTCAATTCATCATATAGTCTTCACATACAAGCTTTCCAGTAGCAGGAGTTAACCCATCACTTCTTAAGGAAGTCCATTCTACTTGGGAAAACTTTTCAATTTCCCCACCTTTATAACTTACTTTTTGGTGGTTCTGTTCCCCCTGTTAATCATCTTCAGGTAACCATTTCCATTTTTTCCAGTTGATTCTTGTATGGCCTGGACTGTGGTCCCTTTATTATTATAGTCTCTGTCATCTGTTTATATTCCAGTTTGTCATTATTATATATTTTTTAAAATGACATGGAAAAATAGATCTTTATGTTTGTCTTGATTGGGAGATTAGAATAAAATACAATAGAAGTATATATTACAGTTTTTTAAAATTATATTTTTTCCCCTCACCATAAACCTCGTTTCCCTCCTCCCTGACATTGAAAACCAAAGGGGAAGGACCCCCCCGTACATTGAAGTGTTCATATTCAAGCAAAACAAAATCACTCTCGTGGTTGTGTTGAAAAAAAAAATTATATGTAGTTCAGTACTCTAAATCTTTTCATGTCTCTGTCAGATAATGGGCAGAATACTTCAGTCCATCAATGTTTTTTAATATAACAAATAGTATCCATTTAAAATGGAAGAGTCAGCAATTTATGTTAATGTTATTTGTTATCTTACACTTCAGAAAACTTTTCAGCATCCTTTTAGGGTATTTTGAAGCTAGCATTAGCTCCTTTTGTTAATTCATAATTTTTTTTTTAATAGTTTTTTATTTTATTTTTTTAATTAAAGCTTTTTATTTACAAAACATATGCATGGGTAATTTATGTTAAACCCAATATATGTGTACATATTTATACAATTATCTTGCTGAACAAGAAAAATAATTTCTAGGGGGAAAAAAAAACTTGAGAAGGAAAACAAAATGCAAGCAAACAACAACAGAAAGCACGAAAACGCTATGTTGTGTTCCACACTCAGTTCTCACAGGCTTCTCTCTGGGTGTATATGGCATTCTTCATCACTGAACAATTAGGATTGGTTTGAATCTTTGCATTGTTGGAGAAACATGTTCATCAGAATTGATTATAGTATAGTCTTGTTTTGCAGTGTATAATGATCCTCCTGGTTCTGCTCATTTTACTTAGCATCAGTTCATGCAAGTCTTTCCAGGCTTCTCTGAAATCATCCTGATGGTAGTTTCTTACAGAACAATAATTTCCATAACATACATATACCATCATTTATTTAGCCATTTTCCAATTGTTGGGCGTCCACTCAGTTCCAGCTACTATAAAAAGGGCTACCACAAACATTTTTGCACAAATGGATCCTTTTCGCTCCTTTAAGATCTCTTTGGGATATAAGCTTAGTAGAAACACTGCTGGGTTAAAGGGTATGAACAGTTTGATAACGTTTTGAGCATAGTTCCAAATTGGCCTCCAGAAATGGTTGAATCCATTCACGGTTCCACTAACGATGTATCATTCTCCCAGGTTTCCTACATCCCCTCCAGCATTTATCATCTTTTCCTGTCATTTTAGCCAATCTGAGAGGTGTGTAGTAGTATCTCCAAGTTATCTTAATTTGCATTTCTCTTATCAATAGTGATTTGTAGCTTTTTATTTTCAAAATACATACAAAAATAGTTTTCAACATTCACCCTTGCAAAACCTTGTGTCCCAAATTTTTCTCCCTTCTTCCCCCCGCTTCCTTACCCTAGACAGCAAATAATCCAATAAGGGTTAAGCATGTACACTTTTTCTAAACATATTTTCATATTTATCATGCTGTATAAGAAAAATCAGATCAAAAAGGAAAAAATTAGAAAGAAAAAAAAAGCAAGCAAAAAACAATAAAAAACCAAAAAGGTGAAAATAATATCTTATGATCCACATTCAGTTAGTTCCCATTGTACTTTCTGTATGCAAATGGCTCTCTTTCTATCACAAGTCTATTGGAATTGGCCACAGTGCATTTATTAAATTTCTGCAATGTACATCAGCCGCCATGAACAGATTAAAAAGAAAAAAGAGCAAAAGCAGTCACTGTATCTTAAGTCCCTTAAGTAACTGATATTGAGTCTGTCCATTATATCTTTAGATTTTTTCTTGTGAAATGTTGACTAGACCAGTTTTTTATTTAAAAAAAAAAAGCCCAAATATATTTCTTGATACTTATCGAATTAATTTAGATTTAATTAAATTTAATGTTATTTGATGATTGTTAGTTTGGTGCAGTAAATAGAAAACTGGCTTTTAAACTAGGGGCTTCACATCCCACTTTTTTTTGTTGTTGCTTTGGTTTTGGTTTTTTGGAGGCAATTAGGGTTAAATGGCTTGCCAAGGATCACACAGCTAGTTAGTAAGTGTTTGGTATCTGATGCCAGATTTGAACTCAAGTTCTTCTGATTTCAGGGTTGGTGCCTATCACCTGCACCATCTAGGTGACCCTCAAATCCCACTTTTGACATGTATCTGGTATAGGTAACTCTCCAAGATATACAGTAATTGACAGCTTGTGCATTCATAGAGGTAATTTCTCAGAACACCAGTGATGTGCCTGCCTGGTTCTGTTTTCATCCCTGTCCCTTATGAATTTGATTAATCACTTTAGGCTGCCATTATTTCTGAATTCTTAATTTAGCTATATCAATTGGATGTATGTAATATTCCCCAAAATGAACACAAGCCTCTTAAAAAAAAAAAAAAAAAACTTCAATACTTTATTAGTATTTATTATTATTTAGCTTTGTAAATATAAAGGATGAATACTCACACTAATATAATACAAAGTATATCTTGACATAGAAATTTTAAATTTTATTATTAAATATTGGACTTGATAGGAATTATAGATTTGAAACTTGGGTCTTGATTTCAGGTCTAGTGGTGTTTTCTTTTTTCTATTTTTTTTTTCCTCTACAGTGAATTGTCACAAATAAGAATTAGAGAGTAGTTAAAAAGATACTTTTTAGACATGAAAGTTTGAAGAAAGATTCTTTTTTTCTATGTATTTATTCTACTTAACCATGTAATACAATTTTCAAAACTTGTTAACCTATATAGTTTGTTCAATGGAGTTAAAAACTATAAGCTAAAAATTCCTTATTGCAAAGAGATACCACTGAGTAGACAATCTATGACAGAATTCAGGGTTTCTAACACTTAGGAAATGGAAAGAGGAAGAGAGTTAATAAATGTTAACTGAACAAATAGAGATATTGCTATCTCATTTTCAAGATCCTCATTGCTAACTTTTCTCAGTTAAACAAAACATACCAAATAATGGAAAATTCACTTTAACTATAAATTTGGATTCCCCATGCACTAAGCAACATTTCCATACTCTTAATAATTCCTTACAGTATAGTCTTTGGCTCTGCCTCACTCTCATTTTCATTTCCAAATTATATCCAAATTCAAGGTAAAATACTAAAGCTCGTGAGCTCCTGTGGTTTTACCTTCAGTGATTAAGGGAGTTGAGTCATTTAATGGAAAGCAAAGCAGTTTGATGAAATGGCATAGCCATAAGAAAATATTCTCTCTGTAAACATGTGTTTCTCCCATAAGTAAAATACAGCTTCATTTGGAAGAGTAGCATACATAAAAACACCATACCACTAGGGAGGTGTATACTTGGGAAACATGGGGCCAAGGCAGTTCATGTTTCTGATGCTCTAGTGCCTTGTTTAGCTTTTCATGGTGTCCTTATACTGTTTTCCCCTGTGCTTGCTGTCTGCAAGGCATAGTATCACTTCTACAAAATGCTCTCATAAATTGGGGAGGTGAGAAGGAAATTCCTTGGACCCTAGAAGGAGGGACAAAGGAAAAGACAGATTCCTTCTCAAAATGCTGTATTTTGCGTCTGTAATTGTTTCTGTGTGTGTTAGATTTTAGCTCAGGAAGATGTCCTCCTAACTTAAGTTTATCACTATTCACTATGACACATAACTACAGCTTATAATTTTCTCATCTAAAAATATGGAACATATGTCAATGACATAAGAAAAAAGCTATCAAAAATATGCTTTAAAAAATTGAGGGAACAATAGAATATTCTGTTCTAGTTCTGACTTTTGTCAATAGGGAGAAATAGTTGCTGCAGGATGTTGAAGAATCTAATTCTGTTTCAGTTCAACAACCATTTATCAGTCACCAAATACTGTTGGATATCTACAAAAACTACTTTCTGCCCACAAGAATAGGCAAAGAGAGGTAACTTGGAATAAGCTGACATGTGCTCTAAATTGCGGAAGACCACATTTCAGATGGTTCAAAGGAATAGCTGAAGTTTTAGCCTAAAAGGATTGGAAAGCCCAAAAGAATTAAGTTTTGAAGACTCAAACAGAGCCAAAGCCAATGATGCAAAGTGAGGGATGCTTTCTAAAAGAGATTGTTGTGGATGCGCAAGTCAGAACATTAGGTGGTGTATAGAATGCTGAAGGAATGGTAGGCAGCAGAGTATTTATAAAGTAATCATAGTCATGTAAAAAAAAAAATGCAGCAAAAGTGCCTAAGCTCAGAGTGATGTACAATAATGGATATCAAGAAAGATAAAATATCCAAAAAAGGTTAATATTTTTCCTTGAAATGGGTGTGATGGTTAATGGTGACAGAGTAGGCAAACCTGTAACACAGCAATGATTTAAAAAAAAAAAATACCTGGGAAACAGATTTCTGTAAATTTCTCAAGTTCCAAATGATTTTGTTTAGGTGAAAAAAGAATCAAATAATTGGAGAATGACACCCCTGTTAAAAGTGGTAATTGGTATCTTACATAGTATGTTCACATTGGCTACCATTTCTGTCACCTGCAGAACTAGTCTTTTCCATTTTCTTCTAAATAATCTTTTGAAGATATTTCTGTCAGCGCTTTCTATGAATGAGGAAGTACTTTTTTTTACCCTTCCTCCTCAAATTATTGTAGGAAGGGGTGGGGGCAGCAAGGTGCAGAATAAAAGACTTCGTTTTGGATCTGTCAATAACTACTCCATGACCAAAGCAGTGCTTTGCATATTGTAGGTGCTCCACAAATATTTTTTCTAGATTTAAATTGTATTGAGTTAAAATATGATTTATATAGCAAATACATGTGAGTAAATTGCCAAAAAAAAAAAAAAAAAGTGATATCATTTATGTCTATTTATTCCAGGGCAATTAAAGCATTTCAGGAGGTGCTTTATGTTGATCCCAGCTTTTGTCGAGCCAAGGAAATTCATTTACGACTTGGGCTAATGTTCAAAGTGAATACAGACTATGAGTCTAGTTTAAAGGTAGGTTCTTATTTCTTATTTCCCTGCCTCCAGATAAAATTGTTATTTTGTCTAGTTTCTTAAACATGCATAAATAATGTTGGAGTTTATATCAGCAATTCAAAAGCTATCATTTTAAAGTGATAAACCTTTTGTATATTATCCAAGAACCAAAATGTTCAGAAATAAGAATTTTTGATCCCTTTTCACAGCAACAAAAAACTTGTGGAAAAATATTGACTTTGAACAGTAGGAAACTGATTTTCAGAGGAGACTAATATGTCAATATAATATGACTTATTTGGTAATGTATCAAATATTTTCATAGAAATCAAATTTGAACAGGAATTAGTACATTGTTAAAAATTGTATTCTCCTTTTTTGGGTTCCTTGTCCTCATTAATGTTAACATGTATCAATAAAAAATATTATTTCTTGAAAGAATCATCAGAAAATTGGAAGAAAAAGTTGATTAGTCATGAGAATAAGCAAGATTTTCCTTGACTAATGGAAATAATATGTACTTAAATTATTAATCTAAGTTTGGTTCGATAAGGAATAGTAATTTTATTTTTGAATTCTCAAGATAACTAAATTTTTTAACTGTTATTTTCTTATATAAAATTATTATTTATAGTTAGTTGAGCAAGATATAATCTACAAGGTCCCTTGAAGCTCTAAATGGGTTTTTATGATCATTAGAAAAAAAAGCATTTATTGGCAATTAATTGCCTACATGTATTTATTTGCTAGGAAACTATAAGTACATAATATTGATGATGATATATGATGATGATGATGATGATGATGTAAAAGATAAATATGCAATCAGTAAAATCATAAAGCCAAATGTTAGTAGAGAGTACCTTATTTTAGGTCATTAACACTTAAGAGAGAGACATTTAGGATAGATTAAGTTAAGGTGTTGGCAATATAATAAAGAATTGTAGAACAACTATTAGCATTTTCTTTGCCAAGGAATGAAAATGAAAGAGAGTGCTTATCTCTAGAAGTGGCAGCGCAAAGACTTTATGGCAAGGATAAGTGGTCAATACAGTGATTCCATGATTCACAAGTATTCCGAAAACCTTAAAGGAAGACATGTTTAGAGAAATTAAAAAAAAAAAAAAACCTAAAAACTTAATTATATGAAGAAGGAATGTTGTGTTTCATCTAGATTGTTGATAGTGTTTTAAGATTGAACAGACCATTTTATCTTTTTGTGTAGGCAGAATAGAAGTTAAAGAATCAGACTTACTTTTCTGTATCTTTTTTATCCCTGGGATGTAAAATCAGTTTCCCAGTATAGCTTAACTTTAACTCTTTATTCTATTCCCATCTAATCAGACCAGTTGCATATTTATAATAGGTTTTCCTATTCTTGCATTTCTTGAAATGAAAAAAAAAAATCTCTGAGCTTTAAAAGAGATACATACACACACATCTCTTGCCTCCATGGAACCAACAGAATCTGTTCTTTTAGAGCAGAGATTCTTAACCTGAGTCCATGAACTTTGGTTTATATTAATTTATCTATATCACACATACATACACACATATAATTTATGCAGTTACAATTATTACATTTTTGAAAAGGGAAGTCCATGTCTCAAAAGTTTATTGTATTTTGTTTGAGTTCAGATTAGTTCTTTTAACCTTGCCTCTCATCTTTTTATCCCTGAATTTTCTTCCTTCCTTGATTCTCTGGCCCTTGCACAATGTTCTCCATCTTTCCTTCATGATCTTATCACTTGTTAGCGCTTTAATTATGATTTCTATCCTTAATGTAGCTTTTTAATCTTAGATGATTCTAATTCTCATTCCATGGTGTTTAAATGATTTCCTTCCACCTGCTTTTTCAAAAGATCTGCCTGGTAACTCTGGAATCTGGCTGTAATATTCTGGTAGTGTTTAATTTGGGATTTCTTTCAAGAGGTGAATAGTGGATTCTTTCCATTTTCCTTTATATTTCTTGAAATATGATGTCTAGTGTTTTTCCTTTTATCTGTCTCTGCCTATAACTATTTTCATGTAGTTGTCTGCCTCTGAATTTGTAAATACTCTAGCTTTTTACCATCTAGTTCTTTTGTTGTTTATTTTTTTTCTTCTTTTGAGATTCATCTCTACTCACCTGGGAGTAGGGAAGGGAATGTCCCAAGCTACAACTTTGTCATTCTTTGTTTTCACAACTACTTATGGAGATCTATAAGTTTTTGATTCTTCTGAGTGGTGTGATTGGGGAGAGGAGTGATCACTACTACTCTATAATCTTTACCCAGGAAGGAACTCTGATCTCTTGTAACCTCAAGCACTAGTTTCTTCTTGACCCTGAACTATGCCAAATCTCATGCACTCCTCTTTGCTCTGGACCATCTCTGAGTTGAGAGATTTTCAGAGCTGTTACCATTGCAGTTGCCTTCAAAGCCTACCACAAGTGTTGCCTGGTAGTGTATGTAGCTCTCTACCACAAGTGTTGCCTGGTAGTGTATGTAGCTCTGACCTGGCCCCCATCCCAGTGTCACACAAATCTCCTTCCATGTCTTGGGCTGGAAAAAATATTTCACTCCTGTTTATTTCTTGTCTCTACTACTTCAGAATTTGTGACATGAAGTTTTCACTTAAAATTGTTTGGAGGAAATATTGGGAGAATTCATTTGGATTGCTGCTTTTACTTCACCTTGTAATTGACTATGCCCTAGAAATCATTGTCTTTGATTTAAGCCCTCCCTTCCCCAGGAATTATAGTCCCTATTTTCTCTATTACTATAGAACAGAGTTTAAAATTTTTATCACTCATAATCCCTTTTCACTGGAGAACTTTTTACATGAACCCAGGTATGTAGGGGTTGGGGTGGGTGGGTTTGTGTATATGTAAAACACAATTCTGATCATATTTCCCTATTTCTCACCCTAATATTAGTACTATTTATAGAAGCATTTTCTTTCTTGTAAGTATATTCCATTAGAATTTTTTTAGTTCTTTTGATCAATTTCCTTATTTTTAATTCGATTTCATTAAATTTTGCTTTTTTTTTTTTTTTTCATGATGGGGTGAGCTTCTTGATATTTAGATATATTTTGCATAACTCGAAATTTGATCCATTCTTTTTTTTTTTTTTTTTTTTTCCCCCCCTTCCCCCAAATGTAGTTGCATGGAGATCATTGATTTTGTTTCTAGCTATTAATTTGGAGCATCTAAGTTCATATGCTGCCTCTGGTAATACATATCCTGTACGGTCTTGAGCAAGTCATTTTATTTACCTTGTTTCAGTTTTTCCATTTCTAAAATAAGATGATGGGGCCTTCTCAGCACCATTGTATCTCTATCTATGATCTTTTGATCCTATGAATATGTAATTTTGTTTATTTTGTGCTTATTAATTGCCAACCAAAAAGCTTACATTCCATTTGGATATATAGGAAAGTGTTGTTTCAAGTAAAGGATATTTTGTATGGAGAAGGAACAGTTGCAAGTTGATATGATTCAGGAAAGAATGGAGCTTACTGGAGAATGAAGTTGAGAGAATATGTCTGGAGCTTAGGCCTAGATATAGTTTGAGGGATATGATTTCATATATATTCGTGTGTTTTTGATTGGAATTTTGAATTGGGCAAATAGTTTGCCTCCAGGTGGGGAATGTGAAGCCCAATTATCGAGATTGTTTAATTTTGTAAAAGTGACATTTTATTCTGGTTTTGTTTTATTTCTAAGATAAAATTTCTGCATGTTAGATATTTTTAAACCAACACTGGACTAATAGACTGGATTATTGGAGGGTAGATGGATTTTAGAGTTCTAGGGGATAAGTATAAGTACTGGGATTTCAATTATAGTTAATTCTGCTATAATCATATCTAATCTTAAAAATCATCTGACAGTACAAAACCCCTAAATAATGGCCTTGGCTTTTCCTTAAAACTACTGCTTGGGTTGAGCAAGGCTGTCAAAGTAACATCCATTCAGTTTGGGAGAGATGTGGGAGCCATGGCTTTCTCGGTGGTGGAAAACACGGGGTGAGGATGATTATCTTCCACATGTATCTCCTACAGCACTAGAAGACAGACAATAAATATGATATTTTATCCTGGGGGGAATAAAAGTGGAAATGGATTGGCAGAAAGGGTCATAATTTTTGAGTTAATGTGAAATAGTTCAATTTTCTGCTTTCTCAGTATTTTTTATTGCTGTACTTGTAGATGGCAACTTGAATACTTGAGAATTTTCTTTTATGCTATTGAGAGAGAAAATCTGAGAGAATCATGCATATTAGAATAAATTTGTATTATTAGAACTGACTGACTCAGTAGTCCAATCCTTAATATGTACTGGTCAATTACCATAAACTAACTTTCAATAAGTGATTTTTTTTTTTTTTTTTTTTTTTTCCCTGAGGCAATTGGGGTTAAGTGACTTGATCCAGGGTCATATAGCCAGGAAGATTTTAAGTGTCTTGAGTCAAGATTTGAACTCGGGTCCTCCTGATTTCAGGGCTAGTATTCTATCCACTACACCAATTAGCTGCCCCTATAAAGTGATATTTCTAAGAAAATATAGGAAAGACCAGAGCACAACCTCCACCTAATAAAAGCACACCTTCCCGTCTTGAACTAATTTATTCCCTGAGAAGATTGAACTCAAATTTATTTGAAGTGCTTTCTATAAAAACAACCTTCCATTTGTTGGTGGGGAATATTTCTTTGTCCTAGATGTTCTTTTCTGCATTTGAAAATTTCCCTATGTTTATTTATGTATGTGATATAATTAATGGACAAATCAATCCTTTGATCAGATTCTGATTTATCTTGTTGTTGGGTTGATTCAAGCAAATTATTTTCCAGGATTGAAGTATGATCTTCTAATTGGGCTCTGCTACTTATGCCATGAAGAACTTTAGATAACAGTGGATTATGCCACTTTCTTCAAGACTACATTTAGCAGTGGAATCTGATGGATTTCAGAGTATCACCATTCATCTGTGCCCTCTCACATGAAGATAATTATTCCTGGGGGGTGGGTGGGAGGAGACAGAGACAAAAGTTGCATAAGTGCAAGTGTTCTTGACTGCAGTTGTTCAGTTGTAGCTGACTTTTTGTGACCCTGTTGGATACATAGCATATCAAAACTATCATCATAGCTAAGATACTGACGTGGTTTGACATTTCCATTTCTAGTTCAGGTTAAGTGACTTAGCCAGGGCTATACAGCTAGTTAAATATCTGAGCCTGGATTTGAACCTCGCATTTTAATGACTTCAGACTGAACACTGTATCCACTCAACCATCTAGTTGCCTTTTGTACAGAACCATCTAGTTACCTCATAGTTGTTGTTAGGATAAGCAGTCCTTGTCATTTGAAAGCATCCACGGAGGGATAGCGACAGCTCAGTGGTGCAGTGGGTAAAGTACTGGCCTTATATTTAAGGGCACCTGATTTGAAATATAAACATATAAAATCCTGATTTAACATTTAACCCTGATTGTTTCATAATAGAATAACAAAAGTGGGAAAGAAAGCATCTAGAGAAGACTTTTTTCACTCAAATTTTTTAGTATGCATATTCATTTCTGATTTCTCAGACCAATAAAAAGCTTTTTGTCACCCAGCAGTAATCAGAGAGAAAAATTATAGCATATTTTAATTGCCCCTGAAACGGGAAAAATGCCTTCTCTAATATATATATGCCAAAACATGTGATCCTACAACCTCTAGATGGATTAAAATCATGAGTATATGTTGTACCTGCTGTATGGACTGGGCCCTCAACCAACATACATATGGTGGGGAAAGGGACCACATAGATCATTTAATCCAAATTTTGACAAATTCCATTTGGCAAATTGTTGTGAGACTTTGCAATTATTTCTTTGTTGTATCTCATATTTTCAATATGTCTTTAATACATTTTAAAAGTTATTATGTTAATAAATTTCTATAAATACACTGTTATTGGATTATTCATTGCAGACAGTAATAGCAGACCTTCCTGGAAACTTTTCAAATTACAAACTTGTGCTGTTCTTCTCCCTCCCAATGAATGATGAAAACGATGTGTAGATCAGCAAATGAAATCTGTTAGTTATGTCTAAGCAGTAGCAAGCAGGCCAGTTAGGCCTGAACATAGTTTGTGAGATAAAGTAATGTACATTCAACTTTGATGCTAAAATATTTCACACCAGAGCCATTTTATAAAGAGCTTCAAATACCAAACGAGAGTTTTTTAAAGTGTCATTGTAAATTCATGAACAAAAAAATACCCTTTCCTGACAATATTCCCATGTGTTTGAAGATTTCCCCCAGTAGAATGTAAGGCCCTTGAGGTAGATACATTCTTTGTTTAGAGTCTTATCTTATCAAGATCATTTTGAATTTTAATTTTTATTATCCCCAAAGGGGTAGTGTCATCTTTGTATAATTTATAAGTTTTATGAAAATACTTGCTTTTATCTATATCATTGATGAAAATGTTAGAGCCAAACATAGATCCTTGGAGAATTTCTTCTAAATTGATGTTGAACCATTAATTTCTGTTATTTCAATCTAATCTTAAAATAGTTTTAAATTAATATCTTTCTGAATGAAACATTTCTTAAAATGGTGAATATTTAGGGTTTTTTTCCCTTAAAGAGAGCCAGAAGGCACTGGTCATGGTCATATCTTGTACATAATAATATCACACACCCCAAAAAAGAAACTGGTGGCAGTTTGACAATGTAATACTTGCTTCAAGATCCTCTTATAGACCTCTTTGTCTGAGATAGTCTCTTTGTGAAGAGACAATACCTTTTCCTACAAACCATTTGAAAATCTGTTAACACTTTAGCCCTGTATTACCATTGAATACTCAGATTAAAAGATGCATTATTGACATAGGTTCCTGTCCTCTTACTCTCCCTTTGATGTAATTAATTGACTGTAAAGAGCTCTCTTATTAGTTCCTCGAAGGTACTTGATTTAGAGGCCTTAAATTTACTGTCAGATGTGTCAGATTCTTCATGAATTCATTAAAAATATCAACATATTTGCTGTTCCTTACTACAAAACATTCAGAGACCAAGAAGTCCTAAGGCCTTAGACATTCTTCCTGATTGGGGAAAAAAGTTTTCTTTTTTGGGGGTGTAACATCCATCTTTACATAAAAGTGCCAAATTGAGCAAAGCTTCTGAAGAACTAATCACTAGGTTATCTGATTTTTCTGTATTCTTAATCTCCATCTCCAAAACCAATATTGTCGTCGTCGTCGTCATCGTCTTCTTCTTCTTTCTTCTTTCTTCTTTCTTCTTTCTTCTTCTTTCTTCCTTCTTCTTCTTTCTTTTTTTTCTTTTAAAGTGGATTGATGCAAAGAAAGAGTACTATCAATCAGTTGGGTCTTTCTTTCATTTTGTGCCTGGGACCTGCTTTTCTAATCTAAGTAGCTTGGTCACCATCTGCTGAAGCAGCAATTTGCTTTCCTTCTACCATTGTCTATTTTTACATCCTTATCAGGCTCAGCCATATCTCATTTCTTGCCTCTTCCCCTCCTTTAAAAACAAACAAACAAACCAGAATCCTCTTTATTAAGCTTAGTTTCCATCATCTTATTTTGACTGAAATCTTGTACTCCCTGAAAGACTATACTCTCTATGGCAGGCACAGGACAGGAACCTGTTCTCTTCTCTCAACTCCTTAATCATACTTGGCTAAGAGCAGTAGTAGTATAGAAACCTTGTTTTTATTGCCATTTAAAATTCCTCCCTGTATTGTCATTTGTTTATAACCTCTTCTGTAAGAGATACAGCAACAGAGAATATGATGTAATTTACTAATTTCTCATTCTGATCGAATTACCCTTTGATTTCATTTTCCCAATTACATGTGAAGATAGTCTTCAGTATTCACTTGTATAAGATTTTGAGTTCTAAACTTTTTTATTGCTCTCCTCATCCCAAGACAGCCAGCAATCTGATATGGGTTATGCATATACAGTCATTTTGAACAATTTCCATATTAGTCATGTTGAGAAAGAAATTCAGAAGAGAAAAGAAAGAAAAAACAAAATAAAAGTGAAAATAGAGTATACTTTGATTCCCATTTAGTCTCCATAGTTCTTTCTTTGAATGCGGTTGGCATTTTCCATCCTAAGTTTATTGGAGAAGAGCTAAACTCTTTTGCCGTTACAGTGTGTAGTACTTCTCTAGTTCTGCTCTTGACACAATATCAGTTCATGTGAATCTGTTCAAGTTTTTCTGAAATCAGCCTGGCTTTCATTTCTTAAAGAACAGTAGTATTCCAGTGCATGAAAATACCTCAGCAGTCTCCTCAACTTGTAAGATATCTTTATTTACCCTCAACTACTCAGATATTTTCATGCCTTAAATCTCATGATCTTGAACTTTGATACACCATCCTCATGTCTTCCTCTCTTTTCATTCTTGTGCTATGGAAACAGAACTATATTAGGATTCATTATAATTTAGTTCAAATCTTAGTTTTATCACCTGTGTGCTCTTGTTCGGTTTATTTAGTTTTTATTGGATTAATTTTTTTAAATCTTCAAAATGAAGTTGCTTGGATTGTGTGATCTGACTTCTCTAGTTTTAATTATGTTGTTATATGATCCTCTTAAACCTATTCTTTGTAATCACTAAGTTCTCTAGTAATTGTTCTTTTCTTCATCATTCTTTCCTAATTTCACTTTAGTCCTCCCCAGCCTTAATACTTGATCAGTTCCCTTGTACTTTGTTCTTTCTTTGAAGATATGAACTTTTGTCTAATTGACATTTAACCCTTTCAAAACCCTAATCCTTGGTCAACTTATCCTATTCCTATGATCCTAAATGCTTTTTGAAGAGCTTTCACAAAACTGCCCAATTCCTGTAAGTACTTTGATTCCCCTCCCCTTCCCCCCAAATTCTAATTGGACCCTCACTGTTAATATTACTTTTAATTATCATAATAAGAAATGCTCAAAACATTCTCACTTTTTACTCTTGCCTATCCCTTCATGGGACCCCTGAATACCATTTTAAAATTGAAGCCATATGCCAGTTTATTTTTTATGCTACTTCTACCCTTTAAAGTTGTTTTATTATCCTCAATTCTTTTTTTTTTTCTTAGCATTTCTGATTTTACTAGATAAGGCCATCTTTCTTTTTGCCTTTGATAGCATTCTCTTAGAAAACTCCTAGACAAAGTTTATCTTCACTCAACTTTCTATAGTAACTTCTCTTCACTTTGATAATTATCTTCCCTTCTGATCATCTAACTGTCCTCAGTTATCAATCATTTTTAATTGCTCATTAATTGCTTTAAAAAAAAGCATTCAAATGTGTTTTAATTTTCCAGGTTTTTATATTGTTTTTAACCTCTTTCTCTTCCTTACTTGTGGTACATTACATTTTTTTCTCCTATATGTCTGATTGCTTTTTCTTAGTTTACTTTTCTTGAGTCATAATATACTTATTATATGAATGGGTATTCATCAAACCAGATCCATATATTATCCTTTCTTCCCTCTCTTTATTATATCACTTGGTTATTCAGTTATCATCTTTATGCAGCTGACTCCCCGATGTATATACATCCTGGTACAAGGAATCTTCTCAATTCTAGTTGTGATTTTCCAGCTGCTTGTTGAATATAATACTCCACTGACAATCATTTAGGGAAGATGTCATGTTAGCATTCCAAGTAGGCATGTCTTAAAAAAAGCATACTCTCACTGTCTTCCTTTTCTCTCTCCACTTTCTTTCCAATATTTTCTTGTTTTTTTCATGCTACCACTATATCTTACAATTCATTCAGGTTTGCCACCTTAAGAGTCATTCTTAATTCTTCTTTCAAATCCACTTATTTTGCAAGCCATTTTCTTTGCAATATATTCTTGTTTTTTCATGCTACCACTATATCTTTCAATTCATTCAGGTTTACCACCTTAAGAGTCATTTTTTTTTTTAATAATAACTTTTTATTGACCGAACCCATGCCAGGGTAATTTTTTACAACATTATCCCTTGTACTCACTTCTGTTCCAATTTTTCCCCTCCCCCAGATGGCAAGCAGTCCTATATATGTTAAATAGGTTGCAGTAGATCTTAGATACAATATGTGTGTGCAGAACTGAACAGTTCTCTTGTTGCACAGCAAGAATTGGATTTAGAAGGTATAAATAACCCGGGAAGAACAACAAAAATGCAAGCAGTTTACATTGATTTCCTAGTGTTCTTTCTTTGGGTGTAGTTGCTTCTGTCTATCCTTGATCAATTGAAACTGAGCTAGATCTTCTCTTTGTCAAAGAAATCCACTTCCATCAGAATATATCCTAATACGGTATTGTTGTTGAGGTATATAATGATCTCCTGGTTCTGCTCATTTCACTCAGCATCGGTTCATGTAAGTCTCGCCAATCCTCTCTGTATTCATCCTGCTGGTCATTTCTTAAGAGTCATTCTTAATTCTTCTTTCAAATCTACTTATTTTGCAAGTCACCTCTATTTTTGCCTTTTGCCTCTTATATCTATTCTCTTCTATCCACTTAATACCACTACTCCTTTAGTTCAGGCTCACATCACTTCTTCCTTGAATTATTATAATTTTTCTTATTTGTATATCTTCCTTAACATTGTGTCTCCTCATGTAACATTTATAGTCTAGTATATGCCAGTTAGTGCCAGAGATACCAAAAATACAAATGAGGCAATCTTTATCTCAAGTACCTTTCAGTATAGTAAATGGGATTTTGTGTTCAATTTTAAATGTTAGTTTTTATATAGATACTTTTATCTGGGCTGGTGGAAGAGTAATACCCGTGCTGTGAGGGCTGTGGAGCCTCTTTCAGTGCTATTCTCTACCGTTAGTGTCCACCTGATTGACCCATCTGTCACTTAGGGCTCCAAGAAGCTGTAACGTGCACAGCAGCCTCATCTGAGCAAACTGTTTTTGGGATGTCAGACCTGTCAGCCATTTAGAGGAAGGGTCTAGCCCCAAGCATGGGAAGACATCCCTGGTGGAATGGCCAAGTGAGAATAACTTGTTCCAGTGTCCATGAAGGCAACTGAAGCAAGTGCTATAAATTTGCTTGGATATTAAAGATGCCAAGGTAACCCACTGTATCTTGGGCCATCACTATTTATTTTAACTCTATCCTGCCACTGAATCGTGGTGACTGGAAGAGAGAGTGAAGCCGATGACTTCATGCAATTCTGCTTCACTTCAATCTAATATATGCATGAAGCAAACAATGTCACCTACCATTTTGCCATTTTTACCTTCATTGAAGTCCTGTGGTGACAGCAAGTGACAAAGCTGCTGGTGTGGGCATTCCTGGGAGCTGTAGTCACAACTCTGCATACAAGTGGCACAGGCCTTAGATAGTCTTTGTCACTGGAAGTAGCAGTGGGATTTTGCAGTCCTCTGTATGTCTGAGCAGCCTTTTAAGGACTACATTGTTCACACCTTCTGAAGGGTCTAGAAAATGTGCCCTAAAAATTATCTTCTTGAGGAGCCCTGAAGTGTGAGTGGAGGATAATGAATGATAGTCAACAAATAGGAGAACTAACATGATTTAACCTGATTCTGGTCTTAACCTAAGTAAGCTAAGTCAGAAGTCAGTATAATGATTTTAGGTTCTTATGTAAAATGTCCTGTGGCATTTATCTTAAAGTGAAATATAACAACTTAGTTAATTATAAATGAAAAAGTTTATTCTTTTATGAGTTTTTATTTCTTTTGTTTTCACAGCATTACAGTTTGCCCAAGTACTCCTTCCCTTCCTAAACACACATTCCAGATAATAAATGGTAGTTTAAAATATTAAAATGAGAAAAAAATGAACACACTTATCAATATATTGAGAACAAAAAATGATGTATAATGTGCATCACTTATGAACTTCCTCCATGAAGAGGTAATTTGGTAATATATTCATATCTCTTCTTTTTATTCATACTTGATCTTTATAGATTTGAAACAAAGATTAGAACAGCATAAGCAAACAGCTCAAAAAGTCTCTTTAATAGATCAGTCACCTGTCAGCAGTCATTCTCTTCCATCAGAAACTTCCTACTGCTTCCAGTTATCTTCAAGTTAGCTCAGGATTGCCTACCTAAGTTGAGGGAAAAAACAAACATCAAGAACCAACAAAATCAAAAACTCATCTAAGCCAGTAATTTTTTTTTTTAATAGCCTTTTATTTACAGGTTATATGCATGGGTAACTTTACAGCATTAACAATTGCCAAACCTCTTGTTCCAATTTTTCACCTCTTACCCCCCCACCCCCTCCCCCAGATGTAAGCCAGTAATTGTATTGAATTTGCCACATACAGACAGTAATAATTTTTGCTACTTCTGGGAAATGTCTAGGGGCCTCTCACTTGAAATTTCATAATTAATTTCCAGTTCACTGTTATGGGATAAGAGTCGAAATATTTTAAACCAATGCATGTAGCACACGTTATTGCCCTTCACAGATTTTCTGGAATGTACTTGGTTCATTTGTATAATACCTCAAATTCTTCCAAAACTCAAATTTTACTCCAGGGGAGGATTTAACATTGTTGTCCCCTAATCACTTTCACCAAAGAGTAAAATAAAAAAGTTCATGGGAGTAAATTTTGGTTGCTCTCTGAATCCTTTCCACTTTGTGACACACCCTAAAACTCATTGCCATTACATAATCCTTAAATTGCAGGGGGTATCTTGTTTTCATTTTCTCTTCATTTTGCTATCCTTCAAGTGAGTGAATATCTAATTGTTGTGCTTCAGCTATTACTTGAACTTTTACAAAAACAAACAGTTTACACAAATATAACTTCATTAAAATTGGAAGACAAAAGGTGATCCACTGGAGAAAGAAATGACAAATCACTTCAGTATCTTTGATAAATAAATCCCATGGACAGTAAAATAATAAAAAAAAAATTACATTGGAAGATGAGCCTTATTGTAGTGTGGGGAGAAGTGAAGGACATCAAGTTGTATCAATGAAACTGTCTGGCCTATGGCAAAAGGAGGAGGCTAAACTGCAAATATGTTTGGTGACAAAAGATAAGTCCAATGGACATAATAGCTTTCTGACATCTTGGGTGAACTAAAATGGGATGGGAATGGTCAATTTTAATTCAGATGATCACTATATATACTTTGTATGGGCAAGAATCCCTTAGAAGAAATGGATTAGCTCTCATAGTTAATAAGAAGTCAAGAAAATCAGTACTGGGCTATAATCTTCAAAAATGACAGGATTATATCTGTTTGATTCCAAAGCAAAACCATTCAACATCACAGGAAATTGGCATGCCAAATTAAAAGATAACTGAAATAACAGGAAATTATGGCCTTGAATTAAGGAGGGTAAGGACTTATATATAAGATAAAACTCGGTGTTGACAGCAAACGCTTGTTTTCAGCAAACCAAAAGGTGATGCTGTACATAGATATCACCAGATTGGTGAATATTGAAATCTGATTGATTAGCTATCAATTTGTAGTGAAATAAAGAGAATGGATTCATTTTTAGAAAAACTCAGTTTGAGATATCCATTGTGCAGTTGTAGATTTGAAAGTGGAATTCAGCAGAAAGGTTAAATATAGATTTGTGAATCATCAATAGTGAGATAATTAATACATGCAAATTGATGTGAACATCAGATTAAGTAGTATAGCAGGAAGAAATAAGACAACCTAAGATAAAATCCTGTGGAGAACCCACTTTTATTGATATAGAAAAAATCCATTAAAAGAGTAGGAGGAATGGTCAGGTAGATTGGAGTAGAATCAGGAGAATAGATCTCTTGAAATTAATGGTTGTATATAAAGGAGAAAACATTGGTGGTCAGCATGTCAAAGACTTTGCAGAGAGGTCGCCAAGAAGGGGGATTGAGGGAAAGGCCAAGATTTGATATTAAAGATAATAATTGGTAACATTTGGAAAGAGTAATTTTAGTCAATGCTATATGAATAGAGTACAAGAAGTCTGACAGTGAAGATAAAAGAGGCAATAAGCTGCTGGAGGAAATAGGATGGAATTGTGCCAGGTACAGAGGGCTTTGACAAGGAGTAGGGTGGCCACTTTGTGTGCAACAGTGATAAGGAGAGAGTAGCAGAAGGCACAGCTGAGTGATGTGTGAGATGAAGAGGAGGAAGAAAAATAGTTCTCAGTGAATGGCCTCAATTTTTTCCAATATAAACATGAAACAAGGTTGTTACCTTAAGAGAATAAAAAACAAACAAACAAGAGAAACATAAAAAGTTAGAGGAAGGATGTGAAAAGGTTTGGGGGATTTTTTTGTAGAATGAGATGTTTAGGGCAAGTATAGAAACTAGACTGCTTTCTAGCAGTAGTGAGTACTCAATTGAGTTTATTTAACAGAGTTGTAGAAGAACCAGTGAAAGTGGTTGCGAGATTTTCTTCTTTCAGCAGGGTGTGTAAGGTTGAAGGCCTTAGATGGTAGGAGTGATGCATTAAGATTTTCTTGGTAGGGCGCAATCAATAATATGGGAAGGGCATAATAGAAATTTTAATGGATTCATTGTGGGGAAAAAGAGGGAAGTATATAGCTAAATGAAACTGTGGGTATAAGGTTGCCCAAAAGGACAGGTCATAGTGGAAAGTTCTGACAAGGTGATCCACTGGAGAATGAGATGGCAAACCACTTTAGGATCTTTGTCAAGAAAAACCCTATGGGATAGACATAGTACTGATACCTAAATCAGGTAGGATGAAAACAGAGAAAGAAAATTATAGACCAAACTCCCTAATGAATATTGATGCAAAAATCTTAAATAAAATATTAGCAAAGAGCTTACAAAAAAATCATCACCAGGATAATACACCATGAATGACCAAGTAGGATTTATAACAGGAATGCAGGGCTGGTTCAATATTAGGAAAATTATTAGCATAATTGATTATATCAAATGTCAAATTAATAAAAACCATGTGATTATTTCAATAGATGCAGAAAAAGCACTTGATAAAATCCAACTCCCATTCCTATTAAAAACACTAGAGAGTATAGGAATAAATGGACTTTTCCTTAAAACAATCAATAGCATCGATTTAAAATCATCAGCAAGCATCATATGTAATGGGGATAAACTGGAACCATTCCCAGTAAGATCAGGGGTGAAACAAGGTTTCTCAGATCACCATTACTATTCAATATTGTATTAGAAATTCTAGCTTTGGCAATAAGAGAAGAAAAGGAGATTAAAGGAATTAAGAGTAGGTAATGGGAAACCAAATTATCATTCTTTGCAGATTATATGATGGTATACTTGGAGAACCCCCTAGAGAATCAACTAAAAAACTATTAGAAATAATCCACAACTTTTAGCAAAGTTGCAGGATACAAAATGCACATAAATCATCAGCATTCTTATACACCACTAACAAAATCTAACAGCAAGGATACAAAGAGAAATTCCATTTAAAATAACTGTTGAATTGGAGAATGGTTGGGTAAATTATGGTATATGAATGTTATGGAATATTATTGTTCTGTAAGAAATGACCAGCAAGATGAATACAGAGAGGCTTGGGGAGACTTACATGAACTGATGCTAAGTGAAATGAGCAGAACCAGGAGATCATTATATACCTCAACAACGATATTGTATGAGGATGTATTCTGATGGAAGTGGATTTCTTCAGCAAAGAGATCTAACTCAGTTTCAATTGATCAATGATGGACAGAAGCAACTACACCCAAAGAAAGAACACTGGGAAATGAATGTAAACTGTTTGCATTTTTGTTTTTCTTTCCGGGTTATTTTTACCTTCTGAATCCAATTCTTGCTGTGCAACAAGAGAACTGTTCAGTTCTGCACACATATATTGTATCTAGGATACACTGTGACATATTTAACTTGTATAGGACTGCTTGCCATCTGGGGAGGGGGTGGAGGGAGGGAGGGGAAAAATCAGAACAGAAGTGAGTGCAAGGGATAATGTTGTAAAAAATTACCTAGGCATGGGTTCTTTCAATAAAAAGTTACAATTATGGGGAAAAAAATAAAATAAAATAACTGTTGATAGTATAAAATATTTGGGAATATATCTGCCAAGGGAAAGTCAGGAACTATATGAGCAAAACTGCAAAACACTTTCTATATAAATAAAGTCAGATCTAAGTAATTGAAAAAAATATCAAGTCCTCTTGGATAGTTCAAGTGAATATAATAAAGATGACAATATTACCTAAACGATTCTTATCTATTTATTTCTGTAACAATCAAACTCCCAAGAAACTATTTCACTCAACCAAGAAAAACACAAATAGTTTGACAGTAGATAAGGAAATTTCTGAGTTCTTGAATGGTTAATGTTGTGGCTGACTGTGCTGAAATGGAGCTGGAAATGCTTTATAAGAAGTGAGTAAGTTTGAGGAATTGAGTTTAATAAAATAATTGTATATGAGGTAGTATCAGTATGTATGTTGAAGACCCCTAGTATCAGTATAGGAATTTGGGAGGAGAAGATTATGAAGTCATATAAGTAGGAAAGGGACTGTCTTGGAAGTCTATAGTTTACTGAATGATGCTGGCAAACGGGAGAATCTGAAACTGACTTGGTGGAAGCAAGGAGTAGAATTCATACCTGAACCTTGTCAGTCAGGAGAATGAGCATAGGTCAGTTAGTGCTGGAAAGAGTGGCCAGAAAAGCTGTTTGTCAAAATGGAGACTGATCTTAGATATAGAATTTGGAGGTTTGGGACAAAGATTTTAATCTGAAAGCATGTTTTCTGTGGATCAGGTATTCTACAGAAGGGAAAGGTGGGGAGTGTTTTGGTGAATGAGTGAGTTTAGGGGCTTAGGGAATGGGATTTGGTTGATGATCTACAGGAAGAGTCCTTGGCTTATGAGCTGATGGCAGTTTGTTCATTAAATAAAATGCAGCTCCTACTCAATGGAGTCTTGAGATTGGTTTGGAAACACAGACAATAGAAAATGGAAGGGTTGAAAAAGAATCGAAATGAAAAGACAAGAACTCCATCTTGACTTATTGACATTGACTACTGATTAAGTGTTGTATTTACTCACAAAAAGAGTGAAAAGTATGAATGTTCATGTTCTGGTAAGATTAAAATCTTAAAATTTCCCAATATTCCTTATCTGGTTCCTCTGCTTCCAGCATAGTTCTCCCATTGGGAGTCTGTTTTTGCTACAATACAGGGTTTAACATGTGAACTCCCACATCTAACATATGTCCTTGGCAGCAATTCATGGGCTAAGGGAATTCCCTGATTCTTTGCATAGGGTTGAGATCTTGGTCTCCTGAATCACAGTGTCATGCGTATGAGAGGATAGTGCTGTGGCCACTAAGTTTCCTAGTTCTAGTTATGGAACCACCAGATTTACTAGAAGATCTCTAGTTACATCCAACCCAGACCTGATTTGTTGTGTACTAGAAGAAATAGGCTTCCAAATCACTCAAGGGCAAATTTATTGTCCGCACGTTGATATAGCTAGCTAGCAAAATGGGGAAGAAGGTCTTAACCTAGGGAAGCAAGAGTTCTTAGAAATATCTATGGGGAAAGGTAGAATTTCATCTGGCATATACTGAGAGTGGAGATTCAGAATATCCATGGTCTTAGTGTCAGAGATACAAGCTCTTAGTTGAAAGTAGACAATAGGGAATAAATAATTTACTGGATTGCTCAGACCAGACATTTATTTCCTAAGGGAATCTGAGGGCAAGGGGTACCTTTTTTTTTTTTTTTAATCCATTTTCTTGAACATGTTAACTAATCCTAGTTGATTAGGTACCCTTTTCTAGCTAGCTGCCGCCAGGACTTTTTCAGAAGAGCTTGGTTAGAAAGGATGTTTCTTACCAGTTAGAAAAAGACATGGTGTGGATAAAAAGGGAAGGAGAATGAGTTTGAGAATATACACATTTCATAGCACACTAGTATCAAAGGATTACATAAGCATTGTGTACACTAAAATGTAAAAACAAATTAGAGATTGTTACTCCCTCTTGATATATATCTCCCTACAAACTTCATATTATATTGCCATATAAAATTTTGAATTCTGTAGTAACTTGATAGTTACCTTTTTCTGATGCTTTTTTATTTTCACATTTTTCTAGTGAAATTCCATAGCTTTTTCAACTTCTTTACTTTAGTATGCTGGTTTTTCTTGTGATGCTGATTTTTATATATTGTCTTTTTTTTTTTTTTTTTTAAGAGAAATTCACTGCCTCCTGACCTGACTCAGCTAGTTTCTATTACTTAAAATTTCTTCTTCACTTCCTTCTTTACAGCTTATAAAACACTTTTTGGCAGTTTAATTCTATATATTTCCTGAATCCTCATAAATATGCTTTTGACGATTGGTTTTGTACATTGAATTAAGTAAAGAAGGATCAAGCCATTATGGATAGAATGATGTTTCAGGGTTCCAGAGCAGCTGAATCATGGAGTCATGGTGATGAAATCTAATGGGGGTGGTGGTGAAGAGGGGCTGAGTTGGGCCTAATATTCGGGGAAAAGGGAGACTTTGACAAGTACCTTCTTTCCATCTAAGCAGTCAGTCAAGTCTTAAGTAAGAAAACATGGAGCTTATTTTAAGGTAATACATGTAAATATTGATTAATATTATGTAATTCTCAATTTAAAGAATGGTCTGTTTTTTTTAGTTAGTATCAAGTTCCTAGGTAGCCATGGTGTCATAATGGAGGTCAGATTATTAGCTATTCTATTTGAGCATTACGTAACTAGATTCTTCAATCCATGAGTAGAAACATAGGAGAAAAGAGTCTACAAATCAGAATTTTATAATTATAGTAGAATGAATATTTGACAAGAAGGCCTAATAAATTGTCCAAGTTATTTAGTTATTCCTTGCAACCTTAACTATAGAGAAAAACATATTTATTACAGAATGGTTGTGTTAGGACTTAGATGAGGTACAGGTGAAAGATTTTTTTTGAAACTGTTCAAAAATATTACATTTGTTAAATGGAATTATTCCATTATTAGTAAATATTCCAAGTATATATCACTTTTATGTTTTAGGCAACTAGAATCTTAATTCAGTATTAATGTATGTATTATGGTTGATAGATTCCAATTCTTTCAGTGATGCTAATTGTGAAAACAAGGGTAAGTTATTTTATCCTGTTTTTCCTCACTTTGTTCATGAAGATGGACGGTACAAAAGAGGAAAGATGTACAAGATATCTTCCCTTAATCAAAAAGTATTAAGTCCTTATTATCTGTCATGCATTATTATATCCTGGGACTGTAATGAGAGAGTGAAAACAATCCCTGATCATAAGGAGTTTGCATTCTAATGGGAAAGGTGTGTGTGTGTGTGTAAAACATATATACAAATATAAAGTAAGTGAATATAAATATATACAAAGTAATTTAATACCAGGTAAGTTGTATTTCAAAGCTTTTCGGAGGGCAAGCAATATGTTATTTTTCAACTTGAAACTTTATCATCTGAAACAGTTGTTTGTACTACCTATTTTAGTTTTTGTTTTTGAATTAAGAGGGCAAAATAAAGATAAGGGAGTATACTTGGCAGTTCCATCTGTGTAGTGACTTTCTGATGAGGAAGTGCTTTCTCAGTTGTACCTTTTCTTCTGTGTGTACTATGGTAGTCACCTGAAACAATGAGTGTGAAGCAACTTGGCCATTGTTGTTCAGTCAGTACGCATTGGAGCTGGCATGTACTTTAGAAGCCAACTTCATGTCCACTATGTCATGGTATTTCTTAGAAGACAAAAGAAATGAAGAATTTGACATGCTATTCTTCCTAAAAGTACTTTTTTAAAAATTCTTTAATTTTAAAATCTTATTAGAAAGTGATGCATTGATATAAAACTTGGTTCTATATCCTCTCTTCCCATCCCCCCAACTCCCCATTCAAGACTTCACATTAAAAATTCTGGCATATATAATTGAATAAATTTTGAGTTCCAAATATTTTTGTTTCATTTTCACTTGAAGCTACAATTATAAATTTTAGTATCATGAAAATTTAAAAATAAACAATATCTAGCACTCATTAGTGCTGTTCTGGTAGTTCATATTGGGAAACATTCCCAATCAATGTCTTTTCTGCCATTACCTTACATACTATCTTTAGATTTAGGTTCTCTTCTGTGCTTTAATTCCAGAAAATTCCTATCTAACTTGTATATGACCTACAAAATCATCCTGTTTTTCTGTTCTCTTGAGTCTTTTTCAGTTAATCTTTGCTCAAACTTTTCTATACTTTAATGACTTCTTCAAGCTATGGCATGAAATTGGAAACTAATGCTTAAAACAAAGTAGATGTAATTCTACAAATAATCTGGAAGACCTTGTTTTTGGATTTTTTGCTCTTGACAGTAAATAGCCTTTGACTGTAGATTATATTCTATGAACCTAGGTTTTTTTAGTCTGTTAATAGGTAGTATAGCATGTAGTTCAGAGAGTGCCTGTGATGCTTAAGTAAGGTAATATATGTAAAGTTGTTTCTAAACCATAAAGTAGTATATAAATGTTTTATTATTTCTCCCCCCTTTCTTAGTTTTTAATGGATTTTTTTTTTTTAAATTTCCTTTCCCACATTTCTGTTTTTCTTTCCTTGAAAGCTAAAAAATTTTCTGTCCCTAGATCCAAAGAAAATTTGGCACTAGTGAATAATAACTCTGGCTAAAAGCCAACATTTAGAATCCCACAAGGTATGCTAGTTATTTGAATAAAGGCATTGCTAAAGAGCACACATTAGAATTTGATTACATAATCTTTAATTAGCTTTGTTTGAAAGAGATGAATAATAGAGTTGAGCTCTTTTATGACAATTTTATCAAGTCATTGTAGATATTTGAACACTTTCTATGTAACTTGTATAAATTAGGGTTTTATTTTCTTTTTAGAAAAATCATTGAAAACATTTAAAAAGTTTAAAAATATTTACATAGATAAACATCTTTGAATTAGCTATATATATATTATATATATAGCTAGTTCATAGACCCAATTTAAGAACTCTGGATCTTAGGTATATTTTCTATACTACTATAACAGGAAAAAAAGCTTCACATTTTTTAATGCAATAGTTATTAAAATGAGTTAAAGATATAAAAAATATTGAATACTTTTCCAGGAAAAAAATTATTTTAATTGGTATGTAGCATTATTACTGAAGTGTATTGCTTTTTATTATAAATTAAATATGTAAAGCAAGGTTTTTTCTTGACATGTGAGAGTCTTTAAACATTTTGAAGAAATAAGTTAATATTTATGATAACTAGACCAACTATAGATTGTCACAAACACAACGTCAGGATTAGACTAACACTTGTTAGCATTCTAAATAATGCCTCCTAGGTCAATCTTCTCTGGGGTTTGTATTTCTGGATTGCTCTCTGCTTCAGTTTTTGAATGTAGTCTCTGAATTGCAGCGGCTTCTCTTGCATGATAACTATTTCACGCAGCAGTAGCCACCCTCAGTACTGCAATATTTGTGTGAGGTGCAGATGTTTGCTAGCTGCTTCTGTTTGTTGCAGACATGAGACTTGGATTTTACCATGGTAAAATTTACATGGAATATTTAAGATTATGGTGCAGGAATGTAGAAAATTGTTTAGATTTCTGCTGATGAGCACTGACTTAATACAAATGGCCATTTTATATCTAGGTTCTATATCTAAAAGGAAACTATGAGTATTTTTACTTATTTCTTTTTTTTTTTCACTATTAAGCTTTTGAATGTAATGTGGGTGTTGGTGTTCTCATTTCTAGAAGATAATTATTATTAATAAGAGTAATTATTGTTGGTATTGTTATTAATATATATTCGATTGGCTACAGTTTTACCTTGTGATTTTCATAGAAAATTTGGAATATTTTATATTTCTGATGAGAAAGATTTTGAAATAGTGAGACTAAATTCTTGGTGAATATAGAGTATTGTCAAGAAGTTTTTGCTGCCGTTTCATTGTTTAAATGTAGAAATAGGTAAAACAGTTATATGATATCACTATCAAATAGGCATTTGGCTTTGCTTTTAAAAGGCCGATTTATTTTGTTTTTCCTCTTTATTTTAAGGTAGCATTACTATGAAAAACAAATGGTATTATTTAAATAAAATGGAGGCTCATATCTGTTTTTCTTCAACTGAAATATATGTGTCTGACTTTATTTTTTGTATTAAAAAAAATACAACTATTCCTAAGGTATATGAATATGTAATTCAGAAGAGAAAAAGCAATGTTTTTACTTGTTACTTGTTAACTGTTAAAATAAAAGATTGACAAGAAATTATAAAAATTGTGTATATTCTGATATATAGTTGAATAAATGCTAAAATTTGATTATGTTGACTTGGTGGTATTTTAAGATTTATAAAAGTATATATATGAAATATGAGCAGTTTGCTGGCAATTTAGACTAAATTTCTTGACCTAAAATTCGGTGAGAATATTAAATCATGTAAATTAAATCATATTAAACTTTTGATTGCATTAATATCATATGTATTGTCTTATATTGACAATGCTCTAGAAACATAGGTCACAAGTTTCTTGTCAGGTGCTAAATCAAGCAGATGTGGCCAAGTTAGTAATCCTGGTTGACGTGTAAAATAATAGGGAAATTCTTTCTTTATGTCTTGGAATATATTTTTATTAGGATATGATAATTAGAATCAATTCTGTTTATAGTTAAATGAAAATTCTGGTTTACTCAAACTTTAAAAGACTTAAACATACAAAAAGGAAAAGCAGTGATGAATGTTATAAATTATTAACTTTGTTAGTACTTACAAAATATGGCCACAGCTTTTTATTCTGATAAAATGAGGTTTATTACTGTTTGTTTTCTCCATTGCTTTCATTTAGTATGCTTATTGAAGTATTCATGTAAAACCAGTTTCCTATTCTATTGTAGTTCTTAGAGCTATATTACAAAAATTACTTTCATCATTCAATTTGGAGAAAAGAGGCTCAGGAGAAGTTGGAAAATTTACTTGGAGCTATGTGTTGATGACAGGAAAATAATTGTAGATATTCATAGTGAATATTTTCCAAATTAAACATTTTTATACCAGCTGTAGCAGCTGTGGTTTATATCTACAATAGCAGCTATGGTTTATGTCTATAAATTAAGACTGCTAAACCTGCTAGGTAAAATATATTTATAAACAAGGAATTCAAAGGCATTTAGTTGTTTGGCTAATAAAATTGTTTTTGATGTTGTTTGTTTGTTTTTTAATGATTACAGATTATTAAACATTTGAGTTTTAGGTATACTCATTAAACTGGTATTATAATTATTATAATTTGGAAATGCTATTATAAAAATTCAGAATATTTTATTTGTAGTTTAGGTGTTTTAAAAATTATTTAATCATTACTTTAAAATAATTTTGTATAGACGTGAAGAATTTGAATATTATGATAATTTGAAGTTTCTGAAAGTTATGTAAAGAATTTAAGCATTTTATACAATGATGTTAATTTTTCCAAACTACTTTTAAATTTATTAAACTTTTAAGTACTGTTGGATAATTAAAGTTTTATGTCCATCTTAATATTCAATTTACATTTTTTTCTAGATTTAAGTATCTTTTATCTCCAAACCCTTTTGTTTTTAAATTAACTTTAATAATTTAAATGGCATTTTAATAATATTATTATTATTCTTTCAGAAAGTATCCCACCTGTAAATTTTCATGACCATAATCTGAGTAAAAACTCAAATTTTTGCTAATTTTGTTTGAGTTTAAAAAATAACATTTGAAAGTGTTTAATTCTTTTTTTGTATACATGCTTTCTGAAAATTTTTTCTATCCATAAAATGTATTTCTCTATCACATTAAACATGTTAGCATTGGATTTTTAATCCAGAAACCAAGCATTAATTTTCTCACTTTACTTTTTCTTTTTAACAGCATTTTCAATTAGCTTTGGTTGACTGCAATCCCTGCACTTTGTCCAATGCTGAAAGTAAGTATTTTTCAGTATTATGCTTCTCCCCATTTCTCCCCACCTCATATTAATATCACTTATATTAAAATACTTGCTCCTGAAATACAGCTATCATTAGGAGAAATAGGTATTTTATGTAGCTTTTTCCTTCCAGAATTATTGAATCTAACCTTGTCTCGGTTGCCATGGCTACCTAGCTTGCACAAATGGAACATGTGAAACCAGTTTCTGTGAAGAGTCTGTGTTTAAAATAGATGTGCCACTGAAGTGGGTTGTTGAATTAAAATTGTTCCCACTAGTTGAAAAGTGACTTTATGTGGATTGAGAAATATACATTTATGAAACATATTTTTAATTTTTATCCTGCATCATTATTTTAGAAAACATATTACACAAAAGTGCTAATCATAAGTGGTACATCTCTCATTCTTACCATGGTAAGTATACAATGTATGTTGTCACAAAGGCTATTTTGTTTAAAAATTTATATGTTCATTCTTCCTTTTTTGTAATTAATCTTCAGAGTTAGATGTCATTAAGTATTTTTGTTTGTTTTCAAAGTGCTTTGTGTAGACTTTCGCCCTCTTAAGACAAATTAATTCTCATGAATGTTATTAGTATATGGAGTATTTTGTTTGTATATTATATTTGCTTAAGAATTACTTAAGAGAGTTTTCTAATAACTTAGCCATTGACTTACAGCCAAGATTTAAAAATACTTTCCATATAAATGAAATAAATTTGGAATATTATTGCAAAAATTTAAGCCAATCTTTATTTAAAATACTGATTTTCGTGTAGAGATAAAATAGGGTGAGTTCTATAATGAGAAATAATACATTTTTTTATGTACACTTTCAAATGTAAAGATTGAACAAGAAAAATTTACACACATTTCTTGTAATCTGTTAGTATATTCTTTGACTTCAAAAAAGTGATTTAAGGTTTGATTTTTTAAAAAATTTCTGTTCTACTTATACTTCTTATAGACATTCTATAAGATAAGTAGACCTAGTGGGCTTTTATGTCATTTCTAACTCTAAATTTATAATACTAAAATGATCAGTAGTATGACTGTGTCATTTTAAAGTAAATTCTATATACCAAAGCATGCATTTATAAAGCATACACATTTAAAATGGTTGTTGAAATTAAGAGAATTTCACAAGATTTCACCAATTTGTAAAATTAAAAAAAAATTTATGTAGTACTTTAAAAAAATTGGATATGCAAAAATTAGCCCCATACATATCTGTGTTGGAAAGTGAGGTGTGCCTAATGTGAAATATACATTTTTACAGGCAAGTTGTAATTTTTTTTTCTGAAGCATTTGGAGTTAAGTGACTTGCCCAGGGTCACACATCTAGGAAATGTTAAGTTTTTGAGACCAGATTTGAACTTAGCTCCTCCTGAGTTCAGAACTGGTACTCTATCGACTGTGCCACCTAGCTGCCCCTCAACTTGTAATTTTTAAGCAAATTTATTCCAAAAGTCCATTTATAAATCTTCTCCTTGCCTTCCTCCTCCCTCTCCTTCTTCTTTTTGAACACACCATACATTTTTTCCCCCATTAAAGCATTATATGATTAAATTCCAAAGCCAGTTGACCAAAATCTAGTTAATTGATGTTGACATATCATATTGACTATTCTAAGTTTATTTTATTTTTAAATATAAATATGCTTTATCCTTTTACATAAATTCATCTTGTTTATTTATCAGCTCCTGTGTGTATTGGTTGATTAGCTGTTCTCTCACATCATCATTTCCCACCCTCTGGTGGCCAGAGCTTTATTTTTCCAATTCCTTGGGTTATCTTTTGCCAGCTGGGACTGACTTTCATATATACTTTGAATTGATCTTTGTTTATATTATATCTGTTATGCTCTGAAATGTTATTAATTTGATATCAGTATGCTCTTAAAAAGGGGGATGGAATAGGAGACAGCATCTCAGTTTGAATTTTAGATATTAAATCTACTTCTTGTATGTCTTTGGAAATATCCCTTAATTTGTATAGCTCTGTTTATTTATAAAATCAGTGCAGACAGCTTCTAAATTCTCTTGCATCCCTAGACAAAGATTTCTCAAGTCCTGTTACTTTAATTTCTTATTTCTCTATCCATACTCTCTTCTTTAGTTATTTTATTTACCTTTGCAGCTTTACCTATTACTTTGATGTAAATGATTATTAAATATTTTCTTTCTGTCTCTTTTTGATTAATCTCTTTTCTTCTTCAATTTGTTGTCCATGTAAATGTGGCAATAGAAGTTCAAATGCAGCTTTTTAAAAATCAGGCTTTGTCATATTCCCCTTTAAACTGACCCATCCTTCCAACTACAGATTTGATATTATTGATGATCATACTTTCAATCACTCAGGTTTGAAAACTTTGTGTCTTTGACTTTCTTTTCTTGACAAATCTTTTGATTTTGTTTTCCTTCACTCTCAACATCTATCATCAGTTGCCTCATCCTGACAGTTCTACATTCATTCATATGTCTTCTTGAAAATGAATATCATTTGTGAAATGACTCTAAATCTTAGTCAACCTCCATATTTTAGAAAAGTGGTTTTTTTTGGGGGGTGTACTAATTAAGTTTGTTAGAAATTTAATCGATAATTTTTTTTCCCCGTTTTTCTTTAGCGAATCTTAATTTATTTTTTGTTTTGTTTTGTTTTAAAGCACAAAAACAAGAGGGGAAAATCCAAAATAGATTTGCTTACAGCATCAATTTGTCTTATAGCATAGAACAATATTTTCATGGGTTACTGTTACTCCTTAGGATGTTAGAATGTTGACAGATAAATAATTTACTTAATTAGTAATCCTATTCTCTTTCCCTGAAAACTTACATTAAATCTTTTCTATTGGTTTTTCTTTTTGTTTCACTTAGAAATTATTTCCTATCTTCCCTCTTTAAATTCATATATGAAGATTATTATTGATTCTATAAGGTTTGAATAAGCAGTAGAATCAATGAATTGTTAAGTACTTACTCATTTTTAGGCACATTGATGGTGAAAAATAGTTGGGAAACAAGTGTTTTACAGAAAAAAATAGAGATGTTGCTGTTCCTTTTTCTAAGATGTGATAATCATATTGATGAAGAAAAAAGATGCATAAAATAAATCTTTTGAATACTTTGAATAACAATTGTTAAATTTTGTAATATACATTTGGGAGGGGGGCTGTGCACTAATATAATTTACACTTAAATTCAAATATTTACAAATTCGTATTGTTTTTAGTCCTAATGATCTTATATTCTGAACTTTATCAAAAAGACATTTTTTGTCTTCTGCAGCACAATCTCCCCTTTCCCTCATCACCATTTTATATATGGCTGTTATACTGTAATGTATTCTAAAAGCAATTGAAAATTTTACTTATATATTGCATGCAGTAGCAAATTGGGTGTTTCTGACCAATTCCAGTTTCCCACAGAACTGGTTGGTTAAAAATTACATGGTGAGATATTTATATAAGGTGCAGTACTAAGTTTTATAGAACTAACTGTTCTTCAAGGCTTTTTATTTGCATTAATGATTTTAGAGTTTTTTGAACATCTAGGAACATCTAAGTTAAATTCAGATACCTCTCCTTTCCAATCTTTCATCTCATCCATTGACAGCTTTGAAATTTTTCAAGTGGACATGGATGTATAAGGAGTTAGGCCTCCAGCTTTTGGAATGAGGGACAGATTTTTAGTGTTGGAGTAAAAAGTTGCTAGGAATACAGAGAAAAAGTAATTATTGAGAAGAAAGGAATAGCTTTGAAATTGCTTAACTGAAAGTAATGATTGAGAGTAATTGAGGGGAGGGAAGAATTGAGGAACTGTACAAATGTTTTTCTTCTCACATTTTTTTCTTGTCCTTAGAAGGAGTAACACTAATGGGTGAGGAAAGGAATGTTAGTAAAGTATCTGATAGCAATAAGATGGGTTGCTTTTGATATTTATTACACTTTTCTGAGTCTTAAGCCCAAGATACAGAGTAAGAGTTCAGCACAAGGTGATAGGATTCCAAAAAAGTAGCATGATCCCATTATGGTAGTTTCCCCCTTCTCCACTAATTCCTGTTCCTTTATTTTGCTTTCACCAATCCTTACAATCCAAATGCAATGGGGATGGTGAGATTTGGAACTTCTGAATAAGGAGTTAAAGAGGAAATTAGGCAGCAAACAGTTTGTAAACTATAGGAAATGAAGTGAAAATGGGAACTCCTAGTGGTAGTAAGCCAGGGTGGAAAATTTTCTGACAAGCCTAATGAGTTTTTTAGGGGGTATGTGTGTGTGTGTGTGTGTGTGTGTGTTTTAATTTACACACACAGATGCACACACAGACGGATATACCCTTCTACTAAATCAGGGATTTGTCTCTTTAGTTGACTTTTTTTTTAATGTTGACAAATCAGTTCATGATCATTAATAAAGAGGTTTCAATAATTTTTCCATTCCCAAATAATTTCATTTTGACTTTGGAATTTTTTATAAGAGAAAGTTGTGGTGTTTTTTTTTTGTGTGTTTTTTTTTTTTTTTTTTTTTGCTGCTGTTTTGGCTGCAAGAAATTTACAGTAATCAGAAATCTACACAGGATATGGTAATGAGAAATGGAGGTTGGTTTGTTGTTTTTGTAAGTATTTTTGTTTGTTTCTTTTTAATTGAAAGGAGAAATAATAAAATGTTTATCCAGGACAACTTTCCTATCCTAAATTCTATAGTTGTCAAAATGTTTGCCAGTTACAAACCTGAGATGCTATGTTCCTTCAAGTTTTGGAACTCCCTTGTATTCTTTTATCCACTAAGTCATCTTGTTTAATAAAATAATGGTCAGATTCAAATGAAAACAATAATTGATATTTAGGCCACGGTCTTATAGATAAAGGAAATGGCATGTATAGAGTTTAAATGAATGCTCGATCAGACAACTTGTACTCTTCAAGGGAAAATAGGAGCTAGGAATTTTTTGGTTCCATGTCCAACAATTATTTCACATTACCATGTTGTATATATTTAGTAGTTAGTAAAAACAGTTGGATTTTTTAACTGATTATTTGCAAAGGGGAATAAAATATCAAAAAAATTCTTAAGAACATCATGTTCTAATAGGTAGCTAGTTGTGATAGCTAGTGAGTTTCAGATTTTTCATGTAAAACTGAGAGTGTTTTGTGACATACTTTGGTTTCTCTGATATAGGCCATTGTTGGAAAGGGAATTGGGTATTGTAGAAGCTTGGGAGAGAAGACCAAAAAATCCTGATTTGACTGGCAGTGTATTTGCTCATTTTCCTCCTGAGAAAGAATTATGTTTCATACTCTTATTTTACAAAATGCAATTTAGAATCTACAACACTTCCTCCTGCACATTTCTATTTGATTGTTAAATTATTTCCTCTAAATCAATATAACCCAAACATAATCTTTTCTATTAAACTTGTTCTTTTTCCTCCAAACTTCCATGATTTTATTACAGATGCCACCAACCTTGTAGGTTTTGTAGTCATAATACCATCTTTGACTTAATGACTGCCTCATTTCCCTATTATCCAACTGGATGCCAGGAATTTAAATTTTAATTTTCAACTTTCAGAGTTTGTCATTTATCCCATTCTCTTCACTTCACTCTGATGACTAGTTCATTCTTAGATTATCTTTTGCCTAAACTATTATAACAACCTTTTCATTTCTTCCTGTTTTCAATTTCCAATCTATCTTTCACATAATTGCCACAATAATCTCAATCACTGGTTTGAATGCATCATTTCTCAAAATAAAAAACTTTAGTGTATTTTTTCTTATTACTTCTAGGATAAAATACTAATTCCTAAGATTGTCATATAAAACATTTAAGTTCTCTGTTTTCTTTCTATGGAGTAGTAGATAAGAAAGCTGGCCTTGGAATTAGGAAGACCTGGCTGTTCACATGCCGCTTCTGATCCTCACTGTGGATGTGGGGCAAGTCCTTTAAACTCACAGAGCTTATGGCAATTCTTGAAAGACATTCTTAACTTGGGGATCTATGAACTTGCTTTAAAAAAAAAAAGGTGATACTTAGATAGTATATCAGTATAATATTTCTCTTCATAATATAGTATTAACGTAAAAACATTCTGAGGAGTCCATATCAGAAAAAGAGTAAATAGAGTAAGAATATGTTAATTTTTTAAGTTGAAGATAAATATAGCTGGCTTTGGGTAGAGGAAGTTCCTCCCTGGGAAGTAGCTTATTATTATTATTATAACCCCAATTGCCTTATTATTACTGGGAAGTAGGGTCCTATCTCTGATCCTCTCCTGTCATTTTTTTATCTCCATTCTTTACCCATATATTCCATCCCCACCCCCAAAAAACTCTTTTAGTAAAATATAAATTTTAAATAAAATGGAAATAGAACAAATCCATATAGGTGTTCATTCTCTAGTCTTGAGGCAGGGGGGAGGGAGTGTTAAAAAGATTTTATGACATTCAAATGAAATCTGGTATAAAACAAGGGGAAAAATGACATCTCTTGACCATTTCATTATCTGATTTTGTATTTGCTAATTAGTAGCATCTCACTTTTAAAAACTTTATCAAGAAGTAAATATTTGACATGCTGACATTCTTTGTAAAATATTTTGATTTCTGTTTGAGGTCAGAATCATAAACATGAATCTCTTATTCAAAATAGTCTGGATCTTATTTTCTGAAGATCTTATTTATTCATCAAGCTTTATATAAATTATAATGCATTTAAAATAAAGCTAATTTTTCATCTGTAGTTATTGGAAATTTACGTTTTCCTTTTTTCCCCCCCCCCCCCCATTAATGTTATATATTTAAATACTTATTAACTGTTGTGGTTTTTGTAATTGATTTTTACTTTCCCTGATCCTTTGCAGTTCAATTTCACATTGCCCACTTGTATGAAACTCAGGTAAGTGTGTTTTAGTTTCTACTTTTAAAACCTCCTCACCCCCACCCATTTTAATACTTTTCTTATGTTAAATTTATTTTGTGAAGTCGCATATATGTAAGCATCTTAAAAGACCTTTGTGTGTTTGGGTTTGTTTATTTTGTTGAGAAATTTAAATAGTAGTTCATGAAAAATAATGGGCAGATTTGAGAAGGGTGTGTATTTTTGTTTTAAGTACTAGGTACTGTAGTTTTGTAACTTGTTTTAAGATTTCTGGATGTTTAGGATTTTTGTGTTTTCACTCAAGAAACAAAAAGTGAATTTGTTATTTACAAATTATTATCACTGTTTCATGTTATGCTGATCTTCAGTGAAGTATACAATCTTTTTTTTTTTAAATAATTTCGAATTTCTGTAAAGCAAATTTGCTTCGATTTCCCACATATTATCTAGAAAAGCTATATGTTCAATTTATTACCCTAGTAAAAAGAAAAATTATTTTGATATCAGAAATAAATTGTTTGATTTCTGGGTGCATCATAATTAGGTGACAGGTAAAGAGGGTTTGAGACTTAATTTTTATCTTCTGGTTATATATTCTGCTTTATTTTAGCTTAGCTATTCCTTTTCACTAATTTTTCCCTTAAAATATTCTTTATAACAAAGGTCAGCTTTTTCCCCATAAATTTAAATTTAAAGTTCAAATCTGGTTTTGGACACTTAACATTTCCTAACTGTATAACCCAGGACAAATCACTTAACCCCAATTGCCTCAGCGTACCTCCTCCCCCCAATGACTATTAAAATTAATTTCTCTTTCTTAGGGACATAACTTATAGTAGAGATTATTGATCCAGAAATATAAATCAAGTCTAGTAAATGCACATGCATTAAATTCCTGGTTTGTGCCAAGCACTATTTTTTTAGTGGGATGAATTTAAATAAAATAATTAAAAAACCCCAACAGTCCCTGTTTATTAGTTATTAAGAGTTTTCAGTCTAATGATGAGACAATCAATATTTAATTGGGCATAAATAATAACTATGTAGAATAAATTGGAGATCATATTAGAGGCAAGACACTAATATTGAGGACTGGAAAAGCTTTTTGTAAGACGTCTAACTTAGTTAAGGCTCGGAAGGAAGCCCCAGGGGTCAGGTTGAGGAGTGGAAACTGTTTTAGGCATTGGAGACTGAGAAAATGTAGTCTGGAAATAGAATAGTGTTTTAACTTGAGAAGATCATTCTCATTGAATCTTAAGGATATGTAGATTTGGAAGGAAGGGTGAATCAAAAAAAGTATTTGTTTGTTCTATAGATAACAGGGAACAACTGGAGCTTATTTATTGCAATGTGTTTGGAGAAGGGTTATCTGGTGACATGATTAGATCAGCCCTTTAGGAAGAAGAATTAAGTAACCTATAACCAAGAAGTTGTTATGAGTTATCTATACACAAGTAGATGGTAAAAAGTTTTTATTTTGGAATTTGTCCACCAATAATTACTGTTTTCCTTTGTATTTCTTGGTTCATGTGTGACTCCGTAGTTAGGTCTAAGGAGTCTTGTGAATTATAAAAGGTTTTAGGCCATTGAAGAATAATTGAAGAAGAATTATTACATCTAATAACAGTTGAATTAAAGCAGACATTGTCTAGAAGTTTATTGTTTTTTCCCTTCACCCACAAGCTTTATTTTGAAAATTATCAGCCTTCTTGAATCTAGGAAGTAACCCTTGTTATGTACCCAAATTGAAACTTTAGAGCATATTATTAGACTTTGTTCATTGATTGGAATCTTTCAGTCCATTAAAGGGGGAGGAGTATATTTTCTATTTCTTGTATTTCAATTTTGCTTATCTGAAAGTAATTCATTTGTATTTGTTTATTAATTAGTGAAAGTATCTTTCTTAGGGTTTAACAATATAGTGACATAGAAATTGAAGTAATGGTACTTTTGAAATATAGGAAAGAATGGAAAGTTTTAGCAGATTTGGGGTACATATACTAAATTCTCTTTTGCCCTTAAGACATATTAGGGGAAATTTATTTTAAATAAAATTTTAAGGCATTGGAGGGTGGCATATCTGAAAGTTATGCTTATTTGATATCTCACAACTTAATTTTTGCTGCATCTTTAGAAATAATCTTTTTCTTTCTATAGCTTGGTTTATAATTGTAGTATCAATAAACTTTGTGATAGGTGGTAGGTTAAAAACCATGGTTAAAGTTAAATATAATAATTATTTATTTTTAGTCTTCTATGCAATGTCAATTTATATTAGATGAGCTTTTCACATATTGCCCCATTTCCTTTTTTTTTATAACTTAAAAGATATACAGAAAAAAATTTTACTCTAAAACTTTTAAAAGAAAACTTTGTAATGCTAGATTTTGTAGTGAGCAGTTTGTAGTTTATGTAGTAGTAAGTTTTTCTTGTAAAATATGTGCAAGAAGTTAGATTGATATTTAGGTTACATGACTTCATGCTTTTAATTAAAACACTGAATAAAGTTCACCATATACTTAATTTACATTTCAAATGTAATCGCACTAACTTTATGAAGTTTTAATGTATGTCACTACTGACTCTATTTTCTTGGGCCAAGTATTTACCAGAATTCAGTACGCTATAAGAATTAAAGGGAGGTATTTTTTTAAGATCAAGTTATAGCGATTTAAGGTCTAAATAAAATCTTTTAACCATTCTTCAACCAAAGGAAGCTTTCTTTTATCAGCTTTTAAGTATATTGTCTTAGGGAAAATCTTAATTATGGTGGAAAGAAAACCTTTGTGCTCTTTGTTTCAAGCCAAATTACATTAGAAACATTTTATCACTTTGTTAGCTTTCCTTGATTGGAGAGCGATCCAAAAGAGCTAGCTTCTTTATTAATAATTGGAATTTTCTTTCAGCCAAATACTTCATTTGTTTACTATCCTGAAAAGTAAAGGAAAAGTATATACTAACTGATAATGCAAACATCTATAGTAATTGATTCTATAGTAAAAATATAGGCAAAATAATACTAAGGGTGAGGAACGGGAATATTTGGAAGATAGAATGTCAAAATGAGCAGCTTGATGATTTTAGTAGAGTTACTGGCCTTTGAGTGAGGAATTTTTGTACCTCAATAATTTAATGGTTATATAATCTTAGCCTTTCACTTTAGTTTCACTTAGTTTTCTCATTTATAAAATGGAATACTAACACCTCCAAGAATCAAGATATGTCAAGCACTTTGCAAACCTTAACATTATCGTTATCATTATTTACCAATGATTACAGTCCTTCAATCATTCTTAACTATTATTATTGAAATATTTGTCTACCCTTCTCTTTATTTTACTTTTACATACATACATAGATATATGTAATTATGTAAGTATAAATAAGTCATTTAAAAACTGTAAAATAATAATAATAAAAATAAATACAAGTATAAAAGGTCATTTTTTCCTCTATTCTTTTCTTAGTCTTTTGTAAAAGAAAAGAAATACTTATCCTAATTCCTTGAGTTATGAGGAAAGATCTTTTAAAACCATAAAGTACCAAAGAAATATGAACTTTTATCTCTTTTACAAATTGAATGTAAATAACCAATAATGGTTCCTTTTTCTAGCTACTATTTTAGTAGTAGCTGTCTTATCTTATAAACAAATATATATAAATGCTGTCGTGCAAGTGGCTTTGAAAATTATATTACTGCTTTCTCGTCATCCTTTTCCAAAAAATTTCACGACATTCCTAAATCAATATTAAATTTTGGTCAATATTTAGTGGTCATTGTAGTATAAAGGAAATCCTGTCTTAAAGTTCTGTGTCATTAAAGTTCAACAGTTCACTTGGGTTCATATACCCTAATACAGTTTTTTCATATACCCTAATACAGTTTTTTCTTAGTTGTGGTATGAAACATACATATGTAAAACCTTTGAAATTCATTTGATTTTTAAGAGAAGTCTGTATTTTTAAAAAGTTTTTTCCACCCCTTAGCTTTCCATTAGCTCTGTTATAATATAGTAGATCATTATGTAATTTTTCATGTTGGTAGAAAACTTCCTGAATTTCATTATCTTGGTTGGAACAATGCTTTATTAGTTGCCAACACATAACAGTATTAATGTTCATTTTTACTTCTTATAAATATTTATGTCCTATACAATTATAGGTTAAAATATTTACCTCTTAATTCTTTTTTTTTAAGATTTCAGTGCTAATTTTCCATTCTAATGTTTACTCTTTGTATAAACAGTACAGCAAAAAATTTATACGACAACAAGAAAGTATTTGGTCCTGCCTATTTTTTTCTTCCTTGGTGCTTTTGTTATGTATCCAGTGCCCTTTCTTAAAAAAGAACAGTAATCACTTTTGAGACTATTTTGACTCCTTACCCTGTTGTAAAAATTTTTTTTATTTAGGCCATTCAGCATAGCACATTGGCCTTCATTAATAGAACATGTTTGGAAATGTGGTATTCTTGTTATTATAATTATGAAACTAATAGAATATTAATATGTTTTATATAATAAAATTATTAGATTAAAAAACCATTAAATAATTAATTATTAAATGCCCTAAAATTATTTAGTTCAGTACCTTTTAAGAGGCAGCAGGAAAATTTGGATTCTTTCTGGGTAAGTCATTTAGTGACTCAGACGCAATTTCATCCTTATCCTCTGTAATGTGGGGTTACTTAAATACTTGGCATATACAAGGTTGTTTTGTGGATCATTCGAGTATTACAGCTGATAATGCTGAAACATTTTTCTTGGTTTAGTAAATATATCATATTGAACATTGAAAGCTTTTCAATGACTTCATTGTCAGCATTTTGTTATCTTACCACTTAATTCAAATCCATTTCTAAATGAGTTGGCTCTTTCACCTCTCCCTCTGTCTTGTGTCAAATCTTTCTTTCTCATTTCCTTGAAAATCTAGCTTCATCCTTGAGCACTTTTTACTATACACTTGCAGATTATCATAAATCCTTGCTATTTCATTGGCTTTTTGAAATTTTCATTATTGAGAATTTAAAGAATCATTGTCTGGTCCTCAATATTGTCATTTTATCCCACTTACTATCAAATTATATGAAAGCTTGATTCAGAGTATAATCTACTTATGGATCTGATTTCAGTTAAGTTTCCTGATAACATGAAAAGCATTTGACACTTATTCCTTCCTTCTTGGAATTTTCTTCTTCTCGGGTTCCAGAAGATTGCTCTGCTTACCTTATTTTATTGACTCTTTCTTTTTGTCTCCTTTGCTAGTAAAGTTTCATCTATTTTCCCTTTAAATTTAATTGCTTTTCAACATTTAGAATGTGATCTTCTGATTATTAGCCCATAATCATTCCTGGAAAGGTAGCTATTCTCATAGTTTCAAATATTAGATTTGTGCAGACTATTCCTAAATCTATTTCTTTCTCTGAGATGCTGATTCTCCATTTCCAATTTTTTTTTTTAATGTTTCCACTTGGGTATCTTCTTAAAATGAGTTGTGTATCTTTATTCCAAACCACTCAACTTTGCTAATTTTTCTTTTTGTTTTCATATGAATCTTAATTCTTTTCATCTTTTTTTTTTTTTTTTTTTTTGCCCTCACTAAAAACTCAGTTTATTTTTGACATCTTGTTTCATTTTCCATAATTTGGTCAATCGTTAAATGCTGTCAGTTTTTCATTTTCATTGTCCCTACTATCTTCCTCTTTTAAAAATTTATTAACTCTAACAGAGAGACAAGACTGGTCTTTTGTCATTATAATAGTGAATTCTCAAGTAAGGAAACTCAAATCAGCACTAACTTTGCAGTTTACAATTTAAGGAGTTACCTAATGTATTATAATAATAATAATGTATTCCCCAGCTTCAACACAGCCATTATGTATGTGTTGGTGGTGAGTCTTGAACATAGGTATTCCTGGTTTCAAAACCAGATTTTATTTCTGCTCACCACTATTTCTTATAAATGCTTTTTATAACATCACAATTTTTAGAAATATAATTGTAAATAATTGTGTATAATACTCTAAAGTTTTGTTAGATTTTTTTTTAAGTGCATATATTGAAATCTCACTAAAGGTGGGTCTGTCATAAGAAAACTGTTTCCACCTAGAAACAAATTCATCTGTATGTGGATTGTGCTATAGGACATACTTGAAACCATTTCATAGTCATACCCATTTATCTCTTCACTTTGAGTTGGGATGAATTTGGGTACAAAGACTATGGCTTTCAATTCCATTCCTATTCCTGACTTGGACTGTATCCTTAGCTCACTGCACATCTTTACTAAAAAGAGGACTGGAACTTTATTGATGCTAAGACATTGCCTGCCCATATCAGAGAAACCAGATTTGTGTAGAAGAAAGGTGGCCCCTTCCTCATCAACTGACCCAAATTGTAGAATTATAGGCTCAAAGAAGCATTTATTGAATGTTTTGTGCCATGTGCTTTGCTTCATGCTGAGCATTAAAAAAAATTTTTTTTTAAAAAGTCCTGGTTTTCAAGTATCTTACAATTCATTTAAGGAGATAACAACAGAACTACTAATTACAAACAAAATACTTAACTGAATAATCGGAGATAATCCTTTTTTAAATAGCTTTTTATTGACAAAAAATAAGCATGGGTAATTTTTCAACATTGACCCTTGCAAAAACTTGTTCCAACTTTTCCCCTCCTTCCCTCCACCTCCTCTTCTATATGGCAGGTAGTCCCATACATGTTAAATATGTTAAATACAATATATGTATACATGTTTATACTGTTGTCTTGTTACACAAGAATAATCAGAGTTAGAATGAAAGTAAAAATAATCTGGGAAGAAAAACAAAAATGCAAGCAAACAGTAACAAAGAGTAGAAATGCTATGTTGTGGTCCACACTCATTTCCCAGTGTTCTTTTGCTGGGTATAGCTGGTTCTGTTCATTACTGATCAATTGGAACTGATTTGGATCCTCTCATTGTTGAAGATGGCCACTTCCATCAGAATTGGTTCTTGTATAGTATTATTGAAGTGTATAATGATCTGGTTCTGCTCATTTCATTTAGCATCAGTTCATGTAAGCCTCTCTGAAATCATCCTTCTGGTCTTTTCTTACAGAACAATAATATTCCATAACATTCATATACCACAATTTGTTCAGCCGTTCTCCAGTTAATGGGCATCTGCTCAATTTCCAGTTTGTAGTCACTACAAAAAGAGCTGCCACAAACATTTTGGCTCTTTCCCTCCTTTAAAATCTCTTTGGGATATAAGCCCACTAGTAACGTTGCTGGCTCAAAGCGTATATACAGTTTGACGACTTTTTGAGTATAGTTAATTGGAGATGATCTTTCGAGTGAAATTAAAATTACAGTAGCCTGGGAAAGTTTTCTTGAAGAAGCCAAACCTTTCATTACAACTTAATAGAAGTCAGAGAAACCTTATCTCACCTAAAAATAGTCCACAAATAATGGCCTTCCCGATTGTGATACTTAGTTCCTTTGTCCAAACTTCTCTCCCAACTGGAGTGAAAAACAGTTGGTCCGTAGTCTTTTATACTCATAGGTCCCTAAAAATCAACCCTAATTGTTGGTCCAGCCTAAACCTCCCACCAACCAAAATTCTTTCCTTTTAGAAAAAGCTCTTTGCTTTTTCTGATCCCTTTAAAATGAGGAGACTGTCCAGTCTCATTCTTCCTATACAACAAAACAACATGGAATGAGATTAAAGGACTTGTCCAGGATGGCCCAACTAGTTAAGTATCTTGAGACTGGATTTAAACTCTGTGGTCTTGCTAACTTTAGGTCCAGCACTTTATCCATTGAATTACATAGCTGTCTTTCTACTATTTTAATTCAACAGGGTACTATAACTTTCTATATTGTATCTTTAGCTCTTTCTTTCCTACACTTTGTTGTTGTTGTTATTACACATTGCCATAGTACATACAAATCAACCCTGGCAGCTCAGTAAGAAACTTAAAACAACGTAAAACAGATGAGGAAACCTATCTCTTCCTTTGCTTACCTCCACCCACTTTTCCCCCCAATCCTCACCCCAGCTCAAGTTAAAGCATCAATAGTTGGGATGGACAATATGTTTTAAAAAATCATTTTGGATAAATTTAGTAGTAAACAAATTACAGAAATTAAAGCAAATATTTATTTAACCTAAAGACATGATACAGTAGTTTAGGATACAAAAGTAGAAGTACATACTTTAAATAAATTAGGGTTCTAAGAATATGATACTGTGAGGAAAATGGTCTAGACATTGCATGCTGTTCCCTTATTAGGAAAAAAAAAAAACTTTTTCTAGTGGTCTTTAAAAAAGTATGACTGGGAACAATGCATAATTTGTAGTAAGATCTAGATTTAAATTCTGTTTGTAACTTGTCTGTTGTGTGGCATTAAGGCACAGTCTGATTATTATACTTGACTTTTTTTTTTTAATCATCTTTTCACAAATGGAATTTAAGGGTTTCTTCCAGCTGTAACTATGACTTTTTGCCTGACCACAGAAAATTTATCAAATGCATCAGTTTACATTGACCAGGACATATTAATTCTACATAATTATAAATCAAAGAAAAATAATTTTTTGATTTTTTGAGGAGTTATAAAACTATGTGTATCCTTTGATCTTAGAATATTGTTATTAGGTCTATTTCCCAAGGTGATCTGAGAAAAATTTAAGCAACTTGTATGTTCCAAAATATTTATGGCAGCTTTCCTTCTGGTAGGAAAAGTCTATCATTTGGGCCATGATGGCTAAACAAGCTGTGGCATATATCTTACAAAAACAAAATTGCGTGAAATAAGGGAAAAAGTGAATTGAGCAGAACCAAGATAATATTGTATACAGTAACAAATTATTGTAAAATAATTGAGAACAACCATTATAATTATAACTTGTTAATATTATAATTATTATCATTATAAACATACAGAGGATCTAAGGAGGAAGATGCTATCCACTTCTAGAGAGAAAACTTTACCATATAGTTTTACACATATTTTAAAATGAATATCAAATGGTGAACTTCTTTAGAGCTGGTGGGGATGGGGAAGAGAGAGGGAGGAAAATAGTTCAGAACTTAATTGTAACAAAAAAAATGAAACGGGGGAAAACATCTTTTGAAAAAGGAGTAGCAGTGACATTTAAAAGAATTGCTAGTTGAAGTATATCAATCATAGTTAAGTAAATGTATAGTTCTTGCAGTTATGAACATACAAAGAAAGACATGTGTAAAGCAAAGATTTGGGAATATAAGAATTCCCTTCAGAAACAAAGATTATCTTGAAGTCTGTTTTCAACAAAATTCTTCAATCAAGGAGTAGAAAATCACATCCAGATTAACAAAAGTGTTAATACTTTTCAGTTAGTATTTGCTGTAACTATAACTAGGAAGTCAGGGGTGTATACTCTTTTTAAGAAATACAACATATTGTTTGGATAAAAATATCATTTGTATAGAAAAGAAGAAATAATGCTAAAAGTCATACCTGCTGGTAATAAGACAATTAATATAAATGAGAATAACCACCTTACAGAGGCCAGCAGTGAAGAGCATAGCGAAAGACTAAAAATGGGATTAACAAAAACTCATCCAACAACATGTAATCATATGAATATTGTGGGGTTTTTTTTTTTTTTTGAGGGAGGGTGTTAACCCCTCCCTTCTTTCTTTCCTTCCTTGCAAAAACTGGCAGTGATCATAAATATAATTGAAAAGGTATCTTTCCTTAATGCACAAAAATATATCTATCATAAATCAAAAGCCAAAGTAATATGCAATGAAAACATTATAAAAGCATTTCTGGTCATAATAGTTACAAAACAAGAAGCTTATCATCACCTATTTTTATTTGAATCATTCAGATATATTTTTTCTTGGTGTTATAAATTTTCAATTATATTAGGACAGAAAAAATGACTTTATTCAATGGATATGGTTTTATCAATGGAAATTACACTCAAAAGAATATATATAGTATAATTTGTGTTTGCCAGTAATCCTTAAGTATCATTGGATCTTTCCTTCTGAATTTTAGTGCTAAAAAGCCCACTTAATGTGTTAACAAAAGCTTTTTAGAAGGTAAGGTTGTTGAGAGCAGGTACTACTTTACTCTGTTTTCAATTCTCCATAAATGCTTTTTCATTAACATTGGAAATATATCTTTCTTAATAGAGACCAATTCAAAATTAGACATTGCAAAATTAAGACAGAAAAATCCTTTGCATTTTTATTTATTTGTTAGAAAGATCAAGAAGTCATAAATAATATTTAATAATCCTTCATTTGGCAAACTCTACCTCAGGCCCAGTTTCTTTATCTGTAAAGTGAAGGGATTAGCTACCTGGCTGCTCGGGTTCCTTTCAGCACTCTCTGCCTTTGGAATACATAGCACTTATAGGAATAACCTTAAAACTAAAATAACTAAATTAAAGAAAGACCAGAATCACCAGAGGGAGATGAAATGTTAATGTAAAGCATTGTATTAATATATTAGTAAATGTTAGAACACTTCTCAGATTTTGTCTTCCTTAATATTCAATATAATGTATTTTTCTATAGAACTAGAGAAAATCATAGTAAAACATGGTAAAGCAAAGAAACAAGAATATCAAAAAAAACACTCGAGAAAATTCAGTTGAAGGTGGTCTTGTGGACTTTAAAGTATATGACAGGACTCAGTTCCCATCAAAACTATGGCACCAAAAAAATAAAGAGAAAAATTAAAGCGAAATAGAGTATATTCACCAAATATCCAAAGAAATGCACATAAAACATGCTTTGTGGGGAGGGAAACTATAGAAAATAAACCTGGTTCAAGGCAGTTATTTAAAAATGAATATATTTTCTGAAAAAAAATGTTGATCTGTCATTACTGGGATTTTACTGTGTCAGTTACAGCTATGATTCTTAAAAAGTTCAAAGATTCTTAAAACTCAATACCATGGTGAAAATAGAATATTTTTAAGTATTCCAGTTTTGGAAGGGCAATAAGAATTCTTGTTTAAACAAATCGAGCAATTAAAGCTAAGAGAGATTTGCAGAAGGAATATATTTATGGCAAATATTACAGAAATATTTGTCATCTAAAATATGTATCATTTATAATTCCCAATCCATAGTAAATGTTCAAAATATAGCAACTTTGGAGCTGAATTTTTTTTTAGCCTTTTTTTAAATTGATGTTTTTTCTTCATGTCACATTGATTTCCAAATCTCATCTTCCCCCATATCCCATTTACCAAACCACCATCCCTTTTAAATAGGAAAATGCTGTTTAACAGAGTTATTAATCAGTATGTGAACTTTGACAATCTTATGTAGTATTCCACATCTATAATCTGTTCTCCATCTCCCCCAGGGCACACATCTATTATGGAATAACGAAGATATCTTTATTCATCTAACTTTACTTTTGAGTTAAGTTTCGTCATATATAATTTTGTAACCTTTAGTTTAATTTCTTTCTCTCTCCCCCCACCCGCTTTAAAGATGATTTTCCAAAGTTCAAGCATATTGTTAATTAATCTAAAAAATGAGAGATACAGATTAAATCAATTGCAGCATTATTCTCATATATCATTGGGGGAGGGAAGTAAAGTAAAAACCTCAAGAGTTTTTGGAGGAAGAGATACTCATTTATTGCTCATGTCACTGAAAACTTTTAAATACTTTTTTTAGGGGAGAGCATTCTGGAATCACACCCTAAAAGTAATAGTTTTGACCTGTTGACTCCATAATTATTGTATATTATGAAAGTATTATTAAAAACAAATGAAGAAGGGCTATTTATTAAAACATTTTCTTAACTGTACTAAATATAATTGCCCCCAAACTAAATCTAAATACTCAATATTAGGGAATGATTAGATTAATATCTTAATACCAGTTAGGCATCAAATTATAATTAATACATAGAAATCTAGAAAGACCTTCATGAAAGAATACAGTGGAAAAGAAAACCGGTAGAATGAAGAACATAATTCTTAACTATATAAGGTAATGAGAAGTTATACAAATAAAACATTTAATTTCTTAAAAATGGGGATATTTCCTTACCTCTTTTGAGTATATTGAGTTTTGCTATTAGCTGTTGTTATGTTCTCTTCACATTGCCTTACTTTCATATAAGATCTCTCATATTTGTTCTCATTTTTATAACTTTATAACAGTAATGGTCTAATCTGGCCAGAAATTATAGTTTATTTAATATTGCTTTAGTGTCACAGGTATTTTTTTTCACTTTGCTTTTTATATTACTAGTTATGTTAATGACAAAAAAAGCTTCTCTTCCCCCTAGCTTCCTGCCCACCCATACCTTTTCTGTTTAAGTCTGAGTATTGAGAGTTACTCAAATTTAGTTCAAAATTCCTGAAGGAAAATTAGAAAGAATAAGTGGAGTTAATTGTACCGCTAGAACTTACATATTAGTATTATAAAGCACGTACACACACACACACACACACACACACATATATAATTTTTTTTTCTCATTTCATACTGGTTTTTTTTTCCCCTCATTCTTTTAATCAGAAATTATGCTTTTTAATCCAGGAAACCCTTTGAGCTAACAGAAAAGAAAAGACATAAATTGAAAATGTTCAAATATTTAGAAGACATCCTTCTATATATACTTTTAGTAATTGTATCAAAAGATAAATCTTATCATTTTACAACTATCAAAATGAACATGATTTTTATTTACTTAAAAATAATTTTAAAAATAGTGACTTTTTATTTTTCAAACTGCATTGGCACTCAACCCTGCAAAAATTTTTTTTTGATTTACCCCTCCCCTTCACAGCAAGCAATCCAATATAAGTTAAACATGTGCAATCTTATTAACATTTCCACATTTATAATGCTGTGTGAGAAAAACAGCCTCTTCCCCCCCCCCCCCCAAAAAAAAAAGCACAAGAAAGATAAAATCAAGCAAGCAAACAAACAAAAGAAATGTGAAAATGCAATTTTTTTTTTTTTTGGAGCCACATTCACTCTCCATATTTCTCTCACTGGATGCAGATGGTTCTTTCCATTACAAGTCTATTAGAATTGTCTTGAATTCCTTCATTGTTGAAAAGAGCCATGCCCCTCATAGTTGATTGTCACATAATCTTGATGTTGCTGTGCTCACTTGATTCTATTCACTCATCATCAGTTAGTGTCTTTTCAGGCTTTTCTGAAATCAGCCTGTTCATCGTTGGTTGTAGATAGTAATATCTCATTACTACATTCATATAGCATTCAGCCATTCTCCAACTGATGGGCATCCACTCAACTTCTAGTTCCTTGACACTACAAAAAGGGCTGCCACAAACATTTTGCATATGTGGGGCCCTTTTCTTCCTTTAAGATGTCTTTGGGATATAGTCCCAGTAAAGACACTGCTGGATCAAAGGGTATGCACAGTTTGATAGCCCTTTGTGTTAAATTCCAGATTCCAGAATGGTAGGATCAGTTCACAACAACTGCACCAACAATCCATTTTTTCCCAGTTTTCCCATATTCCCTCCAACATTTATCATTATCTTTTCCTCTCATCTTAGCCAATCTGAGAATTATGACGTTGAAACCTCAGAGTTGTCTTACTTTGCATTTCTCTGTAGTGATTTGGAACTTTTTTTCATAGGACTAGAAATGGTTTTAATTCCTTTCACTGAAAATTGGATGTTTACATATCTTTGACAATTTATCAATTGAGGAATGACTTATATTATATCAAATTATAAATTTGAGTCAGTTCTCTATATATTTTAGAATGAGTCCTTTATCAGGACCCTTACATGTAAAACTTCCCTCAGTTTTCCATTTCCCTTCTAATCTTTGCTTCGTTGGTTTTGTTTGTGCAATAATTTTTAAATTTGATATAACAAGATAAATTTCATAAAGTCCAGTGCTGTAGTGCTTTGAAATGGTAAATTGATTTTTTAGAAAACATTATGAACTTTGGTAATCAATACAAAACCAGTTGTTTCATTCTTAATACCATTTTAATGCAGGTCTGTTGAAGCATTATTCAGTATGAGGTATTTATTATATAAATCCCTTTCCTTCCCCTCCCCCTTTAAAAAATATTTCCATAAGCTTTCTTGCAAAGAAAATTTTAAATTCTTTGCCTTTCTCAATATATGATCCTTCTTCACACCTGTGTTACTATATTAACCTTCTGTTGGTACTCTTGTTTTTCTGGTCAATTCTCTGTGTGCCTTTTTTATATTCTACTAACCAATCTTACCCCAAATTACCCTTCCATCATCCAGTGGCTTCTATTTGTGTCCTGGATGATACACAAATTCTCATTTTGGAATTTAAGATCAGTCTTAAATTTTAGTCTGCAATTCACACTTAGTACATCTCCCCCTTATTTCTATTTCTCTACAATGTACCTCTCGTACAATTAGACTAGTCTGTTGCAGGATAGGAATTATTTTTGTCACATAAATGCTAATGCTGGATAGTCTTTCTGTAATAATGTATTTTCCATCTACTTATTTAAGTCCAAGACTGCTTTTATCTTTTTCTATATGACTAATTAACCAACTGTAATCAGATTCTCTGAATTAATCATACTGTTCTCCTATTCTTCATCCTAACATGTTATATATTTTTAAAAATTCACTTTTGATTATTTAACTTTTTGTGGCAGTAGTAGGGGTTTATCTTTGTTTTGTGTTGTTTTTGTTCTGTTAGAATCTAAGCCCCTGTAAGTAAAGGGACTAATTTTTATTAACTACTATAGTATTTGGCAGATTGAGTTGTTCCCTCATTTTAAAGGAGCCACACTGATTGGACTCATTTCTTCTTTCTTAACTTATTTTTCCTTTCTTACTTTCCTTTTCTTCATTCCTTTAATCAGAGATGATAATGTTTAAATCATAAAATCCTTTTAATTAATGGAAAAGAAGTAGACATAAAGATGTTTAAATATTTCAGAAAATATCCATCTTTTAATTTTTTAGTGTCTTACAGAATATTCTTAGTTAACTTTCTCATTTTAAGTTTTTGATAAGATACTTCATAACCAAAATATTTGCAAATTTTTGTAATTAGATCTTCTACTAAGCCTCCTATTGTTTTTTAAACTTGTGTAATTATAACTTTGTCCAGTTTTCTAGATTCTCTGAAAAGAGGGAATAGAATCAATAAACAATTTCACTACTTCCCCTAATTGTCCTCTCAAATTTTAAAGGTGACAGTGAAAAGAAGGGGGTACTCCAACAAGCTTTTAAATTCTGTTCACTTATTATCATGAAATAGTGGGTTTGAGAAGGAGGAACAATAACAAACATTTATGAGCATAAAATAATTTTCCACAAACACAAATTATTTATTAAACAGTAGCAAACAGTAGGAGTATCTAAAAAAGCACTGCCAGATTTGGAGTTACAAAGATAAAATGGACATAATTATTTCTTATAGGCTGGCCAAAAGAATACTTCATCAAACTAAATTCAAACCATTGACGTGTGACCCATTATATAATTCTAGACTTATGATGCATTATTGATGAGTCCCTTCCAGGAGGGTAGAAGGGAGGCAGGCCATTTTTAATGATCTAACATGACACTTATTTGACACAGCATCCTAGGAACATAGATTGGAAATTCCACCTATATCCCCTTCTTTTAAACCCAAATGTTCATAATTTAATTGAAAAGAAATCACTTATTTTCAGTTCTTTCTATCTGTACCTCTCTTTGCAGTGAAGTCTTGTTGAATGATGATTGATAAAGTAAAGCTTGAACTAAATGGCATTTAAGATATGCCTTTCAGAAAAATAGGAACTGGAAACAGTAAACCCATTTCTTTTTCTCTTAAGCAATTTAAGATTAAGACCTTTACCACAATTATGGAGGAGTAGAAGGAAATAAAATAAATTTTTGTTGTTGTTTAAAAGTGTTAGGGTCACAAAAAATGTCTCCTATTTATGACTCTAAATTTTTATACAGTTAACACTGTAAAACATACAGAATAAGATGCATTCCTGAAAATATGTAAATTAAATTCTTTATGACCCTATTTATTATTAGAATTCATTATCTTGAAAATAAATTCGTGGAATATGCCCCATAGTTTCTGTCACCTTCTAATTTGCTGTTTATATTTTACTCTTTGATTGACTAAACCTGGCTTATTAGAATCGCATATAATGTTATTTTCAGTAAACACATGAGAAACTCTTCTTTTTAATATAATGTATATGAACTTTTTGATAGCTCCCTAGCTGTTTATTAGAACATCTTCCACTTTTCAACCCCATTCATGTTCAATGTTCCCCAGAAAATATAAGCTTTGAATATTGAATATTATTGAATGTGATTTTTCTCCTGACTCTCTTTATGCCTGGTTAATGACAAGCACCTACTATTTCTGTATCAATAAATTACTATCTTGAAGAGAAAATAAGTAATAGATTTTTTTTTTCCTCTTTCAATGTGACATAATTTCTATCCCTGGAAAAGATTTTGTTTATAGAACTGAAACCTGTGTTTTAAGATCTAGATTTTGCCTGTATCCAATTTGTACAGGAAAATTTGTTTATTGGTGCTTTTGTGTGTTAAGAGCTTGGTATGGCTAGTAAATGACTTATAGAAATATAATTATTTGTATAAATAGTTCATAGGTCAGGGGGAACAGAATTTGGTTATCTAGCAATAGCTCTTCCCTTGAGGTTAGAAACTCAGCTCTGATGCTTTCTTATTTCTGACCCTGGGTAAATCACTGTATCACTTTAGCAAAGAGAGAAAGTTGAGCGTGATGACTTCTGAGAGTGCCAACTGTAGGATCTTATGGGTAATTTTATTTGTTAAATAGACCTTCAAACTTGATATGTTTGCAGTAGACAACTTCTGAGCCCCATTTTGGAGGTTTCCAAGATTAGCAAATGTACTTTTGGTAAATTACCAATCTAATAATATATTTTACTTGTGTTCTTTTCCTACTTTATATGAATAGCTCATTTGTTTTGAACCACAATATTTAAACAGTATAGAAGCTTATACTGTTTTGTAGCTAGTTTAAATTTGTGCTCAGCAATGATTCTATTTTTATTTCATCTGGTGCTTTCCTTTTGAGGAAGAGAGGGACTTTTAAATTAGAAATGAAGTTCATGGGAAAGGCAGTGGGGTTGGGTAGTGTTCAGTAAATACAAATGTATGTAATTATAAGTTAGTATGCTGTTTTTGGATAAAATGCAAAGTGTCCTTGTGAAACTATGGAAAGAACCATATATAAGTTAACATTATAATATTGAACACTTAACTATGAAAAGTGCTATACATGAAAAAGGATTTGCTTTGAAGTACTTTAAAATTAAAAGTTTACTTTCTAGGCCTGCTTATTTATTGAATTTAGAATAATATAAGTCAAACTCTGATGGATAATCCTTTTTTAATAGTTAACTGTTCAGTTATACTTTTCTTGCTTTTTAAATTTTAGAAACACTTATCTCATTCACAGCAACTCTTTAAGAGCTAGAGAAATCAAATTGTCTATTTTACAGAGGGATACACTTAGATACAAAGGTTATGACTTGCTCAGTTCCTGTTAGGATCAAGTTTATTGTATTTAAGAAGGGAGAGGCAGAGAAAGAGAGAATTTGATGTGCAAGGCAAGTGTTTCTTTAAAAGGCTTCATGGTTTTTAGATTTTTGAAAAAGTAATTAAGGTTTCCAAAATTATGGGTTTATAAGTACAAAAATAAGATAGTTTATTATTTATAGATTTAATATTTTCAAACATTGCCCCACCACATAGCCCACAGTGTTATAATTTTTATCTTTTACATCCTATAAAATAATGACTCAGTATAGTATGTTGGATCAAAAATTTTTCTCCCCCAGTTCCTCCATAAGTTGGGTAAAATTAGGGGGATAGTAGGTAGCATTTTACTTTATTATCTTATTTTTTTTTAACTGGCCTTTAAATTATCAAATAGATTTAAGTCAGATTTTATAATTTAGGGTAGAAAATATCAGCCTTTATAGGAATTGTACACCTAGACAATAAGAATGTTAAATTGTTTTAGTTCTTTTGTACCTTTTGGGATATTGGCAAATTGATAAGTAATAAATAATCTATTCAGTTTTTTATGCTACTGGGTATTTCTGAATGCTAGATTTAATAGGAAACTTGGCACTCCAAATTTTGAAAATTTGGAGTTGGAGGCTAAGGTGTCAATTATGTAGAGGTATAAATTGAATAAACCACATTAGGGAGTTACTCTGTACTTTACTTTTCCCTTTTAAATAGCTTTTAGTATTTTAAAATAGATATTGATTAAATTGTAAAGGAGTTTTACACATTAAATTGTCTAATAACTCTTTGAGGTGAAAAAATTAAAATAATTGGTTCCAATGCTTTGTAAAGATCTCTATTAATGAGTGATATTTAAAGGATTATCAAGTTTCATTTACTTTTTCTTTAACTTTCCCCTCCCCTCCATCCATTCTGCAGAGAAAGTATCACTCTGCAAAGGAAGCTTATGAACAACTTTTGCAGACAGAAAACCTTCCTGCACAAGTAAAAGCAACTGTCTTACAACAGTTAGGTATGTAAAAATATTTTGGTTTACCCCTAATTACACATTCCCTTTTTATTTGGATATTTTAGGTGGTTGTTTTGATCTTTTTGCTTAACATTCCTTGCACATTTATTTGAAATCCACTGTTTAGAAGTATTTTTTAAAACTTTTTATTAGTACTACAGTTTAAACAGAAACCCATTCAGTGATTCATTTAAGAATCTAACATATAGAGGTAAATAAAGCATTGCCAAATTTTCATGGTTTTTATCCATAGTAAGTAACAATGGAAATATTTTGTAAATTTCATAGAATATAACAAACACTATAATTTCTGAAACCATCTTCATTTGAAAGGTGATAATGTGACATACATTATCATACAAACAATACAATCATACAAACAGTAAGATGCCTGCCATTTCAAAAAAAAAAAAAAAAATTATTTTTGGTATTACCCTTCTATGAAAAAGAGGACAGGCCTTCCTGAAATAGGGATGCTTATTTTATGCACAGCATTTTTACTTTTTATACTTAATCGGATGGTATTACTTTGATTCTCTTTTTATGTAATCTTTTGGAGATCTTTTTTTGAGAGTATAATTTATCCCCATACCGTATCAATGTGCTCTTGCCCAGTATGTATATTTTGGTTAATATTGATGGTACTATTTTAAACAGAATTTTAAATGGACTTTGTAAGTTCAGTTTTCTTTTTCACCATATAAATTCCTTTAATTTTTTTTTTTTACTCAATTAGTATCTTTAATTTCATGATACTTTAATATCATTTATACTGTATTTTAGAAATAATAGCATTGTAGACTGTAAAAGCATAAAGTGTAGAAATAATGCTTTGTCCTTTTTTTTAAAACTTAACCCATTAACCTACTCAATTCATAGAAAATATCTTTTAACTATAGTTGAAACAAACTTTAGAGGTAAATCTATTTGCTCTTTATCCAATTTCATTGTTCATTATAACACAGTATTTGTTTCTATTAAGTTAGTACATCCCCATATTCCACACTGATTTTTTTCCCCCCTCATTGCCCATTTATAACTTTATTCCTTTCAAACTTAACTGCCTGCTTTAGTGCCATTTACCTAATGTCATTTATTTAATAAAAATTAATGATGCCATTTACGGGGTGCAGGGCACAAATTGGCCTTGTAGCTCCTATCCTCACTTTACCAAAGAAATAATTAAAAGGGAATATGCCAATTTGTGATATTGTATCTGCTATCCTAAATTCTGATGCTAATAACATTCTATACTTAAAAAAAATTATTAAAGCTTTTTATTTACAAAACATGCATGGGTAATTTTTCAGCATTGACCATTAACAAAACTTTCTGTTCCAAATTTTTCCCTTTTTCCCCTACTCTTTCCCCTAGAATGGTAGGTTGTCCAATACATGTTAAATATGTTAAAATATGGCATTCTACACTTTTAAATGGATTGGAAAAATAAGTGGCAATTTCTCATAGTTTGATATACAAGGAATAAAAAATAACTTAAAAAAAAACAAACTAGCTTTGTTTTTTATGTACCTGATAACATGAACAACTGAGCTTTTCCCATCATAAAAGATAGCTTGTTATTGCCCTTTAAGCAGTAACTAATAAGCAAATATCATTGCAGCTGCTATTCCCATTACTAATAGCAAACTGACACCAGTGCTGATAGGTGAGAATAGTAAGAATCATTTTATTCTTCACTTTAACTTATACCTCTATAATATTTGTAAATAGTTCCCATATAAGAATCAAGTTTTAATACAATTGCTATTTAATGCCCATGTATCAATTAGATGAGATTCTTATCCTTATAGTTTTTCAGAATATCTGTTTTCATTGTTATAGATACTTCTTCCACAGGTATTCTTTCATTTTGTGAATTTCTGTGGTGCAGAAGCATACCACCCCATCCTCTCCCAATCACCCACAAAACAACCACACAAACAAATTTTTTGAAAATCATCTCTTAATGACTAACTTACTGATACACAGTTTTCATGAATTATTAATTTAGGCTTGTCTGCAGATATTTCTGGGTCTGTCCTTGAACCTTTACAGTTTGGGAGGAACTATATATATCACAGATTAAAGGTTTAAATAACCCAGACAGTTTGATATGATTACTTAAATATTAGAATAGGATTAGAAGAGGGAGGGCACTGAATATAACAAAATTTGAAACAAATTACTGATGTGACTATATTCTTAGATGAGTTGTACCTTTTATGTGCAGAAGGTACATTCTCGACATGTTGTGGCGGTGGGAAGCACTATTATTTCAAAATTGATCTTATATAGCAAATTTTTAACGTTTTTATTTACATAAAATGTCTCCAAGAAGGGCATTTATGTATTAGAAAATAAAGACTGAATGGGATATTCACAATTTTTTACTTATTTTTTAACTTTGGTTTCTAAGAAGAGGTTACAAAAAAGTATTGAATTTGTGTTAACTACAATTTAGACTTTTTTAAAATATTAGAAAAAAATCATTAACAAATATACTATGTAGTCTACTCTTAGAGAGGATAGGAGAGAGAAAAAAAAGTCAATAGCAAAAAATAATACTGGTTAACTTGAGCTCTACTCAGATGGTGGTGGTGAGGGGGAGATATTCCAATATTCCCATTATAGTATGATTTTTATTATGCCAAATGAACAATTGAGTTCATTCAAATCAATTAGAAATTCCGATTGCTTTCCAGGAGATAATTTAATGGAAAATCACTGGCTTATGAGTCAGGAAACCTAGGTTCAAGTCTTCCAATTAATATTCTTATTTCTAAATTTTGTCTAAAGCTTAATGTTAGAGTAATTGGTGTTTATGTTTCTTGGTTCATAAGCCATTAAGTACTGTAGGAATAGTTGTGTAATTTTATAAATCTGAATTTGTAGATCTATAGGGTGAATTTTAAGATTGCATCACACCTAAATTTTTTGATAGACCCAACAAATAAAAATGTTTAATAATCCCTTCCCTTTGTGTAGTATTTATAACTTTTCAAAGCACTTTGTTTGCCTATCATTTTGTTTATGCTCATAATTACTATGTTAGTAAGATAGCAAATATAATTCCTTTTTGACAGATGCATAAACTGAATTACATTAAACTTGTGAATCAATTAAGCTCATATGCCTAATTAGTGGTTGATCTGGGGCTATAATGTTAAGGCTTTTTCCATATTCATCTCCAGTTCTTGCCATTAGAATACTGCCACTTTGCTTTTTACTAAGTTAAAACTCAAAGAAAAGGGGTTAATATTTCATACCCAGTTTTCGTTGTATAAAATAGAAGATACATATTACATTACAGGAGAGGACACTAGGGAAAATGTGATTATCAAGATATAATTCCTCTGTACAGTGATCTTTGAAGGAAGCTGAGGATTCTGCAGTTTAAGCATGAGGAGAAAGAGGAGTATTCTAAGTAGTCTTTGCAAAATCCAAGGAGATGGAAACAGCAAGAAGGCAGACTTGTTTACATTGCAAATTGAGTGAACAGTAGTAATGTGCAGTTAGTCTGGAATGGTAGAAGAACCAGATTTTGTAGATCTTCTAAAACAGAACAGGTGGTTATATTTTATTATAGACCCCCTCCACTCTGCACCCCCCCCCCCCAAAAAAAAAAAATCAGCCAGGAGAATGTGGGGAAGGATGGTGTGGGGTTAGTAATCTTTTTTGTTTTTATTTTTTAATACACAAGACCACCATTTAAATAATTTAGTTTTGGTGATTATTTTTGAAATTTTATTGTAGGGTGGATGCATCACACTGTGGATCAGCTGGGAGACAAAGCTACCAAGGAAAGCTATGCTATTCAGTATCTCCAAAAATCTCTAGAGGCAGATCCTAACTCTGGCCAGTCCTGGTATTTCCTCGGAAGGTGAGTTTTGTTCAGTGTTTTTAAAGCATTTTTCTTAATTCCACTTTGGGAATTTGAATTTAATTTTAAAATACTATAATATGTGAAGCTAAAATTACTCATAATTAATTTGTTCATTTTTCCTGTAAAATAATTTGGAATAAAGTTTGATAGATTGCAAAAATAAAATTAACACTTCCAATTTTTGTATTGTATCTTACAATATTACCTTTTGTTCTAATTGATCTTTTAAAAATTTTTCTCTTTTTATGTTTAATTTGTTCCCTTGGCCTTTTATTTCACTGTATTTGTCTTTGCAGACTTTTAAAAAAATGACTGGATGTTAACTCTAAATAATGACTAATAATCATTTTTATTTTTCTCTTAATCACCTAGCTTTTGCCTTAGTTGTATAGTTTTTCTTGGCATTTTATATTGTATTTAATGAGATGTTGATGATAGTAGATTTGATTTGGATGCCTAACAGGTACTTTTAAGATATTGCTATATTAATATTATCTCCTTTTTTTAAACTTTTTAATAACTTTTTATTGACAGAACCCATGCCAGGGTAATTTTTTACAACATTATCCCTTGCACTCACTTCTGTTCCGATTTTTCCCCTCCCTCCATCCCTCCCCTTCCCCAGATGGCAAGCAGTATTAATATTATCTTAAATATCATTTTCTGACTTGGTGGGAACATATCTCTTACTTTAAAAGACACAACAGAAACTGTTTTTATTGTTGCCAGAGAGATCATCCTAGTACAAAGTTCTTAACTTTTTTTATATTGAAATATATGTTATCTCTTCATAGAATAATTTATTTTGATATATTTTAGTTCACAAAATATATAGCATTACAAAGAAAATTACATAGAACAATAGTTGTCAGAATACTTTTTAAAACCAAGATCATGACTTGAGGTCAAGAATATCTTATGTAGTATGACTAACTTTTAAAAATCAAAAAATAGACATAGTATCATGAAGGAATTTAGGAAAGACTGTTTGTATTCAACTGTAAGTTATTGAGTGATACCATGTAAAATTTCTACTTTGAATGGTAAATTTTTGTTTAATAATGAGCCTTTTGATTGGGTGAAAATTTCCTTATTGATATTCTCTAAATTATTTTTCCCTTTAACAGCATTTCCATTTCTTAATAAATCCTTTTCTTTTTCTCCTGCCATTATTTCTAAGAAGGGACAGAAATCTGACTTGTTTTTATGGGTACAGAAAAATTCCTGCTTGAGAAAATATAAGTTGGTACCTTTTTTGTACATCTTATTTGCTTAGAGGAAAGTTAAGTTATTGCCCAGAACTATACATCCAATATATATATTAGAAATTTTCCTGGCATTCATTCCATTTTCCTATGATGACTCATTGTAACAAAGAGTAGAAAAACAAGGGGACGGGGGGAATAATTCAGCAAAGCTAAGTACTACAGACAAATTTTAAATTACATGTAATATCCCACTTGTTTGCCATATTTTTCGTCGGGGGAGGGGGGATCAACCTTGTTGATTAGAATTGCAACAAACTTAGATTTTGGGGGTCACAGTGTGATTTTTTTTTTTTTTTTTTTATCTTTCCATTTTACATTATTGTTGTCATCATCTTTATTGTTTTCCTTTTCCTACACGGTTCACTTTTTATCACTTCATATAAACATTATAGTCTTTCATTCATCATTTTTATAGCTCAGAAACAGTCTTTTGTTTTTGTGTGGAACAATTTGCTTTCCCATTCCCAAATAGACATCTGTTTTGTATTGGGTTGCTTGCTTTTGCAAAAAGGATACTGAAAACTTGTAATATTAATTAGATCTCTTCTTATGTCTTTAAGCTCCTTAAAGTGTATACCTGGTACTGGGATTTTGAGGTCAAAGAAAACAGACATTTTCCACTGTTAGCATAATTTTTATTTGCTTTTCATAATGATTGCATTTTAAGTTACTTACGTAACTTAAGGTTCACAGTGAATTTCTACTTTACTGTTTTTCCTCAATATTTAAACAAAAATAGTTTGCTGGTTCCAGTGTGCAAAAACCTTAGGCCTGAAGTCAAGAAGACCAGAGGTCACACCTTATCTCAGATACTTACTAGCTATGTTACTTTGGCCAAATGACTTTTAACACTATGATGTAGGTGACAACAATAATGTTTACCTTCTAGGATTGTGAGGAGAAGCAAATAAAAATAATGTTTATTAAATACTTAGCACACAATATTTTTTTTTTTTTTTTTGGATACTACCTCTTCTCTTATTATTCATAAGATTTACTCCAAACAACTCTTGATGTCTTGACCAAGTTGTTATGTATTGAGATGAAAACTCAAGAGTTGTTTTGATTTGCATATCTCATTTATGATTAGTGACTTGATTCACTTTCAGTTATTAATAGTTTTCAGTACTTTTGAGAACTTTCTGAAGAATGGCTTTTGATTTTATGTACAGCATGTCAATTTTCTGTATATTTTAATACTTAATACTTTAATACTTTAATAGATCCTTATTGGAGATATTTGATGCAAAGAGTTTTTTCCCAATCACTATCTTTATCATTTATGGTTTAAACACATGTACATATCCCCACACACAAATAAAGAACTTTTAAAATCTAAAACCTTGCATTAAATATAACCAAAAGATAGTAAAAATCTTTTCCATTGAATATATTTAGTCACTTTTGTCATATAATTCTCCATTACTTTTCTAGAATATTTAATGCATTTCTTAGCTTCTCTGATGGTACATTAGTACCTGTCTTTCCATAAGTATAACACTATCAATAGATAATGGCAAGGTGGACAGAGTGCTAGACTTGGACTCAGGAAGGCCTATGTTCAGATCTAGCCTCTGAAACTTGCAAGTAACCAATCTCTGTTGTCTTCTAAGGAAAAAGTATTTCTTGGGATTGTTGTAAGAATGCAGTGAGATATATCTATAAAGTACTTAGCTATAGTAGACAGCCCATAAGTGCTAGCTATTACTATTAGTGTTTAAATAGGTAATTTTGATTGTAAGAAAATGAAAATACTTGAGTCATGATCAAAAAAATCAAAGTCTAGACATTTTCTATTATCTTCATGATCCTTCTAACCTGTGTTAAACATAGTAAGTCTCAAAGATAAAGCAACTTAAGTTGTCTCCATAATCTAAGACATTAGTAACCTAAAAGAAGGCCAAATCTCTGAGAACTAATGAGTAACTCCGATTCATTCTCCCCTACAACCTACAAATGTTCCCACTCCATGTATTTGAAACTCCTTTGCAACTCCCTTCCACCATCACCCACCAAATACTTCCTTTTAGTGCATAGAGATCCAAACCCCAAACTACACAAAAATTGTCTGAGGACTTTGCAGCCATCAACATGCAAATATTCTCTTCTGCAAAAGATGTCTATAGGAGAACAGAAGAAAAGAGATAAAAGGATGGCACTTATGTTTGGTTTATAGTAGAGTTCAATCCTGCAACCTCTTCCTAAAAGCCTCTGAGGGCCAAATTCCAAATGATATAAACTATCCAGGTAGCAGTAACAAAATATGGCAATTCTTCCTACTGCCAAATTAAGGAACATAGGAGATGGGACAGAATGTAGCAATATACCAAGTATACAGGGTGCAAAAGGCTATGTGGCATTTCATTAAGCATTAAGTTAGAGCCCAATATTCAGGTGGGGCTCGTCTGTCTTCCCAAAAGTCACTTAGGGCAAAGACTTTGGCTGGTGAACCATGAATTAGCCAGCATGGGAAGAAGCTAACATGCTTTGAGATCCAGTCTCCAAGGAAATAACCATTTGAAGGTAGAAGGTTAGAAAGTGAGCAGTTGGAGAAAATTAATGGGAGAAAAGACAAAGTACCAAAGATCCCAGGAAAAAAGAGAACTCAAAGATCTTGAATGTAAACAAATAATGCAACACAGAAGATGCTAACAGCAGAAAGAAATATTCCCTCTATTTCTATTAAATTTATCTGGACATCTATAATTAAATTCTGGAAATTAAAGGAAAGTAATGCAACACCTAATGAGGCAGTCTTAAGACCCTGTGGATTCTGTGGAACCAAAATATGTTTTTCCTGAATAGTTTAACAAAGGGGTGAAAATTGTCAGAACAGAATTTATGGCCCACCTAACAAAAATGAAAAACTTTGAATGTGGCATTTCATCAAATAACCACCCCCACCACCCCCCCCCCCCCAAAAAAAAAAAAAAAAAAAAAAGGAAGGAAGGGAGAAAACCCTGATAACTGATTAGGAATGCAGATACACAGAAATGAAGGATAATCTGGGAGAGAAAATAAAAACACCCAAAAGAAAACATGCATTATATTCAACCGTTCATTGATCTTGTAGATACACTTCCTGCAGATTATAGGTAGGTCTCAGAAGAACAAAAAAAAAAAAAAAAAAAAAAAAAAAGTGAACCACCTACAATGTGAAAAGTAGTACAAGAAAATTGCAGCAAATCTTTGAAACACAGAAAACAATACCAATTGTAAAAATAAGAATGCATAGATCATCTCAAGAACAAGCTTAAAGCTCCAGACATCAAGGAATACAAGTGATTAAATTAAGCAATTCCATTGAGAAACAACAAATTTTGCTACCAGCTGGGAAAAGAACCTTCAAATGAATCTACTTCATCAATGCATATTGATAAGTTGTATGTGGTTTATAATCTTAGAAGATTAATAATTATTCTGCCTACAGTTCAATTATTCACAAAGCTATTCTTTTTTTTATCTGAAAAATTGTTTTACTTTTCATTTTTCCTCCTCAAGTCATAGACTGCTATTTGACAATTATATGTACTGTTAGAGATTTTAGCTTTAAAATTGTAATTGGAAATTGTGAATATCATTCATATAATCAGAAAATTTTCAGATAGGTAAGAAAATTGCATACATTTTAAAATTAGAAGACTTGAAGTTTTGAGTAGTAGCATGTCATTCCTTCACAGTTTTGTGAGTACCACTCTCTTCTGATTGTCCTATCTTTTAAACTAACATTTTAAAAATTGTTAGATTAAAAACATCAGAGTGGAGACATTAATTTTATTTAAAAACATCAGAATGAGAGACATTAATTTTATTCATGCAGAAACTTAGTCTTTCTTCACTTGGTAAACTTAGGTTCTGTTTTGGAACCTTTTCTTCCTCTCTAGTATTTCACTAGTTTTCATGAATCTCATCAGTTGCCATGAATATAATTACATCTCCATCCTGACAGTTTTGAAATCCACCTATCCCACCTTTCTGACTTCTAATTTCCATTTTCCCACTATGTTTCTGACATATCTCAGACTGTATGTCCAATAGATACCTTAAACTTAACTCGTAAAAAGCTAAATTCATTATCTTTCCTTTTAAAAGGCTTCTCCTTCTTACCTTCCCTATTAATTTAGAGGGCAGTGTCTCTCAGTCACTAAACCTGATGTCATCCCAAACATCTTACTATCTGAAGAACTTCTCAAATATACCTTCCCCACCTTTCTTTCTCTCCCCCTCTCTCTTCCCCTGTCCCTCTCTTCCCTTCCTGTCTTTATTTTTTCGGTAGCCTTTAGGCCAGTTTGCCTGTTTCAAGTTAAGTCTCTCAACCAGTCCATCCTCTATTTAGCCACCAAAGTGGTTTTCCTAAAATACAAAATCCTGTTTGACATTCAAAACCTTTTATAACTTCCCAGTCCTCTTATACTTTACTCCCTGCCATTTACTCTTCAGTGTGTGTGTGTGTGTGTGTGTGTGTGTGTCTGTGTGTGCGTGTCTGTGTATTTTTTTTGCTGAAGCAATTGGATTATGTAACTTGCCCAGGGTTGTGTCTGAAGCCAGATTTGAACTCAAGTCCTCCTGACTTCAGGGCTGGCACTCTATCTACTGCACTATCTAGTTGCCCCTCTTAAATTCTTTTATGTTGTACTTTTTAGTGCTAAAGTCATGTATTTATTTAGATTATACTGTTAAACTTGATGTATGTAAGGTTTAAGCTTAATTTCTCCCAGAACGGTTTCCAATTTTCACAGTGGTTTTTATCATGGAAGTTTTTTCCCCAAGTATTTAATTTTGTCCAGTTTTTTTTTTTTCCCTCAAATAAATTTTGATATTATTTTATTGGTTTTTGTAAAATATCCCTTTGATATGTTTTAATGTTAATAATACAATATCAAGCAAACTAACTTTGTTGGCATTTAACTTTTATTACATTGGCTTAGCCCATTGATACGCGCTGATTATTTTTCCAAACATTAAAGAGAACTATGGTTGAATTTGCATAAACATTGAATATGCTTTGAAAGTTGGATTGATTACCAATTATTTTATGCATCCATCATTCTTTTTATTGGAATTTCTTTTTATATTATTCACTTTAGATATTTTGTTATCCTCATATAGAAGTAATGTTTTATTTTTATTGGTTTATTTTGTATCGTTGCTAAAGTTTTTATATACTTTAGTTTTGATTTCTGATTCTTTTTTAGTAAATTTAGTAAAAGTTAGATTCATTTTAAGTGAACCATCCTGTCATCAGTAAACAGAGGGATCATTTTATCTCCTTTTAGCTTGAAACTTTTGTTTTCTTGCTGTTACTAGCATTTCTAGAGCTGTACATCAATTTAGTAATGTGAGAACACCAATATTTTTATGATTCATTGAGAAAGCTGCTAGTGTATCCCCATTGAATATCGTGTTTCTTTTTGGTTTTTGGAGTTCATATTATAATTTTCATATTAATAGTAGATTTTACTCCATGTTTGTATTTTGTAGCAAAATTCACATTTCTCTTAATGGAACCAACACCCTCAAAAATTAGGATATTTTATTTACCTTTCCCTCTCTTTTCTTCACAATTAATAAACATTTTAATGCCTTTCATTTCTCAATAGTAAAAATCTATCACATCTGCCTTGTTATTTTTTGACCTTTTCTCTTTAATTCTAGCCCACCATTACAACTTGGCTAGATTGTTGTATTACTCTCCCAACTCTTCTTGACTATGGCTAGAATCTAATTTATGTGCAATTACCAGATTAATCATCTTAAAGTGGAACTTTATATTCTGCATTCTCTTGCCACCCCTCCATCCCCCACCCCCAAAGTTAATCAGTCTGTTCCAGTCACCTATCAAGTAAAATACATGTTTCTTTTTGAGAATTCAAACCTTTTCAATTATGACCTGCTTTTCTCTTTCCCCTCATTATTCCCCTTAATTTTTCTTATGCATTAACAAAATTTGAATATTTTCTATTTTGTAAGCAGATATCAGTTCGACCTTAGTAACTTGTAGATAGCAATTTATATCAATGAATATTCCTTAACTCCAATCTTTCCTTTCCAATTACCTAACAGTTCTACTTGAAAGTACTATCATCACTTTACTGTATTTTAAAATAAAACTAATCTAACTTCCAAAATCAGTTTTCTCTTATGACTTTATTTTTTCTTTACTAGTTTTCCCATTCACATAATTGAAACCTTAGAGAAATTACTTTTCTCACTCCTTTTTTGTTAGATTCTAATATATGGGAACACAAGGCATGAATACATAATTTGGAAAGTTAGTTTATAAGAAAGTACTTTAAAAACTAAATAGAGGAGTATATGTTTTATTCTAATGGACATAATAACCTATAAGACATCTATTTCATTTGGAAATGCCTGGGGTAGTACCTGTGATTATGAAAAAAATAAGTTTTGCAGCTGTGTGTAGTATAGTTGGAAAAGGAGAAATATTTGAAGCCAGAAGACCAATGTAGCTATCATTGTAACATTCCAAGGAGAAAATGAAGAGTGCATTTTGTTACTAGCTATGTAAGTAGTGAGAAGAAAGCAGATATAAGAGATGTAAGGAAAAGAATAGGACAAAATTTTGCAACTAATGGGAAATATGAGAAAGTATGATGTCAGTAATAAGAATAATGCAAATAATTTGCAAAACTGGGAGACTAGAATATTTCATATTTCATATTATAGTTCAGAAGAGGAGTTCTGAGAGAAAGATGAATTCTGATTTAGATTTTTGTCTTTCTTTGAATCCCTAGCATTTTTAGCATAGTACCTCACATATATTGTATGCTTAATAAATTCTTTTTATTTCATTAGCTGAATGAAGTTGTCCAAAGGATAGTGTACTGTATTGGAGCGCAAAACAGTAGGACTGAAAATATAGATCTGTGTAATCATATGTATAGAAGTGGTCATTAAGCCCCTGGGAATTAATGGGATCATTAGGTGTAAATAGATAAGAGACTGTATCTCTATAATTGGTGAGTGTGATATGGACAGTGAACACAGACTGATTGGAAGTGAAAAAGGACAACACAGACTATTCACAAAAACCCAGAAAAAAGAAGATGAGAAAGAAGCATGGAATTAAAGTGGTAGAACAGAGACTTGGTAAAGAATGTTAAAGAGCAAACCTTTTATAACATTTTAAAATGTTGGCCATTTATAAAATGATGGTTAGAGCATCTATAAATGTTGGTATTTAAATATGAACTTTTTGTCCAATTCCTACCAACACATTGACATGCTCTTTATACAAATGAACAACATTATTGATATTCCCAGAAAAAAGTAAAGCAAAAGACAAAAGCATTTTGCCTCTAAATGGTGGAATGGTTTGCAAACTCTTTGGAATATGAAACTATGGAGTTGATAAGAGTTGTTTTCGTTGTGCATCCAAAGGCAATAATAAAAATCTTTTCATGGATACTTCATCATTTCTTCTTATAGTGCTCATGATGGGTATAATCAAAGAGACTACCATGAAGATAATCATAGCTTATGAGCCTACATCTGTTGGAGAGGATGAAAAGGTAGAAAAATAATTTGACAAAATATTTCAAAACAAGTGAAAAGTGCACTTTGATAGTCATGGATTTAAATGAGAAAGTTGAAACAAAGAAGAATAAAAGAAAAATGTTGTTGAATCAAATTTTTGAAATGAGAAAGGTCAAAACCTTGATGACTCCATTAAAACTTCACATTTTATATTGTCAGTTTTTTTTTTTTTAAACAAATTAGAAGCCCCTGTACAGGTGACTACCTAACCTCCCCCAGCTATTCTCCCCAGCCTCATTCCCTTTCTCTTCTCCCCCCCCCCCCCCATTGAAATTGATAGAAAACTGTGTAATGAAGCCATAAGCTAGAACAAAGAACAAGTAGAACACAAGTCAAAATAAACATCAAATTACAAGAAAAGATAAAGACCCAAAGTTTATTCATCTAATTGGAAACCTTTCCACCTAATCTTATTTAGATGAATAATCAGTACAAGAAAGTGTTAAAAGGCAAAGATTGCCTTTTAATCAAGCAAACCTTGATTATTATCATTTATTGCAAAACTGTATAGAGCAATTACCACAACTAAGTGATTCAAAGAACTTAGGAATTAGACCAGTGAAGATTTTACCTCCTTGCCATATAGGGAAAAATTAAAATATAAAACAATACTTAGAATTTGAACTTAAAATTATATGTTATTATTCCCACTTCAAAGCAATGGGGGGAAGTATTTAGAAAATTGAATACTAAAATATTTAGTAAACTTGGTGTTAGAATCAAGTGATCCTAGGTATCTCATAAAATATTCAGAATTATAAAGAATTAAGAGGACTATAGTCTCGTCTCTTCTCTCTCTCTCTCTCTCTCTCTCTCTCTCTCTCTCTCTCTCTCTCTGTTTAAATAGGACAAATGTTTAGTGTTTCTCTAAAGACCTGTTAGTTATTTTGTATGGCAGTGGAACATTTGGATTCAATTCCAGTTTCTCATACATATTTGAAGAAATTTATATCACAGTTAAGACTGAGTTGGGAAGACCAGCTAGATGGACTAAAGAAATCTGTTATATTATACAATTTTAAAAGCAATGACAGATCATTTTTTAAGTTACTCCAGAAGGGGATAAAGGTTATTTAAATGAAATCTGATCTCAACTAATGGGTATTATGCAGATCTCATTCCATTGACATCTTAATCTGTTGTGACTTGGATATGACCTTTCAATAAAATCTACACATCTTCCCCTACCCAGTATGTTTGGCGGTCTTCCTCTGCTGTTATTGACATACAATACCCTTGAGAACATAGACAGTTCATCGGTTATCTCTTGATCAATATGTGACAAGCATTGTTTTTCGAAATTGTCGTCTTTTTAATATTATCTATTCCATAGTGATATTTATACCTCTTCTGTGTAATTGCTTCCTAGTATGATTTTATAGCCAGTTCATACTCTCTCCCTTTGACCTGTGGTGTGATCTGAAGCTAAGTCTTAGAAATCATCATTTGCCACAAATTATTAACAAGATGGGCTTTTTTCACCAGCAAAAAGATCATTGTTATCATAAATCACTGTGATTTCCCAAAGACAACTTGGTCTATTTCATTGTAGATACATTGTATAGGTTGATCATTTAACTGTAGATAAAAGTCTGCACAATAAACATTTCTTAATCTACTTTGGTTTTCTTCCAATGGGTTTAGTTATTTTAATGATCCTGCAGTCTTCCTGAGCTTGATGGAACCCTAGAACCAAGTGATAAGGGGATATCTTTGCAAAAATCTATGATTACAAAAGTTAGGTAAGCTAATAATGTGAAAGCAGAGAATAAGAGTAGACATCCCAAGTGCTACCTTGGTACTCATAAAATGGGGGGAAAAAATCTAAGGAATCCCACATTGGAAAGACACTATACATATGAAAACTTTTTGGTAAGAATTAAAAAGTTATTTTACTTTAAATTGTTTCCTCCACTGATGGCAGTGAATATAGATCCACTGAAAATAATGTTTCATCATGCATTGTAGATTATCTTAAAAATTTGAAGGCAAGTCCATTTTCAAATTTTTCATTTTTATGATTTTATAATTCATGATTTAAATTTTATAGGGGTTTTTTTTAATTCAAAAAAATACTTCCTAGAATCTTTTGTTACCTAAAAATTAAAAAGCTTCTTTTTAGTTTGTTTTTCCATGGGGAACCACATTATAATTTATAACTTGCCTTGTTTAGATCAATATTACCTGTGTCATTTCTTTTTGTTTATAACTGTATGCTTTAATGTAATACTAAAACCAGGTTGTTTTGTCTTCATTACGGAATGTTGTGGTGTTACAGTATTTAGGCTTTGACAATTTCTAAATGCAGCATATTTATTCAACCCATGCATTGTTTAAAGATAGACTGCTGTATTTTTTACTCAAACTAAATATAATGTTGAAATATTAGTTAATAAAAATGCATCTTAAAAAAAGAAATGTTCTTTTATACTTCAATAACATAAAACACCTCCTTAGAATAGTTGAAGAATTTTATATTATAGTAATAAAGTATTCTTGATTTTTTTCCCCCCTCCTCCCATCCCTCTCAGGTGCTATTCAAGTATTGGAAAAGTTCAGGATGCCTTTATATCTTATAGGCAGTCAATTGATAAATCAGAAGCAAGTGCAGATACGTGGTGTTCAATAGGGTAAGACATTGTATAAGATAAGTAATATAATTCTGTATGTATTTAAACAAAGATCTTTTCATCTTTTACCACAAGCTGTATATCTTTTTGGGCTTAATATCCTCTTTTATGATATTTAATCCTTTCTTCTCTATTTCTTTTTTTCTTGTTGTTTTTTGTTTTTTGTTTTTCTTTTTAAATAGTGTGCTATACCAACAGCAAAATCAGCCTATGGATGCTTTACAGGCTTATATATGTGCTGTACAATTGGACCATGGCCATGCTGCAGCCTGGATGGACCTAGGCACTCTGTATGAGTCCTGTAACCAGCCTCAGGATGCCATTAAATGCTACTTAAATGCAACTAGGAGCAAAAATTGTAGTAATACCTCTGCACTTGCAGCACGGATTAAGTATTTACAGGTAAAATTTAAATAGCATTTACAAAGAGATATTTTTGCCCATGACACAGCAGGCAGGAAGAGGGTGGATGGCTGGCAAGTTTGTCTAGTTGTGTCATGGTGTTTATGATCTGTTTCCATACTTTGTATACATATCATAGCTTGCAGTATTGTTTTATTTTTCATTTTAAGTGAGATATAAAGTATTTCTAATATGCTCTTTTGCACATTTACTCAGTTGATGCATATTGATTTACATAACTTTTTTTTCTATGTATTGTCTACATTTTTAAGTTTCCATAGCATTTTAGAGAAAGAACACAAACACTGTCTTTCACTCTTGCTTGAAGTTTCATAAGATAATAATTATGAGAGCTCAACTTTGTTCTGATTCTCACAAAGGTTTATATTCTGGTTACCCTCTTTATCCTTAGCATCTTTCTAAAACCCCAAATTTAGAATCTATTTTCTTTAAAACATAATTAGCTACAGCATTTAGGAAGATTTAGTGGACTTGCTCTTACTAAAGTAGGCTTGTGTTAAATTTGCTTTTTACATAATTTTTCCTAGGCTCAGTTGTGTAACCTTCCACAAGGTAGTCTACAGAATAAAACTAAATTACTTCCTAGTATTGAGGAGGCATGGAGCCTACCAATTCCCGCAGAGCTTACCTCCAGGCAGGGTGCCATGAACACAGCACAGCAGGTGAGAAGTTGGGTTATATTCTGCAGGTGCCCAGCTTGAAGGGTTATTTCAATCTTTAGTGGTCAAGCTTATTTTACTAAGCGCAGGACTGGCTTTCTTGATAATAAAAAAGCCTTTTGATTTAATTACAAAGGGATTCTAGATCAAGGTAATACTCCCTATAATGTGGGAGAAATTTGGGGTACCAATTTAGAACCTTTGTGGATTTTCATGATTTTGAGAGAGATTTCTCAAATAGAAATGCTGCAGTGATTATATTATTAAAAAAAAAAAAAATTAAATCCCAAGGAAGGTACACATTCCTCCACTGATAATTCATTTGATTTTGATTTTTCAATCATTGTAATCAGCTATGTCCACATAGCTTTGAAAATTATGCAGCTTATAAAAGTTTTTAATTTGAAGGAAAGAATTAAGAGTATATAGAACCATATTTTTGTCTTCCTTCTGTGATTCTTAGGCTTGTAAACCTCATCATCCAAATACTGAACCTGTATTAGGCCTCAGTCAAACACCAATTTCACAGCAATCCTTGCCACTACACATGATTCCTTCTAGCCAAGTAGATGACCTGTCCAGTCCTGCCAAGAGGAAAAGAACATCTAGTCCAACAAAGGTATATATTCTAGAGAACTAGAAAACCCCAATCCAAAAACAGGCCCAAAATGCACGAAGATTTTGAAATTGCAACATCAAATGTTCTAGATTTTATACTTGTGGACATCAGGGAGTGAAAGGTTTGAGTTTCTCTGATAATTATACATTTTAAACACTGTATTTCATCATGAAATCCTAGCATCATAGTAAATAAAGCTAGAAATCAGATTACATGCATCAGGCCATTTTATTCATTTCCCTGCTGCTAAGATTTTAAAACGCTTTTCACCATCACTTTCCAGTAGTACTGAAGTAAAAAAAAAAATGTTGGGTCTAAATGACAGCATGCTTTTTAAAAAAGGAATCATTTGCTTTATAATTTGAGGGTGGGGGTGTGTGAGGGTGGGTTTAAAGAATCAATATGTTTATATATACTATTAATGATTTCCCCTCTCCCAAGTTTAGTATTAACTTCTCAAATTAATCATTTAATGTTACTTTTGAAAGAATTTGGTATTTTAAAATTATTTCATAGATAAAACTGCAGTATTTTATTCCTATTCATTGTCATTTATTCCCCATTAGTTACTGTTTTATGGGCTAACTGCCACATACTTTAAACTTTTTAACATTTTAACATGTTTTCTTCAGAATACTTCCAATACCTGGAGTAGTGGCCATACAGTGTCACATCCTCCAGCACAACAACAAGTTCATTCATGGTGCTTGACACCACAGAAATTACAGGTATGTATACCAGGAAAAGAGTGTTTTAAGTTTTAGAAGATTATTGTTTTGTTTTAGGTTATCCAAAAATTATATTACTGGAAAATTTACCCTTCCCTTGAAAATAAACCCAGTTTCAGTAATTCATCATGTATCTCAAATACCAATAAGATTTAACTGAAACGACTTTGTGTGTGGAATCAGAAGGCCTGAGTTTGAGACTGGACTGACAGTTATTAACTTCATGACCTTGGGAAAGTTTATTTCAGCTTCCTTAAGTCTGTTTTCTCAGCTGTAAATGTAATTGCCTACCTTCGGCATTTGCCATAATGATTAAATTAAATAAGATACATAAAGTACATCATAAGTATTATAACTTGCTATTACAGTAAAAAACTGGAATGTTTACATGTTTTATGTCTATATCATCTGTTTATTTTTGGCTTATCTTGGTAGAAAATGAGAGTAGACATAGGCAGAATCAAGCTCCTAGTATATATCATAAGTATTATAACTTGCTATTACAATAAAAAACTGGAATGTTTACATGTTTTATGTCTATATCATCTGTTTATTTTTGGCTTATCTTGGTAGAAAATGAGAGTAGACATAGGTAGAATCAAGCTCCTAGTACACAATACAGATGCTGTGAAAATATAAAACCATTACTAATTTTACATTCATTGAATTACAGGAGATTTTCTCTTATTACATTACCCAATGTAAGATAAAAGTTTTGATTTCTTTGTGCTTGATATGTTGACTCCAACAGGGTTTTTTCTCCCTTTACTTTTATGATAATAGCAAAACCTGGAGTCAGCGCTAAAGGGAATTAGAATAGACATACGTCATTATTATACAACACTAGACATGGTATTCATTTTATCATTATGGTTTAAGTATACTGGAACTCTAAAGCCCAGCATGTCTGAAATTTGACGAGAAAAATACAATAAGTAAACTGCTTTTAAGAAAATACTGCTCTTTAAGTGTTACATTACAATTAAGCCTATGATATTTAAATTGAGCTATCTCTAGTGATTAAGAGAGAAAATATACAAAATTTTAATTGTTTTCCAATAAACTGGAAAAATTTTTTCAAGAATTTTGTTGGATTTATCTTGAAATTTTTGCATTAATTTAGAAATTTAGAAGGCAACCAGACACTTTCAAAGGATTACCTGTAAATTTTCTTACCTGAAAATGAGGGATGAGAATAGATTGTCTCAAAGATCTCCCAACTCTCAATCTAGGTTCTTGTAGAAGATAGGTACATACACTGAATAGTCTCATTTATCTCATCAAAGCCTATAAAAAGGTTAAATGAATAAAATCATGTGGGGGCTTTCAGGGTACCTAGAATAAAATATTTAAAAATAAGAGAATGTTTCATATTGTTTGGAATTTTTTAGATCATAGATATCTATGGATAGAATGGTTCGTTTGCATTATTTGTGAGTAAAAGAAAATGGTAGATTTTAACATGTAACCATAATGTGTGATTACTGCTTTCTTCAAATGATTAAATCTAGTAATACTTTTAATAATAGAATTGTAGAGTTGGAAGAATTTTAAAAGATGCACATAGTTTGTACCCTCATCTCACAGTTAAAGAAGCTGAGGTCAGGAGATTATATACCGCAAATCAAACATTAAATTTATAGCAGTGGTTAAATTGGAAGCCAAGGAGACCACATGTCATGCAGTTTTAATATTTTGAATGGCTGAAAGTTCTCTGGTTTTTTATTCTATATATTAGTGTGATAAACATTTTATATTGGGTACACGTGAATTTTAACTTTTGGTTTCTCTTTTCCGTTTGTCCTTTTGTAGCACTTGGAACAGCTTCGTGCAAATAGAAATAATTTAAATCCAGCACAGAAACTAATGCTGGAACAACTGGAGAGTCAGTTTGTTTTGATGCAACAACATCAGCAGGTATGTATTAAAAGTGATTCTTTAGGATTTATAAAGTATTCTTTTTCATTTTTTAAAGTTGGAAATGATCTTAAATGCTGTTTCATGTCCACTTAAATTACCAGAACCACATAACTTTATGTACTTTATGGTATTAGAAATATTTGTGCTGTATCATTTACATTTATTAGCATCACTTTCCTCTCCCTAATCCTCTACCCCAACATCTGACATTCTTAATTTTACATTTTAGTTAAAGTATAATCAAGTGGTAGAAGGAAAGACAATTGAATGCTACTACTGATAAAGATACTTTTGACATTTATATGGCTTTGATAATTACTTGATTTGTTCCTTTTTTTTTTTAAACTGGAGGAAAAAACCTTTTTTCCTCCTAGTTCTCTAATCAATAAAATATTCAGCATATAAGAAAAACCTTTGATCTATTGTACTAGAAAGCTTGATTTAAAAAAAAAATGTTTTTTATAATTATATGCATGTTTTTAGCTCAAAGAGATAAGCATAATAGATTCATCATATCTTGACTATATATTAACACTTTTCTTTTGAGTCACATTAGTAATTATCTTTTTTATCTTTTTCCTGTAGATGAGACAAACAGGAGTTGCACAGGTACGAGCTACTGGAATTCCCAATGGGCCAACTGCTGACTCATCACTGCCTACAAACTCTGTCTCTGGTCAGCAACCACAAGTTGCTCTAACCAGAGTGCCTAATGTCACTCAGTCTGGAATCCGTCCAGCCTGCCCTGGACAGCCTTTGGCAAATGGACCTTTTCCAGCAGGCCCAGTTCCCTGCAGTACAGCAAGAACGCTGGGTAGTACAGACACTATTTTGATAGGCAATAATCACATAACAGGAAGTGGAAGTAATGGAAACGTGCCTTACCTGCAGCGAAACGCACTCACTCTACCTCATAACCGCACAAACCTGACCAGCAGCGCAGAGGAGCCGTGGAAAAACCAACTCTCTAACTCCACTCAGGTAATACAATAACAACTGAATTATTGACTTTATAAAAGTAACAATTTACCTATAATTTCTCTTATTATCAAGCTTTGGGAGCAACAGGAAGCCTGTTGAATGAATGGTACAACTTAGAAAAACTTGTTTTTAAAGTTAAGGTTGACTTGAAAACCTTCACTGCCATTTTATAAAAATATTTTAGAGTTATATTACACATGGTCATATTCAGTGCAAGTTCAACCTTGCCTGGTTTGGCAGAACATTTGTATTAGTACCTGATTTTTCTTTAAAATATTTATTGATTTGTTTTGTCATCTTTATTTCCCAGTGTCTTTCTCCCCTTTCAGGCACCCATGTCCTATTGCAAACAAAGGAAAAAGAGGGGGGAAAATTTGTATTACACAACAATAAAACTAGTCAACACTTTAGCCTTAGCTGTCACACCCTTATAGTCTCCTACCTCTTCAAAGAAGGTTGGGAAGTGCATTTTCATATCTTTTCTTTTTGGGCCAAATTTAGCTATTTCAATTTCATAGTATTTAGTGTTATTCTTTCCACTTATATTTATATCATCATAGTATATATTATTTTTCTGATTCTAATTACTTTGCCATCAGTTCTTAAAAGTCTTCCCAATATTATGTTCTTATTGATTGTTTCTTATGGTGTGCTGATTTTGTTATTTTAGTCACAGTTTGGTGAGCCTTTCATCAATTGATAGGTATTAATTTTGGCTTTCAGTTCTAGTTTGCTATATAAAACTTGCTCCTGTAAATATTTTGGTATGTATGGGGCTTTTAGTTTTTATTGTTGATTTTCTTGGGGACAAAGAGATGGTGATATGCTTACCAGTGAGATATTGGAGGGCAACATAAATGGCTATAGAAATTTTAGTCACTTTCTTAGTATAATTCCAAGTTGCTTTCCAAAGTATTTATTAACCAAACCAACAGGATTTATGTAAGATGACTTATAAAGATTTCTTGGCTTTTTGGGTTCTAGCATTTTGTATTATTGGGATATAGAGAAATTAACTTTTTAAGTGGAAAGAGGATGTGATTTAATTGGGCAATGGAGTTACATAAAATCCTCACTCAAACCACTACAGTGAAGCCTAATAGGGTTTAGTTTTTGAGGCCAAGTGCCATTGTTTCCCAGAGTGATTCAGGGAAACTATACCAACAATTCCTTGCCAACATAGTCATTCTGTTAGTACCCTGCATCTCTCGAGAGAAGTAAAGTAATTTTAGTTGTCCAAGTTATGACATTGCCTAAGGCAGTATTAAAAAGCAGTACTCAACTAAAGTAGAAAGATGCCCAAATTAAATATTTGGATATATAGGAAGTTAAAATATTTAATAATAGCTGGCTTCCTAAAATGCATTCATGGTACCCATCTTGGTCATCTTTTAAATTTGTGACATTTCTGATATTTATTTACTCCGAGAAATATTAAAAGCAATTGTTTCACTTAAGTGTCTGAATATAGTTTTACATGTAATTACGGACCTTAAATTTAGTGGCAATATGAGTTGGTAGCCTATGAAATATTTTGTTTTTTGAGACATTTTATCCTACCTACTAGAAGTTTATGAAGTTTTCACTGCCCTTTGAACTGATTACCTGATCATTGAGATCATTCTTTTTTCCCTAAGTTATTGAATAAATTTAGACCTTTGTTAATCAAGGAAAGAATAATTACTTGATTG